>NW_025999941.1:10804849-10858736 GCF_001458135.2 Marmota marmota marmota | reverse complement strand
GAGGCGCGCGTCGTGGGTTCCGAGCTCGTGGACACTTACACGGTGTGGTGGGGACGCGGGTACCTAAAGAGGGGATGGCGATGGGAACCTGGAATCCGAGTCCATGGGTTTGGGGAGGGGTCTGCGATTCTGACTACGGGACCTGTGGTAGGGGAGTCGAGGGAAAGCGCTGGGTCCCCGCAGGGCCAGGAGGGTTCTAGGGCGGGCCCGGGGAGGGGGTTTGGAAGGGTACGCGGTCAGAAAACGAGACTTGGGTTGGAGGGGATCTGGGGATAAAGGAGGCCTGGGGAGGAGGGATGTGTAGATGAGGCGGAGCCCATCGAGATCCTCCTGGTCTGGAGGTGTGCTCGCTGCGAGGCCTTGACAGGGGGTCTGGGAGGAAGGGATTGGGGAAGGGGGTCCTGATGGATGGAATCCGGGGAAGGGGTCAAGGCCCAGGGGGAGCGTGGTGAAGGAGAGGGGGCGGGGTCCCGATCTGAGGGCGCGGGTCGGGATCTGCTGGGTGAAGTGAGGGAAAGAGCTGGGGCCCCCCGACCCTACGGGTCGGGCGGAGACCAGATCCTGGGAGGAGTGGAACCCAGCCAAGGGAAATGGGGGGAGGGGGGAGGATCTCTGAGCTGAAGTGCAAGACCTACAAATCCTTAGGGGCCTTCTTGGCTTTGGGCTGTGGAGGCGAGATGAGGCAGCAAGCCGCCTCCCCACACACTTCTAGGGATGAGGGAGAGGGTACAGAAGGCGGGCGTAGTTTCCGACTGCAGTGGGGCTGAAGACTCTCAACGAATCTGGGTGGAGTTGGATGCCAGGCCTTTGAGCCTAATGGGCTGCCTGGCAAAAATTTGCTCTGGGGTGGGGGCTCTTTGAGCATCTCCCAAACTCCTGTCCTTTGTTCCCTGGATGTTGGGGAGGGGGCCCCTCCCTTGGCCCTCATCCTAACCCCCCACCCTAGGGTCTTCCCTCTGGCTCTTTTTCTTTTCCTGGGAGTAAGGGTAGGAAGCTGCCAGAATGGAATACAGGTTGGGGGTGGATCTGTAGCAACAGGCTGGTCCTGGAGAAATGGCTGCTGCTCAGGGCTAGAGGTTTCAGCAGAGTTGACTCTTTCCTCCTCCTCCTCCTTGCGGTAAAGAGGGTCTGAAAACTAGAGGTGCCTTGTAGTGGGGGATGGGGTTTGAGGGATGAGGTCTCTGAGCTGATGGCTGGCTATCACCCATTGGCTACAATCAGCTGGATCTTCAAAAAGCTCTCCATATTCAGGGCTTTGCCCCTCTGACTCTGAAAGGGGAGGTCTGTAATCCAGTCTTACCCTACCATCATCTGTCCCTGAGTGTGCCCAGTTGGATGTTATTAACACCCATCTTTTGTTAGGTGTCAAACCCTGCACAAAGCATTTTATATGTATTGCTTTACTTGATCCTTAATCCTAGCAGATTTTAAGATGGAGGAACTGAGGCTCTGAAAGAGCTTTGGCTCCAGTCACTTACATAAGTGATGCATAAGGCACAGCCCAGAAATGGCAGAAACAGGTTTTGAATCCAGGTTTTTTTGTTTGTTTGCTTTGTTTTTTGGTATTGGGGATTGAACTCAGGGGCGCTTTACCTCTGAGTTGTTATATCCTTAGTCCTTTTTATTTTTTGAGACAGTGTTTTACAAATTAGTTGAAGGTCTTGCTGAGTTGCTGAGGCTGGTCTTGAACTTGAATCTTCTTTTTTTTTTTTTTTTTTTAAATGGATGATAATATTTCCAAGCTGTTTCCTGATGAAAGAGTATGAAGTTGGGAGAAGTAACCCAAAGTTCTTGTTTAATATTTATTTTTTAATATTTATTTTTTAGTTGTAGTTGGACACAATATCTTTAATTTATTTATTTTTATGAACCCAGGGCCTTGCACATGCTAGACGAGTGCTCTACCGCTGAGCCACAACCCCAAAGCATCTTGAATCTTCTTGCAAGCCTCCCAAGGCACTGGGATTACAGGCATGAACCACAGCCCCAACTTAAACCCAGGCCTTTTTCAAACGGCTAAACTGTATTGCCTCCTGTTTGGGCTAATTGTCCACCACTGCTTCCAATAGTAGCTTCATGGTGTCTAAACTCCTGGTGGAGCAACAGAAGTCATAGCTATGATCAAATTGAAAGGGTTGGAAAAGGATTTGCTTCCAGGATACAGCCAGGGCCCCTGGAAAAGAGATACAGCAGAGAAGCTGGTCCTGTTAGACCTGCCCCTACTCTGCCTCCCTTGAAAAGGTAATTCAAGTTGGGTTTTGAATTACCTGGAAACAAGAAGAAAAGACCTAAAGAGGTGCCTTGTAGTGGTAGAGTCACCTTTTTCTTTCTGATGATTGAAGCCGGAGGCTTGTCCCATATGCTTCCCAGACCTAATGCTAGGGCTGTGGAGGAGGCCAAGAGGGATTCCTGCTGCTCAACAAAGGTCAGAGCAGAGACTGGTGGGTGAAGACAGTCATTTGGAGAGGGCCTACAGCTATTGCTGTGGGGACGGGGGACTCCTTGTTGTTGGTTGGCTTCTCTTGCCACAAGGACAATGATCTTCTCTCTTTAGGTTTATATCATACAGGTCACCGATGGCAACCATGAGTGGACAGTCAAGCATCGCTACAGTGACTTCCATGACTTGCATGAAAAGGTAACCCTTAGGAAGTAGGAGCCTGTGTCTCAGGGCTTGGGGGTTTGGAGGCCAAGTTCCCATTGTGTCACATGTAAGTTTTAGGGCAAAATCAGCTCTTCTAAAAAATCAGTTTATTAATGTAACTGACAAAAGAGCTTGTGGATCCTAGGAGTTTGGCTCCAATATGAGATAATCTATAAGGAGATATTTGAATTTTGATTTTAAAATTGCCAGTCCTAGCTCGGATATGAGACAATTTCCTGGAAAGGGGACAAGTTTGAACTTTTTCCACCTAATATAGCTATTCCAGAGCCTGTACTTTAATGTCAGGCTGTGATTCCATTTTTTGCTTTTAGAGAGAGCTGCTTTTCCCTGGGTCATTTGCAGTGAGAATGTTTTAAAAACACATCACTGCCTCAATTGGTTTTCATCTTGGTTTGAAAAAGATGGCAATTTTAGGGGCCCAGAAGTGTTGCTTTTCTGAATATCTGCAAAGTCTCCAGATGGAATTCCTCATCTGGAATTGTATTGATATCTCTAATACTAAATTCCAAGTGCATTAGGTGGGTCACCAACCCTGGTACTGCTGCCAGGAGGGGCTGTGGAAGTTAACAACAAGTGCCTGCCCTCTGCTCCTCACCTTGGTCTTTTATAGGCACAGAGCTACTTGGTATGTGGTTGATATGCTTGTCTTTTCTTACAGCTTGTTGCAGAGAGAAAGATTGATAAGAATCTACTTCCTCCCAAAAAGATAATTGGGAAAAATTCCAGAAGCTTGGTGGAAAAAAGGGAGAAGGATCTGGAGGTGTACCTCCAGACTCTGCTGGCTGCCTTCCCTGGCGTGGCCCCTAGAGTGCTGGCCCACTTCTTACATTTTCACTTCTATGTAAGTTCCTCTTAGGGTTCTCGCCTTTGCCTGCAAACCCACACCCATCAAAACTCAAGGCAACAAACCAATGTAGACCTAGACTTTGAGAAGAGGGTAGTCTAGGGTCTGACCCTGAGATTAGGATGGAGAACATCACTCTGCTTAGGGATGGATTGTAAGCAGAAACACACTCATTGGCTGATTTGCCTAAGTTTGAATGACTGTGGTCACAGAGGTTTTCCTCTACAAGATTTTGTGTGTGCATGGTACTAGGAATTAAATCCAGGGCCTCATATATGCTGGGCAAATGCTCTACTATGAACTATATCTCCTTTTCTTTTTTTACTTTATTTTGAGACAGGTTCTCACCAAGTTTCCCAGGCTGGCCTTGAACTTGTGAACCTCCTGCCTCAACTTCCTGAGTAGTTGGAATTGTTGGGCCACCACACCCAGCTACCACAAGACATTTCATTTTACAAAAATGGCCTGTAGGTATTTAAGCCAGATTTCCATCCAAATGGGTTGAGCATGGATTAGACAGGTGATATCTGGCATAGACTGTTGTTGAGTTGTTAATTTATAGCCCAAGATAGTTTGTGATCAGTCTGTGATGGCAGAGTATTGCCATCTTGGCATATTGTCAGGGTTTGCATTGCCAGGTTGCTGACACCTTCCTTTAAAGGGAGGGTATGCCGTAGAGCAGCACTGCTCTTCCTTCTGAGCAGAGGAACAATCATGGACCACTGGGAACAGAATAAGTTATCAAACCCGAAGAAGGACAGTTTGACAGTGTGAGACTGAAAATGTTAAAAACTCCAGTAGTTCCATTTTGGAGAATTTATTCTAATGAGAAATCCAGGAACTGCAAAAAAAGAATATATGAATAAAGGTGATCATTCCAGGTTTTGTAACAAGATACCAAAGAATCCAAAAGTCCAAAGAGAAGAGGTTTTAAAAAAAAAAAGAAAGGGTACAGCCTTATGATTAGATAGTATGCTGCTAGAAAATGATGGTGTAGCTCTGGATTTGTTGATGTGAGAAAATAAGTATATTATATGAAAAGAACAGGTCATAAAACAAGATACAGACTAGGATTTCTTTTTGTTTTTGTTTTTGTTTTCAGTACTGAGGATTGAACCCAGAGCTTTGCGTGTGCTATGAAAGCACTATACCACCTAGCTACATCCCCAGCCCTTCTTATTTAATGAGACCGGGTCTTACTAAATTTTAGAGGCCTGCCTCAGCCTCAAATCCTTCTGCCTCAGTCTGCTGAGTAGCTGGTATTATATGTGTGCCACTGCACTTGGCTCTAGGGTTCTTTTAAAAGAAAAAAGTTTACGTATAAGAAGTTCTGGGGGCTGGGATTGTGGCTCAGCGGTAGAGCACTCGCCTAGCACAGGCGGGACCTGGGTTCAATCCTCAGCACCACATAAAAATAAAGGCATTATGTTGTGTCCATCTACATCTAAAAAATAAATTAAAAAGAAAAGAAAAAGAAATTCTGGGAGGTTATACATTAAAATACTAGGAGCAGTTTTCTCTAGATGGTAAATTTTCAGGCAATTTGTATTTAATTACTTTTCCCCTTATGTAATGAAGATAGGAAAAAACCCACTTCCTATTCATTCTCCCCTCATGGGAAGGAATGTCTGGGTCACAGTCAGGCCCAGCCCACCCCTTTAAAATACAGCTTCCTTGAAATCATTGAAAGGAAGACATCTGAACCTTTTGGGAAGTACTAAATAGAGCCTGGAGATTTGGCATATGATGGTGGTTCTAATCTTGAGCCACTAAGCTGGAAGGACCATGTGGGAAAAGGATGGCAATTACTGCTAGTGTATGTCTCTGTGCTTTGGATTTTATTTAGCATATACCAGCAGTTTATGTGGTTAACACTTTCCTTTTGTAAGATTTTTTTAAATTTTCTTTTTGAACATATTTTTAGTTGTCAGTGGACCTTTATTTTATTTTTTATATGTGGTGCTGAGAGTCAAACCCAGTGTCACACATGATAGGCAAGCACTCTGCCACTGAGCCATAACCCCAGCCCCTTACTTTTTTTTTTTCCTTATGTGAGAAAAATTTACATTCCTTATGTGAGCCTTTGAGATAAACTTTATTGGTTAGTGTTTTAGTATTTTACAAAGTACTGGAATTTAAAAAAAAAAAGAAAAATTTGATTTCCCATTTAAGGATGAAACTGTATAAGCATCTTGTCAAAGTACAACTTGTTTAAGATCTATGCATCAAGCTGGGTGCCATGGTGCACGCCTATAATCCCAGCAGCTTGGGAGGCTAAGGCAGGAGGATCATGAGTTCAAAGCCAGCCTCAGTAATGGTGAGGTGCTAAGCAACTCAGTGAGACCCTGTCTGTAAATAAAAAGGGCTGGGTATGTGGCTCAGTGGTTGAGTGTCCCCGAGTTCAATCCCCAGTATTCCCCCCCTCCAAAAAAAAAAAAAAAAAGATCTGTGCATCAAGATTTTTAAAAAAAGGGGGGGGGGCACTTAACCACTGAACCACAGCCCCAGCCCTTTTTATATTTTATTTTGAGACAGGGTCTTGCTAAATTGCTGAGGTTGCCCTTGAACTCACAATCCTT
The DNA here is from genome assembly GCF_001458135.2 of Marmota marmota marmota. NCBI lineage: Eukaryota > Metazoa > Chordata > Mammalia > Rodentia > Sciuridae > Marmota > Marmota marmota. Next base: position 10,852,648 of record NW_025999941.1, on the reverse strand, counting down.
CTGCCTCAGCCTCCGGAGCTTCTGGGATTACAGGTGTGCTCCTCTGTGCCCAGCTCATTAAGACCTCTTGATGGCTACTGGAGGCATACCCAGCTCTGAGCATGGAAAAGCCTAGAATGCTTTTTTGTTACATCTGGGGTTCTGGTTTGAGGCATGTTCTTGGAGCAGTTTTGACATATTTGAAATACTATTATCAAATAGGTCTATAGGCTATATAAATCCAAGGATTTAGAGTGATTGACCCTTCATTAGATTAAGCCAGGGTCTCTCAACTATGACACTATTGATATTTTGGACTGGTAATTCTTTGCTGTGAGGAGCTGTCCTATGCATTGTTTGGCAGCATTCCTGTCCTCTCCCAACTGGGTGCAAGTAGAACTCCTCCATCCAGTTGTGGCAATTAAAAATCTCTCTAGGTATTGCCCAGTGTCCTCCAGGGGAGCAAAATCACACCTAGTTGAGAACCACTGGATTAAATCTTCATTTGAGCTTGAACAGATTCTAATAGCATTGTCAGCCTTTTCTCCAGGTGGGGGTCTCTCTAGAAAATATTTCTCTTAACCTTTGTACCATTAGTGTTCACTCTGGAATTGTTCCAGTTGTGTTCTACCTCTTGTGTTGCTAGCATTGGACAGGGTAGGCCCAGAGAACCCTGTTTGGCTACAGTGTGGATTGCTTCTTAATTGAGACATAATTCACATACCATAAAATTCACTCCTTTAAAGTGCACAATTTAGTTGTTTTTAGACTATTCACAAAGTTGTACAACCATCACCACTGTCTAATTCCAGAATATTTCATCATCCCCAAAGACAACCCTATTCTCCTTAGCAGTAACTTTCTATCCCTCCTTTCTCCTAGCCATTGGCAGTCACTAATCTGCTTTCTATCTCTGAGTTTGCCTATTCTGGACATTTCATATAAATGGATTCATATCAACATGGCTTTTTGTAACTGATTTCTTTTCATTTAGCATTATGTTTTCAAGGTCTGTTCCTATTATAACATGAATCCTTAAGTCTTTACGACGGAGTAATATCATATATATTATTGGATAATAATACATTGCCATATATAATAATGTGGTATTATGATCATACATATAATATGTATTATATATAATATGATATATAGTATACTATTGGATGATAATATGATATTACTATCATATCCTATGGATAAAGGGGGAATGCCTTGTCCATGGTATTGCTTTGCATCATTGTACCCACAGGCATTCATAGTCCAAAAATATTAAATGGAAAATTCCAGAAATCAACAGTTTACAAGTTTTAAATTGTGAATCCGTCTAAGTGGTGTGATGAAATCTCATACTATTCCTCCTGGGACATGAATCATCCTTTGTCCACACTATATAGGCATCACTTAGTAGCCCATTAGTCGCTTAGTAGCCATCCCAGTTTTCAGATCAGTCTTCAGTTTCATAATGCTTGTGTTCAAGTAAGCTTTATTTTACTTGATAATGGCCCCAAGGTACCTGAGTAGTGATGCTGATGATTCAGATATGCTAATAAAAAGCTGTGAAATACTTCCTTAAATGAAAACTTTTATCACATTATGTTGTTAAAATTGTTGGGTTTTATACTGGGAATCGAACACAGTGGGTCTCTACTACTAAGCTACATCCTGAGCCCTTTTTATTTTCAGACAGGGTCTTGCTAAATTGCCCAGGCTGGCCTCAAACTTAAAACTTCCTACCTCAGCCTCCTGAGTCACCTTTTCCATCTTAACTAAGTACTTATTAAGCACTGTGCTATAACTTTTGCTGTTTGAGATGCAGCAGCAAAACTACCAGGGATTTCATTTTACTTCTTCATGGTTTCCTGATTGGAGAATTTATTCTTACTGTAGATGTTAGCAAACTCAGCATATGATCCCCCCCCCCTTTTATTAAGTTTAAAACTTTTATCCTTTTATTTATGGAAGCACTTTAAGACTTAAACTGGTATCATGACACACTCCTATAATCCCAGCTACTCAGGAAGCTAAGGCAGGAGGATGGCAAATTCAAGGCCAACTCTGGCAATTTAGCAAGTTCCTATCAAAATAAAAAACGAAAATGACTGGGCATGTAGATCAGTGGTAGAGTGCACACTTAGGTTCAATTGTCAGTTCCAAAAAAAGATTTCTCAGGCTGGGGTTGTGGCTCAGTGGTAGAACACTTGCCTAGCACATGTGAGGTCCTGGGTTCCATCCTCAGCACCACATAAAAATAAATAAATAAAATAGAGGTATTGTGTCGAACTACGACTAAAAAATAAATATTTTTTAAAAAGACTTCTCTTTGACATATTCGAATTACTAGCATCACTAGTCTCACACTTTGAGAGACTTTCTATCTAAGAGACTAACTTTTCTAAGTAAAATAAGGGTTGCTTGAACATAAGCACTTCAATATTATGATATCCAAGATGGCTGCTAGGTGATACATTTTATAGTGGGGATGCTGGGCAAAGGGCTGATTCATGTCCCAGGAGGGACAGAGACCTACAGCATAAGATTTCATCACCATCATTTCAGTACCACAATATTCCAAATGGTGTGCAATTGAAAACTTCCAAGCTTATTTCTGGAATTTTCTTTTTAAAAATTTTAGATTGTAATTGACCATGGGTGACTGAAACCACAGAAAATGAAACTGTGGATAAGAAGGATCTACTGTATAAATTTTTGTGTGAACTTATGTATCCATATTTGTATGATATATGCCCAGAAATGGGAGGCTGGGTCATAGAGTAACTCTATGCTTTGATTTTTGAGGAACTGTCAAATTATTTTCCAAGGTTGATGCATTTTTATTCCTTCCAACAATGTATACATTCTGATTTCTCCATATTCCTGATAACATTTTTTCCTTTTTATTTTTATTTTTTGGTGCTAAAGATTTAACCTAGGAGTGCTTAACCACTGAGCCATATCCCATTCCCCCTTTTTTTTAATTTTTTTTTTTTAATTAGTTATAGGTGGACACAGTGTCTTTATTTTACTTTACGTGGTGCTGAGGATTGAACCCAGTGCCTCACACAGGCTAGGCCAGCACTCTACCTCTGAGCCACAACCCCAGCCCGCCCATCCCTTTTTGTTTTTTATTTTGAGACAGGGTCTCATGAAATTGCTTAGGACCTTGCTAAATTGCTGAGGCTGGCCTTGAACTTGCAATCCTCTCACCTCAACCTCCCAAGTCCTGGGATTACAAGTTTGCACCACTGTGCCTGGCTAACACTTGTTCTTGTCCTTTTTTTCAACCTAGACAGTCAAGTGGATTTGAAGTGGTATCTCATTGTGGTTTTGGTTTGTGTTTCCACAGTGATTGATGATGTTGGGCCTCTTCATGTGCTTATTGGTCATTTACATACCTTCTTTGGAAAAGTGTATTCAAATCCTTTGTCCTTATAAACATTATGTTACCTTTTTATATAGCCTGGAGTTTTTTGTTTGTTTTTGTTTTTCAGTACTGGGGATTGAACCTGGGGTGCTCTACCACTTGTCTCCCCAGCGCTTTTTATTTTTTATTTTGAGATTGGGGTGTTATTAAGTTATTGAGGCTGGTCTTGAACTTGAGATTTTCCTGCCTCAGCCTCCTGCAGACATGCTCAAGTCAGAATATGCTCAAGTCACAGAGCTACAGCCTTAATAGTCTGTGGTTGTTTATGTGAAACTCAAACCTTTGTTCAGTGGTATAGTGCTTGCCTAGCATTTACAAGGTCCGGGGTTCAATTCCTAGCACCACAGAAAAAGAAAAAACACCTCTGTGCACCAACAAATGATCTTGGTTGTCAGTGTCATGGCTGATGAGTAGATCTGTAATGCTTTTAGGTGGATGAGTGTTTTGATTTTTTAATATAGCTAATATTATTAGTTGGCATTTTTATTGGGGTTCAATGAATGTCTATTTAATTATTTATTTGTTGTCCTGGGGATTGAACTCAGGGGCACTTAACTACTAAGCTACATTCCCAGCCCTTTTTTGTATTTTATTTAGATACAGGGTCTCACCGAGTTGCTTAGGGCCTCACTAAGTTGCTATGGCTGGCTTTGAACTTATGATCCTCCTGCCTCAACCTCCCATGCTGCTGGGATTACAGATGTGTGCCTCTGTGCTCAGCCTAATGAATGTCTTTTTTAAAAATGCACTTCACTTGAGACATTTGTGTCACCCTAAAGTGCTTCAGGTGTCTTTAGCACAAACGAAGTAGTAGGGCATGTGAACAGCCTCTCATCCCCACAGGTGACTTACCTAGGAGTACTGGCAGCAGCTAGGCCTCAGTGGCCACCAAAGTCCCCTTTCTCCTTCTCCCTGTAGAGGCCTGACTAACCACAGCTTTGTCTACAACTTGACCAGAGGTGGCTGGTGCTCTAGGTTTTTTCCTGTTCCTCTGGTTCAGGCTGCCCCCCACAGTGAAGGTTGGCCCAGGAAATCAAGTAGAAAGTGTTGTAATAGTGTGAGCTTCCTGTACCCCAAAGAGCAGGGAAAGAAGTTATTGCACTGTTTGCTGTTGAGATGGCTCAGAAGAATAAGGTTGCTCCCTTCTTGCACAAGCCCTTGAACCTCACCGTCTCTCAGCTTTGTGTACCTTCTGGAGGTTCTAGCCTTATCCTCTTAGCAGAGTTGGCTTCCAGGGTATTTCTTTCTCCAGGTTCTTTCTGAGCTGATGGCAGTTATCTGAAGAAATGTGCAATGAAAGGTGAAGATTGTTTAGTACTGTTGATAGAAGAGGGAGGTCTCTTCCTGTGAGAGACCTCTAGGAGCCTCTCACATGTACAGAGTATGAAGGCTTTTGAAGCTGCTGTTGGGGAACTGAGGAGGGCACAGATTGACAGCCCCTGTGACAACTTAGAGCCAGGTGATATGACTGCAGAGATTTGTAGATAAGGTTTGGTTCTCAGAACTGTTCATGGAGGTGCAGGCTTCTGGATCATTCTGTGTTCTGCTTAATTTTAAGGTCTTCACAGCTGCCAAGGAAAATGTAATGAGTTGCAAGAGATTGTCAGGCATGGTGGTCTGTGTGTATAATTCCAGCGGCTTGGAAGATTGAGGCAGGAGAATCACGCATTTGAGGACAGGCTCAGCAGCTTAGCAATACTCTTGTCTCAATATAAAAATTAAAAAGGTCTGGGGATATAGCTCAGTGGTAAAGTGCCCTTGGATTCAATCCCCAGTACCCAAGAAAAAAGATGTTACAAGAGACTGAAGTTGAACTTGAGTTACCCTATAGTCTCTCCTGTCACTCCTAACTGGAACCCCTACCTTTTGCCGGCCCTTTCACATTTGTCTCCTTACCCTACCAGACTCAAAAAGTCCCTTAAAGCTGGGCTCATTTGCTCTCTCTGGTCTCTTGTCCACTGGGGATTGGAATGGGAGAGGAGTGATTCTTACATTATGTATAAATTGAATTTTAAGCAAATTAAATAAATAAATCACTTTTTAAAAGATATCTTAAATGGCTGAAAGAAAGACTATTTTTATAATTTTGGGGTGGGGAAAGAGGCCTCATAAGTCCCAGAGGAAAAGTATTATAGGTTAAGTGACATAAAAATAAAAAATCTTGCTATATCAAAACCACCTGAATAAAAGTAAAAGGCGTACACAGGCTGGGAGGAAATGTTTATAGCATATAAACAACTATTCAGGTAGCCATGATGTATAAAAGATAATAAGAAAGAGACAAACAACCAAAGAGAAAAACAGGAAAGGGACACTCTGTCTCCTGCAGTCTGGTGCCTCTTACGTCCTAGAAACGTGAATTGCATATCCTGGTGGCAGCAATGTTCCCATGAGTTATAAAGGTGATTATGTAGCCTCCATCTGGATCTGTTTACAAGAAGCCCTATTAGCTGCCATCTGTCAGTTAAAATTCTGACCTGTGGGATGTAAGGGTTTGGGGCTGAGCGATTTGGGAGTCTATGCCAACCCCACAGTTACCCACTGAAGTGTGGGGTAATTGGTTGTATACAAGGAGAGCCCCAGGGCAAGTGTTTGAGTGTAGCTTTACTAGTTTCAAACCATATAAAATTAAAGAGTCACAGTACCTCCCCTACCTGTTTGTTCATGTATTTAACAGGGCTCAAGATAGAAACTTCCACCCGGCCTACCAGCACACACCTGTAATCCCAGTGGCTTGGGAGGCTGAGGCAGGAGGATCATGAGTTCAAAGCCAGCCCCACAACTTAGTAGACCCTAAAGCAACTCAAATAAAATATTTCAAAAAGGTCTGGGAATGTGACTAACTGGTTAAGCGCCCCCTGGTCTCAATCCCTGGTATCCCCCCCAAAAAAACTTCCTCTGTAGGGTCTTGGGAGGATTCAGTGAGCCAGAACCAAACAACTACTCAGCATTACCCAGTTGAAATTAGAGCACAACTTGTTAGCTTTAATTTGTCTGAAGGCTTGTCCTTGTCATGCTTCCTTCATCACATCATTCAAAAAGAAAATCTTTCTCACCTCTAACCCTGAGACTAAGTGACACTGTTGTGAGTCTGGAAAGGATGAGTCCAGGAAGAGAACAGTGTCTACTCTTTATCCAGACACATGTAAAACATGGGAAAAAATAGAAATGGTCATTTCCAGGGAGGTTGGCCCTGGGAGATCCTAGATCGCTAGGATGATAGGAAATCCTATTTCTTTTGGAAGAAAGGAATCTTTTTATTATGCCCTCTCTTAAGTACTCCAGACCCAGTTTTGGGAGCTGTTGGCTTCCTGCAGCCACGTTCTGTGGGCCTCTTGGGCCATATTACACCCCACATTGCCCTTGTGAACCTGGACTTTCAGCATTAGTTTGGTTTCCTGGCTTTTGAGCAGCCCTTTTAGGTATCCACTTAACTGAAAATACTTAGTTTCCCTTCCTAAGCTTCTTTGTTCATTATAGGTTTAATTTGTTCACTCTAGAGACTTGGTACTACAACAGCAGAGAGGGTAGATTGGGGTCATATGCAAATCCCATGGCTGTGGGCAGGTGGAATCTCTAACCACAGGTTTTGTTTTCTTTGCAGGAAATAAATGGCATTACCGCAGCACTGGCTGAAGATCTCTTTGAAAAAGGTATGTGGCCATTGGTCCTTAAAGTGCTAGGTACAACTTACATACTCTTACTAGGTGGCTTGGAGGCCCAGGGTGGCACAAAAATCAATCTGTTGCGTCCTAGCCAGGGCCACTTCTTTGGGGGTGCCTAAATTCTGGCCCTGGCCCACAGCCAAGCCTGCCCACTTACCTGCCCTGCAGGTGAGGAGTGGTGCTTCACCTTAGGATTCTCAAGCCCCTGTGGTGGGGTGCTGGAAGGTGGGTTGTAGGCGACCCTCTTTTCCTGATTTGTCTTTGCCAGAGAACATGGTGACAGTAGATATTATGTAAGGAGCATGCCCTGTATCATCCAGCCCTGTGTTTATCATCCTTCTGCCTTCCCCCTAGAGGTTGAGGTGTGAACACCGGTGGTTAGAGGCTTGTGACTTGCTTGAAGTTACATGACTAGAAGGAAGAGCAGAACAAGAACCAAAGGCCAGTTAGTCTGGCTCAGTAGCCATCTTGCTTTCAGACTCTGTGCTGCTGGCATGTTAGGCCTGCACCTAACCCAAACATCTGCCTTTTGTAGATAACAGTGTAGGTCTGTTGCCCAGAACCACTGCCTCTTATCAGCCTTATCCTGGCTCAGTTACTTAGATCTTGACTTAACCTCACTCTGCAGGGTGACTGCCCAGTTGGGTTGTCCCCATGGCTCTTCCCTGTTCACATGTCCAGGGTTGCCCTGTGGCAGTATGAGCTCAGGAGGGCGACTATTTCTTCATGCTTAGTCCCAACACCGTGGGCACACACACACATGCTTGTGCAGTGCTTGACTATTGTTGGCCTGATGGGCAGACTCCCTGGCTATACTGTGTGTTAGGGTTGCTGCCGGACACTCATCCCTCAGGGCATGGCTGTTGCAGGAGAACAGCTCCTGGGGGCCGGTGAGGTCTTTGCCATCAGGCCCCTGCAGCTCTATGCAGTCACCGAGCAGCTGCAGCAAGGAAAACCCACGTGCGCCAGTGGAGATGCCAAGACTGACCTTGGGCATATTCTGGACTTCACCTGTCGCCTTAAATACCTTAAGGTAAAGCTGCAGCACATCTCAGTCATGGAAAGCCATTCAGTCATCTGTGGGGCCTGACAGCTAACTGGCATAGTTGTGTGGAGGAGTTGTGGATGGGGCCCTTTCCAAAGAAGGCACATTGCCTGGTATTCTTGGCACTGTTCTTCTGACTGAGAGCACTAGGGGGCGTCATCATCCAATGTCTAGTTTAAACCTCAGCCCTAGCCTGCCTTGCTGAAGGTAGAGGTGGTCAAAGTTTCTGGCTTGGCAGCTGCTAACACAAAAATGTGGCTAGAGATTGGTGGCAACAGCATCCCTAATTTAAGCCACATCTTTTGGCCTCAGGTTTCTGGCACAGAAGGACCTTTTGGGAACAGCAACATTCAGGAACAACTCCTGCCATTTGACTTGTCCATATTCAAGTCTCTTCACCAGGTGGAGGTAAGGCCCAGACCTGTGGCGAGTGTAGGCAGGGCCAAGCCCAGAGTGGGCATTGTCTGGCTCTCATATATCTGTGGCTAGGGAACAGTGTTGGTGTCAGGTGTCCAGATTTAATTGTAAAGTACTGTTGGTTTTGGTTTTGGTTTTGGTATTGGGGATTGAACCACTGAGCCACATTCCCAGACCTTTTTTATATTTTATTTAGAGATAGGATCTCACTAAGTTGCTTAGGGTCTTACTGAGTTGCTGAGGCTGGCTTTGAACTTGCTGTCCTCCTGCCTCAGCCTCCTGAGCTACTGGGATTATAGACACGTGCCATCATATCCGGGAGTACTGTTGCTTTGGGGTTTGGCATTTTGTTGCAGGAGAATCAGGTTCGTCTAAAGGCAGACAAAAGGGGGGACTTCTCCTGTCCTTGGCCAGTCTGCATGTTTCCATTCTTAGCATGGACAGCAGCAGGCATTTAGAGGAGTAAAGCACTATGGTCTGCTGCTTCTGGGCCTCTCATGGCGTCAGGGAATATGCATCGTTCAAATAGAAGTCCTGGGAAGTCATCCTAAAGGTCAGACAGAGCCAATTCCAAATCTTTATTTGCCAAGACAAAGGACTTTGAAGGTTCCCAATTCTTGAGTCACCCACACTAGTGAGAAATGATTTACACTCCTTGCTACTGGGCTCCTTAGTTCTCAAAACTTAACTTTTATTACTTTTTTTAAAAGAAAATGGAGCCAGGCACCATGGCATACACCTATAAACCCAATGACTTGGAAGGTTAAGGCAAAAGGCTTGTAAATTCGAGGCCAGCCTAAGCAACTTAGCAAGGCCTTGTCCCAAAATAAAAAAATGAAGATGTAGCTCAGAAGTAAAGCACCCTTGTGTTCAATCCCCAGTACCAAAATAAGTAGAGAAATATATAAAAATGAAATAAAATGGAATTAGTAATGAATAGTAAAAGCTGTTTGAAATGTTTTCAAGCATAAGTGTCCTAAACTTGGCTTTTGCATTCAATCTGAGTCCTATGCCTGGTGAATACTCCTTGATTGAATCTTCCCAATAGCCCTGTGAAGGGGGCACTTTCATTTCCAGTTTACAATTGAGGAAACTGAAGTTTAGGAGGATGAGGGACTTTGGCCAGGATCACACAATTAAGAGGAGGAAACTGGAGTTTGAATTTAGCTGAGTCTGGCTTTAGAGCCTGTGCTACCCATTGACCTATTCTGCCTATAACTATCTAGGTTTGCTTCAGACCTTGAAGGCCATTCCTCTTTAAGGAAACTTAGATATGAACCTCAACCACTGTAGGCTGAGTGAGTAGGAAAGCCTACCCAGCCCCATTCAGCAACTTGGGGCTCTGCTGGTCTGATTGTGGGTATGAAGCCCTCAGGGGCAGTGTGCTTGGTATTAATTTCTCTCCTCACTACAGAACAGTTAAGGCAGTAGGGTGGGACTGGGTAAAAATGAGGATTTTGAGGGCCCCTTGTTCCCTAGCACTGGTTTCCATGATCCACCCTTTCTGACCACCTGCTAATCCCCAAACAGCCCTTACAGATAAAATGGAATTTGTGGTTCACTGTGAGTCTTAGACTCTAGACGCCTTTCTTGTAGATACTTCAGAGAATGTTTAGTCAGCTCTAAATAGCATTAGGAAAAAGGAAAGCGTAGATTTTGAGTCACCTCCTGCCTCTTAAGAATTTGGGCTGCCCATTGTTGGGCTTCCTTTGTGTATGCATGATGAACACCCCCTTCCTGGGACTTCTGATAGAGCCAGGATTTATTGCTGAGACACAGATTTTTTTGTTGTTGTTGTTCCAGATAAGTCACTGTGATGCAAAGCACATACAAGGGCTGGTTGCCTCAAAGCCCACCTTAGCCACGATGAGTGTCCGCTTCTCAGCAACCTCAATGAAGGTAAGCTTAACCTATTTCCTACCTGGGCACTGTCTACAGGGCAAGGTCTTGGCTGTGGTCCCCACCACTGAAGACAGGTACCAACAAGGCCACATCCATTAGAACCCAGAGGTTAGACTTTCCCCGGCACCTCCCAGTACTTGATAACCCCTGAGACCCTAGCCTACATCTTCATCAAAGATCAATATTGTTAACAAGGGGGGCTGGGGTTGTAGCTCAGCGGTAGAGTGCTCGCCTAGCACTTGTGAGGCCCTGGGTTCGATCCTCAGCACCACATAAAAATAAATAAATAAAATAAAGGGATTGTGTCCAAAAACACCTAAGAAATAAATATTAAAATATATATATATATATTGTTAACAAGGGCTGGGGTTGTGTTGGTGGCAGAGTGCTTGCCTTGCACGGATGAGGCACTGGATTTGGTCCTCAGCACCACATGAAAATAAATAAATAAAATAAAGGTATTGTGTCCATCTACAACTAAAAAAACATATTTTAAAAAAATATTGTTAACAAGACATTTTAAGGAACTTGGTTTTTTCCTCCAAAAAAGAATTTTAAAAGGCCACTGTTTTCTAATGAACAAACTGTGAAGCTGTATACAGGTGACAGGACCTTTGTTAGTTAGATTAATATGACTGTTCCTCAAAGCCTAATGAGGCCTGGCTTAGCATTTATTTGTGTCTTGTCCTCCATGGACTTGAAGTAGAAGGTGAGGTTGCGGAAGTGCTGGAACCAATTGAGAATGTAGGAGGTTTCTTTTACCTTTTCATGGCTTGCATCTTAGTAATGTTAAAATCTTTCCCTGAGTATAAAAAAAAGCATAAGGTGGCTAATTTTATGACTAAGGGCATCTGATTAAGATTTGGGTTTGGTAAAAATTCTTTCTCTTAAGGCTGCTGACTGCAAAGAGGAAACTGGAGAGAACAAGAGCATTGGGCCACCTTGTCCCTCTTCAAGGCATTCCTTGCTGCCTGGATGAAGGAACCTGGGGTGATCCTTACAAGAGGAGAGGTCTTTATAAACCTCAAAAATCAAGCCAAGAGCCAGGCCCAGTAGCACATGCCTGAGATCCCAGTTACTCTAAAGGCTGAGGCAGGAGGATTCCGAGTTTGTGAGGCCAACCTGGGAAACTTAGTGAGATCCTGTCTTAAAAAATATCTCAGTAGTGGAGCACGTTCCTAGCATGCATAAGAGCCTGAGTTCTCAGGTACCGTGGTAAAAATATTTTTAAAAGGTCAAACCAAGGAGGTCTGCCTCTCTCCCCTGGTGGTCCCAATGCTCTCTGCTGCTACTCTTGACTTAGCACTGATTTTGTCCCTGTGAAGTAATGGTTAAAAAGACCTGTTCGCCACAGTGGAGACCACTCTGAAAGCACAGTTGCCTAGCAACTGTGAGTTTGGACCTTCAGCCTCTGAGAGTTAGCCAGAAAAGGCATCACCGAGTGGCAGAGGCCCCTGGGGGCTTGAGCAACCTTTGCTCCCGCGGCAGAGGAACATATTTCAATCTGCCGTTAGTTGCTAAACCTTTCAGTTATTTCACAATCGCTTAAAGACACATGCATCAAAGCCCTGTTTAAATGCAAGCTCACTTCCACATGCTAAATATGCTCCAGTCCTTCCTTTAATTTTGCAGCGATAGTGTTCTAGTTAGTGTTGCGTGAGGGCCTGAGCATAGTGCTCAACAGATGTTCTTATTCAGGAAGTCCTCGTTCCCGAAGCCTCAGAATTTGATGAGTGGGAGCCAGAAGGCACAACACTTGAAGGCCCTGTGACTGCTGTCATCCCCACATGGCAGGCGTTGACCACTCTCGACCTGAGCCACAACAGCATCTCTGAGATCGACGAGTCTGTGGTATGCTTGTAGCAGTCAGTGTCATGGGCCTCTCTGGCCTAACCAAAGCCTCAGGTTGGGTTGACTTTTCTGGAAAGACCACAGAAAACCTGTAACCAGGTCCCTATGCCTTCCCCATAATTTTTATGTTAAATTTCAAAATAAGAATCTTTATAATTGGTAAGGTAATACTTAGAACCAAACAAAGCATATTAATTGCATGTACATTTGTTATTTCTAGAACCACAGTAAGTGATGACACACTTCTGAGTAGGCACAAAAATCACTCCCTGTGTTACAGATGTGCCCATGTAAAGACGACATCCAGATGGTGTTAGGGCAATGGGCGTATGATTCTGTCTACACTTCTCAGTGGGGAGGAGGGCGGGGTTAGAAGAAATGTAGGCTCCTTCCTCTGTCTGGGACATTACAATTTGTCGTTTTTCTAAACCAAATGTTCTGTAAAGCATTGGCTATTGTTCAGCTCTGGAGTCCCTGTATGCCTTGGATGTGCTACTGTGTGGGAAACAAGAGGTGTCACATCATTGGCCCTGCAGGGACAGTCTGCTGGAAGTCTGTGGTTAGAAGGAAGAGCCCCAGGTTGCCCAGCCACCATGTGCAGGGTCTGTAGGATCCAGCCTCCTCCTAGAATAACATTGGTTCTTCTTTTGTTTCGTAAGAAACTGATCCCAAAGATTGAGTTCTTGGACCTGAGTCACAATGGAGTGCTGGTCGTGGACAACCTGCAGGTAATGTCTGTGGAGATAATTGCTACCTATACAGCTTCCCCCAAGGTCCTGACCTCCTGGGAGGTCAGGGGGTGGGGATTGCCACCTTCCCTTGAAGGATCCTATGATAATGCTGGAATGATTGTTGTCCTTTTTCCAAAGAAGTATAAATGATGAATAAATACAAGCCAAGTGTGATAGAGATGGTGAACCTCCATCCTGAAGACAGGCAGGCTTATTTTCAGTTCTCATCCCTAACCTGCCTGCTAGGGCTGTTTCTGGGCTGTGGCACATGTATAGGAGAAAAGAGGCTTCCTTTCCTAAAAATTGTCAGAGCAGACAGATGGAACTGCCTTGTATAACTAGTTCTGATGGAAGGGCATCTATCTGTCGTGTCTCTGTGGAGGCCTGAACTCAGCCACTGCCCTGTTCTCAATGCCACTGCAGCACCTGTACAACCTCGTGCACCTTGACCTGTCCTACAACAAGCTGTCCTCCTTGGAAGGCGTCCACACCAAGCTGGGGAATATCAAGACCCTGAACCTGGCAGGCAACCTCCTAGAGAGTCTGAGTGGCCTGCACAAGCTGTACTCCCTGGTCAACCTGGACCTCAGTGACAACAGGATTGAGCAGGTGAGCCACATCCCAAGGAGCTCTCTCTGGGCTCTGGGATTGCCAGGCTTTGGTGTTGATCACTTAAAGAAAATCATTAAAATTCCTTTCATTTAAAAGAGGCCATCCAATGTGTTGTCCTGTTGCTGAAGTGTTAGAAGGGACCAAAGGGAATGGCCAAAGGGAAATGCACTCATGCCTTGCAGATGGAAGAGGTCAGGAGCATAGGCAGCCTCCCATGTCTGGAGCACGTGGCCCTGCTGAATAATCCTCTGAGCATCATCCCTGACTACCGGACCAAGGTGCTCGCTCAGTTCGGAGAGCGGGCTTCTGAGGTAAGCCCCACCACCACCACCCGCCTGTGCCACCAGTGGATCCCAAAGAGATGGGTAGGATGGAGTCCAGGTTCACATGGGCAGACTGAGGCAGGGTTGTCCATTCTTCTGCCCTCACTTGCTTCAGAAGCTCACCTGAGAGCCTCTCATTTGGGAAATCTGCTGCACCCCTCTCCCACGGGGCATGTCAGGGAGCTTCTTGCCACATCTGTCTAGAGCTTCAGGCCAGGAGGGCTCACCGAGAACACATAGGCTCAGACTCAAAGTATGGAGAAACTGTTTTCAGCTTTTTTTTAAAAAAAAAATAGCATTGCTAGCTGAGCATGGAGGCACATTCCTGTAATCCCAGCAGTTCAGGAGGCTGAGGCAGAAGGATCACAAGTTGAAGCAGTTTAGTGAAGCCTTAAGCAACTTAGCAAGACCCTGTCTCTAAATAAAATGTGAAAAAGAGCTGGGGATGTGGCTTAGTGGTTAAGAGCCCCCTGGGTTAAATCCCTAGTACCAAAAAATAATAATAATAATAATTTGTTAATTCTAGACAAGGAGTAGAAAAAAGATACTTAAAATAATCATGTTTCCTGGAAAACTTCTGGCCACGCTGCCTGACTGTTAAGTCCAAGGGTTTGTCCATTTTTGCTAGTATAGCCCAACCCAATGCCTGCTGCCTGCTGGCTCTGGTTCTCCAACTACCACCATCACCACCACCACCACCATACTGACCAAATAGGTCCTTCATCAGGCTCATTCCTCTCCCTCAGCCTCAAGCAACCCTGCCCCCATTCTCTCACCAGTCCTTGGAACCTCTGTCTTCCCCAAACCCCAAGTCAGAAAGTACTTGGGAGGCTATTTACATCCCACTCTGCCCCTTTTCTGCCCCAAGTGCTGCCTTTCCACACTATCATCAAGATAGTCTTCACAAGATGCCATCTCCTCCCCAGAGGAGTCCAGAGTCCAGACCTGGAGTCATAGTGTCTGCTCCTGTCCAGGCCCTTGGGGCCTTCCCTCATTTGGCCACACTGCGTGCCTGCATGCTCGCTCCTTCTGCTCTCATGCCTTTAGCCTCCCCATTCCCCTAACCAGAAGGTGCTCCCCTTGCTCTTTGACAAGCTCAGCTCCATCTGTAAATGAGGGCTTAGTGCATGTTACCTCCTTGCTCCCAATACCAGCCACCCAAGAGGCTACTGCCTCTCCTTGGAGAGGGACACCCAGAGACAGATGAGGCAGTGTGGGACCTCCACAGGCCCCTCCAAATTGCTCCCATGTCATTTCTGTGGGTGGTGAAGAGCCCACTTCCCAGAAGGCTGAGCCTCCCTCAGCCTCCTGTGTCCTCATAGGGCCTGGCCTACAATGGATGCTCATGCCCACTCCCAAGCAGGGGCTTACCATTGTCTTCCAACCACACATGCCTATCTGCATGCTGAGAACCACTTTGTGGACTCTAGGTCTGTCTGGATGACACGGCAACCACAGAGAAGGAGCTGGACACTGTGGAAGTACTAAAAGCAATTCAGAAAGCCAAGGATGTCAAGTCCAAACTGAGCAACCCAGAGAAGAAGGTGGGCATTTATATGGAAGGTGGAGGGGTAGTGGTGAAGAACCAATCAAGGAGGAGCTGATTTCTGGGATCGCTCAGGGCCACCAAGTCCTGGCTGCACTGCTCCCAGGCTGCATGACTTCGGGAAGGCCACACCCTCTAGGTCCTTGTGTGTGAGACAGGATGGTGATGAAGCCTGCCCCTCAAGTTACTGTGAGGCTACTTTCATCACCTTATTGTGAGAACCATTGAGCTCCTCCTTCCTCAACTCTGACCTTGTCAGTCTGTTCTTCCTGTGCTTTATCATCTCTCCCCTGCTGACTCAAGCGCTTCTTCCCAGGTTAGTGAGGATTCTCGGCTCTTAGCTGCCCCCTGCGTTGGACCCAGTGGCTCTCCTCCCACCACGGCTCCCACCTCTGCCTCCCTGCCCCAGCCCATCCTCTCCAACCAAGGTAATCACATGTGGATCTTGCTCCTAGCAGAGCTGCACAGCCCCTGCCTGGGCCCCCTGGCTGGGCTGGGGTTGGGGGAGAGATGCTGGCACCTGCTTCCTTCAGGATTGGGCACAGGGAGGGTGGTGCCGTCCGCAGGCTGGCTCCTCAGGTGGCACGCAGCAGGTGCACCCGGCCTAATTTCAGTTCTGTCGTTTGCTTAGTGAGGATCCCTGATGCTCTGACACCTGCTTCCATTTCCTCTAGGAGACCACAGGGTGTCTAATAGAGCAGACTCGGGGCTATTGGCTCACGAGGACTCGTTCCCCTTGGCAGCATGGGCAGGTCAGCTGCTCATTATGGGAAGCCAAGCCTTGTTACGTTACTGAGTCTGGAGCCCTGATCCCCATTTGGGGAACTTCCTTTTATCCTTACCTCATGTCTGTGGCTCTCAGGGCGTGGCTCAGCCCCAAAACACTGCTTTTGTGGGATCAAGATGGGCTGTCTGTGTCCCTGTGGACCCATGGAAGACCCATCCCTTTCATCTGCCCACTGTCTTAGCGTTTTCAAAGGGCTTTCACCTCTGAACCCAGGCATCCTCGGAGATGAGTGAGTGAAGCAGGTCCCATGAGCGTGTCTGCTGGCCCGGCCCCAACAGAAGAGGGGCGGGTGTGCCGTCCCAAGTGGAGCTGAGGCTTGGGACACGCAGGAAAGAACGCCGCCCACCCGGGCTCCTGGAGACGCAGAACTTGGTGTGAGGCCTTGGGAAACCAGTTTGACCCTATTTCAAGAGCCAGAAACACATTCCCACCCCTTGACCTGGCAACCCCGCTGGAGGGGATCTTCTCTTAGAGAGGGATCAGATGCTGGGGAGGGGTGTGAAGTGCTCCCTGCTGGCAACACATGGGCTGTGACATGCACACCAAAGAGGGGCGGGGAGAGGCATCTGTGGCACAGAACCCTCTGCAGCAGTCCCGTCAGGGAGAGAAGACTGGCAGCAAGAAGGGAGACACTTACTAACATTAAGGCAAAAGCCCGACGCAGAGCAGCACACTGAGGTTACCACCATGCCATGTGGAAGAGAATTGATAAAAATGGAGCCGTGGGGCTAGGTGCCAGAGCATTTGCCTGTTTGCTTTGGTCAATCTCTTGACAAATTTTTTGGTTGTATTTTTTTATGTAAAAAGGAAAGAGGGTATGGATCCCTGTGAGGAAGCTTCCCTATCACTGCCATCTGCATGGAAGTCAAGCTCCTCTTTGGGGTCCCACAGCACTGGCGACCCTATAGAGGAAGCACGTAACTGTAGGCTTCTCAGGGACAGGGAGATGCGTCTGGTCCCAAGGCCAAGGACATGGCTGGCCAGTCTTAGTCAGCAACTGTTGAATCAGTGAATCAATAAGCGATTATGGAGAACAGCAAGTAGAGAATAAGCTGGTAAAGAGCAGGCCCCGGGCGGGCAGTGGGGAGGGGTGTCTCCCCCAAGGCTGCAACTACAGGCAGCGCCCCATTCCCACCCTGCAGTGATGAGCCTCTGCAGCAGCCTAGGTCCAGCCTTATTTCCCCCTTTCTCTCACCCTGGGGCACTCTGCAGAGTGGCTTCTGTAGTCTGTCCCCACTTCCCAGTCACTGGACGTTGAGACATTGTCTCAGATTGCACCTCTCATAAATAAAACTGCAGTGGATGTCTTTGTGTGCACATCTCTTTCCTTTGGGTGAGAAATGACAAGGTCAAACCCCTGCCTGAGATCTCTCCTGATGTCCCCTATCCCATCTGCTGAGTGGCCCTTTCTCACCACTTGTTTGTACAGGCCACAGTCCAGGAAGGAAGTGGACAGACTGTCCCTGTCCACGTTTCCTCATGTCCAAACAGGGATTGGGGAGTTAGTGGCAAGAAAATGTTGCTTTTTTCCTCACAAATGTAGAGGCATCCACATTCGTGTGTGTTCAGCCATGTGTTACTGGAGCTAGCCCGGATGGGCAGGGATTTTTCCTATGTGAGAGCAGCTTTGCTAAGTGGCACCTAATGCTCCCAGCCTGTCCCGTAGTGGGAGCATACTTGCAAATTAACTGGGCATTCCCAGGCCAGTGTGAACGGGGCACTGTCCAGAAAACACAGGCCTCTGGTTATTGCAGGAGCTATAGATGGCTGTTGGAGCCACAGAGGATTGTGACTGATAAGGGCCGATGTGCAAAATGTCGGAGTTGATTCTCCAGCTAGGTCCAGGGCTGAGAGAAGCTGTGTAGAGAGGTGGTTAGGAGCAGGCAGCTGAGTTCAGGCTCCAATATCCTGGCTGTGTGATCTCAAGCTACCTGTGTAGCCTCTCTGAAGCTGTTTTCTCGACCATAAACTGGATACACCTTACTTCATCGATTCTAAGATGCACACGTTTCCACCCTGCGACTTCTCTGAAATTGAGATGCGTCTTTCAGTCAGTGGCGTCCCCTAGTTGCTGTCAGCCAGCTGGTGTTCGTGATGGAGTCATGGGAAAACCTTCCGTGGACACCTGCTAAGACCAAGATGGCACCGTTTCCACGCATCTTAGATTTGATGAAATGTGGTAAATAATGAGAGGCACGCATGAGCTGATGCTGGGGAAGCGCTTAGCACTGCTTTTGGCTCAACAAAAGTGGTCAGTAAACACTCTCCCCTTTCTACATCCTTAGTTGGGGATTTAGGCCACCGCCCTTGAGGAACAAGGAGCCACTTGGGGGAGATGAACTCTATGCCCAGGGTAGAATGGTTCAGGGACATTTGTAGGTTTGAGCAGAGGTAGCATCTGAGGTGACTCGAAGGATGAATAGGATTTGAATGGGTCAGCAGGAGAGGGTGGACTCTAGGGGAGGGTGACAGCATAGGCAAAGCCTAGGGGAGATCCTGGGGAGGGGGTTGCTTCATGCATGGCTGTGTGCTTGCTGTCCTCCTGCCTTGCAGAGCCCCTGCTGCTTTGCTTTATGAGGGTGTCTGGGCTTGGGTTGTCTTCCTGCCCAGCCCTGGGACAAAGGACCTGGGCCATGTGAGTTGTCCTATCGGACAGCAGCCAAGCCAGACAGATCTCATGCCCTGTGGGGCTCAGAGTCATTTCCTTGGGCTGTGGTGACTAGTGGCAAAGCTGGAGTGTGGAGGCAGGCCCAGGCTCCTCTAGACTCTAGCTATAGTTCAGAACATGTTGAAACACCAGTCTGCAAACTGGAAGTAATGGGTCCAAATATTCCTAAAACAGCCTCAGTAGGATTTGAAAACCCCATGCCTTACCAGGGTGCATGAGGTCATGCTGCTGTCCCTGGGAGGTGGCCCTGGGGTATTCAGTGGGGCCTGTGGGTGCAGGCTCAAATTGTTCTCAGCAGCCCAGGGAGAATCTGGAGCCTCCCAGTGAGGCATCCTGTGCTTTGAGGATTTGCTAGCCTGCAGATGTCAGATCAGGAGCTGGGGTGGTGGCTAGTCATTTCCTGGGACGGTGCTTTAGGAGTGAACACATTTAAGGCTCTTGATGGACGTAGTACCAAACTGCTCTCCTGACGGAGGGGTCAGCTCCAACTCCAGTGCCTGTCTGTACCCAGTTAGGCCAGGGCCAGGCTGTATAGTGAGTCTGACCTTTGCCAAAGATACAAACCGGTCTGCTTCAACTTGCCTTTCTTTGTGTGCCAGAGAGGATCAGCATCTTTTTTCACATGTTATATCTGTTGTCGATTCTATGGAATGTCACTCTGTGTTCTTTGTAGTCTCTTAATGGGATTTCTACCCTCTACCACTTTTGTGATCTGTAAGAACTCTTATAGATTAAAGATATCAAGCTTTGTTATATATTGCAAGTACTTTTTCTCTTTGCATTTGATTTTGTTTTCTTGGTTTTTAAGATTCATCCACAGAGGTTTGATTTTTTTTTTTTTTTTAATGTAGTCTCAGTTTCTTCCTCTGCATGTGTGCTCAGAAAACTTCTCCCTGCCTGAGATTAAAGAAGCAGTCATTGGTTCTTTCTTGAGCTGTTTGAGGATTTTAGCTTTGCCATTTTCTTCTATTACCCATACGATGGTTTGGGGGTCTGGCTAGCCCCCGGCTATGCTGGTAGCCCAAGGCCCAGCCCCTTTGTTGAACAGCTGCTCTCCCTGCCCACCCGTCCGCCCACCCCATCTCTGCAGGGATCATGTTCGTGCAGGAGGAGGCCCTGGCCAGCAGCCTCTCATCTACTGACAGTCTGACTCCCGAGGACCGGCCCATTGCTGGGGGCTGCTCTGATTCCTTGGAGTCCATCCCTGCAGGACAGGTAATGCCCTCTGCCTACTCCTGAAGACTGTTCCGTCTGCGAGCCAACTCTATTGCTTGAGGTAGTCCAGTTGGCAGTGGCCTGGCTGGAGCACAGCCCTTGCTGCCAAGCTTCATGCTCTGTGCCTGGCCCTGTACAGTCTTTCTCTTGAACATATCTCTAGTTGAGTCCTCTTAATTAACACAATGGTTAAGCCTGTGTTCAACTTCTCCCTCCCCTCCTCTCCATCCTACACGTGTGTGTGTGTGTGTGTGTGTGTGTGTGTGTGTGATGCCCCTCCCTACCATCTCTCTGGGAACAGGGAGTGCTCTGTCATTGGGCCAAGGGGCGGGGGTGAGCCCTGAGCCTGCATGCAGACTGCCTTGAAGAAGACAGTGTAGAGGCAGAACTTCTCCCCAGCTACCTAGTACCCTGGGGCCATTCTGCCCCTTCTCAACATTGTCATTCTGGTAGTCTGAGACGGTGTGACTGTAGTATCTCCTCTGTGGCTACCGGTCAAGCTTTGGAGGCCCATCCCTGTATCCCAGGAAAAGAAAGGAGGCAAGTAAGAGGGGCTTACACTGCTGTGTCTTGGTGCCTGGGCCTCTCTCCAGCCCCATCTCTCTGCACAGCACAGGATAATGGCCCTACAATGCCAGGATGGTTTGCAGAGTGTTTGTCTAGCCCCAGAACTCCCTGCTCAGGGTCACACAGCAGTAGGTTCCAAAGCCCTAGATCTTGAACACTATGCAGAAAGTTTTGGGAGCCCTTTCTAGGACCCGCCTCAGCCCTACTCATGGTGTGCATTGCTGGTCACAGACTGGATTGGTAGACTGTGCAACTGGGTTCTTGGGTGACATGAGGAGCCCTTGGATATCAGAACCCCTGAGAGTGTGACTCAGACTATGGCCCTGGGCTGGGAATGTGGGCTGGGTTCAGACCGACAGGGGTGGGAATCCCAACCCTGCCATGTACTGGCAGATTACCTAGTGAATGTGGGTGGATTGGGGATGGTGAGGTGCACAGACAGCAGAGTGTCCATCTCAGTGTCCAGCACCCAGGACATGTCAGGGAATAGCTGAAGCTGGGGGCTGATTGTATTTCCTTCTCTATTAGGCAGCTCCGGATGACCCAAGGGACGTGCCAGGAGCTGTTGGTGGTGCAAGGTAAGGAAGAAGTCAAGAAGGCATCTGGGCTTGTCTATGCCCTTCTGCCCACTCTCAGCTGTAGGCCAGAGGTCACCAGTTAGATTCTGTTACCAATCTGTTCACAGAAGTCCTACAGAACTATTTATTTCTTTAAATAAACAGGTGAGATGGACTTGGGTCTGTTTTCCCTAAACTTCACCTGATTCACGTTATCCTGTACCAGGTGGTGGCACATCAAGGCCAGTTCAGTGAATGGCCTTTTTTGTATAGTCCAGGAACTAAGAATGATAATTATATTCTTTTTTTTTTGGGGGGGGGGGGGGGGTACCAGGGATTGAACCCAAGGAGTGCATTACTAGAGACAGGGTTGCTGAGACTGGCTTTGAACTTGTGATCCTCCTTCCTCAGCCTCCCGAGCCGCGGGGATTACAGGCACCCACCACTTTCCCTGGCTGTTAGTTACATTCTTAAAGAGCTGTTTAAACAAGAAGATGAGTTGGTAGGGGTAGCCTACAAAACCTAAAACATTAACTCTCTGACTCTTCATAGTAGAGTGCCAATTCTAGTTATACATGCAAGGTCTGAATGATCTGGAAGAGCTAGCATTTAAACTGCCCTAAGACTGCCTCAACCCACCTTCCCCACCTCTGGAGGCCACTGGGCGTCACTGAAGGGAGCCAGTTATCAACAAGTTAAGTACTCATTGCCTCAGGGCTCACAGAAGCAAGCCTTGGAATGACTGAGAAATCTGTGTAGCACTTCTCTTGTGGGAACCAGTGTGGTCTGAACAAAGCTGTCCTGGATGGTGTCGTCTGAGTCTTTGGAAGCCTGTACTCATCAGCTGTGTCCCCAGCCTTGCAGCGTTAGCACCTCAGCTCCTCCCCATGCCCTTGTTCTAGGAACAGCTCAGATGTGTAGAAGACTCAGGAGACCCATGGGTGGGTTCCCCAGGGCCAAGGGTACGCAACAGGCTCTGAGATGGGGGGGGAGTATCCCAGACCCTCATGTCACTGATCCAGCCTCTCCCCACACAGCCCAGAGCACGCAGAGCCAGAGGTGCAGGTGGTGCCTGGGTCTGGCCAGATCATCTTCTTGCCCTTCACTTGCATCGGCTACACGGCTACTAACCAGGACTTCATCCAGCGCCTGAGCACGCTGATCCGCCAGGCCATCGAGCGGCAGCTGCCTGCCTGGATTGAGGCTGCCAACCAGCGTGAGGAGGCCCAGGGCGACCAGGGGGATGAGGACGAGGATGAGGATGAGGAAGATGTTGCCGAGAACCGCTACTTTGAAATGGGACCCCCAGACGCAGAGGAAGAGGAGGAGGGAGGCCAGGCGGAAGAGGAGGAGGAGGAGGAAGATGAAGAAGATGAGGAAGCTGAGGAGGAGCGCCTGGCCCTGGAGTGGGCCCTGGGCGCAGATGAGGACTTCCTACTGGAGCACATCCGCATCCTCAAGGTGCTGTGGTGCTTCCTGATCCACGTGCAGGGTAGCATCCGCCAGTTCGCTGCCTGCCTTGTGCTCACTGACTTTGGCATCGCCGTCTTTGAGATCCCACACCAGGAGTCGCGGGGCAGCAGCCAGCACATCCTTTCATCCCTGCGCTTCGTCTTCTGCTTTCCACATGGAGACCTCACCGAGTTTGGCTTCCTCATGCCGGAGCTGTGTCTGGTGCTCAAGGTGCGGCACAGCGAGAACACGCTCTTCATCATCTCGGATGCCGCGAACCTGCATGAGTTCCACGCCGACCTGCGTTCCTGCTTCGCCCCACAGCACATGGCCATGCTGTGCAGCCCTGTCCTCTATGGCAGCCACACTAGCCTGCAGGAGTTCCTGCGCCAGTTACTCACCTTCTACAAGGTGGCCGGTGGCTGCCAGGAGCGCAGTCAGGGCTGCTTCCCCGTCTATCTGGTCTACAGTGACAAGCGCATGGTACAGACGGCCGCGGGGGACTACTCCGGCAACATCGAGTGGGCCAGCTGCACACTCTGCTCGGCTGTTCGCCGCTCTTGCTGTGCACCCTCCGAGGCTGTCAAATCTGCTGCCATTCCTTATTGGCTGCTACTCACACCCCAGCACCTCAACGTCATCAAAGCTGACTTCAATCCCATGCCCAACCGTGGCACCCACAATTGCCGCAACCGCAACAGCTTCAAGCTCAGCCGCGTGCCGCTCTCCACAGTGCTGCTGGACCCCACCCGCAGCTGCACCCAGCCACGGGGCGCCTTTGCCGACGGCCATGTGCTTGAGCTACTTGTTGGCTACCGCTTTGTCACTGCCATCTTTGTGCTACCCCATGAGAAATTCCACTTCTTGCGTATCTACAACCAGCTGCGGGCCTCCCTGCAGGACCTGAAAACTGTGGTCATCGCCAAGACTCCTGCAACTGGGGCCAAGTCTCAGGGCCCCCTTGTGGATGGCCAGCCTGCTGAGGGTAGGGCCAGGTAAGACCACGGGGCCCAAGGGCATGGGACTGGCATGTGTGATCTCTGGGCATCTGCGTTTTGTGAGCAGGCCATTGTCCTGCCCCTTGGCTTCTCCCCAGCTCCTGGCCACCCTAGCCTTAACCTTAACTCCCTCTGGCTTGGCACCTGGCTCCTCCTTATCTTCAGAGCTTTAGAAGATGCTTAGGAAAGCTGTCTGTTTGTGAAAATGTGTGGATCCAGGCACCTGCCACCCTTGTAGGGCAGGTTGAGGGAGCTGCCCCCCACCTTACTTGCCCAGTGGGAGTTGTCACTTTGACCTGGCCCTGTCCACTCTGTTCCCATGAGCCAAAGCATGGCCTCTATGCATGACTTGCTTCCCCACCCCTAGGGATCACATCTCGTGGCTGACTCTGGATCTGGAACTGCTTCAGGCCCCTCCCATCCCTGAACTAGCTCCTAGGCTCTCCCTGTTGGTGACCAAAAAGCCCCTCTTGGGAAGGACTGGGTTGCCTGTGACTCTGGGAGTTCCTCTGAAAAGAATCTCAGGTGCAAAAGTAACAGGTCAAGTATCAGAGCTGCCTATGTCATCTCTGTCAAGGCCCCTTTGAAAACCAAAGTACTGACTGGGAAGTCTGAGGTTGGCAGTCTGTCCTTCTATCCTTGCTCTCCTCCCCCTTCCCCTGCTCCTGTCCCACAGAGCAATGGGGATTTTGCGCCTCATGTTGCTGGCTTTCCTGGGCTTCCCCTACCTGGGGAAGAAAGCCCTTCATTTGATGGCCCTCCTGTCCCCTAACCTCCCTTTTCTTCCCTCCTGATAGCAGAGACCCACTTCTGCATGGGATTTCCCTTCTCTCTCCAACCCAAACCCCAGATGACACTCCTAAAGGGCTTTCCGCCTCTTCCAGACTGGATCTGGTGTTCCTATCATGCCAGCTGAAGACAGCATCCTGTGCTATATGGCCATCTTCTCCTTTCCCCTCCCCTGGGTGTAGCTTCAATGGTGGATACCATGTCTTTACTTCCCTGTCATCCCCAAGCCTGCTGGCACTGGCCCATAGGGGACCACATGCAGAAACCATACCCTTTAGCAGATGCATCTTTGCTCCAGGACAGCAGGAGGGCAGCCCCAAGGCTTCCTGGGGTATTTCCTGGCTAAATGCAGGATCATAGCCCCAAGGGTCTCAGCAGTTGGACTGGGTCAAGTGGAGAGGTTAACCTCTAAAACATTTTCCTTCCAAAGGGGTGTGACTTCCCAGCCTCTGTGAGCTCTAAGGTTCTGTGCATTATTTGGTCCTGTGTCTGGACCAGACCAGTTGACAGCCCGGCATGGCCAAGTGCAATGGTGGCTGGGTGGGCTAAGAACATGGGCCACCAAAGCACACCCCAAAGGCAAACTGAGGAGCAGTTTGAGCCTTTGGTTCTCACTTCTAAGTGCACCCACTCAACCCAGGTCCCAGCCCTGGGCAGGCACTCTGGACCCTAGAGTGGCATTTCTGAAACCTTTGATACTTTCTCAAAGTGAGATTTCACCTGGGGTGACTTGTTCTGCTCCCATCTGCCACTCAAAAGAAAGGGCCTGGGTATTTTCCCTCTGTTGTTTTGTCCTCCCATAAGGAATCTGGTAATAAAATCTCCTAAGTGACCCCAGTGGTGATATATGGTATACAAGTGGCCCTCACACATTTGACGTTGTGCATAGATGTCAATTTCCCTGGTTCCACATGTTAATATGGCATTTCTGGGGGGGGATTGGGAGATGCAGTGATGACCAGCATCCCCAGGAGGGACCAGCAGAGGCTCCAGCTCCAGCCCCAGCCCCAGCCCCAGCTCCGATGGAGGTCCCAGCTCCAGTCCCAGCAGCAGCCTCAGCTCCAGGCCTACCAGAGGCTCCAGCTCCAGCCCCAGTCCCAGCCCCAGTGGAATCTCCTCCAACTCTGCCTCCGGCTCCGGCTCCGGCTCCAGCTCCAGCTCCAGCTCCAGCTCCAGCTCCAGCTCCAACAGAGGCCTCGGCTCTATCTTTGGTGCCAGAAAAGGGCCCAGTGGAGACCCCGGCTCCAGCTCCAGCCCCAGCAGAGGCCCTGGCACAAGCTGAGGTCCCTGCCCAGTATCCAACCGAGCACCTGATCCAATCCACTTCAGAGGAGAATCAGATTCCCTCACACTTGCCTGTCTGCCCGTCACTCCGGCACATTGCCAGCCTACAGGGGAGCGCCATCATTGAGCTCTTCCACAGCAGCATCGCTGAGGTAGTGGCCCATGCACAGGTCCTCCAGCTGATGATTGTGCAGAGAGGTGTGGGCTCCACTGTGGTACCAGTCAGTCCTAAGGGTGAGGCAGGGGTCGCCTTTGGCCCTCAGATTTCTCTGGTATCATGTAGTCCTCGGCTTCAGCTGCTCACAGGTTCCAGGGGTCAGGAGGTCCCGAGCTACCTTCCTCTGGCCAACTGCCCTTTGTGCTACCTCCCCTCTGCAGTCCCTGGCCCAGCAAACCCTCTTCCCATCTTGTACTCCTGACTCCTCTGCTCTGAGTTATAGACACATTGATGAGATAAGCTTCCTGCCTTTTTCTGTCTGAAGCCATGGGCATGTCCCCGGGGTATGCAGGCCACCTCGGTAGTGGGGATGACAAAAATGGCAGTGGGGTGTCCTGCCAGGGATCTGTGGTCTAGGAGGTAGAAAGGTGCGTGCTCCCACCCCACCCTGCTCTCCTCCAGACCCACACCGCTCTGTGTCCAGGTTGAAAACGAGGAGCTGAGACACCTCCTGTGGTCATCAGTAGTGTTCTACCAGACCCCAGGGCTGGAAGTGACTGCCTGTGTGCTGCTGTCCACCAAGGCTGTGTACTTTGTGCTACATGATGGCCTCCGTCGTTACTTCTCAGAGCCACTGCAAGGTAGGTACCCAGACCTGCTGGTTGTCAGGAGTTCGAAGCATATGTTCGGAGCAGGCTGAGAGGCCAGCTGTGTGGCCTTAGGCAGCAGCACCTTGACTGATCTGGGCTTAGTTTCTCATTTGAGGAAGCGATGACAGCAGCACTTTCCTCCTAAGCCATCACGAGGACCTAAGACCAGATGTGGATATGCCATGCCAGGGCCCAGCAAGTGCTTGGGAACTGGCTGAGAGAGGCAGGAAGTGGGGATTGGGCAGCCTCTGCCCCTTGGGACCTCAGTGGGAACCTTGGCCAGCGAGCCAGCAAGGTGAGGCTCAGACCCCAGACCTAGCTGCAAATGAGGATTTGCATGCCAGAGGTGGTGTAGACCCTTGCCAGGCAATCCATTCCTGCTGGACGTGCTGCCCGTGTGCCCCCTGTACTTGCTGCCACAGCCACCAACCCCCTCCATACCTTCCTCTCCATAGATTTCTGGCATCAGAAAAACACTGACTACAACAACAGCCCCTTCCACATCTCCCAGTGCTTTGTGCTTAAACTCAGCGACCTGCAGTCAGTCAACGTTGGCCTTTTTGACCAGTACTTCCGTCTGACCGGTAAGCGACCCACTGTGCTTTTGTCCCATTTTAGATGAAGGATAGTGTCACCATTGGGCTTCCACCTTCTGTCTATGGGTGCATTATTGTAGACAGCGTTATCTCTCTGCTTACAAGCCAGCTAACCAGGCGGGAGGAAGCAGCTCCAGGAACTGCTGAGATTGCAGGACTCATGCCCCAGGGAGGTGGGAGGTGGGGTGTGCAGCGAGCGCCAGCCCGGACACAAGCAGAGCGGGCCCTGGGCTCAGGCAGGATGTGTCTGACTCATACTTCCTGAAGAGAGAAAACTAAGCTCTTTCCCTCATGCCTCTCTGTATCCCCTTCCAGAAAAATGTCTCAGCCCTTCCTGCCTGATAAATGGCTGCCTCCCCAGGTCCCATGATGCTTTCCTTAGGTTCCCCACAGCCTTGGCTTTCTGGGACAGAGACCTGGCAGGTGAAGTGGCTTGTGGCCCTGACCAGCCCCATCTTGTGTAGGCTCCTCCCCGACACAGGTGGTCACGTGTTTGACGCGGGACAGCTACCTGACGCACTGCTTCCTGCAGCACCTCATGTTGGTGCTCTCCTCTCTGGAGCGCACACCTTCACCAGAGCCTGTTGACAAGGACTTCTACTCGGAGTTTGGGAACAAGACTACAGGTACCCTGTCCAGCGCAGCTTGTAGACCTGTCCCAGGGTGGACATCAAAAGCCCCAGAGTGCCTCCCAGTACCCCAGAGTCCTCCCTGCCTCTCTCATTTTTCTCGTCCCTCTTAGCTGGCCAGGTTTTTCTGTGGGGCATTGCCACTGCAGAGCTTCCATCCTGGATATCCCTCAATCCCTTTGGTGTCAGCCCTGGGCTGCTGGCTTGGGGCACCCTTGCCTGCCTGTCTCACACAGGGTCTCTGGCTGGCTTGGGGCCCCTGGTGCTTTTAGCTCCTCCACAGGTCAGTTCAGGCCATAGCCTTGGTGACATATTTCTCTACAGGGAAGATGGAGAACTACGAACTGATCCACTCAAGCCGCGTCAAGTTTACCTACCCCAGTGAGGAGGAGGTTGGGGACCTCACATACACTGTGGCCCAGAAGACGGCTGACCCAGAGAAGGCCCCAGGCCTCAGCATCCTGCTGTATATACAGGCCTTCCAGGTGGGCACGCCACCACCTGGGCGCTGCAGGGGCCCGCTGCGCCCCAAGACACTTCTGCTTACCAGTGCCGAGATCTTTCTCCTAGATGAAGACTATGTCCACTACCCACTGCCTGAGTTTGCCAAAGAGCCACCCCAGAGGGACAGGTACCGGCTAGACGATGGCCGTCGTGTCCGGGACCTGGACCGCGTGCTCATGGGTTACCAGCCCTACCCGCAGGCCCTCACTCTCGTCTTTGACGATGTGCAAGGCCATGACCTTATGGGCAGTGTCACCCTGGACCATTTTGGGGAGATT
This sequence comes from Marmota marmota marmota, assembly GCF_001458135.2. Lineage (NCBI taxonomy): Eukaryota > Metazoa > Chordata > Mammalia > Rodentia > Sciuridae > Marmota > Marmota marmota. The sequence continues at coordinate 10,824,022 of NW_025999941.1, read as the reverse complement.
CCAGGTAGCCCTGCCAGGGCTGGCCAGGGTCGTGAGGTCCAGTGGCAGGTGTTTGTCCCCAGTGCCGAGAGCAGAGAGAAGCTCATCTCATTGTTGGCCCGCCAATGGGAAGCCCTGTGTGGCCGGGAGCTTCCCGTTGAGCTCACTGGCTAGCCCAGGCTGCACCCAGCCTTGCACCTGCCCTGTCCAGCCTGGTGCCTGCTCCAGGCAGGGAAGCAGGCTTTCTTTGTTCTTTTAAAAATGTTCTTTCCCCTCCCTTTTGGTACCTTAATTTGACTGTCCCCACAGAGAATGTGGACAGGTGTTCAGTCAGTTCTTTCTGATGCTGGGAGCAAGAAAGCCAGGCCCCTCAAGGTGTCTGTGTACCTTCAGCCTCCCATGGCGCCTCGCCTGCCCTGGAGTGGTGTGGTCGGGCGCCTCAGCGTCGTGTCTGTTACTGTGGTGCCGTTGCTAACCTGTGGCGCTGTGGATCTGATTGGCCCTCCGCGTCCTTCCCCAAAGTGTCAAGTCCAGTCCTATGTTGTTGCTGCTGCTGTCGTTGTGGGCATTTTGCTGCTAATTGTGAAGCTGGCAGCAGAGTGCACATGAGAAGCCCCCTCCCCAGGCAGTTTTTCAAAGTAGAGGCCTCCCCTGGTCCAGACAAGTAGGGGAGCCTTCTGGGGGAAGGAGTCCCCCAGGCCTTGGGGCTGAGAGGGGTGGGGGCAAGGGACCTAAAGCTGCCAGCACCAAGTGTGATTCCTGTTGCCTATTTTCTCTATTCCAATAAAGCAGAGTTTGACACAGTCTGGGTCTTTTGGGTTAAGTATCACCGGGGCCCCAATGAGGTCACCCAGAGTGCGGTCGGCATGGGAAAGGGTGCTCTGGAGATTTGGGTGGACAAGATCTGGGGGAAGGAGAATAGAGTAGGCCTCCAGGGGCCAGATATGTGTTAGAGACAGGAGAGCTATGAGGGGGACCTCTCGGGACACAGCCATGTTGGACTGTGGCTAAACCAGAATCCCAGAGCAAATGAGAAGAGTCCACAACATTCCCCAGGGCACCCGAATCACAGCAGCCCAATGTGAAGGTAAGACCCAGAGTCCATGATTACTGGTATGTGTGGGTCTGTATTCTCACCAAGATGGCCCTTGGAGGTGAACCCAGGTGATGGCAGTGGAGAGCAAGGTCACCTGCCTGTCACTGTGTTCCTGTCAGAGAGTTGGAGGTTGCCTTAGGGAGCCCTGCTAGGTAGGACCTGAAATTTTTTGAGAGCTAAACCCTGTGCCCTACCCTTCCTCTGCCCCAATCCTGCCACCAGTGATGGTCCCTTGCTCCTCACTAACCTCTTACCTAGCCCAGTCAGGAGCCTCAAGCCCTGGGACCACTGGGATTATGGAGAGGTAGGGTGTGGCCCATCTGGCTACAAGGCCTGCTCTTATCCCCCTTTTCCCCTTGACGCCAACAGAGTAGGGATCCTGGCCTGGGTTTGTGGGGGTAGGTAAAGGGTGGAAGTAGTCACCCAGGGAAGGATCTCCCCACCCTCAGTGCCCCCCAAGCCAAACTCAAAGGCTAGCCTCGTGGCCCTCCAAGCTAGGAGGAGGAGGGCAAGTCACCAGCTCCCCATCCAGGTCTTTACCAAAGGCATTTAAAAATGGCAACCTGGTTCTGTGGTCATCTCTTGCCTCTTCATCTCCATAACACCCTCTAAAATTGGAGTAGTGACAACCCAAAGCAGAGATTACCACATCCAGTGCTGAATAGGGGTCCCCACCATGGGTCACTAAAGATAAATCTGAAAGAGATAAACTGAGCTACCCTGGATGAGCTAGCTACCTGGCCCCTCTTAGCTTCAGTTTCCCTACCAGTGACAGGGCAAATAACAATAACCACCCACATTCTTTGATTCATGCCGCACACCTGTCCCCAGGTGGCATGGCTTATTTACACCCTCCCATCGCCCTCCCTAATCTCCCAAAGCCGACATTCTGGGAGGGTGATAAATAAGCCATGCCAGCTGGGGACCATTTCGAGAGGAGGTGGAATCAGGTGTAAGGCCACCCCATCAGCGGGCTCGGGGAAGCCCTCCAAGCCATGTTAAAAGGAAAAACCTGGGCCAAGTGTAGCTCAGCGGTACACACGAGGTCCTGGGTTCAATCCCAGCAACACACACGTGGAAAAAACCTTAGGTAAATTAAATTTAGCCGTTTATTTGAACAAATAAAACAATTCTTGAATTGGACAGCTTTCAGAACCACAACAGATTCTAACTCCTGCCAACTCTGAGGCAGCATTTACAGAAAACAGAAGTGAGGTATAGAGCCAGGAGCGGTGGCACACGCCTATAACCCCAGTGGCTCGGGAGGCTGAGGTAATTCAATGAGACCCTGTCTCTAAATAAAATATTAAAAAGGGCTGGGGATGTGGTTCAGTGGTTAGGCACCCTTGGGTTCAATCCCCAGTACAAAAAAAAAAAAAAGGTATAGAGACAATTATTTTTTAATTTATTTTTTAGTTGTAGGTGGACACAATACCTTTATTTTATTTTTATGTGGTGCTGAGGATCAAACACAGTGCCTCACACATGCTACATGAGCGTTCTACCTCTGAGCCACGACCCCAGCTCCTAGAGACTATTTAAATAGTTACAGCTAAACTGGGTAATTAAACTGGGTAACTAAAGCCATCTGAACTCCATCTTGATCTGGTCTGGTCTGGTGGGTCTCAAGCAGGAGCTCCACCCAAACCAGTGGCTATCTACACATTTTAGCACCTTTGACCTGAGACTGCACCTATGGTAAAGGACCAGCATGTGACCGTCAGCGTGGTAACTGGAGCAGAGTGAATGGGGGACGGTAGATGCAGCAGGAAGCAGGAAAGGCCCGACGGGCACTGAGTGGGGGTCAGTTGTCAGTGTGGTAAGGGGAGAGCATGGAGGGTTTAGGGTCAGGAGTGGTGCAGGCTGGACCGTCAGGACTGGCTGGTGGAGTGGCTGAGACTGTTGGGATGAGGATTTGCAAGGCCACCCCATGGCATCTGTGCCACCCGTGGGATGGTGCCTGGCAGGGAGTCCCAGTCTGGCAGTTGGAAGGGTCAAGGCAGGGGCAGACGCAGTTCCCTACCCCTCAGCAACCAGAATCCCAGAGACTAAATAAAAAGTGCTGGGCTGGCCAGATGAGTGGGTGTCGTTACACTTGCATTTGAATTTGCTTCAGAATCTGATAGAGCCTAAGCCCATAGTTAAAGGTGGGTTTGGGCTTCCAGGCCAAGAGGGTCTTGGGCCCGGAATCTGTGAACAGGTTCCAGGCTGTTCATGCCGGGGTCAGTGGCCCGCGCCTTCCCTTCCGCCTGCTGGCTGCTGATACACAAGAGGAAATCCTGGAGGGTTCCTGTGGGGGACTGCATTTAAGAACACGGCCCGCCCCATCCCGCCTGCCCGCCCCTTGGAGCTCATTCCCTTGCTGTGACTTCTGTCCTGGACGGTGTGCTTGCCAGCCACCACCAGTCATGGCGGAGCCCCGGGGTCTCCTCTTGCTCTGTGTCCTGGTCTCCTGCCTGGCAAACTCCAGCTTCATCAGGGGCCAGAAGGTGAGTGTGAGCCAGTTTGCAGGGGCTCATGGTATCCAGACCCTGCCAGCCAGCTGTGGGATGGTGGGGCATGGGCTGGGGTATAGACACAACCCGTTCTTGGCTGGCCTGTGTAAGCCCAGGTAGCCAGGCCCATATGCCTACTTAGTGTCACCTGGGCTGCAGGGGTACATTAGCCTGCCCTCTGTGCCTGACCAGCCAGCCATTTGTGGGCAGCTGTCCTAGCCTGTGAGTGAGGGGAGGCAGAGCCAACCCATCTGCCTTCCCTCCCCACCCATACTGAGGCCCGAATTTCTGTGTGGCCATCACCTGGGGATGGGAGACGTGATCATTGCTGACCCCTGTGGGACCTGCAGACTGAGAGACCCATGGAACATGTGTGCATATGTGTGTGACTGTCCAGCTCTAAGACTGCCCAGGGACAGAAGCTCTGGGTAAATGCAGCCAATGAGAATGTTTTCAAGCTTCCAAGTTGCCACCAGTCCGTCCTGGGCATAACCCCTCATGTCCTCACAACCTCTGGGCAGAGCGTCCTTTTGTGCTCCTAGATGGATATTGGACACCAAGGCCTGTGGATGATAGAGATGGACCATTCCCACTCTGGAGTCCTGCTCCACACCATACCTGCTGTTTGCTGTCTGGGCATGCTGGTGTGAGCTCTAGCATGGCTCCTCTGGTCCATGAGGCCAATCACGGCCCCAATGTCTATCCACAGATCCCCCCAGGGCCCATGCTAGGGACATGGCTCCTGCTCAGGCTTCAGGAGGAGCCTCACACCCTGGGTATGGAGATAGAGTCCCCTGCCTGGTATCTGCTGCCAGGTGAGGGGACTTCCCTTATGAAGCCAACTCCCACCTGTTTCTTGGAGTAGCTGTCACTGTCCCTCTGGCATCAAGAGGCAGGCTGAGGTTGAGAGAGGAGAAGGCTTGCCCATGACCCACCTTCAGGTAGCCCAGCACAGGGACCCACGTGAGATGGTGACAGAAGTCAGTGAGAGGTCTTAGATTGGAGTTTATTCCTTGTTGGAGACCTGTAGCTCTGAGAACCTCTAAATCTGCTATTTGGGGACTGGGACTTAGCCAGACTGGGCCAGGAAACAGGGGTCAGGGTCCCCTGTCACCAGGAGGTTCTGTCTCTTTTTTTTTTTTTAATACCAGGGATTGAACCCAGGGGCTTAACCACTGAGTAACACGTTCTCCCAAATTTGCATAGGCCCTTGCTAAATTGTTGAGTTTGGCTTTGAACTTGCAGTTCTTCTTCCTCAGCCTCCCAAGCTGCTGGGATTACAAGCGTGCACCACTATGCCTGGTCTTGTGTTCAGAGCCAGGCCAGGGATAGTACAGGTGATGCAAGGCTAAGAAAGTAAGAGTGATAGTGGAAAAGCCAAGGGTTCCAGGACTGTGCTGAGTTCTGCTGGCAAGTTCCTGCCCGTCCGCTGCCTCAGTTTCCCCATGTGTACCATGCAAAGGAATCTCATAGGATGCCATCTCCTCATATTCCAGGAGATGGTGACCAAAGTCAGTGAGAGGTCTTGGATTGGAGTTTGTTCCTTGTCAGAGACCTATAGCTCTGAGCATCCCTAAGTCTGCAATTTGGGGATAGGGACTCAGCCAGCCTGTGCCGGAAAAGAGGGCTCAGGGCTCTTGCAAATAGAGATGTGGCAATGGGGGCCTTATTTCATAGCCACTCAGGCTGCCTGGCTCCTTATAGTAGCATGAGACCCACTATAACTATTAGAAACGGAGGGTCTGAGGGGAATGGACATCCCCTGGGTCACATGGCCAGTAAGAGGTAGCAGCATGACAAGTTCCAACAGCAGCAGAAACAGGGAAGGCTTCCTGCGGAAGCAGTCTTAGCAACCTAGCAGTCTTCTGCCTCCTTGGTGTTGGGCATGAGCCTGTGGCCTTAAGCCAGGGTTCACAGGGAGAGGAGCATTGGCCGGGACCCAGCTCTGTCCCTCCCTGCTTGGATCTAGGGTTGGGGGAAGCAGTGTGGGGGCCCCTCCCTCTCTGAAGGGATTTGAGTTCTGGGATGTCAGCCCCAGCCCAGTCCCAGCTTGGGAAATTTCTTCCACCTTTTCACCACGGGGCTTAAAATGTCCTGTCTCCTGAGCTTCCCCCAAAAGTGTCTCTGTGGGAAGCAAACATTGCCAACTCAGCTCCAGCTGGGCATGCGGCAGGGGGGGAGGGGGGAGGCAGCGCTCTGGCTATGTTGGGTCCCCAAAGTGCCCCAGAAAGAAGGGAATCTGATTCAGCACCCAGGCTGTGATCCAGCCTCACTCCACCAGTGGCAGATTGTGAGGCTCCAGCTGTTGATGCTGTTTACAGGCGACTGGGCAGACACTTGGCCCTGAGCTCTGGCCTTGGGTGTGGTCCCTGGAGAGGAGCTCATCTGGCAGCTGGCTTATCTAGCCATCACCACTTCACACACACTAACAAAGCTCCTGCTTCCTCCCAAGTCCCTCGCCCACCGCTTCCCCCAGCTCTGACTTTGCGACATCAAGACCAAGTTGGTAGAGCACACACCCAGGAGAATGAGGACGGCACTCTTGGTCACCCGGGCCTGCCTAATGTGCCTCCCAGTGCTGGTCCCCCAGCCACAGTGGTGATCAGGCTGGCAGGTCTGGCCAGGTGGCTTTGAGGGGTGCCTTTGCCAAGCCAGCAGCTGCCCAGTCCTTGAATTACCCAATTTCCTAGGCATTCCTTGGCTCAGCAAAGATGAGCGTCAGGTTGGGAGATGAGACCACAACATCCCAACCCTGTGGCCGGACACTGAGGCTGCTCTGAGTAACTTCCCTCTTTGTAGACCACAGAGGCATGAGCGGAAAAGGCCAAATCACAGTGTCAAAGAGGCCTTGGACCCCCACCCCCCAGTCTCTCTAGAAAAAAGTGTGAGCACTATTTCTCCTTTTCTCTTAGGTCATACTTCTCTAATGTGGGTTTGGGGTTTTTGTTGTTGTTTTGTTTTGTTGGCACCAGGGAATTGAACTCAGAGGCACTCAACCACTGAGCCACATCCTCAGCCCTTATTTTGTATTTTATTTAGAGACAGGGTCTCGCTGAGTTGCTTAGTACCTCACCATTGCTTAAGCTGGCTTTGAACTCAAGATCCTCCTGCCTCAGCCTCCCAAGCTGATAGGAATACAGGTGTGGGCCACAGCGCCTATCTGTAATGTGTTTTAAGAAAGGAGTATTCTGAGCTCTTCTCTTTTAGATCACAGTGTGCTCAGATCTAATTTTTCTTTTTTTTCTTTATGTCTGTATTTATTTTTTGGTACTGGGAACTGAACCCAGAGGTGCTTTACCACTGAGCTACACCTCTAGCCCTTTTTATTTTTCATTTTGAGACAGGGTCTTACCAAGTTGCTGAGGCTGGCCTCCAACTTGTGACTCTCCTGCCTTAGCCTCCTGAGTCCCAGGTTTTATCACGCCCAATGAGCTCAGTGGTTTTCAAAATGAACACATCTCGGTTTTTCCAGGCAGTGCCCCAAGCCCTCAATCCCACCCCCATCAAAACACACCTTCCCTCTGCCCCTTTCTCTCACTGAGAACCATAAGCTTAGCTGCTGCCTTCCTGGGCACAACACTGTCGCTTACTGGCATTTTGTCCTTGTAAAGGTAGCCACCCTGGTGATGGACTTGGAAGAGTTGCAGCAGGTGAATGGGGCTTCAGGGCAGGACCCTTCCGGCTCCCTATTCCACTGTCCCCACCTCAGGTGATTTTGGAGTGACCTCTCTGCCCCACCCTCCCTCGCTCTCTTCTCCATGCAGTCCTGATTCTCACCCTGTCCCCGGTTGACTCTGGGCAAGAGCTGAAACCACGGCCTCCCGTTTCCTCCCTTGAAATGGACTGAGGTAGAACAAAATAGAAAATATTCTTGTTCTGGAAGGTGCAGACTCAGAGGCTTCCAGGCTGTGGACGCAGGGACATGCTATGACCTTAACAACTCACGACAAGGTTTCCTAGGAATTTCCCTGTCCTCACTGCATTCCTGCTAAACCAATGGGAAACTTAGTCGTGGAGGAGCATCCAGCCTTGCCACCATCAGGACTGGGTACAAGATCCAGGCCCCTAACTCCATACTCTGCCCACGGCCCAGGTGCAGTTCAAACGCTGCGACATCAAGACCAAGTTGGTAGAGCACACACCCTGCACCACATGTACTGCCATCCAGAAGCAGGTGTGTCCCTCGGGCTGGCCTCGGCGTTCCCCAGAGAAGATCTCTCAGGACTGCCGGTAAACACCTCCCCTGTCTGTTCCCACTTCGACAGCAGCCTGTGGGGTAGCACAGGGCCAGGCCTGCAGGATAAGAGCAAGGACTGGCTTATCCATGCATCTCTTGTGCCCTGGAGACGGGTGGGGAGGAAGAGAGGGGGCAAGAGGTGTTTATTGAGCATCTACTGTGTGCCCAGCCCTGTGCTCAGCTCTGCTCTAGGTAGAGGCAGGAAAGGCAGGGCGAGAGCCCTGATAACAGTCTGGGGTGGCTGGGGCTGCAGGCAGGAGCCCCCTCCCAACACCCTGCCCGCCCTGTCTGCAGCTACGAGATAAAGCTAGGGGACACTCTGATGTCCAAGAGCGGCTGCAGCCTGGAATGCTGGAAAGAAGTGGAGCAGAAAGCCTGCTGCCCTGGTTACTGGGGGTCCCAGTGCTATGGTATGGGCAAGAGTGGGGGGCTGCTTTCTGTCCCCAACCTAGCCCCAGTCCTGTGCTCCCTTACAACTTGACCATTTAGTGACTGCTTACCTAAAGCTCCCCGGGGGACCCCCAGCCCTGGCTGTCCTGGGGGAGGGAAGGAGTCTGAGGCTGGCATTAGGAGTAAATGGAGAGTTCCTGGGGTGGAACTGAGTCTGGGGGGTCCACAGAGTGCCCTGGGGGAGCTGAGACACCATGCAATGGCCACGGGACCTGCCTGGATGGCATGGCCAGGAATGGGACCTGCGTGTGTCAGGTAAGAGCTGGCCAGGTTTGGGTTGGAGGCTTGGAGGGGCCACTCTGACTTGGTGCATCCCCCAGGAAAACTTCAGTGGCTCAGCCTGCCAGGAGTGCCGAGATCCCCACGGGTTCGGGCCAGACTGCCAATCAGGTGAGGCTTGCAGGACCAGAATCTATCTGAGGGCCCACAGAGAGCCGTTCCGACAGCTAGCCCCCACCTGTCTGTCCAGCCTCCCTCCTAGCCCCTCAGCCCCATCATAACCCACCAGGGATGCATATCTTGCTCACTCCCCCAGGTCCTTGCACACGCTGGTCTCTTTAGACACCTCCTCCAGGAAGCCCTCCTTGAATCCCCAGGCTGGGCCAAGTGCCTTCTCTGGGCTCCCACCAACTCTGTGGCTCTGCATACAGCTCCATACTCTTGAGGTTATACCTACCAGAGCCCAGTTCTTTTTCTTTTTTTTTTGGGGGGGGGTGGGAACCAGGGATTGAACCCAGGGGCATTTAACCATTGAGCCCCATCCCCCACCCTTTTTATATTTTATTTAGAGACAAGGTCTCGCTGAGTTGCTTAGCGCCTCACTAAGTTGCTGAGGCTGGCTTTGAACTTGTGATCCTCCTGCCTCAGCCTCCTGAGTCGCTTACAAGGGTGCACCACCACACCTGGCTCAGAGCCCAGTTCTAAGCATAGAGAGGGCAGGAACCCCATGTCCTTGGTGAGGCTGAGGTCTCACCTGTCCCTGTGGGTCCCACAGTGTGCAGCTGTGTGCACGGCATGTGCAAAAGTGGGCCGCTAGGGGATGGGAGCTGCCTGTGCTTTGCTGGATACACCGGCCCCCGTTGTGACCAAGGTAAGCAGAGCTGCCCGAGCAGCCTGGGACAGTGGCTCTCTATGGGTACAGCACGGGAATTGGCTGGCTGTGAGAGGAAGTCTGAGCCTCAGCCTGATTGGGACAGGACTTGTCCCCCAGGACCTCTGCTGCTGGAGGCCCAGAGAGGGCAGAGTCCTGCTCAGAGTCACACAGCAAGTTAGGCAGAGTGCCTTGGTTCCTATGTTCCTCCTCAACCCAGGATCTCAGGGCCATCACAGTGCTCTCTCCTCTCTGCTCAGAGCTACGCATCTGCCAAGCCCTGAGCTGCCCCCAGCATACCCAGTGCTCTGCAGAGGACCCCACCTGCAAGTGCCTGCCCGGCTACACCCAGCAAGGCAGTGTATGCCTAGGTGAGCAACTGACTTGGGGTTAAGGACTCTGGCTCAGGGAGGGCAGGGCCAGGAAGAGCATCCTTTTCTTATCAAGTAAAATCTGGATAATGGGCTAGGGGTGTGGCTCAGTGGCAGAGCACTTGCCTAGCATGTGTGAGGCGTTGAGTTCGATCCTCAGCACTATATAGAAATGAATAAAGGTACATCAACAACTAAAAACAATATTAAAAAAAATAGCTAAAAGAAAAAAAATCTGGCCAATTACAGGGAGGGAGAACTGTCCCCAGGGTGGGCAGGGGGCTTATCCTCAAGACCTAGACAGGGCTCCTGGGTGCTCAAATCACTTGGCCTCTTTCTGCCCTGGCAGCTCCCAACCCCTGCCAGCCATCACCCTGTTCCCCGCTGGCCCGATGCTCAGTAAGTCCCAACGGGAAGGCTCAGTGTCACTGCCCTGAGAACTACCATGGCGACGGGAAGGTGTGTCTGCCCCAGGACCCTTGCACCATTGACTATGGTGGCTGCCCCAGCAACTCTACTTTGTGTCTGTATCAGAGGCCAGGCAAGGTGAGCCGGAGCCCAGGCTGAGCCTGCCCCACAATCCACCTACCCACTCTGGATCCAGGACCCTGGGCAAATCACAGGCCCTCTGAAAACCCAAGTGACTCATTTGTAAAGTAGAGAGAGGAGGACAGCCCTATCTATTCTCAGAGGGTGGATACGGGCCCGTGGATACGGACTGTCCAAGGGAGGCACAGGCTAGCACTTCTCCCAGATTCTCGCCCGTGAATGTAACGCTCCCCTCCTGCCTCTGCCATTGGCCAGGCCACCTGCTCATGTCAACCAGGCCTGATCAGCATCAACAACAATGCCTCTATGGGCTGCTTTGCTGTCTGCTACCCCTACTCCTGTGACCTGTCAGCCACCTGCCAGTTGACCCCTGAAGGGAAGACCAGGTGGGCACAGGAGCCTCAGGGGGGCATGGGAGCAGAGCAGAGAGGGCCGGCTAGACAGGACCACCCTCAACCCAGGGGCCTTGAAAGAGGGGTGCATGAGGACCAGGAGGGGGAACTAGCCCAGCCCCACCCTGACTGGCTGTCCTTGGGCTTCCAGATGTGTGTGCAAGGAAGATGAGGTGGGGGACGGGCATGCCTGCTATGGACACTTGCTCTCCGAGGTGCAGAAGGCCAGGCAGATAGGCCTGTTGGTCGTGCCGCTAAGAGTTGCCATCAGCATGTTTGGTGCGTGTCCCCAAGACCTGTCCATGACCCTGCCCCTCCTGCCAACAGAACCGGCAGGGAGGACATGCTGGTCTCTACATAGGTTTTATTTATTTATTTATTTATTTTTGGTACCAGGGATTGAACCCAGGGGTGCTTAACCACTGAGCCATATCCCCAGCCGTTTTTATATTTTATTTAGAGACAGGGTCTCACTGAGTTGTTAAGGCTGGCTTTGAACCTGCGATCCTCCTGCCTCAGCTTCCTGAGCCACTGGATGACAGGCGTGCGCCACCGTGCCCGGCTCTACATCGATTTTAGTTTCTCGGCCCAAGAGCTGTAGAAGCCAAGAATGGGCTCTTGGGTGCCTGATGGGGCTGGGGGAGCTGGCCCCCAGTCCTGATGGCCCATCTACCCCACGCCTAGACCCAATGCCCACCCCAGCTCTCCAACCTGAGATGCCTGAGGTCTTCCCACTCCCAGATCTATTCTGATGTTCTCTTTCCTGATCCGCCAGAGCAAGGGTGCCAGGAGATCCTTACCTCGTCAGGACCCTTCACTGTGCTCGTGCCATCCATCATCTTCTCCAGATTCTTCACCACCAAGACCATGAGCGTGAGTCCTCTCTACTGCAGAGCTAGCCACGGGCCCTTGCCTGCCCCCCCACCTGAAGCTGCCCCCATTTCAGGCCCCTGAGAGAGTCCTGTGTGCACACACTGGGGAACTGAGGCATCTCTCCTCCCCCACTGCTTGGGCAGGGAGTGGTGTGAAGAGGGTTGGCCTTCTCTGGGGTCACTGGACGCCCCACCCCTTTGTACCTGCAGCCATTGCTGGCCCAGAAGCTCTGCAGACAGTACATTATCCCCGGGCAGCACATGCTAGAGGACTTGGGTTTCCAGAGCACACACACGTGGTGGACACTGGCCGGGAAGGAGATAACTGTTACTAACAACCGCCGGGTAAGCGTAAGACCTATGCCAGGGGACCAGAGGAGTCCCAGATAAAAGATTCAGCCCAGGCAAAAGTTGTTCAGGTGAGCTGGGCACAGTAGCATATACCTGTAATCCCAGCAGCTCAAGAGGCTAAGGCAGGAGGATCTCAAGTTTGAGGCCAGCTGGCCCTGAACAATTTAGCGAGACCCTGTCTCTAAATAAAAAATAAAAAGGGGTACTGGGGTGGTGGCTCAGTGGTACAGTGCTTGTCTAGCATGTGTGAGGCACTGGGTTTGATTCTGAGCACCACATACAAATAAATAAAAATAAAGGTCCATCAACAACTAAAAAATATTTTAAAAAATAAAAATAAAAAAGGCAGGTGATGTGGCTCTGTGATTAAGTACCCCCTGGGTTCTATCCCAAGTACCTAAAAACTAAAAATGGAAAATAAAAATAAAAAGGTGTTGGGGTGGGACAGAGGGCTGCATGGGGGGTCTAGCAGATATCTGGCGTCTCATCAGAGATACAGCTTCGTATACAAAGACCAGCCCCAGAAGACGTTCAACATCCAAAAGCCCAACTACCTAGCAGCCAACGGTATCTTCCATGTAGTCAGTTACCTGCGGTGGGAGCTCCCACCTGCGATGTCCAGGGACCCCAAGGTAAGCCAACACCCTCTCTTCCCCACCCCATGCTGCTATGTGATCTCCAAGCCCTGCAGGGTTAGGGGCAGCTCTGGGCAGGTGGGATGCACTTCCCCCTCCCTTGGGCTGAAGCAGCCTCACCCTTCTCTAGGGTCCTCATGAAGATTCCTCCCAGCAGAAAACCATTGGCCAGATCCTGGCCTCCACTGAGGTCTTCAGCCGGTTTGAAATCATCCTGGAGGTGAGCTGGGGGAAGGTGTCCTAGCCCATCTAGGTTTCTGGGCCAGGAGAACCTGCCCCATAGTGCTCTGGGGTTTCACACTAGCACGGCCTTTGCCGCCATCCCCTCTGCATCCTGAAGCCTGTCCACTGCCCTCCTGGGGTTCCGTGGCAGCTTGGACCCATCGTCCACATCTTCCATGGACGTGGCCGGAGCACCTTGCAGGCTGAGGGCCGCAGGTCTCCTGAGGCAGAGACTGGCCCTTGGACCCCCTGAGCTTCCCTCCCCCTTCTGCAGAACTGTGGGCTGCCCTCCATCCTGGATGGGCCCGGGCCCTTCACAGTCTTCGCTCCAAGCAACGAGGCGGTGGATAGCCTACGCGATGGCCGTCTCATCTACCTCTTCACGGCAGTAAGCTTGGCAGTAAACAGGGGCTGTGGCTATGGGGCCTCCACCCTTCCCACGGGGCCTCCACGAGCCAAATTCCTTCTTCCCTGCCAGGGTCTCTCCAAACTGCAGGAGCTGGTGAGGTACCACATCTACAACCACGGCCAGGTGAGTGGTCCTCCCCTGGAGGACCTTGGCTGGGCCTCCAGGTGGGGAAGGTTGGCTGTCCCTGGGTCATGGTGCCCCCGTCCTCCTGCTCTCCTTCCATCTGGACATCATAGCGCAGAGGAGAGTCTGGAGGCAAAGGGGTAGCTGTGTGTCACCTGGGCAAGGTGTGGCCAGGGCTCAGTCTAAAGCCACCTTCTCCTTGTCCTAGATGACAGTAGAAAAACTCATCTCCAAGGGGCGGGTCCTCACCATGGCAAACCAGGTCCTGAATGTGAATATCTCTGAGGAGGTGAGAGCCCCCACGGTCTGGAGAAGTGGTCTGGTGGAGGGCTGGTGGTGATTGTCAGGTCAGCCAGCCCCTAAGACTATGCTGGTGGGGGGTCTGGAGGGAGCAGGAGCCGATTTCTCTCCAGGAGCAGCACTACAGGGCTGGAGGGCTTCCAGGAGGGGTAAGCACGAGGCAGGAATGCTCCATGTGCAGAATGGTGAGGGCTGGGCTGAGGGTGGCACGATGGGTCTGTGCTGCAGGGGCGCATCCTGCTGGGACCTAAGGGAGTCCCTCTGCGGAGAGTGGATGTGCTGGCTTCCAACGGTGTGATCCACATGCTGGAAGGCATCCTGCTGCCCCCAACCATCCTGCCCATTCTGCCCAAGCACTGTGGCGAGGACCAGTACAATATTGTGGCGGTGAGTCCCATACCATAAGCCCAGGCACTAAGACACCTCCCACCCATTCTGCTGCAGTGCATGGCCCAGGAACCATCTTCTGAGGCAGGGGCACTGGCCAGGTGCAGTGACATGTGCCTGTAATACCAGTAGCTCAGGAGGCTGAGGCAGGGGGATCCCAAGTTCAAAGCCAGACTCAGCAATTCAGCAAAGCCCTAAGCAACTCAGACCTGTCTTAAAAAAAAAAAAAAATTTAAAGTGTGGGGGGCGGGGTATGTGGCTCAGTAGTTAAGTCCCCCTTAGTTCAATCCCTGATACAAAAAAGAAAAGAAAGAAATAAAAAACATGAGCTTCGGTGGAGACCAATCATGTCCAAACCATAGCGGGTGCCTGGCATTGCTGGTGCAGCCTGTAGTCCCAGCTGCTTGGGAGGCTGAGGCATGAGGCATGAGAACAGAAGCTGAAGACCAGCCTCTTCAACTTGGTCAGACTGTCTCAAAATATAATTAAAAAGGCCTGGGGATGTGGATCAATGGCAGAGCAGCCCTGGGTTCAACCCCCCAGTACTAAAAATGAAAAGACAAAACAAAATAGCAGGCACTAAGGCCAAGGGCAGCTCTGAGGCCCAGCTATAGACTCCCAGGGACCCCCCTGTCCTCCTCATATCCAGCCCCCAACAGTCCTACTGCTTCTGCCTTTAAGATGAACATTCTCCGCACCCTCCGTCCCCAGCTTCCCACCATGGAGGCCTGCAGTGGTCTCGGGCTCTATCCCCCTGACTGCCCATTCCTCATTTCCCCCAGCCTCCTGCTCTCCCCAGGATGCTGGACTCTTCCCACCTCGGACTCGTGCCCTCCTCCCGCTGATTGGAGTCCCACCTGACCTCCCGGTGGTTGGCTCTTTCTCATCCCTTGGGTCTCAGCTCAGTGTCATTTTCTCAGGGTATGTTGAATAAATAGATGACTCTCTCCCTGCCTTGCCCAGGGCTCCTGTGTGGACTGCCAAGCCCTGAACACCAGCACGTGTCCCCCCAACAGTGTGAAGCTGGTGAGCGTCCCTTGGTCCACCCCTCAGGGATCCCTGACTCTGGATTACCCACCAGGTTCTGCCCCAGGTCACAGTGGAGAGAAGGGATTGGGAGACCAGGGAATACTTAGAGGCCCAGGGCTTCCTAGCCTCCCTACCAAGGGATGGGAGTGCTGGGCCCAGGGCTGCCTGGCAGAAGGGGTGGCCCAGGCCCCTCCCTGCTGACTGGCCTTGCCTGGCCCACCCCAGAACATCTTCCCCAAGGAGTGTATCTACATCCACGACCCTATGGGGCTCAATGTGCTCAAGAAGGGCTGTGCCCAGTACTGCAACCAGACTGTCACGGTGAGCCTGGGGTGTGGGTGCTCACCATGGGGACGTGGGGGACGTGGGACCCATGAGCTGGACCAAGTAGATCACCTTCCTCAGGGAGCTGCACCACAGCTCAGTGGTGGCACAGGCGCCACCAAGTCCCCATATTTCTTGCTCTGGAGATGGGACCAGGGACCTGGGCAACAGGGAGGAATGGCTGGGACCTTTTGGGCACTCTCTGTCTCTTACAGAAACTTGGCTGCTGCAAAGGGTTTTTTGGGCCTGACTGCACTCAGTGTCCTGGAGGCTTCTCCAACCCCTGCTACGGCAAAGGCAATGTGAGTCCCTCCCCCGGCCCCAGGCAAGACCAGGGAATGTGTATCCTCCTAAGCTGGCCGTAGCATGCTGGAGCCAAGCCTGCCTCTCTTGAGTTCCCTATATTGGGGCAATGAAAATTATTTGAAGTTTTTTAGAAATCGTTCAGTAAATTTTTCCATCTATTTTCCAAAAGGCTCTTTGTTAGTAGTCTTCAGTGTTCTGTCTTTGCCACTTTGTGACATCAGGGCTTCTTCAGCCCCTGGCGATGGAGAATCACAGGAGTTGAGTGTTTCAAGGTTGAGCATAAAACCTCCAGGGCCAGGTGCCTTTTAAGGGCTACTTGTTTGGCAGCATTGCAGACTTTGAAGGTCCCTCCCAGAGGGAGGTCTTGGGGGCAGAAGGGGCTCAGAGCCAGTCCCAGGAAGTGGGGTGTTAGGCGAGGACAGGTGGAAGTCCCTCTCCCACAGCTGATCCTTGGTGTACCTACCCTCCAGTGCAGTGACGGGATCCAGGGCAATGGGGCCTGCCTCTGTTTCCCTGACTACAAGGGCCTCGCCTGCCACATCTGCTCTAACCCAAACAAGCATGGAGACCAGTGCCAGGAAGGTGAGTGGTCCTGGCCCAGGCCGCCTCCCAGGGAGAAAGAAGATCTGCTCAGAAAGGGGGCTGGGTGATCTCCAGAAGGGAAACAGGGCCCTGAGAGGTGCAATGAAGGTCCAAAGGAATAGAAGAAGATTTGGGAACAGAAATAGATGTCCTCATCTTCACCCATGCCAGGAAGAGCACTGTGGTTTAATGTAAGCAAGCAGGATTTAGGTCAGACACACTGGAGAACTTCCTTATGGTAATATTGGGGCAGAGCAGCTAGAATGGGGTGATTGAAAGGTCAGAATTCCATTCTGCCTGCCCGTGGAGTCAGGAATGATCTCTGGGTTAGTAATACTGAAGTCAACTCCTACTGGTGGCCCAGTCCTCTACCCGCTGCAGAACCGACCCTGGCTCCCAACCAGTGCTGATTCCTGTCTTGGTTCTCTGTTCCCTTCTCCTTCCTGCAGACTGTGGCTGTGTTCATGGTCTTTGTGACAATCGTCCAGGCAGTGGGGGTGTGTGCCAGCATGGCACATGTGCCCCGGGCTTCAGAGGTCGCTTCTGCAATGAGTCGGTGGAGGACTGTGGGCCCACGGGGCTGGCCCAGCACTGCCACCCCAATGCCCGCTGTGTTAGCCAGGAGGGTGTGGCCCGGTGAGGACTCCTGCTTCCTCTCTTCCCCATCTGGAATCTCGTGCATTGGTTTGCTCAGCCTCTAGCCTCTTCTCGAGGCTCAAGGAGGCCCCTCCTTCACCCACCTCTAGGTGTGTCTGTCTTGATGGCTTCGAGGGGGACGGCTACTCCTGCACGCGCAGCCACCCCTGCTCCCGCCCTGACCGTGGTGGCTGCTCAGAGAATGTCAGTTTCTATGCACGTGCCTTGAAGTTCTGACCCAGGGGCAAGAGGGGACTCCCTGGACCTCCACCTGTGGCCTCACACCCCTGAGTCACTTATCCATGCCTCTTGCAGGCTGAGTGTGTGCCTGGTGACAAGGGTACCCACCATTGCACGTGCCACAGGGGCTGGAGTGGGGACGGCCGCGTCTGTGTAGCCATTGATGAGTGTGGGCTGGACACTCGAGGTGGCTGCCATGCTGATGCCCTCTGCAGCTACGTGGGCCCTGGGCAGGTGAGGCACAGCAGGGTGGCTGGGGGGACTGGGCTGTCCCCATTGGACTGCAGGGACATCCATTCCAAATTCAAGTTCAAGGTCTGGAACCTCAGGTGCAGAGTGAGATTCTATCTCGAGATAAAAAAGCCTGGGGATGTAGCTCAGTGGTAGGGTGCCCCTGGGTTCAATCCCCAGTACTGGGGATGGGGGGAACTGGATGTGCCACTTTGGAAGCCAGGCCTGGCTGATCAATCTTGTGTAAGAACGCATGGTATTCCCTGTCCTCCCTATTCCACAGTGGCTTTTGGGCCACCAGTCTATTGGGCCTTGGCGGTGGAACACAGATGAGTGTAAATAAGGCCTGAAACACTGAATCCCCTCAGGAGCCTTAAAATACAGAACTGAGCTGGGCGCAGTGGTGCATGCCTATAATCCCAGCAGCTTGGGAGGCTGAGACAGGAGGATTGTGAGTTCAGAGCCAGCCTAAGCAAAAGTGAGGTACCAAGCAACTCAGTGAGACCCTGACTCTAAATAAAATTCAAAATAGGGCTGGGGATGTGGCCTAGTGGTCGAGTGTCCCTGAGTTCAATCCCCGGTACTCCCTACCCCGTAGAAAAGGAGCAGGTTTAGATACTTCCAATTTGCCTCTAAAGACAGTTGAGATCTGGGGTGTCCTACCTGTCACTCACCTGCAGTGTGGATAAGTCCAAGGGACTTGGTATTTAGTGGGAGGGACCAGAACAGCTAATCAGGGTGGCAAGGGATGGCTGGAGATGGGGTTCAAGCTGCCATCCTTGGGGCTGGCATTGGTAGACACCTACCTGCCTGCCCTCTTGCCACAAGCTACCGACCTCAATGACCCTGGCAGGACTCTGAATGCAGAGGGACACTGAATCTCTCCAGATGCTTCCCTCCTGATGCCATCCTGAGAGACAGTCTGGAGTACGAAGCTCCAAACAGGGCTGTGGTCTGGGTGGGCCTCCCTGGGGAGCAGCACCTTGCAAGAGCCAGGGAGTTGAGGAGGAAAGAGTTGGGGGGCTCATGACCAGACAAAGCCTTTGCTCCCTGATCTCCCCAGAGCCGATGCACCTGCAAGCTGGGCTTCGCCGGGGATGGCTATGAGTGCAGCCCCATCGACCCCTGTCGGGCAGGCAACGGTGGCTGTCATGGCCTGGTGAGAGGGTCAAGGGCTCAGAGCCCTGGGGAGGCTCTCTGGGTTGGGTCTGGCTGCAACTCACTTCCTCTCAGTATCTCTGCCTACTGTCAGGATCAGGTTTTTTCTAAACCTCAAATCACCCTTTTTGCCCAGTCACAGGATAAAACCTTCATATTTCCCTATCAAGCCACAGGCCCCGCCCTGCCTCCTCTTTCTGCGCCATCTTGTTCCCTGTTCCTCGGACCATCCAAGCTCCTCACTGTTCCCTGACCTTGTTCTGCCCCACACTATGACGATCCTGTGGCTTGGCTAGCTCCTCCTGCTCTCAGCCAGGGCACTCCCTAGCCCTGGTCTCCCCACCCGCCCCACCCACAGTCATCACAGGCAGGGTCATTCTTATGTCAAATGCTCAGTAATCTTGAGAATAGGGCTAGATCCACTCCTGGTGCTCCATGTGCTCAGACAGGATGGCTGGAGAAGGAGATGGTGGTGCCAGGTGGCTAGACAGGCAGAGAGGAGATGGATGATAAGGACAAACAGAGAATCCAGTGCAGTGGCACACGCCTGTAATCCCAGTGGCGAGTTCAAAGGCAGCCTTGGCAATTTAGGAAGGCCTTAAGCAACTCAGTGAGACCTTAAATAAAAAATAAAAAGGACTACAAATGTGACTCAGTGGTTAAGTGCCCCTGGATTCAATCCCTGGTACCAAAAAAAAAAAAAAAAGGC
>NW_025999941.1:10780685-10804827 GCF_001458135.2 Marmota marmota marmota | reverse complement strand
AAAAAAAAGGCAGGGGTTGGGTGGTGTCCAGCCTGCCTTCTGAGTACTAAATGGAGGGTTTGTCTCTCTGTCCCCCATCCCCACCAGGCCACCTGCCAGGCAGTGGGGGGAGGTCAGCGGATCTGCAAATGCCCCCCTGGGTTTGGAGGTGATGGTCTTAGTTGTTATGGAGACATCATCCGGGTAGGTGATGCACAGATTCATTTTTCTCTTCCCGCTGGACCTGGGGTGGGAAAGGGGTGGTGCTCAGGGCCCTTTGTTGGGGGGAGACTTGGATTTGCCCTCAGGTGCATAACCTGGGCCCTTTCCCTTCCCTTAGGAACTCCAGGCCAACGCCCACTTCTCCGCCTTCTCCCAGTGGTTCCAGGTAGTATGCTGGGTTGGGGCTCAAATCCAGTAGGCTTCCTAGATGTCACCCAACATCACCAAGTGGCAGGTGGTGCAGGTAAGTCTCTAGATGCTGCTGCTTCCATCACCCCCATCCCCTCACTGTGTGCAGAATGCCAGCATCACTCTTCCTGCCAATGGCCAAGTCACAGCCCTGGTGCCCTCTGAGTCCGCCATCCGTAGGCTGAACCCTGAGGACCGGGCCTTCTGGCTGCAGCCGAAGATGCTACCACACCTAGTCAGGTAGGGCAGCCACAGCTGGGCCAGGCCACAGGAGGGTCCTTCTGTGTGGGTCTCCCAGGAGAGGTGGAGGAGAACTGGGTTTTTGGCCTGGCATGTGTCCACCTGTTGGGAGGGACCCCGTTCCAAGGATCTCTATATGTCATACTAATCGAGCTTTATGTCCCTCCTAACTATGCCTTCCTCAGGGCCCATTTTCTCCAGGGTGCTCTCTCTGAGGAGGAGCTAGCCCGGCTGGACAGACAAAATGTGACCACCTTGGACCCTACCACACGCTGGGAGATTCGCAACATCAGTGGGGTATGAGACGAACCCTGGCAGAAGAGGTGACAAGGCAGGCCATGGGAGGGAGCTTGAGTGGTCACAGGCTCCCCCAGACCAGCACACTCGGGGAATGAGACTGAGATTGGGTCCCCTTCCCCTTCTCAGAGCTGGGCTCAGAGGATGTGCTCAGGACACCTTGCAGTGTGTTTGGGGGCCAGCAGTGATTACCCTGTGAGGGGCTGCCTGTCTGTGCCTGTGCCATATTCCTGTCCCTCTCATCATGGGCCGTAGTGGGGGGTCTGTGCACCCACTGCTAGAGCTTGCATTGAGGGTCGCAGGCCAGACGGGGGTGCTTGGCACTGAGCTCTGCCTGCTGCCTTCTAGAGGGTCTGGGTGCAGAACGCCAGCGTGGATGTAGCTGACCTCCTCGCCACCAATGGTGTCCTACACATCCTCAGCCAGGTATAGCAGGAGGAGCATGTGTGCGGAAGGCCTCCCAGGCAAGCCACAGAGCAACAACACTAACCAGCCCCTCGTGCTCTACCCCAGGTCTTGTTGCCTTCCCGAGCTGATGTGCAAGGTGGGCAGGGGTTGCTTCAGCAGTTGGACCTAGTACCTGCCTTCCGCCTCTTTCGGGAGCTTCTGCAGGTAGGGGAGGCCAGCATTGGGGCTGCCTGCTCAGGGGCACCTTACCCAGGTCTGGAGGGGGTGGGCTGGCTCCCAGCATCAGGACTGAAGACTAATGTGCCTATCCCTGTCCCCTGGCCCTAGCGCCATGGCTTGGTGCCCCAGATCGAGGCTGCCACTGCCTACACCATCTTTGTGCCCACAAATGGCTCCCTGGAGGCCCAGAGCAATGGCAGCAGCTTGGTGAGGCGTGGGGATGGGGTGACTGAAGGCGGAGGGTGAGGGCACAGAGGGCAAGCTTCCCATGCCACAGCAGAGGGACACAGTGGGAACAGCATGATGTCCAGGAGGCTCCAGAGTCCCAAACCCCCTGAGCTCATGCCTTCTCCCACCCCAGAATGCAGACACAGTGCGACACCATGTGATCCTGGGGGAAGCACTCTCTGTGGAAGCCCTGCGGAAGGGGGGACACCGCAACTCCCTCCTGGGCCCTGCCCACTGGCTTGTCTTCTACAACCACAGTGGCCAGGTTTGAGGGGCAATGGGCAAGGAGACCCTTCTTGGGGACTCTACTCTTGAAGACTGCTTCTCTCTGGAGTTGCTCCTACTAGGAGCCCCCTTCCTCTGCTCCAGGGAGATTTCCCCCATCCTTGGAGGTGCTCCCCTCTCCTTGGAATGTGTCATGGCTTTATAAGCCCCCAGCATGAGGATGGTGGGGTGGGTGGATTCAAATTCTTGTCCCACTTCTCAGCCTGAGGTGAACCACGTGCCGCTGGAAGGCCCTTTGCTGGAGGCCCCTGGCAGTTCGCTGTTTGGCCTGTCTGGCGTCCTGACAGTGGGCTCAAGCCGCTGTCTACACAGCCATGCAGAGGCCCTGAGGGTGAGAGGCTGGGGCCAGAGGAGGGCAGTGGGAGGACATTAAGAGTAGGGGGTGAATGGGTACAGTGGCTCACACCTGTAATCCCAGTTACTTGGGAGGCTGAGGCAGGAGGATCCCAAGTTGGAGTCCAACTTGGGAAACATAGTGAGACTTGCTGTAGCTCAGGGGTAGAGCATCCCTGGATTTAGTCCCTGGTACTGCAAGAAATGAAAAATTGGCCTGGCTGACAGGGAGGGACACTTGGTCAGCTGGCCCTGGAGGAAAGGTGGTACATTTGGGGGTCCCACTCTGGACCAACTGACACCCCACTCTTCCTCCCTGCAGGAGAAATGCATAAACTGTACCGGGAAGTTCCGCTGTACTCGGGGCTTCCAGCTGCAGGTGGGATGGGCTTGGCGCAGCTCTGCCCCTGCTTTGTTGTCCTCAGCCCATGTGTGGGGACCTGGATTGACAGCAGCCAGCCTTCCTGGTGGAAGCCCTGTGGCCCAGCCTGGCCTGCTGGGCAGCCTTGTGCAGTCCTGCTTCTTGAGGCCTCAATCCTGTGGCCCCACCCCTCCCCACCCCATATCTATCTCCTTGGTCCCTTTTGCTTCTTCTACTCCCCTGCTGGGCTGTCTGTCTCACCTACTCAGATCCCTGAAATCCAATTATCTGTCTCCTCATTCACTGTCCTCACCCCTCCTGCCTGTCCCCACTTTCAGGACACACCCAGGAAGAGCTGTGTCTACAGATCAGGCTTCTCCTTCTCCCGGGGCTGTTCTTACACATGTGTCAAGAAGATTCAGGTTTGTCCTGAAGTTCCCCCCACCCCAAGCCTTTGGACAGTGGGAACGGGGACCCAGGGGAGAAACCAGGGACTGGATTTCAAGAGCAGAGGCAGAAGCCAGGCATGGTGGTGCTGCTCAGGAGGCCGAGGCAGGAGGATGGCAAGTTCAAAGCCAGCCTCAGCAAGTTAATGAGACCCTGTCTCTAAATAAAATATAAAAAGGGCTGGGGATGTGGCTCAGTAGTTAAAAGCCACGGGTTCAATCTCTGGTACCACGAAAAGAAAAGAAAAAAAAAGGGCTGGGTCTAGGATGAGGCCCTTGAAGCAAGAGTGACTTGAGGAAAGGAAAGGGAGAGATGTCCAAAGTCAGAGGCTAGTGTTTATTACTGCGTCCATCTTTCTGAGGTATGGAGATGGGGAGAGGGAGAAAGAGGCTCAACCCTGAGCTGCCCCTGCCAACCCCACCCTAGCAGAGGCAGGGCTTCGCTTCTCATTGTGGGACCCAGGTGCAGTCCTCCCCTGCTTGAATCTCCATCCTGCACCCGCCAGGGGGTGCTGTAGAAGAAGCTCTCATGCCCCTTTCAGCTCTGATCTGCCCACAACCCAGTCTTTGGTCCCAGTTGCTGTACTTTGTGGGCCTGTGGCCCCAACATGCCCCCCCACCTTTCCCTTCCCCATGACATCTGGCCTGTACTCGCCATCTCCCTCCCTCCCTCCTACCTCCCTCCCCATTTCCTTCCTGTTCCCTGACCCTTGCAGGTACCCGACTGCTGCCCCGGCTTCTTTGGGACACTGTGCGAGCCATGCCCAGGGGGTCTGGGTGGTGTGTGCTCAGGCCACGGGCAGTGCCAGGACAGGCTCCTGGGCAATGGGGAGTGCCGCTGTCACGAGGGCTTCCACGGAACCGCCTGCGAGATGTGCGAGCTGGGCCGCTACGGGCCCTCCTGCACTGGAGGTGAGGATGGGAGGGGCAGGGTGCTGGGCACCTGGGAGAGGAGAGTGGGTTGGGGACCCTGGCAGGAGCAGGATGGAGACACCGGATACTCCTGTCCTCTCTCATCCCTCTCCTAGTGTGTGACTGTGCCCACGGGATGTGCCAGGAGGGGCTGCAAGGGGACGGAAGCTGTGTCTGTAATGTGGGCTGGCAAGGCCTTCGCTGCGACCAAAGTGAGTGGGTCCCCAAGGGGTGTAGGGACATTGGAGAGGCAGTTCCTGTCTGAATGACCAGAACCTTCCTCCTGCCCCCAGAAATTGTTGGCCCTCAGTGCCCCAAGAAGTGCGATCCCAACGCCAAGTGAGTTACCTAACCTGGGACAGGGGGTGAGGGGGTGGGAATTGGGTCGGAGCAGGGGCTGGGCAGAGGCTGAGCCATGGCCACCTCTCCCAGCTGCATACAGAACTCCACTGGATCCCCGACCTGCGTCTGCGCTGCGGGCTACTCGGGCAATGGCAGCTATTGCTCAGGTCCAGCCACATGTGTGCCCTGGGCCCCTCTCTGAAATGCTGGGGGTGGTGGTCCCCACAGAGCCCCCTGCCATCACTGTCCCATCTCAGATCTTACCCGTCTCTGACATTTTTCTTTTCTCCTGCTCCACCCCTGTCGCATGCCTGCTCCTCTCAACCTTCTGGAACCATCTACCCCTAGAGGTGGACCCCTGTGCCAATGGCCATGGGGGCTGCTCCCCCCACGCCAACTGCACCAAGGTGGCACCTGGGCAGCGGACGTGCACCTGCCAGGATGGCTACACAGGCGACGGGGAGCTGTGTCAGGGTGAGGCTGAGACTCCCAACCTGCATGCTTGTGGGGCCAGGGCTCTGAAGTCAGCAGTTTGAGGCCAACTAGGAAGAATTGAAGGGCATGCACTGTGTGGGACCCAGAGAGGCAAGGAGCTGAGCACCTGATGGACAGATGAAGGAGGGGTCAGCACCACCCCTCATTCCAGTGTCTTTTCCCCTAGAAATTAACAGCTGTCTTATCCGCAATGGGGGCTGTCACATTCATGCCGAATGCATCCCCACAGGTCCCCAGCAGGTCAGCATGCTGGGCGGGGCCTGGGCTGTGCATTCCCCCATAAGGCCTGGGGAGGGGGTGACCCTTCCATCCAGGGCACAGGCCAGCTCTTGCCCCCAGGCAGCCTCACTGATCAGGCTTTGGGACAGGTCTCCTGCAGCTGTCGCGAGGGTTACAGTGGAGATGGCATCCGGACCTGTGATCTTCTGGACCCCTGCTCCCAGGTCAGGCTCCATGTTAACACATTTCACAGGGAGAAGAGGGGTCTGAGACAGAAAGCAGTCCTCCTCACACCCAGAAGGGTCCCCCGAGTCTCTGTAGGGTGGATCACCTTTCCCCAAGCTCCAATTTGGCTCATTGGTTGGAAATAGGGCTTTGGGAATTGGACAGGGAACTTCATGGCCTCTTCTCTAGAGCTGTGGGTGACCGAGGAGTCTAGGAAGACACTGATGCCTCCCTTTCCTATTCCTGCCACAGAACAATGGAGGCTGCAGCCCTTATGCCACATGCAAAAGCACAGGCGATGGCCAGAGGACATGCACCTGTAACAGAATCCACACTGTGGGAGATGGCTTCACCTGCCGTGCCCGCCTCGGCCTGGTAATGATGCTCAAATCTGACCTTGACCTCATCTTGACATGCCCCATGGACCTGAAATACAATCTTGGCTTAGACCCTGGATTGGATCCTAATCATGGCCTTGACCAGACCCTGTCCCTGCCCCTGTCTCCTCTTGGGTCTCATCTCAGCTATGACACATGAAACTGATTCTGACCCCAGCTCAGATCCCACTCCCCTGGCTTTCCTTTCATTTCTGCCTTGGCCAGACCTTGGGCTGCAGGTGCTGGGGCAGGCACCAGGCCCTGAATGGGGGCCACCCCAAATCTGAACTGATCCTCGCTCCCTCAGGAGCTCTTTCGGGACAAGCATGCCTCATTCTTCAGCCGCCATCTCCTGGTGAGTAACCAGCTTGGGCCTCTGTGACCTGCAGGTACCACCTGTCTCTGGGCTTCAATGTTCCCATGTGGTCAGGGATTTAGTTGGTCTGGCCTCTCAGAGGTCAAGTCTCCCGAGATTTGTGGAAGCCCCAGATTGGTCCCAAGTTGCTACTCTTCCATTCAAGCTGCCCTCCCCCACCACCTCCCCAGGAATACACGGAGCTCAAGGGAAACGGGCCTTTCACAGTCTTCGTTCCACAAGCAGATCTAATGACCAACCTGTCGCAAGTATGCTGTCCCAGGAGTGAGTCCAGGGAGGGATGAGTACTACGTGGGCAGAGGTGGGAATACGGCTCCTCCCACCCTCCCGACTCTATTCTAGAATGAGCTGGCTCGGATTCGTGCAAATCGCCAGCTTGTGTTCCGCTACCACGTGGTTGGCTGCCAGCAGCTTCACACCCAGGAGCTGCTGGACCAGGGCTACGCCACAGCACTCTCTGGGCACACCCTGCGCTTCAGCGAGAGGGAGGTGAGCCCCATTTCATCCCTCCCCCTACAGGGTTGACCCCTAGGCTCAAGATTGGCCCCTTTTTTTTTTCTTTTATTTATTTATTTAGTTAGTTAGTTCTCAGCGGACACAACATCTTTGTTGGTATGTGGTGCTGAGGATCGAACCCGGGCCGCACGCATGCCAGGCGAGCGCGCTACCGCTTGAGCCGTATCCCCAGCCCAAGATTGGCCCCTTTCAAGCCAGGGCCTATGCCCTGATGCCCTTTGCTTAACACCCAGCCAGTGGGCACTTCAAAGAGAGGGAGATTAGCCCAGCCCAGTTCTTTTTTTTTTTTCAAGCCCAGTTCTTGCCCACACTCTCCCATGAGCCTGTTTTCAGCCCCAGTACTTTGGATCCTAACAGGGCTTAGTGCTGCTCTTCCACTCCAAATGTCTTTGGCATTTGCCTCTAAGGGTCTGGAGCCCAGCACCCGGCCTTGACTCCACCCCTAGCCCCGCCCACCTTCGGCCTCAGTCCCAAACCCAAGGCTCAGCGGGGGACTTGCCCCACCCCCAGCTCCAGAGCACCCTGTCAGCGGCTTCGTTTAGCCCCAGGCCCGCCCCCATGCAATCTGCCCCACCCCCAGGGCAGCATATACCTCAACGACTTCGCGCGTGTAGTAAGCAGCGACCACGAAGCAGTGAACGGCATCCTGCACTTCATCGACCGCGTGCTGCTTCCGCCAGAAGTACTACACTGGGAGCCTGATGCCACCCCGATCCCGAGCCCTCTGGTAGGCCTGAGCGCCAGGCTGGGACCTGGAAGACGCAGAGGCGGGGGTGGGGGGCTGGGGGAGTGGCTGGGATCCTTGCATCCTCCTGACCAGCTGCTCATGAGCGCCTTTCTGCAGAGAAATGTTACCGACGCTGCTGAGAGCTTTGGTTACAAGATCTTCAGCCACCTTATGACGGTACTTCGTGTGTGTGCGTGCCTGTCAATGTGTGTATGTGTGCAACAGTGTGTGCGCTTCCCTTCCCCTAAGAAGGACAAGGGCTGCTAGAAGTGCCTTGTGCACAGAACACACCTGTGTGCAGGGGCTTTCCAGTATGGACCCATCTGTGCTTGTGAGCCTGCAGACTTGAGAAGTGTGCACACTCAGGGTGCCTGCAAGTGTGACTACATGTAGTAGTGTCCCCGTTTGTGGTTTCACTTTGGGCATTTTCAGTTGACTATGGGCAAATGCAGTCTAAAAATATTAAATGGAAAAATCTCAGAAATAAAAATTCAAGTTTTTTGATTGTTTGGTACTAGGGTTTGAACCTAGGGGCATTTAGCCACTGATCCACATCCCCAGTCCTTTGTTGTATTTTATTTAGAGACGGGGTCTCACAGAGTTGCTTAGCACCTCGCTGAGTTGCTGAGACTGGCTTTGAACTCAAGATCCTCCTGCCTCAGCCTCCTGAGCCGCCAGGATTACAGGGGTGCACCACCACACCCAGAACAACTCACAAATTTTAAAGAACTTATTACAGTGTAACAATTATTCTATTGCTAATGTCTTACTGAGGCTAGTTTACAAATTAAACTATCTCATATGTTTAGGAAAAAGCAGTGTACATAGGATTCTGTACAATCCCTGATTTCAGGCATCGACTGGGGTCTTGGACTCTCAACCTGGGATGGCTGCAGCCTAGGGTGGCTAGTGGGAAGGCTACCTGGCCTGGGTCTCTGGAACCCATTCCTAGTCTTTGTGATCTAGCCCCCTGTCTCTACCTCTACCAGTCTGTGGCAGCCACACTTCTGCTCTGACTCACCAGGTAGCTGGCCTCCTGCCCATGCTTCGAGATGTGTCCCACAGGCCCCTCACAATGCTGTGGCCCACAGATTCTGCCCTGCAAGCCCTGCCTCCTGATCGGCAGGCCTGGTTATACCATGAGGACCACCGTGATAAGTTGGCAGCTATTCTGCGGGGCCATGTGATCCGCAATGTTGAGGTGGGTACAGCTTCAGAGCTCAGTTCCCACTGCTGCAGCTCATCCTGCCTGCCCAGCTTCAACTGTGGCTCCATTTGTCCAGGCCTTGGCATCTGACATGCCCAACCTTGGTTCACTCCGAACCATGCATGGGACCCCCATCTCCTTCTCCTGCAGTCGTGCTCGGCCTGTGAGTCTGGGAAGGGGGTTTGGATGGGGGAAGCAGGAGGGACCGAGGGGCTGCAGTACCCCTGTGATGTCCATGTGCTCCACATCCTCCCCCTGCA
Source organism: Marmota marmota marmota (assembly GCF_001458135.2). Lineage (NCBI taxonomy): Eukaryota > Metazoa > Chordata > Mammalia > Rodentia > Sciuridae > Marmota > Marmota marmota. The sequence continues at coordinate 10,795,964 of NW_025999941.1, read as the reverse complement.
GGGTGAGCTCATGGTGGGTGAGGATGATGCCCGCATTGTGCAGCGGCATATGCCCTTTGAAGGTGGCCTGGCCTATGGCATTGACCAGCTACTAGAGCCACCTGGTCTTGGTGCCCGCTGTGATCGCTTTGAAACCCGGCCACTACGACTGGTGAGGGATGCCACAGACCAGAGGTGGATGGGCAGGGGCTCAGGCCTACCTGTTTTGTGTATCCACCTCACCTGTGGTATTGGCCTTCATCCCTTCCAGAAGACATGCAGCATCTGTGGCCTGGAGCCACCCTGTCCTGAGGGCTCGAGGGAGCAGGTAAGGGGCTAAGGGCCAATTGGGGAATGGGCAGGGAACAGGGACCACTAAGTTCAGACTGTCTGTGGCCCGACTCTTCTTGGCCCAGGGCAGCCCTGAGACCTGCTGGCGCTACTACGCAAAATTATGGTCGAGCCCTTCCCTGCATTCCCTGGCACTTGGCAACATCTGGGTGCGGCCCAGCTTCTGGAGCCATCCCCAAGGCAAGAGCAGGGGCTGCCACCGCAACTGTGTCACCACCACGTGGGTACCCAGCTGTTGCCCTGGTCACTATGGCAGCGAGTGCCAAGGTATGTGCCTTGAGCTTATAGACACTGGTCTGGCTCCTCCAGCCCTTGAGAGAGCCAAGGGCAAGACTCTGGTCACTATCCCTGGGAAGGTTATTGCTGTGCTCCAGGGTAGGGGAGGTCTGGATCCCAAGAGATTTCACTAGAGGGAATGCTCAAAGAGGTGGCATGAGCAGGGCCTGGTGGCCCACACCCATAATCCTAGCAGCTCAGGAGGCAGGAAGATAGGGTCTTGCTGAAGCTGGCTTTGAACTCCCAGTCTCAAAATATAAAAAGGGCTGTGGATGTGGCTCAGTGGTTAAGTGCCCTGAGTCCAATCCTGAGTACCAAAAAAAAAACAACAACAAACAAACAAAAAAAAGTGGGGGTGGTGTGTAGAGGGCACAGGACCTGGTGGGGAGTGTTAAAGGGTCTCGATGTTCTCCAGGCACCTAGAAGGTTTGCAGCAGTGTGGGGATGTGAGTGGATTGGTGTTGCTGAGTCTTGGTTGCTACAGGGTGGGGGACAGATGGTAGGGCTGGGCTGCATGGGTGAGTGCTCTGAGGAGAGCCCTTGGACTCACCACTCTTCTCCCACCCCTTCCTCTAGCTTGTCCCGGCAGCCCCAGAAGCCCCTGTAATGGTCATGGCGTGTGCCTAGACGGCATGAGTGGCAGTGGGCGGTGTAGATGCCATTCAGGTTTTACAGGGACAGCCTGTGAACTGTGCACCCCGGGTTTTTTTGGACCCCAATGCCAAGGTGGGCCATCCCTGCTCTGCCCTGCCCTGATCCCTTGACCAGTGTGCCAACCTTCATCATCCTGCTTGTTCCTCTCTCCAGCCTGCAGCTGCACCTCCCATGGCCGCTGTGATGAGGGCCTGGGAGGCTCTGGCTCCTGCTTCTGTGATGAAGGCTGGACTGGGCCACACTGTGAGGTGCAGCTGGGTGAGTGGCCCTCATGCTTGTGTCTCCCTGCACTTGTACCCACCTGCACACACAGGTGCATATGGCAACTGCACACTCAGGTGGAGGCACTGAAGATGGGTGGGACAGGTGGAGGCCAAGAGGGCAGCTACTGACCTGGTCATATGGGGATGGGCCCTGGGGGACAGAGCTGCAGCCTGTGTGTACTCCACCCTGTGCATCCCAGGCCATGTGCCGTGCGGGCAACAGCTGTGAGTGCAGTCTAGGCTATGAAGGCGATGGCCGTGTGTGCACAGGTAAGCAGCTGGCTGAGGAGGTGCAGGGGGGATGTCCCCATTACCCCCAGGCACCTGGTTCAACTCCTTTCTCCCTGCCTCCCAGTGGCAGACCTGTGCCAGGATGGGCATGGTGGCTGCAGTGAACATGCCAACTGCAGCCAGGTGGGCACAGTGGTCACCTGTGTCTGCCTGCCCGACTATGAGGGTGATGGTTGGAGCTGTCGGGCCCGCAATCCCTGTGCAGATGGCCACCGTGGAGGCTGCAGTGAGCATGCCGACTGTCTCAGCACTGGCCCAGTAAGCAGGGGTGGGAGCCAAGAAATTGGGGGCAGAGGCCCCACTGTTCACTCCCACCGTCTCTGAAGGACATCTATGTTGTCTAACCCCAGAACACACGTCGCTGTGAGTGCCATGCAGGCTATGTGGGCGACGGACTGCAGTGTCTGGAGGAAGCTGCGCCGCCTGTGGACCGCTGTTTGGGTCACCCGTCACCCTGCCACACGGATGCTGTGTGCACTGACCTACATTTTCAGGGTGTGTCCCACTGCCCTCCTCCTAGCACCCTGCTTTATCCCTGAGCTGGAGCCAGCTGACCATGCACCTTCCCTCTTGCAGAAAAGCGGGCAGGTGTCTTCCACCTCCAGGCCACCAGCGGCCCTTATGGCCTGAACTTCTCAGAGGCTGAGGCAGCCTGTGGGGACCAGGGAGCTGTCCTTGCTTCTGTCTCTCAACTCTCTGCTGCCCAGCAGGTATGTGGGGCTCAGGGGCTGGAGCTAAGCCTGAGGGCCCAAGTTGGGCCTTGGGTCTCAGCGTCCCCTCCTGCCGCTACAGTTGGGCTTCCACCTGTGTCTTATGGGCTGGCTGGCCAATGGCTCTGCTGCCCACCCTGTCGTCTTCCCTGCCGCCGACTGTGGTGATGGTCGGGTGGGTGTAGTCAGCCTAGGCGTCCGCAAGAACCTCTCAGAGCGCTGGGATGCCTACTGCTACCGTGAGCAAGGTACACCCACCCCAAGCCCTGCGCCCTACTCTGCCCCTTCCTGCCCATCCGCGGAGCCACTGACCTGCCTTTCTTGCAGATGTGGCTTGCCAATGTAAGGCCGGCTTTGTAGGTGATGGGATTAGCATATGCAATGGGAAGCTGCTTGATGTCCTGGCTGCCACTGCCAACTTCTCCACCTTCTACGGGGTGTGCAGGGGGCCAGCCTCAGGGGTGTGGGCAGTTGGGATCCCTGTGGAAGGAGCCTGCCTATAGCCAACTTCCCACCCTCCCAGATGCTACTGAGCTATGCCAATGCCACCCAAAAGGGTTTTGACTTCCTGCGCTTCCTGGATGATGAGCTCACCTATAAGACACTCTTCGTCCCTGTCAACGAAGGTTTTGTGGACAACATGGTAAGAGCAGGTCCCTGTGCACAGCACAGGCTGTTTGCTCCCTGTGGCTGGCACAGCCCAATAGGTCTTGCTCTGTCTACAGACACTGAGTGGTCCAGACCTGGAGCTGCATGCTTCCAATGCCACCTTCCTGAGCACCAATGCCAGCCAGAGGACCCTGCTCCCTGCCCACTCGGGTGTCAGCCTCGTCATTAGTGATACAGGCCCTGGCAACAATTCTTGGGCCCCTGTGGTGAGTCTGGCCCCTACCCTGCTGGATCCAACCCTCACTCACCTGCGAGGCTTGACTCTGGTCTCCCTGCAGGCCCCAGGGGCAGTTTTGGTTGGCCGTGTCATCATATGGGACATCATGACCTTCAATGGCATCATCCATGCTCTGGCCAGCCCCCTTCTAGCACCCCCTCAGCCTGTGAGTACCAGGAAGGGGAGGGCGGAGCTGCAAGGATGGCACAGCTTTGGCCCAGTCCTTGATGCTCTCCTTGGTTGCAGGGAGCAGTGCTGGCACCAGAGGCCCCACCGGTGGCAGCGGGTGTCGGGGCAGTGGTTGCTGCCGGAACACTGATCAGCCTGGTGGCCGGCGTGCTCTACCTCCGTGCTCGGGGCAAGCCCACAGGCTTTGGCTTCTCTGCTTTCCAGGTAAGGCTGGGGGCTGCCGCGGCAGTGTCCTTTGGTCTTGCTCCATCACTTACCTCTCATCTCCCAGGCAGAAGATGATGCTGGTGACGACTTCTCCCCATGGCAAGAAGTGAACAGCCCCACCCTGGTGTCTGTCCCCAACCCTGTGTTTGGCAATCATGATGCCTTTTGTGAGCCCTTTGATGTGAGTGGAGGGAGGGAGGGGGCCATGGAAGTGGGCTTGGGGCCTAGTCTTGGCAGCCACCAGACAGCCTCCCTCTCTCAGGATTCGCTCCTGGAAGATGACTTCCCCGACACCCAGAGGATCCTGGCAGTCAAGTGAAAGGCCGAGATGGGCACGCGGAGGCAGGAGGCACCTTTATTGCTTGTCTGGCTGGATGCCCAGAGTGGATGGAACTGGGGGGATTAGGGGTCTGTCCTGCAATAAAAATGCCCTCAGCGGATGTGGGCCATGTCACCTAGGAAGGGTGTTTTCATGCATCCAGTGCAAAGCTGGTCCATCCAGAGCGGTGCCTCGTGCTGCAGAGGTGTGCGGCGGGGGTAGAAGGTGAAGTCCACACGGTAGTTGAGCAGGCAGCTCAGGGAGGCCATGTAGAGGTCGGAGAAGCGCACAAGGCGCCTGGAGAAGTAGGTGGGGTTGTGGAAGGTGCGGAAGATGCTCCCAAACTGAGCATTGAATAGGGCCTTGGTAATGCACCTGTGGGGGAGGGGAGAACTTGACGGGTGGGCATCAGCTATGCCAGGCCAGCCAGCCCCAGCCCCGGCCCCGACCTGCTCACCTTAGCTCTTGCCGCTCCTTCATCCAGGCGGCCAGCACCTGCCGAGACTCTGCATCCTGGTAGGTCTGGGACAGACAATATGATGTGGGTGCCCAGGAAGCTGCAACCTGGCCCTCCCAGGGGCCACCCGGGCTGCCCAGGCACCTGCATGCGCTCTAGCAGCCCCGTGAGTGCCTGCTGCCAGGTCAGCGAGTGCATGTACTGCTCGGTGTTGATGATGCGGATCTCGCGCTCCAGCTCAGGGATGATGGCGCCCGTGCGCCAGCCGTGCCGCAGCATGAGATCCTGGGGTTGGGCAGTGGGACTGGCCTCAGTGCCAGCTAGGAGGACTCCCCCGCCCCCTGGGACGCAGCCCTGCTCCCCTCACCGCTAGGTCACTGTAGAGGTGGTCTCCAAAGTAGAGCACGCGGGGGCCACGCCATTCCGTCAGGCGCAGGAAGTCAAACAGGTTTCCCTGGGCGGGGTGCAGAGGGACGCTGCTGAGCCAACGTTGCTCCCCTGGGCTGCCAGCACCAGGTCTTGTCCCCCAGCAGCCCTCTCAAATCCCCAGAGGCAGCCAAGTCCAGCCGGATACAGGGCTGCCCTTTCCCGCGGCCTCGCAGTACTGCAGGAGGGTCGGCCTGCCCCAGGAAGGGCTCCCATAGGCCTGGCACAGTGCCCCGGGCCGCAAGGGCCTCCCTCTCTGTGGCCTCTCACCCACCCCGGCTAAGGATCAAGCCCTTGTTTGTGAGAAAAGAACCACAGGGAAGGACCCACGCCCTAAAGCAAAGGATTCTAGAGTCTTTGCTGGCGGCCTCAGCCCAGAGGGACCCAGTGGACCAATGGCAGAGCTCACTGGCAGGCCATCTGCTTTGCCTGCTCCAAAGCTGGGGAAAGTTGGAAACAGCCAGGCCCCAAACTAGGGAAGAAGCTCCAGGGGAGGCAGAAACAGAGGGGCCAGAGTTGGTGCCACCTGGGGCAGAAGCTCACACCCAGGAGGTCTGCATCCATGGACCTCAGAGGGGTGGGCAGTGGGGGGGGACAGGTGGTCATGGAGGAACTTAATTGGACCTACTGAAGAAGACACACGAGCAGGAGATCACTGAGGACGTGCCTCTGGACCAAGAGAGAATCTTGAGGGGCAGGAGATGAAGAGGAGGCAGAGAAAAGGGGCTGAGGGCGAGGACCAAGCATCCAATGTACACTGCATTAGGAAACCTCAGAATGTCAGGCACAAAGAAATGCCTTGGCCCGGTGCAGTGGCGCAGACCTGTAATCGCAGCAGCTTAGGAGGATCGAGAGTTCAAAGCCAGCCTTAGCAAAAGCGAGGTGCTAAGCAACTTAGTGAGACCCTGACTCCAAGTAAAGTACAAAATACGGCTGGAGAGTGGCTCAGTGGTCAAGTGCCCTTGAATTCAATCCCCAGTAACCCTCTCTTGCCTCTGAAAAAAGATATGTCTGGTAGCCACACAGGTGCTTGTCCTCCTAGGTCACAGCCAGATGCAGGACATGGTACAGCCTCACCCTTAAAGCTGAGGGGATAAGCCCGATGGGTCAGGGAGAGCTGGGGTGGAGGAGGGCAGGAAGCTGAACAGTACACAAGGGTGCAAGTCCAGCCTGTAGGCCAGGCCCCAGCAACTCAACACTGCTCCCCTGGCCGACTGCCGGCTTCATCACAGCCCTTGGAACCCCCACTCCTAAGAGGACCAGCTCAGCCAGGATTTCCACATTCCAGCCAGGGCCAAATGCCTTAATCACCTCCTGCTCAGGCATCCAATACCCCATCCTGGCTGCTCTTTTCTTTCTGTTCAGATAGGAAGGGGGTCTCCCCAGATTTCTTATGAGCTGCCTCCACTGGCCAGGCTCAGGGGCTCCCACCAGGCTGGTTCTGCCTGCAGCAGACAGCTCAGTCTCAACTAGTCACAGTGCCACTCATGGGGTACTTGGTGATCACAGGGCTTTGTGCCACATTCAAATACAGCATTACAATCTTTTAGAAATGAGGAAAGTAAGGCACAGAGGTGATGAGGCAAGTCTCCCTCGTGGCCGAGTGGAGCTGGAACTCAAACCCGGGCACCAGGACCCAGAGGCCAAGAGCTCCTTCCACACTGCCCAGCCCTGGCAGCCGCTGGCCACACCGAAGTGGCTGAGCTGCTCGGGGCTGTGTGTGTCTTCAGAGTCGGCCTCTGAACAGCTTGTGTCCTTGGTTAGAACCTGTCCCCTGCTCTCACACCAGCTGCTGCTCCAACCCCAGATGGTCCTCACCTGCCGGTAGATCTTTCCCTTTTCCAGGCGGGTGATCCGGTCCCAGTGGAGCGAGCCTGTCTCATCAAGTTTTCGGAAAGGCCTGGGGTGAGGGTGAAGGGCTTGATTTCCATCTGTGGTAGGGCCAGGGCTGGGTACCTCCCACTCTCCTCTCTGTAGACCCATCCACTCAGGTAGGCCACATGCAGGTAAGGAGGCATCCTCACCCCAAGGGCACTGAGTAAAGGCCAATCTAGCTTTGGGCCTCAGTCCCCTCATTGCGATGGGATCCCCCCACCCCTTCCCCTACTCCACTGCCCCCTGCTAGGCCCATACTTGCGCCGGTCAGTGAAAAAGCTGGGTTTGTCCGCCTGGACGATCACCACGTCGAAGAGCTGGCGCCAGTCGGGACCCACCATGTGCCGCATCCCCTTGTCCCTGTGCAGAGGTGGTGCGGCTGCAGGAGGTCTGAGGGTGGCACTGTGTCTGCCCCCTAACACCCCCACAGCGGGGCTGGACTCACACAAAGCTGAAAGGACTGTTGGTGATGAGGAACAGCTGTTTCCCATGGGCCACCAGGCGGCTCAGCACTGCGAACGTTTCGTCCCCTCTCAGGATGTACTTCTCTGAGGGGGAAGAAGGGTCTGTGAGGGCCTGGCCACCCTGCTCAAGCAGGCCAGCCAGGTTACCATTCACCCTTACCCATGTCTCGCTCAATCCACTGGTACATGAGGCCCTTCACGTGCACATCTCGAATAGCATCCTGGGGGGAGGGGGGACAGTGAGGGCACAGCGGGGGGCTGGGGAGAGCCTGCCCTGTTACAGCTGGACTTCACCTTCCTGCCACCTGAGGGGCAGGCCAGCATGCTCACCGTCACGTCCTTGTAGAGGTGTGTTTGGTCAAACTCCAGGCCATGGCTCAGGAAGTGGTCCACCACACAGGACAGCAGTGCCATCTCTGGCAGTGAGAAGATGTCCATGAATTGCTTGATGGAGGGGCCCTGGGGAGGGGACCACATCTCAGCTATTCCTCTGGCCCCCCACCTCCAGCATTGGAGACTAAGGCCTCCAAATCTGCCTCAGGTCTCTGGGAAAGGGCATGGTCTGTGGATGAAAGCTGGCCACTGGAGCTGGTATCTATAGCAAGCTCACCGACCTGGGCTGCTTTGGGTCACAGAAGGTGGAGGGAATACCTTGCCGTAGAAACCGCTCATCTGGTACAGTGGGATGTGCTGGGTGCCTCCATATAGGTCGATCACCTCCTCATCTGGCACAGGCTGGAGGCCCCTGAACCAGGGTACAGATACCATCACTCCAGGCCCAGATGGCAGCACAGGGTAGGGGGTGGGAAGAGGGCAGAGTCAGAACTAACCTGTAGGCTGTTCCCAACTGGACATAATGGAAGGCATCAATCTTCATCAGAAGGCTCTGAGGGCACCCAGTGTGGGCAGGGGTGGGACCAGTGGTAAGAAGGTGGTTTTGCCATTGGACTTGGCCAGCCTCTTCTAAACCCCATGTCCAAGCCTCCATTGGATGGTACCAAGGAGATCAGGTACATTACCAAAAGGAAGTTGTAGCTTTGAGGTCAAGGGGGTGGACAGATACGGAGACCCTCCACTAAGAGCATGGCCAAGGAAGCAGGCTCAGGGCCCATTTACTCAGGAGGAACCAAGAGGTCAGCATCCAGCCACTCACCTTCTGAATGTCATAGTGGAGGCCACGGATGGCAAAGCTGGGGTTGTAGTCATACTTCCGAATCCCCTCTGGGTACTGGTGGGCAAACAAACATAGACCAGGCCTAAGCCCGTAGCACTGCCAGCCCTGTTGGCTGAGTGGCCACTTGGGGATCCATCCATCCATCCACCTGCCCAGGGAACCCAGGGAGCCCCATGATCCACCCTGGGGCTTAGGTCAAGGTGGGCTGTGCTGGCCTCCAGGGCCTGAGCAGGGGCTCCTGCCTGGCTAGTCTCACCTTGTAGTGCTCAATCAGGATGTCCCGAGCGGCATTGAAGATTTCAGGGTGCAGTGCGTCTGCATACTGGGCCAGTGTGTAGTCATAGTCAAAGCCATAGACCTCGACATCACGCAGGCTGATCTCATTGTTGGCATAAATGGCTGCTGGGTTCAGGAGGCTGCAGACCTCAGGAGGCAGGAGGTCTAGAGGAAGGAGACACAGGGAAATGACGATTGTGGCAGTGGCAAAAGGCTCCTGGGTACTTTTTGAGCACTCAGCCCCTTAAGCTTCATGAAACATTCCAGAGATGCCCAGTGATCCAGATGGTCAGACTGAGGCTCAGAGAGAAAGCAATTGCCCAGATCCTGTACTTGGGGTAAGGCAGCGTTCAGGTTTGGAGATGAGGTGTGCTCTATTAATGCAGCAATATTCAGAAGTGAAATGATCAGATTATGAGAGCTGTAACCTAATCAGTCCATGGTAACCGCAGACAGGCGGGGCGTGGCTGAAGGAGGTGTTACCCTGGAAGAGTGCGCCTTCCTGCGGCCCCCTCCCCTCCCCCTGCTTCCTGACTACCATGCCCTGAGCAGCTTCCCTCCACCATGCCCTTCTGCCATGATGCTCTGCTTCACCTCTGAAATGGTGAGCCCCCAATAAACTTTTCCTCCTCTAAGTTTTGATACTAGGGATTTTTTGATACTAGGGATTGAACTCAAGGGTGCTTAACCACTGGGCCACAACCCCAGCCCTTTCTATATTTTATTCTGAGACAGGGACTCCTAAATCTCTTAGGGCCTTGCTAAATTGCTGAGGCTGGCTTTGAACTCACGATCCTCTTGCCTCATTACTCTCTGGGATTACAGGTGTGCACCACCATGCCCAGCACCTAAATTGTTCTCATCAGGTATTTTGGCCACAGAGAAGCAAAAGCTAACTAAAACAGGTAGAGCTGGCAGTGGGCTGAGCTCACAGTTGGAGCTCCTTCCCTGTGGTTACACCATCACCTGCAGCCCACCAGGTATACTGAGCCTGTTCCTCTTCCTGGCTCTCACCACTAAGCCCCCGCCAGACATGCTGTAAGCTGGGTAGCACCCAGCAGGCAGGCATTGACTCCACCCCTCAGTCTGGCCCCAGAAGAGCTCTCAGAATGGTCTCCAGTGCCAATCCTGCCACTGTCTAAAACCTGATCATGAACACCATTGTCAGTCCCTCTGCCCTTCTCAGCTATCTGCTGGTCGCATCTCCCACGTCCTAAGAGGTATCAGCGAGGGGCGGCATGTGGGGACTGAAGACTCCACCCAAGTGGGCATGACCCAGCTGTCTTGGCATGATGAGGGGGCTGAAGTCATGGATGCTCTTTCCACCTTGCCCAGAACATTAATGGGTGGGGAGCCCTTCTGCTGCTCCTACTACCCACTCCTGAGCACCTGTCACAGCCCAGGGAACAAGGCCCCTCTAATCGGATTTCAGCTGCCTGCCAGCTCACATAATGACATTCCCTGGCTCTAGCCCTCTAGCCAGGGAACATTGCTAATTACGACAGGCGGGACGTGCAATGTTGGGTTCTGGGCCATTATCCAGGCTGCTCCTTTCTGGGGATGTGGCCATGGTCACCCCAAGCCTCCAGCTGCTCTCAAGGAACTGAAGATGGCTCTCAGGCCCACATCAGGGGTGACGCCGTGTGGGGTAGGCTCCAGGGTCCCAAGCTCACATGCCTTGGCCTCCCCATCTGTACAATGGGGACGTTGGCTGGAGAAAAGGCATATGATGGAAAGGGCATGGGCTCTGAGGTCAGCTGGACCAGATCAGCACCCCCACCCTGGCTGTGACTTCAGGAATGTCACCTCAGCCCTTGGGCCTGTTGTCTCTAAAGGGGAAATAAAAACTGTATCAACTGTGCGGCATTCTTGCTCTATACCTACGCACAGGCAGGATTCAGTGCCCCCTGAGGCCCCGAGCTTCATGTCTTCAATTTCCCTACATCTCTCTAAGAGGAGGAGTTGTAGGGAAAGGGGAGCATCACCCAGATGCACAGGGTAATGCCTCCCAGAAAATGCCTCAGGTCCAAGGCCCCAGAAAAACTGTCTCAGCCACAATCAGTCCTAATTATAAAACAGAAACCCCTGGTCCCACAGTAGCCCAGCAGGTAGCTGGTGCACTAAAGAGGCAGACAGCTCACTGATGTACTCGGATGCCCAGAGCATTTGCCTTGGAGGCCCCTTTGGAACACAGAGCTCCACTCCCCAACCCTTCTTTTGCAGTCAAGTGCAGGGTGTGGCTGGTTCCTCTGGAGGCCCCAGGCCAGCACAGAGCAGTTGCTCCGAAGATCCAAGTGTGGACAGGACACTCCACTTGGATATGCATGAGACACAGTTGACTGTAGCCCTTGAGAGCTGCTGCTGAGACGCCCCTCACCTGGTATCACTGGGATTCTGGCTTTCACCTCTGCCCTTGGGGATGTTTCCAGGGGCAGAAAATTCTCCCAGGGACAAAGCAGGATGGGGAAGCAGCTCATAGAGCCTGACCCCTCACCTCATCTCTGGTCTGAGAAAACCCTCTTCCACAGGGCTGCAGTGACAGGTAGGGCCAGGAGAGGATCTAACCCACTAGCACTAGCCTGCCAAGTTTATGGTTTCACTCTTCAGTCTTTACCCTCCTTTCTCTTCCTTCGACCCCAGCTCCCTCACCTGCCCAAGGTTCCAGATTCTGAAGCCAATTCCCCCCTGGTAGCCCTGGGACAGGCTTGTGGCTACCTTAGGGGCCCATCTTGTTCAATCCTCACTCCAACTCTATGAAGCAGTTGGTCTGGAGGAAAAAACTGAGCTTCAAGGAGGTGAAGTCACTTGCTTCAACCACCCAGCAGCAGGCAACAGAGTTGAGATGTGCACTCAGGCTGCACCACCTGCCTTAATCACTCTTCCCCTTAGCCTAGCCTTCCAGGGTCAACACATTGAGGACGGGTGGGGAGGAGGTGATGGTCTCTGCTTTCAGGGTAGGGGCTAGTCTTCGGCCTGGATCCCTGGCAGAGATTTTTGTTTGTTTGTGGTGCACTCTACAAACTGAGCTACATCCCCAGCCCCTCCTGGCAAAGTCTGCCCACAGGTGTTATGTCCAAGGTATACTGAATGCCCAGAGACTGCCCCAGAAGACCCAGTCAGAATGGGTTAGGATCAGGACCCCGAGGCACGAACTTGGCTTATTCTGGTGTTCACCATGACGTGAGTGGCAGTGACCTTGAACAAGAGGAACTTAGGGGGACATAAGGATAGGAAAATACAGGTGGGTCCTGGAGGGCAATGCCCAGGAGATCCCCTTCTTTCCTCCTCTGTCTTGGAGGCCACTCAGAGGGTCTTCTCTAGGTACAGGACAAAGACTTCTTAAACAACACTCTGGCATGCCAGTCCACAGAGATAGAGTCAGTCTTAGACCACCAGGGCTTCAGAACCACCACTCCACAGAGGGCCTAACCATTCTGTCTTCAGCTTGTCAAGAGAATAAGTTTGGATCACTCTCCAGGTATCCACAAGGCTGGACTAGAAATCCCTGTCCAGACAGTTGGAACATTCCAGACAGGGCCACTTTGTCTCACCAGACAATGAAAGCCATCTCACCCTTGGGGGTTCCTCCGGAAGCTCCCCTGCCCCTTCTTGGCTTGGTTCTTTCCAAGTCACCACAACACTATGTCAGAGACCCAGGGTTGTTTGTATCTGAGAAAACTGAAGGTCTTAGAGGTTGAGGCTTACTGAAGGCCACCCAGCTGGACAGTGATAGAGCCACTAGCCTGAACCACATCTGTTTGCTGCAGAGGCTGGATAGTGACCCACCCAGAGCAGTGGACATATGTCCTGCATTCTCACTGGTGGCCCCAGCCTGCCCTGAGAGGGGCCCTCCAGTCTCATCAGTCCATTTCACAGAGGGAGAGGGAAAGTGCCTGTGCAGCTTGGCCAACTGTAGCAACTCCTCAGGATTCCAGGCGACTGTGGGGACTTGAACTGTTTCCCCAATACCTTCCCGGCCCTTGCTGAGAGCGGGCCTGACCTCCAGCACCAAACCAAAAGGTGCCTGGAAAGTCCAGCCCGTATCAGCTTAGGTCGGGAGGTCGCCAGGAGCTTATTGGGCGAGCGCTACTCGCAGGCTTTGTCCTCAATACTCCCACCCCAACTAAGGGTCGACGGAGAACAAGGGATTGGGAGCACTCCCGGTAGCGGTTCCCTGCAGCAAGACCCGGGGACCGCACTTGCGGGCGGCCGCTCCAGGTGCTCCAAGCCCCTGCAGATAGAGCTGGGGAATAAACCCCCCACCCTCCCCCGGGCCATCTGGCCGAAGCCTCTATTGAAAAGCCCATTAGGTCTGGGTCCCCGCCAAACCCCACCGGGCGCAGAAGCAAGGAGCTGTGCCCGGGAAGGCTCGAGGGCTGCGCCCCGGCGCCCCGACAGTCCACAGCGCTGGAGGCGACCCCAGCACTCGGTTCACCCGGGCTCACCCACCGTGCACCAGTCTCCGCATGTCCTGGTAACGAGCCCACAGGTGCTCGCTGAGCTCGGTGCCGCCGGCCGGCGCCGGAGAGGGCGCAGAGCNTTTATCCCTAGGTAACAGAGTGACAGCCTCTTAGGGTATTTTCAGAAAACAGTGATAAAGTGAGAGGATATAATGAGTGAAGGCTCTGGAGTCAGAGCTCTGCTTTTTTTGGCTTAATCTCTTAATTTCTCAGTTCGGGGAATACATGTGAAGTGGATCAGTAAATCATCATCATATTAATGTTAGATAGAGCTAATGTTAGTTGATCAGTTACCGTGTTCCAGGCACTACATTCAATGCTTATCATCTCACTAAATCTTCACAGCAGCAGAAAAAGTCCCCTGTTTCATGGGTTGGGGAACTGAAGTACAGCCCCAGCTAAGGGAATTCCTCAGACACGCTCATTAACCATCATGCTGAGCTGCGCTTATTGTGGATAAAGAGGTGATACAAGCACGTTTTCCCAGCTACTGGGAGGCTGAGACCAGCCAGGGCAACATAGCAGGACCCCTCCCTTTCTCCTTAATCCCCGCCCTCATCCTCCCCGCCCCAACCCTGTCAAAAGGTGATGCATAAAAACTTTCTATAAATGCCTGTATTATTGTAAGTGCCCATTCAGGACAGTTTTATTTTAGGGTTGTCACAGATGCTCAAACTTTTGTTGTGTAAAGTTCAGCTTTCAACAGTGCATATCAAATTCAGATATTTTAGAAGTTTGGTCACCAATCATGTCCCTGAAATAAAAGCAAGGCGTTTCGTAATTGCATTTTAGAGAATGGTGCAGCACACTATTAGTCCCTCATAGACTGATATCACTTTGTCAGGGTATTAGAAAAAAAAGATGGCGGTGCAGAGTAGGGGGCGCGGCGGGCTGCTCAGAGCTCTGGCCAACACTAGGGAGGCCGTGGGGCGGGGCCGAGTCCAAGCCACGTCGAAGGCTCCGCCCCATAGGGGCCGCCCCGCTTCCAGTGCCGAGGCGCATGCGCCGGATTTTTCAGGCTCCTTCTCAAGGAGCAAGCGCGTCTCAACAGCAGCAGTTTGATTGGCTGAGCTGCACAGGGATCTAGGCCTGGAGGTCAGCTTTAGCTCCCAAATTTTTGCAGCTGCCGGGCAGTGACTCGGCTGCGGTCACTCATCGCCTAGGTCGCCCAGCCCAGCGAGGACGGGCAGGGCGGCTTCAGCTTCAGTCGCACCTGGTTCCATCGCACCCAGAGCCACAACCTCAATCGAGCATGTTCTCCAGGGCCCAGGTGAGGCGAGTTCTGCAGTGGGTGCCCGGGAAGGAGCGACTCGGCCTCTACAGGTTCCTGCCCTTCTTTTTTATCCTGGGAGGAACAATGGAGTGGATCATGATTAACGTGCGCGTGGGCCAGGAGACCTTCTGTAAGTGGGGGGTGTAGTAGCCTCCCTTTCCCTTCAGGGAGGCATAAGTTGGCAGGGATCCGTTTCCCGGGGGTATTAGATTGCAGACCGCTTATTCTCCTTAGCGCCGAGCTGCTTTTTATTCTTGTCGGAAGGGCTAGCACTGTTCCATTCACTTGGCAGTTGACCCCGCCTATGGCGCCGGCTCTTCTGTACGTCTTGCACATTGACGTCCAGCCTTGCGATCTTTCCTGCACTTTTCAAGCTTGCCCTTCACCCTTGACTTTGAGCCGAGCCTAAGGAACAGGATAGCTCACAAACAACAGAAGAGGGGGTGGATCCTGAGGATTCATGGAAATCCCTATTAACTGTCCTCTCAGAACTCTTCAGCCCACACCCTAGAGGGAGCCGACCTGCCTGCCTAATCACCATTGTCTTAAGAGGGCAGTCACTGGCACCAGGTCTTTGGCCTGGGAGCAGATGCTCAGCACAGTGAAAAGAATGCCTGACATTGCTTAGCTGAGCACTATCTCTGGGCAGACTAGTTCCTTTCAGGAAGACTTCCCCAACCCCTAGGCCCTTTCTGCTTTGTCCCTCTTCTGAAATAATATATCACTTGTGAACTTTTTTTTTTTTTTTT
>NW_025999941.1:10754998-10780664 GCF_001458135.2 Marmota marmota marmota | reverse complement strand
TTTTTTTTTTTTTTTTTGTGGTGTGGGGGATGGAACACAGGGACTCACACTAGCTAGGTCATTGCTCTATTATTGAGCTATATGCTCCCAGCCCTACCGACTCTCATTTTTTAATTGGAACTTTAGTGCTTCCTTCTGTTCTACCATTCTATTTATTGAACATCCATGAGAGGATCTAATTAACAAGGCAGAGGTTTTTTACTGCCAGAGAGCTAATGGGAAAGAAAGATCAGAGTTGGCTGGGTGTGGTGGCTGAGATAGCAGAGTTCAAAGGCAGCCTCAGCAAAAGTGAGGTGCTAAGCAACTCAGACCCTGTCTCTAAATAAAATACAAAATAAGGCTGAGGTTGTGGCTCAGTGGGCCAGTGTCCCTGAGTTCAATCCCTGGTACCAAACAGACAAAAAACCCAGTTACCATCAGGTCTGAGGATGTAGCTCTCAGTGGTACAGCACTTATCTAGCATGAAAGTTTAATCCCCAGTACCGGGGACTAGGGGAGGAAAAAAGGGAGATGGTTTACTATTGTGATCAGTGCTGAGAAGAGCACAGGAGTGTTGGGTGGGCACCTCCCTGGACTAGATGGTGCAGGGAAGGCTTCTGGAAGCAGTTACCAGTTATAGCAGGCTCTGAAGACTGTCAGCCAGATGCAAGTTCTGTAGAATTGAGTCTTCATGGGCAGTGCTGAGAACTGGAGGCCTTGTGTGTATTCTGTGTTTGAAAAATTGAAGCAGCAAGCAGAGGGAGGTGTAAAGTGGCTAGAGAGGTGTCTAGCAGAGCCACATAGGGACTACAGAACCAAGAATATATCCCAAGGACTGAAGGGTTTGAAGCAGCTCCTTGTGGAGAGATTGGTAAGAACACCTAGGCTGTGTGGTTGTCCGGAGTTCAGATGGTAGCCAGGTCTACTTTGAGGCAGAAGGGATGCCAAGAAGTAGGTGGAGTTGAGACAGCCCAAAGGGTGACAAAGCCAGGTGATTAAGTGGGCTTAAGACATGAGACCTGGATGCTGGGGCAGGGGTAACTCTCCTGAAGGTGCTGAACACAGGCAGTGTGATCCCTGGGCCCCATTTGGAATGTGCTAAGGAGATGGTTATAAAAACCTGAAGGTCAGGAAGCAGATGTGGGCCAGAAACCTGTGAATGGCTTTGTGAACCATTCACAGGCAAATAGTGATGAAAAAGTCAAATAACCAACATGTTTAGGGTGACTGAGAGGCAAGGATGGACACCAGGAAGGTTTGTTATCACAGAAGAAAGGAGGTTAAGGAATTTTGACCCTGTAAAGGGAAGGTAACCCCCTGCTCTCAGAAGGACTAGAGGCTAGGCAAATGTTGATCAGAAAGGAGGGAGAGGATGGGATCAGTGCTTGGTGGGGCGAATAGCCCCTTGGAAGTTAGCTGCAAGAGTGTCTTATGATGAGTGGCTAGGTGGGGGTGAGGAAAGAATGGTGAGGGTCATGGCTGAGGACACTGGATTGTCACACATCTCAGTATACCCAGTCAAGAGGCACTGGCTGGCTTTGTAATACACTGCAAGAAGGGTGAAGCATGGAAAAGAGAGGAATTTGGATTAATGGCTGCTTGGGGCTTTGAGGGTGTGTGAAGCAGCTGATATTGAATCTGTCATCTCAGCTACTCTGGAAGCCAAGGCAGAAGGATTCATGTTCAAGGCCAACCTAGGCAACTGAGTGAGATCTTGTCTCAAACAAAAACCCCAAAGGGCTGGAGGTGTAGCTTAGTGGTAGAGTTTTTGCCTAGCATGCAGGGCCCTAGGTTCAATTTGCCGCAGTCCAGCTGCAGCAAAATAACCAGGGGGGTGATGAACAACTTGTGTAGATTGATACAGCAGGAGTAGGAGCCCTTTATTGCAGGACAGGAGCAGTATTTATACATTCCACACAGCTTATCTAATTAGCATAAACTAGATACATCAGTCAACCAATAAGGAATCTCCACACTTAATGGCTCGCTGGTGTTACTTCACAAACCACTCCCTCTGGCATTTTGCCAGGCACCATCCAGACTTGTTTACGAACTCTAACATTCCCCTGGCAAAATGCCAGGTGTTATTTTGACTTGTTTACAGACTCTAACATCAATTCCCATCCCATCACTCCCCCCCCCCCAAAAAAAAAAAAAGGNAAACTCTTCAGGAGGGTAGTGGGAATTCCTGACACACTAATTCCTATTAGTGCTCTTGTGAACTCCCTTGCATAGGAGAGCAGGACTCCATGATTCATGCCCCTTGATGATCAAAGTGCTGTTCTTTCATTCAGCTGCTAAAGATAGAGAACTGCTCCCTCCCATAAGACAGGGAAACTACAGAGTTGAGCCAGATCAGAGGTGCAGTCTACTGAGTGAGAATATGGCAATGCCATCTAGCACAAGTTTGGGTCACTGGTGGAAAAAGCAAAGGCATATTTACATGCCTGGATAACTACATCCAATATCTCATCTTTGCAAATGAGAAAATACCTACATTCTAAAGAAGACTGAGTTTCAAAAGTTTCTAACTTTTGTGACAGAATAAAGAAGCTGACGCCAAGGGCCACAGGGAATAAAGTTAATTATCTCTGGCACAAATGTCTCCTGCATTTTTTTTTTTTTAAAAAGACAACAAAACTCAACAGCTGAACAACTGTTGAGGATCTTGCTGAGTTGCTGAGGCTGACCTCAAACTTGTGATCAACCTCCAGCTACCTGAGTAGCTGGGATGACAGGTGTGTGCCACCCACAGGAAGATTTTTTACTTGAAGAAGGATAATCAATAGTCTGGAGACATAGAGGCTGAGAACAAGGAAACTATCCTCCCTATCCCATCCTGAGGTCTGGAGTGTGGGAGAAGCAGCAGCCAAGAGCCTTTGAGGAGCTAGGTTTTAGTTAAGAATGATGTCAGAGAGCAGAACAGAAACCACGGGAGAGGGTTGGGGATGTAGCTCAGTAGTAGAACAAGTACTTGCTTAACATGCATGAGGCTTCAAGTTCAATCCCCAATACTACAGCAGAAAAACAAACAAACAAATAAATAAAAAAAGGTGGGAGGGATGGGAATAAAGAAGTGAGGAAACTCCTAAAACACTACTTAGAGATGAGCCAGGACATGACCCTATCTTTGAAGATACTGATATTTAGCTTGTTATTTTAAGTCTAGGACTCTTACATAAACAGTGGTCATTTAACTTATTTTGTTTTAGATTATATTTTGGCACTGGATTAAACATTAATGTTGAAATTCAGAAACAGGCAACAGACTTGAGACTACTGATTGAATTCTGAATATTTTTAATTCCTCGGTTTCTTAAAAATCTAAGCACAGTTTTTGTTTGATACAGATGATGTCTACCGAAGAAAAGCCTCAGAGAGACAGTATCAGAAAGGCCTGGATGACACATCTGAGACTGAACTTCAACAATCAATAAAATGAATATGAATTTTCACTAGTTTTTTTCCTCAAGAATGTACTCTTACAGGCCTGGGGTTGTGTCTCAGTGGTAGAGCACTTGCCTAGCATGTGTGAGGCACTGGGTCTGATTCACAGCACTGTATATAATAAAATAAAGGTCCATCAACAACTTAAAAAAAAAAATGTACCCTTCCAAAGTCTTGTTCTCACAGCTGCACATTATCCTAAGAATTGCCTTTTTAAAGAATTTTCATAGTTTTGCAGTCTCTGCTTGAGTACTTCCCAAATTACTGTTGGATAGTACTTATATAAAGAATATTCCTCCTAAAACACCTACTTTTCTATCCAATGAACCTAGTTCCTTTTTTTTTTTTTTTTTTTTTTGTACTGGGGATTGAACCCAGGGGTGCTTTGCCACTGAGCCACATTTACCCAAGCCCTTTTTATTTTGAGACAGGGTCTTGCTAAATTGCTGAGGCTGGCTTTGAACTTGTGATCTTCCTGCTTTAGCCTCCCCAAGTCACTGAGATTACATGCTTCTGTCACTGCCTCTGGCAACCCGGCCCTTTTTGAGACTGGGTCTTGCTAAATTGTTGAGGCTTGTGATCTGCCTGCTTCAGCCTCCTGAGTAGGTGGGATTATTGGCATGTACCATAAAATATTTTTCTACTTTCTTTTTTTGCAGTGCTGAGGATCAAACCCAGGGCCTTACACATGCTAGAGGAAAGTATTATCACTGAGCTACATCCCGACCCTGTGAAATATTTCTTGAATACAGCAACCAGGATGCTTTTCAGTACAGTTTGAATTGTCTGTTTTTTAAACAAAACAAAACAAACAAAAAACCCCCCAATTCCCCACCTCCAGGGGTGCTACTGATCTACATCCCTAGCCCTTTTCATTTTTTATTTTGAGATAGGGTCTCATGGAGTTGCTGAGACTGGCCTTGAACTGTTGATCCTCCTGCCTCAGCTTCTGGAGTTGCTGATATTAGAGACCATGTTTGGTGGTAACCTTTCGTTGCTGAATTAAAATTAAGTCATGAACATAAAAGATCTTCATTGTTATGGTCACCTAAACTAGGAAAATTGTGCAGATTACATTTCTGTCTGCTACCAGCTTATAAACTCTTCAGGAGGGTAGTGGGAATTCCTGACACACTAATTCCTATTAGTGCTCTTGTGAACTCCCTTGCATAGGAGAGCAGGACTCCATGATTCATGCCCCTTGATGATCAAAGTGCTGTTCTTTCATTCAGCTGCTAAAGATAGAGAACTGCTCCCTCCCATAAGACAGGGAAACTACAGAGTTGAGCCAGATCAGAGGTGCAGTCTACTGAGTGAGAATATGGCAATGCCATCTAGCACAAGTTTGGGTCACTGGTGGAAAAAGCAAAGGCATATTTACATGCCTGGATAACTACATCCAATATCTCATCTTTGCAAATGAGAAAATACCTACATTCTAAAGAAGACTGAGTTTCAAAAGTTTCTAACTTTTGTGACAGAATAAAGAAGCTGACGCCAAGGGCCACAGGGAATAAAGTTAATTATCTCTGGCACAAATGTCTCCTGCATTTTTTTTTTTTTAAAGAGATTTTTTTCCTAGTCATGCTTGTCATCTTATATTGGAACAAATGTTGGGTAAATAAAGAATCACTACTCAGATCTCATCAGATTACCTACGAGTTCAGCATTTCCACTGGGAGTTGGCTTAAGTGTGAAGGCCAGTAATGACCAACACTACCAGGTAGAGTATTGCATACAATCCCCTACCCAGTTGTGTCACCCAGAGTGTGATGAACCTGACACTAGTGATTGAACTACTGCATAAACTGTATGATTCTCAGCGACACAGCCACATTCTGTATTCCCTCTCACACACTCCCAGTTTTAGAAATATATTTGATACATATAGAGAATATGTAACACTCAGTCTTTTACAAAGAACAATAAATGCCAATAAAACCATTCCTTAGCTTCTGTCTATAGTGATCCTTAACTGGCTTAACCTCTACTTTTCCCCCAATCATTAATTCTGTGCTATTCTTCTCAAGGGTTTTCCTAGAGAAGTGACTTCCTGTTGGAGTAATTTATTTTATTGTGGTGTTGGGATTGAATCCAGGGGTGTTTTACCAGAAGCTACATCCCCACTTTTACTTATTTTGAGACAGGTCCTTTATAAGTTACTTCAGATCTTGCTAAGTGGCCATGCCTGGCTTTGAACTTGCAGTCCTCCTGCCTCTAACTCCCAAGTCACTGACATCTGTGTGCCACCACACCCAACAGAATGCTGATTTATTAGAGGAAAATAAACTTTGAAAATGCCAGGATAATGCCCAATTTCAAGGCAGGTAGACTAGTAAAGTAATGACTGTATTTAAGACCCATTTTCAGAGCACATTAGTTTGGATGCTATAAGAACTCACCTTTGTTGATCAAGATGCAAGCTTTTTACTCTTCAGCATTAGGGTGCTGGGGAGCAAACCCAGGGCCTTGTGCATAGGAAGCAAGCACTCACCTGAGCTACACCCCCAGTCACCCCAAAAAATCTTTTTAATACTCTTCCTAGGAATATTGACTCTACCCGACTTAAAGACATGTAAAACGAAAAGAAACCCAGTGTTCCTATATGCTGATTGTACAATGGTAGTACCCCCTAGTGTGTGAACTAGAAGGCCAAAAATTTTAAAAACTTATGTTTCAAACATTAAGAACTATAGTACTTTTTCTAGAATGATGAAAACCTAATAAGCATTTATTGCTAGAAATCTATCTCCACTGCTCCACTATGTTAAGGGGAAAAGATCATGAGCTTTAAAGCTTCACTTTATCATCTGAATTGATAAGGTGAATGGGTAAATAAAAAACGAGGGTTATTTTTGTCCATCTGGCAGTTCTATTTTGGAAGCCTTACCTAAATCTTTGATGTTTTGACTTAATCATCTTGGTCCTCTTTTTTTTGTACAAATTCTTCACACTTAGTTACCTCTCTTTTTTTCTATTTTGGTGGTACTGGGGATTGAACCCTGGGGCACTTTACCACTGAGTTACATCCCTAGTCCTTTTTATTTTTTTGAGACAGGGCTTTGCTGTGTTGCTGAGGCTGGCCTCAAACTTGCAATGCCCTTGCCTCAGCATCATCAGTTGCTGAGAATATAGGTGTGTGCCACTGTGTCCAGCTGAGCTACCCCTCTTGAGAAAAATTTAACTCTTTTACTATGGTGTTTTCTAAATCAATTTCTCTCCCAGTCAAGCAGTACCAGTACTTAGACTACATATATATTTTAAATTTGGAGTTTCTTGCCACATTTATGTGCAACCCCCAAGACACGAATACTACAAATACCCAAAATGGGAAAAAAGAACAGTCTTCGTTTGTTTAGTATTGAGTTTTCTTGCATTTATCTGACCTGGCATACTTCTAAGCAAAAAAAAGGAAGAGTAATGTTTGAAACTTTTTGCTCACAGTGCTCAGCTGGGGTGTTTATACATCAGTGATCTTTCAAAATATGCTCATGGTCACAGACGGGAGTCCATTCTATACTCAGAACAGAAGGGATTTGCAAAGTGATATTGAGAGAATAGTTGATTTTTTTAACCAACATTTTCTATTAAAAGCACAGTCATATTTTTAGAACTTACAAACATTTTAAAGATATACCTGGGCCACTTTTCTCTGCTGACCACAAACAAGCTGCTAATAGTGGACAGGCTTCCCTCACCTTCTTGCTCTCAGAAACGTGCTCTTCAATTTCAATCTGCATTTCTGCCCATCCTGAGGAGTGCTAGGAATTCCTTGACTGCCAGCCAAAGGGTATGACATGGTATGGGGCACTTCATGCTGCAGTCTGAATACATCTGGCATCTGTGGAAATGCAGCCTGAACCCTGAACCAGGGGGTTGCATAATGACTTGCACTTCCACTTGGGGAGTTTTCTTCCCTTCAATTGGCAGTCATATCCTCATCAGCATGAAATTGGGGCTTGCAGGATTGCTTTTCTTCAATCTGCTCAAAACTAACATGTGACACAGCTTTAACAGAACAACCAAACTTGGTTAATCCAAATCACTTTGCAAACTCCATTTTTATTTGGATTAAAAAGCTTTAAATGAACAAACATATGATACATACATGTTATAAGACTAGTAACCACTTAAACCTCAGATGATGATATGATACAGAAATTAGAATAAACCAAATTTTAATCAGGTCTGGAAAGGTTCAAGCTGAGAAGTTAATACCATCAATTTGGGGATTTTTACACAAGTAACTGTCCTCCCCTCAATTCTTCCTCATCGGAAGAGGAGGGTGAGTTAAAAAAAATCAATTAAAGGCCTTTTAAATCAGCTGACAAACATTCTATTTTAAATCTATAGGCCCCTCCCTCCAAATGAACAAAGTTCTTCTCCACAGGAACTTACATTTTAAAAACATTTAGGTCATTATACTTTCTAAGCCACATTACTACAGTTCCTAAAACTCATGGGAGAAAAGATGTACTGTTTACCTGTACTTTCTTATGTCAGGACTTTTTTATTTTTCTTTTCTGGAAGACGGTTCACCTCAAATCTTATATTCTAAATATTAACTGATATTCTCCAAGTTAGTACATAGAAAGACATGATTCTAAAATAAATATTTTATTTTATTTTTAAACTTAATTAGGGCCTGCCTATTGGCACCCTGGGCTGGCTCTGCACTGCCTTAAGGAGCTCCTAAGGTACTGGGAAGGAGCCTGGAGGAGGAGCGCTCTGCTTCTAAGTGCCCCTGTGGCCCACAGTGAAGAGTTTTTAGAAGTTCCCCCAAAAAGTCTCATCCAGACCTTAAAAAGGGAAATAAAATGAATGTATGAAATAAATAAATAATTTAACCAAAATTAAGTTTCAGGTTCTTTGGTGTAATTCAAGGATGTCTAAAAAGAAAAGAATCTGATTGCATTACACAGTCCATGATGATTCAATGGTTGAAATAACCAGGAATTGGAGATTTCTTTATCTGATTTAGTTTAACAATAAGGTACTGAAATACTACTGCAATACATTTTTTAAAATTCAAAATTATTTAAAATACTTGATGCAAACTGAGATCCAGTGGTTGACTAATGGCAATTAAATTACAAGGGCCTCCTTGTAATTATCTAGATACAACAGACTTTTTTCCATTCTATACTCTTTTGCCCTCATGATTTATTAAGTATGGTAATTAAACATCTGGGTATTGATTCAGAGCAGATTAAAAGGAAAAAAGTACCCTCTGCAAGTCACTCTCTCAACTTACAAACAGCAGTGTGGAAGCTTCACCTTGACAATGCAACCATCCTGTTACAATAAAGCAGGTTTCAGAAACACACCACCAAGTGAAGTAATGTTCCATGTTTGCAGTTTCCTACCATCTAAGCAGCATATGCTGCCTCCAAATGTTTATTCTAGGGCCATATAAGAAAGACAAGGTCACCAAACCCAAGTGTTTGGGATCCATAATGGTCTCTTTAGTGAGCATTTTTCTTAAATCATGATTCCCTTCTCCTATAATTCAAAAGCACAAGCTAAATTGAAAAACATATTTTAGGAAGAAATAAATTTCTGATTGAGAATTACAACCCTGAAACTTAGAAGAAAAAAAAAATGCCACAACTGATAATAAAGAAATAATGACTATGAAACATTTGCAAGTGCAGGTAATCTACCGTATGTCACAATTACGCTCATGACACAGCTCAGATCCAATTACACACTTCCTTCCTTATGTTAAGTGTTATGCTTAAAAATAAATCACCTCCATGCATACCTCTATGCTTTCCTCAAGATGAACTTTGAAGTTTTCAATGTAATAGATTTGAAATTTCAAACTCATCTAACATATATAGGCATAAGTTGTGAATTCATTAGAAACAGATCAAAAGTACCCTTAAACTTACCTGCCAAGACTAGATATAATTCAGGGCTATGAACATGTTCTGCAAAACCACTTGACACCATAGATGTCTAACTCGGCACAAGAAAAACTGCATTCCCTCCAGGAATTTGGGAGGCACACAGGCTGTGGGTGGACACACAACATTGACCACAGATATCTATAGTGAGCCTCTGAGTTAACAGAGCAAATGTGCCATGTCTCTCAAACACCCATAATCTAAACAACCTTTCAAAGAAAGCACTTCACTTTACCTGTAAGAAACAGCTTTTTGGGAAAGTGGCTTAAGATATTCAGGCACATGAAACATATACAAACACGCTACCCTCTCTAAGATGTAAACTAGGACCAACTTCACATTTCATTGTCAACTTAAACTAATCTGTAAACTCTTGTGTTTTTTTTTTCATTTTTTTCTTTTGTAAAAAAACAAAACAAAACAAAAAACCCCAAACGAAACAAAACAAAAACCCCCCAAAACCCCAAGCCAAGACAAAACCTTGGATGGTTTCAGTCCCATCGCAACAAGTAAAAAGATAAAACTCCAAGTCTACATATATAACCAATTATGAAACTGGTTTTAAACAAAGGAAACATATGCCAAAAAATCTTTGTGTATTTGATAAAGTCAACTTAATATAACAAAACCAAATTGAAATAGCTTATTAAAAGTGTCCTTATATAAAAATGGCCTTGTGATGTACAGTAAAATGCAATAAAAATCATCATCCTTTGTTCCTTCCCCCCACCCCCAGTAACTAAAATGGCTACTGTTCCACAACTCTTTATGCTTCTATAAAAAGAAAAACAAAAAACAAAACATAATGATGTTACTAAACGTTTTCTAGGTTGTACGCTTGGCGAATGTTGAGGGTGTCTCGAAGCATCAAATCCCGTAGACGCCAGAGGGCATCTGCCATGGTGGTGTGGGCCCCTTTACTTTTGAGCCAGTGAGAGGGGAGGCGGCTCTCCTGTTCTTTTGACAAATGGACATCACGTCTTCGAGCTGAAAATTAAAGTGTAAAGAAAACAGAAATTGGAATTTTAAGGTAACAAAAAGTCTCTTGGTTCTAAAGGCTAAAAGGCTGATGGTTTATTAAGCCACAAAACAAAAAATATTTTTTATTTTTTTGTACAAGGGAATGAACCCAGGGCATTTAACCACTGAGCCATCTCACCAGCCCCCCTTTCTCTTTAATTTTGAGACAGGGTCTTGCCAAGTTGCTTAGGGCCTTGCTGAGTTATTGAGGCTGGCTTTGTAATCCTCCTGTCTCAGCTTCCTGAGCCACTGGGATTATAGGCATATGCCACCATGCCTGGCCCACAAAACATTTAATATAAAAGTGCCTAAGAAGGTAAATATGTGAAGGGGAAATCATACCTTCTACTCTTAAATTATCAAATTTGGTTTAAAATAAAGAATAAGTAGAAACTGTATGTACTGAAAATACATTAAGTCTATTGAAGTAACTTACAGACTAATGGGAACATGTTTTTGATGTTTTTCTTTTAAAAAATCTGCCATCTACACTAATGCCTGAAAGATAATATACTTGAAAAGATAGTTGGGATGCTTATAAACAAAACTAAGCTTTGAAATTAGTTTAAAAACCCATTTTTAGAGTGTGGTGTCAATGTGTAAAAAGAAGTTCTAGGCCATTCTAAGACATATAATTTATTGTACAGGTGTAAGAAAAAGGGATGTCTGCTAGCTGGGCACAGTGGCAGACACCTGTAATCCCAGTGGCTTGAGAATCTAAGGCAGGAGACTTGCAAGTTCAACGCCAGCCTCAGCAACTTGGTGAGGCCCTGTCTCAAAGGGCTGGGGATGTGGTTCAGAAGCTAAGTGCCCTTGAGTTGAATCCTTGGTACTCCCCTATGCCCCCCCAAAAAGGTGGAGGGTGTTTGTTAAGAGCTAACAGTATCATGAGGAGGAAGAACACACTTTGCAAAGGCTTATTTAGAAGGACTCTCCTTACCTGCTAGAGTTTGGTCCCATTTGCTAATGCTATTGGACTCAGCACTGAGTCCTTCAATGTATTTCAGGTAGGCCTCGGAGTGAAGAAGTCGCTGGGTCTTCGGTGGGGGAGCCACAAACATGGGTGTTGTTGGCTGCTGTATAACAGGAGGTCCAGTTGGATGTGGGCCAGGATATGGAGGTGGTGCCTGCTGTCCTGGAGGCCCCAAAACTCCCACCTGAAAGAATATGTGACCACATGGTGAGACAAAAAGATACTCTGCATTGTTGAGAAGGAAGATGTCTAGAAATCTCTTGAGTCCTAGGAAAATCAAACTGGGGGCTCACCTGTTGTCCATATGGACTTCCACCTGGTGCTGGAGTCCCTACCATAGGGGCCACTCCTTGGTTCATCACACCTATAATTCAGAATGCAATGATACAATTAGAGGCTCTGGGTTGAGATGATGAAAAAAACTATTGTTTGATAAGAAATGATGTCATTTGATAATGCCAACCTATGCACCTCTGCCCTTGAGTGTGGATAGGAAACCTAAGTATCCAGAACAGGAGTCAAATAGAAAATCTGCATTCCTTGGTTTCTAGGTACCTAATGCACAATGCTAGTAGATCTTGTCAGATGTACATCCATTACTCATAGTTTAGAATTGATTTGAACACTGCATAAATTCTAGTATTTCAGTAAGTGAGTTATAGTCAGAATACACCTCTATTTTTAAGGTACATTTCTTGCGACAACTCATTATTCTCCAACTGCAGCCTGTGGAAATGGTATTGAAATCAGGCTCAGCAGTAAGCAAAGTGCTAACATAGGAGGGACATGATAGAAGAGGTTGTGGAAGTAGTTAACTGGGCTTTGTAGAGGTTGGAGGTGCTGCCTTGCTGTCTCCTTGCAGACCAGACCATCAGCATCTAGTTCTAACTGGAGTCACTAATGCTGGCAGATGAAACTTCCATGTGATAGAACAGTACTCTGAAAATGGATGATGTATTAGTGGAGTAGTCTTGCTGCTATTGCTTCAGATGCAAATGACAAAAGAACAAAGACTTCATGACCCTACTATATTTGTTCTGTCTCTGGTAATAATTAAACTTCCCTTGCTGAATGTTCACTAGTAATTGTTTGCTGACAATTGTTAACAATGAGATATCCTAAATTTAGTGTCTGAGGCTATTTTTATCTCAGGGTCATCTATTTACTATTCAGGTAAAATATAAAAATTGGCAAGGGACCCAGTTCATTAAAAACTAACAAACCACAACTAAAACCTTGTTAAGCTGTTTTTTAAGTCCTGCTGGCTATGTAGAAGGAACTAACTTCAAAATCTATAGTTCCTCTGGATTAAAAATGCTGGCACTTGATCAGGCAGAATCAACCCATTATTCTAAGGTTCAGAGTTGTTAAATGCCACTTCCAGGAAGTATAGGCATCCTCTTATATGTTAAGAGAAAAAAAAAATCAAGTAAAATCAAACTTCCATTTAAAAAGCAGGGATTTTTTATATTTCAAGTACTTAGAAGTGTACCTGGATCACCACAGTAGGATCCTGATGGTTATCTGTGAATGAATGAAGAGGCGGTGTTGGGTGAACTGCTGCTTCAGCAATATATTACTAGACCCGGCCCCTTCCCCAGGATACTCACCTACCTTAGACTCCACACATAAAGGGGCTCCCTAAGATGCCTACATCATTGCTTTGCAGGGCAGCACAAACAAATTAGCAAACCCCTCTTCTCCCTCTGTTTACAACTGCCATGCCAGGGGCAGCCAGTGACAATGTGAGCTGAGTGACCACAGGAATTCCCTGAATCCTGGGTTCCTAAAAGCCTGATTAGACATGTGCATGTACATACCAAGGGGGTTCTTTCCTGTCTCCCTCACTATAACCAGGGGTGTTGTGCTTCCTTCAAATGTGATTTAGAATCTGAAAGAGGGGATGGGAGAACAGGTATGCCCCACACCCACCAAAAGACAGCTCCTACCCAGGGCCTTAGACATGGCTTCCCATTGAGTACATACATCTAGAAGGGACCAACTCCAACATGGTCTCACTGACTCAGATACCCTGTGCCAAGGTGAGAGGGCAGAGAATTAAGGCCAAGTCCACCCACCACACGGTATACCTATTTTATGACTGACTCCTGCTGCCATAGCAATTCACGCAATAGGTCACCATTTCCAGAGAGAAACACCTACCTCCAAAAACATTTCCTCCTCTAGGAACATGTGGAAAAATACTTCAGTGGAGTTATGGCTGTTATCTAAGCAGTACTCACAAAGAGTGTGGCTGGAGGCTCCAGGTCAGGCCACCAGGTTTGTTAACCCAACACACTGCTGTATCTAACCTCTTCAGCATTGTTTGGACCCTGCAAAACTCTATGGTCTCTAGGTCCAAGACTGGTATAAGCAAACCTGATAAGTTTCCAACCACATTTTATCTGGGTTGGGCTCTTACCCGATTATCTTAGATAATGGAGCAAATACTATTCCAAGTTATCTAAAGGCCACATTCCTTCTAATAGATTATAGCCAAGAGTCAGTTCTTTTGCATATGATGGCAATTAATATGAGAAGCTACAATTTTCCTTTTTCTTTAAAATAATCAGCTTGCTAATTCATTATAAAGTGAAACTAAATGTAGCTACTTCTGGGCTCCATTTATATACTATACATGTAAGAACTTCTGCTGACAGACAAATCAGTGTTTACTAGGGTGGGCTAGGCTGTTCTTTAATAGCAGGGTTGTTTGATGAGGAGATGAAGTCTACACAGAAGACCATGTGAGGTAAGAATTGCACTAGATGAAAAAATGCATTCAGATGAAAAAAGCATTTTAATATGATCCTGAGCTAGCAATCTGGGAAACTTCATTCCCTGATCAGAGGGTGCAAGATTTCTAGGCTGGCTGGCTGGCTTTTTGGCATATGTTGTATTATTTGAGTATTTGTCCTGCCTCTTAGTCTGCTGAGTCTGGCTTTTGCCTTCTTGCACCCTGTGCTACTGTCAGGCAGCCAGGTCCACAAGGGCACAGGTGCTGTGCCACCTGCTTAACACGTTCTAGGCCCTGTTGCTGACAGCTCTGGGGTACTCAGTGAGGGAAGCCTGGCCATAGTGGGCAGCAGGTGTCTCCTGGAAGAACTGGCTGAGGGAGGAAAAAGAGAATACGAAGATGAGATTAATGAGTGAATGAGGATGAAGTTCTTACCCGGTGGTGGGATGCCCGGGAGGCCGGGCACACCTGGCGGAAGATGGTGGGGTGGAGGCCCCCCAGGGTGAAGTGGCTGCATGCTGCCCATGCTAACAAGGCCATCAACTGGGCCCTGCAAAGGTGGAAGGCCTGGCGGATAGCCACCCATCATGCCTTGAAGGACACAACAAATTTCAGACATGCATCATTAACATGCAACATGAGCTAAGTAATAACAACCCCCCACATGCACTATCAACGAATAAAGCACCCTTAGTACTGCATGATATAACAGTAATTAGTGCAATTATTTTGTTGCAATAATGAACAAAATAAAAAGCTACACATATGAAACCCCACATTTCTAGATGAATTAGTACTTAGTACATTATTGTTTGTAGTTATTTTCACTGGAATAAATATGCTATGTTTTCACTTAAATAATAATGAAGAGGAGTTCCAGTAACAGCCTTCCCAAAGTCCAAATTACTGCAAGCTGTTCAAGGAGAGTGACCAGTTCTGCTGACTGCAACTCTAATTGAACAGTACATACCCCATCATTCCACTCTGCCCACACTCATATGCCTATCATGGGTACCCATGAGGAGAAATCAGAATGGAGGGAAATGAAGTGCAGAGTCCTGATCAGAAAGCATGTTTCTCCAGCTTGGGGGCAAGAATTTTTCAAGGCTTTTACATCTACTCCTTCTCCCTTCTAGCCCCACCACTGCAGGTAAGAATGAATTGTGCTAGGGTTTGAGCTGGGGAACAGCTTCTAAGAGCCATCACAATTAATAATATTTCATCTTTAGATCTCAAAACTTGTTTAAAAAAAAAAAATCTAAATCCTCCCAAGCCAACCAAAGCTCGGGGGCACTCAGAAACCTACATGCAGAGGTACAGCTGGAGAATCAGGCTCTGCTGACATGAGAAAATGCCAATTGTCATCACTGTCTCCAAGCTCACAAATGTCGTCATATAAACCTTCAGTTAACAGGGAGCATTTTAATCAAGGTATAGAATTTCTGTTCACAGAGGCTTTTATTTCTTTATTTTCAGAGCATACCTTCACAGAACAAATATCTTCTGCTGGCTAGGGAAGAGTTGCAGCAAACAAGTATTTTTGGCAAAAAGGGTGAAAATAAAATATTTTCAAATGTCAAGGACTCCCTATCAAAAAACCCTTTAAGATCACATAGCATTTTTTTTAAACAAGAAAAACAACTTGACTTTTCTGGGATTTGTAATGATCATGATGAACAGAATTTTGAAAAGCTTCCCATGAAGTGCAGTCACTTGATCATATCTTCTTGCAAAGGGAGAGTTAAGGGACTAGTGCCAAGCCTAGTTTTTATTCAATACTCTTTGTAGAGGCACTCTGGGAAACAGTGGAAAACTCCAGATTCTGAGAATTTCTTTCTGACTTTTCCTTAGGAATTATTCTAAAGTATTTATTTATAAAAAGTTTAGTCTTTTAAAGCTATGACATCACTGAAAATCCTGAGATTGACTACCTTGTTTCCTTAGTCATATATAAAACTGAAAAACTTACAATTATACAAACCAATAAAACAAACTTAAAATAATATTTCTATACATGAAACAGGACGAGTTTCATTTGTTAAAGAGTTCAGAGAGTAAAAAGTACTTCTGAATAGACGCCATCATCTAAACATGAGGAGATCCAATGCTACCAAACTGCCTTTTAACCATACCACAAGGTATAGCTTTTAGGGATAAGTAGGTGAGAAATTTAAGAATGTTAGGAGGCTTTGCTTTCAATTACAAAAGCCCATCTGAACGCAGCCTTCACAGGCTGTGATTGAAGATTAAGAACTGAAAGACATGACAATTGTCTTCATTAAACTGTACTTTGGCATTTATTATCCCAGTCACATGTGTTCAAATGAGCTTCAATGCTTGTAAGCAAAGCTGGTTTCAGACACTGACAAGGCTAAGTCTCAGGCCCTAAGCAACCTGTAAACCCATGAAAAATCACCCTCTTAGCTTCAAAGTTCCCACTGTGGACCAAAGACTGCTTACCATCCAGAATGCTTGCCCTTCACTCCCAACACCCAGAAATCTGGGCAGCACACCCTTAATAATGGAGTCGGGGCTTTCTAGAGGGACCAAGGTTCTCACCCACAGAGCTCTATGATGTTATTCCCTAACAGGGAGCTAAAATGCTGCAGCTGCTGTTTTTTTAAATGTTTTGAGCTGTTTGTATTCATTTTGTAAATATGTCCCTGGGTTTTGTAGTCAAGGGCACAGTGCCACAATATCACATCAAATAGAACAAAACAGGATGTCAATGAGGGAATTCTAACTTCCAAAGTCCCCATGTTCAAGGCCTGATTTATAAAAACTTCTGGAACCCCATTAACCAAAATGGGCCATGGAATAGAGCAGGCGATTATGAGATTTGTTAGATCAACATCAGTTACACTGAAAGTACTGACAGCCATGATTCAGATGTGCTTTGGCGAGTGCAACTGCTGAGTTCAGCGACAGCGCATTTGAGAATTTGCCATCACAAAAGTTAGGAGCAACAATGGAAAAGTTATCCTATGCTACTCTTCCTTAAAAAGCAAAAACAACAACAACAAAAAAAACAAAAATAAAGCAAAACAAAAACAGCATCTCAATGAACCTGCCTTGAACAACACTGTCTTGGGCTCCCTAAGAGTTCAGACTACTTGAGAAGAAACACAGGTGGCACATACAGATCTCACCAGACTTGGAGAGATCACAAAGGAGGGGCCCGAGAGGTGGTCTACAGGCTTCTCATTGGAGACATGTCAGACAAAGATATTCAATCAAGAATAGTCAGATTTGCTAAGGCTACCAGAACCAAAGACAACACACACAAGCAAACCACATTCACCATTTTCTTTTTGCTTTTGGTTTAAATATGTGACTGGGATACTAACAGAAAATGCAGTTTAATGTAATTAAATAGAAAAGCATTACAGAGTGGGCACAATGAATTGAATAAGGACTTTGTATTCTATTTAGCAGTCATGCACATTGGTGACCAAGAAAGGATTTACAATTCATTGTCAAAAATCCTTTTAAATGGTCAGCCTTTAAAGCATGGCTGCAGCAGAACAACTCGAACTGAATACTGGCATGAGACAGAATACCAACACAACCTAAAGACTGGCTTTGTGTTTTCTCTTGGGAGTTCTCTAGAATATAACTTAGGGTCTATTTATATTTTCTACTGTAGTGTTCTATCAAGAACAGTCTAGGGTGAGAATATCACCAGACCATGCCCACAGCCAGGGAAGAGCTGCTCCCTACTAGGTCCCAGGGGTGGGCCCAGGGCCCATTTCTGGGGCAAAGGGAAAGCATTGCCCATATGGGAAAGGCAATACAGGACAACATGGATGATTTCAAACTTTGAATCTGTCATGAGAAAAGGCTACAGACTGCGGCCTACTCCTCTTGGAGAAAAAAAAAAAAAATGAAGGAATTTCTTAAAGTGGAAAAAAAAATGGTCTTAGCTCCTGTTTTTACCTGCAACAGGTGTCAACTGCTGATTGAGCATCCCCATTGGTGTTGGTGGTGGCACCACCCCCATGAGAGCCCCCACAGGGGTGCCTGCTCGGGGAGAAGCACTCGGCTGTTGTTGCTGTGCTGCTCGCTCTCTCTCCTGCTGCTCAGCAACTTTAGCTGCCCGCTCTGTAAAGGCATTTCAGATTTTCAATTCTGTTTTTAACCCAGGAATTCAAAATACCATCCATTGCATTCAACAGGACTAGTAAAAACACAGGCAACAGTTCTGTCTCAATGGAAGGAACAGTAGATG
Organism: Marmota marmota marmota; assembly: GCF_001458135.2. Lineage (NCBI taxonomy): Eukaryota > Metazoa > Chordata > Mammalia > Rodentia > Sciuridae > Marmota > Marmota marmota. The sequence continues at coordinate 10,762,371 of NW_025999941.1, read as the reverse complement.
ACTAGTCTCAACACAGGAGGAGTCGGGCCGATTTCACTTGGTAACCTAGAATCCAGCTTTCCTATCCCATCTTGAGAACTGGTCTGCAAAGATTTCAAGAATGTTAAGACTGCAACACACATTCAGAAAGCACAGATTTTATTTAAACACATCACCAGCGTAACCACCGTGGTTAATCTCACGAGGCACCCTGAAGATGAGAAGCGCTACCATTATTCTAGTATTAATAGCATTACAGATTATTTATAATTTCAACATGAAGCAATTCCATGGCCCATTATAATTTTTGGCACAATTGTTACTTACTATATTTTCCTGATTCCATTTTACTCAATTTTACTGAGATTGAGGACTCTTTATCATTAGTATCATAGGTTTAGCAGCTGAAGAAAATTAACTCTGTAAGGGAAAAGTAGCTTACTGCCTGTTTTAGGGAAAGTAAACAGCTAATTTCTATATTCTAATGAACCAAAGAGGTCACACTTAATAAATCCCAGGGAGAAAAAAATGTATGATACTCCAGGCTACAATAATCAGAAGCAGGTAATTAATATATAAATGTACGTAGCAATGGACGATGTTCTAAAAGAATCAGGTTTCCTGAAGCTGAGTAGTTCAAAGCTGACCATAAATCATCCTAAATCAACAAGAATTACAGAATCCACAATGCAAGAGAAGTATTTGCCTGTGGTATTTCTGGGCTGGACTGTTACCTGTCCCCCTATCCCCCACTTCTCTGCATCTCCAGAGCCAGCAAACCCAACAGTCATGTTCCTAGCCTAACAGGCTGGATCCTTCCTGGAGAAGTAGTCCCAAAGTTCCCACCACACTCAGTTTATTCTGTTTCACCATTCATAAATAGCAAATGCTCCCCACTCTTCAGATGGTCAAATGGAGGATGGGAGACAGGTAGTCACTTGTTCAAGGATACAGAGAACCAACAAACCATGACCCCCACTCCTGATAATCACAGTCAACTGCCACACACTATTACTCCAAAACATGGAATTCAAAAGGATACCACTGATCTGAGGAGGGGAAAAGAGCTCAAGGTCATACGGCTTTAAAGAGAAATTGAGAAGCAACAGCTCCAGTTTTCCTTTAGGGTAAAGAATGGGAAAGTCAAGCAAGTCAAAGGCTGCTGGCTGAGACAAGAGTTGCCTACAGAGACTTATTACCACTCACTGACACTCCCAATTTCACACACCCTCCGCAAACTGAGAACACCATCATGAGGTTGAGAACACCAGCATGAGGTTGATAAAGGCCATTTGAACAACCTATTTCCTTGAACTAGCAATAAAAAAAACCATTGATGATCTACACCTCCATGTTAAATTCTAGTATTTTCATTATACAAAGGACATGGTAAAATGGGAGAGCAAAATAAATAAACAACCAAACAAGCAAATAAATAAATAAATAAAAATTTAAAAAGTTTGAAAAACAAATCCAGGCCTGAGCATCAAATATTGTGACTATCTGTTGGATCTCTGTGGGAGAAGTTCATTTGGGATGTCCTGGAAAAAAAAGAATCATTACAACTAAGCCAGTCAAACTCCTAACTCTGGGTTTTGAGTTCATTGGGTGGGGAGTCCAAAAGTTCAGAGTCTTAGGTAAGACTCATAGTCACATAACTCATCTGCACTAGGTTCTTCCTAAACTTGAGATCCCTATTTGAGTGTAAGAGAACTTTCTAAAATCCATCAATCTCTCCCTCCCTGCACCAGTGTTTCTACCTTTACATTATCTCCACATCTTATTCACACCTAAGTAACCAGTCACTCAGTCCTGGCTTTATTTGCCTTGGAACTGGTTTTACATCCATATTAGCTTAATTTCCAACACTCCTTCATCTTAGTGATGTATTTGGTCTTGATTTGTACTAAGGCAGAAATATCAAAGTTCTAGATTCTTACAGAACTCACTAGGATTTAAAGAATAGTTCTTCAGGATATTAATAGGTAGGTACACAAATTCCTGGTCAAATTTCAGAAAATGCCAGATAATAAAAAACAGGATCTTTAGAGACTAACTTAGGAAAATGGTCTTAGAGACTAACTAGGAAAATGCACTTTAAGTTTCGAAGATAAAGAGCTTGGAATGTTGCTCAAATTGGTTTTGCCACAAAATGCTTTCTGATTATCTTGCAGGATTAGGCTTCTGCAGAAGATCCTTAAAGAAGCCTGCCAGTTAATTTTATAATAATCAATTGTCACAAACGAAAGGAACAAAACTTTTTTAAAGAGTTTCTTTGAAGATTCATAAACTTCAATAAAGAGGGCAGCCTTAACAATTAATTTATATTTGCTGGAGTTAGCCAAAAAGACTAATGTTTGATCATTACAAGAGGATGGCTCTAAACTATCAAAATTCTATATAAAATTCTAAATGGAAAAAAATATAGCTCAAAGGTACAAAGTCCTGCCTAACCTAATGTTTAGTATTAATTTCTTTATCAAAGCCATGCCTAATATTAAAAACAATATTAATAACAAAACATCCAAAACACCAAAAATCTCTCAAATATTTGTTCCTAATGACTAAGAACCACCAAATCCTTGAATGATACATAGCTCATGGCTCAAAGTGATATAATTAGAGTAAAAAGAAAATAAAGGCAGTGGAACTCAAAGAGATCCCAAATGCCTTAACGATAGCTATGAATACAGCACAGGTCACAAGTTGCCTAGCAAATTAAGTGCTTCAGTCAAGCCTTAGCAGAGAGTTTAAACATATCAAGAAACAGAAGATCACTTATTTCAAAAGTCCCCTTTTGGATAAATTTTAATCAAAATTATATTTAACATCATCATACAGTCATTCCCCAGCTCAACATATGTTGGGTGCTTACAGAGCTCAATGAAAGAAAATCATGCAATTTTTAACAGTAAAAATATTTTTTTTGAGAAATTTGGGGAGGGGACAATACTAGGATCAGAGGCCAAGTCAGGGGCAGCAATCTGCCTAGTCAGAACAAGACTGGCATCTGTTCTGCTGGTTATCATCAGGAACAGTCCCCAATACAAGGTTCATGTGTGTGTGGCAAGAACAAGAGAGTAAAACCTGTCTATGCACGTGCATTCCTGAAAACACCCCCTTGCTTCAAAGGCTGAGACAGTTGTGCCTAGTCCCTATTTACCTTCATATTCTGCTTTCTTGGCTGTCTCAAGGTTTCTCCACTCTGTCCCCACCAGTCGGCTGAGCTCCCCAAAAGAGTAGTCTGGGTGCTGGGCCTTAATCACAGCTCTCATCTCACTGCTGAACAGGATGTAGCCACTCATGTTGATTTTCCGTTTGGAGCCTTCCTTCTTTGCACTGCCTTTGGCAGACTTTGGGGTAGACTGTAAGATAGAAAACTCTTATAGTGCATCAGAACATTGCATTTAATTAACCGCTCAGAGTTTCTGGAAGCCAGGAACATGTGATCCAAAAGTTACTGTTTTATAGCACAGTTTGTAGCTGGCCATTTTCTTGGTCAAAACATACCTCTTTCTTGCCTCTTACCATGTAAGAAATAAATCAAAGTTTCACTGAATTCCATGACTGCAATCTCTAATGATGACCTCATAATTAAGCTTGAGAAAATTCTGAATGAGAAAAAAATACCAACAGGAATCACCTCAGCCAAAGATGAGGTTCTAAGGAGGGAGAGATTTAAAAGATTTGGGCAGTGGGCTAGGCACAGTGGCATATGCCTGTAATCCCAGCTCCTCCAGAGGCCAAGGCAGGAAGATCAAGGGTTCCAGGCCAGTCTGGGCAACGCAGTGAGACCCTATATTAAATAAAACTGAAAAAGGGCTGAGCATGTATCACAGTGGTAGCATCTTTGCCTAGTGCATGAGTCTCTGAGTTCAATTCCCAGAACTGTAAACAAACAAAACCCAAAAGAATAAGAACAATGAAAGCTTAAGAGTAACAGGATGATACCATTCCTTTACTGCTTTTCTTTAATAGAAAGCAAGGAGAGCCTTCTAATTAAACTTGCCATTAAACAAGTTAAATAAAACTCAAGAAGATTTAAATTATTAACAGCTTAATCACATGATAAATACAAATGTTCTGTCAATTAAAAATAAAATATATAAACAATTAAATACAAGGCATTGATAAAGAAAAAAATCTGGGGCTGGGGTTGTGGCTCAGCGGTAGAGTGCTCGCCTAGCACATGTGAGGCCCTGGGTTCGGTCCTCAGCACCACATAAAAATAAATAAAATAAAGGTATTGTGTTTGACTACTTCTAATAAACAAAACAAACAAATAAACAAATAAAAGAAAAAAAAATCTCCCCCCCCCCCCCCCCCGCCCCCGTAGAATTCTAGGTAGAGGTTCATATATGGAAGGGCTGGATGTCTCCTTAATTTGGTTTGTGCCAGCTGCAAACCAAACTTGAGAACAAGACAAGTAAAAGGAATGTGTCACCTTTACCTGTGGGGGTGTGTAGGGCATGAGGTCCAGTTCACTGGACAGGGGAGTCTGAAGCTGAGGTAGAGAAGGAGGTTCAATGACCTCACTATCTTCTTCTCCCATCTCTTCAACATCCTCATCTCCACCTTCTAACTCAGCAAATTTAGCTTCTAGCAATTGGATCTTCTTTTCCAACAAAGGTGAGGGCTCTTTCTGAGGAACAATTGGTTTTCTGAAAGAAGTGACATTAAAAAAAATAAAACAGTCAGGTGGGCACAGTGATGCTCACCTATAATCACAGCTACTCAGGAGGCCAGGCAGGAAGATTTTAAGTTTGAGGCCAGCCTGGGCAAGACTCTGACTCAAAATAAAAAATAAAACAGGCTAAGTATATGGTTCAGTATAGGGTGTCCCTGAGTTTGATCTCTAGTACTTCAATCAATCAATTTTTAATAAGTAAGTCACTTATTGTGACTTGTGCAATCTGCAGTGTATACTTTAAAGGCAGTAAAGGAATTTAATAGGCATTTATGAAGTCACTTCTACTTAGAAAAGCTTGTTTTTGAAGGATCCCATGGAACACCCACAGAAGCATTTTGCTCAAAGTCAGAACCAGTTTTCTATACATGGCAGAAAAAGTTCTCATAATCTGTGGAATGGAGCACTCTCCTCAGAGAGCATATGAAGCAACTACTTCTGTCTTCATTTTATAAATACTGGCAGCTACAAGGACACTGTTAGAGCAGTTAATGGGTCCTAGCAGATTATAAAGCTTTTCTTTTCATATTTAACTGAATTAATATTTTCTATTTGAAATGTATACTGCTCTAGTTTAAGACCAAATTTTAAGAAACTCAAAACACTGGGCTATACTATTTTGATATGAATTAAGTTTTTTCTTTTTTTTTTTTTAGTTGTAGTTGGACACAATACCTTTGTTTTTATTTATTTATTTTTATGTGGTGCTGAGGATCAAACCCAGCACCTCACACTTGCTAGGCAAGTGCTCTACTGCTTAGCCACAATCCCAGCCCCTGAAATATTCTTTTTCCCTTAGTTTTTTAAGATCTACCAGGCTGGGAATGGTGGCAGATTCCTGTAATCCCACCGGCTCAGGAGGCNAATCCTTGAGCCACATCCCCAGCCCTATTTTGTGTTTTATTTAGAGACAGGGTCTAAATAAATTAGTACCTTGCTTTTGCTGAGGCTGGCTTTGAACTTGTGATCCTCCTACCTCAGGCTTCCAAGCTGTAATTTTTAAAAAATGTAGCTGGACACAACACATGGTACTTATTTTTATGTGGTGCTGAGGATCGGACCCAGTGCCTCACCCATGCTAGGCAAGCACTCTATCACTGAGCCACAACCCCAGCCCCTAAGCTGTAATTTTTAATTAATACATTCATACTGAGATATGAGTAGGTGGGCTTTTGGGAAAAGAAAAAGAACAAGAACGCCTTAGTATGGAGACTTGGATCTATGAGTATGACCAGTCATACTTGTCCCTTCAGTCAGATGAACGAAACCTCCAGTTTATGCTTAGGCCAACAAGAACAAATACAAAATTAATTTAAATGTCACGAGATTCAAAGACTTACACAATATGCCTATAAATTATTTATGGCTTGATTACATAATAACAGAGAAACATTCTGATCTCCAAATAGCAAATGATTGTCATAGGCCTTAATTTTCAAAAGAGTTTTGTCTGAGAACCTCCATGCTTGTTCCCAGAAAAATTATATATATATATATTATTGGAGAGCTTGACTCAGGATGTAGCATTCATCTCTGAGAAGTGAGGGGCACCCTACTCTGGAATGTGTACACCTCTGATGTTCTTATATAAATTTCTGTGCCTTGCTTTTAGTGCATCCTGGAATTTTTTTCAGTAACAAAATTAAGAACCACCCAGACTGAGCTGAGGTCTCTTTCCAATGACAACATGACACAAAATTATTAATTGTTTTCTTGGGGTACTACACACAGAGAGTAGAACTGACAGTCTACAAATAAACCCATACAATTGGGTTTTTTTGGCAACTCATTTTCAACAAAGATGCCAAAGACAATTCAATGGGGGGGAAAGAATAATTTCTTCAATAGATGGTTCTGAGACAACTGGATTTCCACATGCTAAAAATGAAGTTGGAGTCTTATATCAAGCCACATACAAAAATTAATTCAGAATCAAAGACATGAATGTGAGACCTACAACTACAAAACTCTTAGAAGAAAACCTAGATGTAAATCTTTATGACATTTGATTAGGCAATAATTTCTCAGATGTGACACTGAAATAGCACCAGAAACTATAGAAAATGAAGGATAAACTAGACTTCACAAAATTAAAAACTTTTGTTTTCTATAGGATACTATTAAGAAAGTGAAAAGACAACCTATACAACAAAATATATGTGAATCATATATCTAGTAAAAGGCTACCGACTGGGGTTGTGCCTCAGCACTTGCCTAGCACACGTGAGGCCCTGGGTTCGATCCTCAGTATCACACAAAAATAAATAAAATAAAGGTATTGTGTCTAACGACAATTAAAAAGTAAATATTAAAAGAAAAGGCTAGCACCAGAATATAAAGAACTCCTACAACTTAACAATTAGAAGACCAATAACCCAATTAAAAAATGAGCAAAGGATCTCAACAGACATTTCTCCAAAAAAGATATACTGAGTGGTAGACAAGTACATTAAGTAATGTTCAACATCATTAATCATTAGGGAAATGCAAATCAAAACCACAGTGAGCTGGGCACAAGAGCTCATGCCTATAATTCCAGCAACTGAGGAGGCTAGGGAAGGAGGATTATAAGTTTGAGGTCAGCTTGAGCAACTTAGGAAGATCCAAGCAACTTAGCAAGACCTTATCTCAAAAAGACTTGGGGATGTAGCCCATTGGTAAAAGCAACTCTGGGTTTAATCCCTAGTACCAAAAAAAAAAAAAAAAA
>NW_025999941.1:10710726-10754976 GCF_001458135.2 Marmota marmota marmota | reverse complement strand
CAAAAAAAAAAAAAAAAGACAACGGTAAAATAAATAAATGTGTCAGGAAGGATAATGCAGAAAAAATGGAACCCTTGTACATTGGTGGAGGGAATGTAAATGATGTAGCTGCTGTGTAAAATAGTTTGGCAGTCCTCAAAAAATTAAACATAGGGGGCTGGGCTGTAGCTCAGTGGTAGTGCACTTGCCTAGCATGTATGAGGCACTGGGTTCGATCCTGAGCAACACATAAAATAAATAAATACAGAATTACTGTATTACCCAGTAATTATGCTTCTAGGTATATATCAAAAATAATTGAGGGGCTGGGGTTATGGCTCAGTAGTAATGCACTCGCCTAGCATATAGGAGGTGCTGAGTTTGATTCTCAGCACCACATAAAAATAAATAAAATAAAGGTATTGTGTCCAACTACAACTAGAAAGAAAATAATAATTGAAATCAGAAGCTCAAACAGAGACTTGTACACCAATAATCACAGCAACATTACTCAGGACAGAAAAAACTCACACGTCCATCAACAGATAAATGGATAAATAAAAAGGTGGTTTATATCTACTATGGAATATTACTCAGACTTAAAATGGAATAGAATTCTGATACCTGCTACAGTATGAATGAAAATTTTATGCAAAGTGAAATAAGCCAGACACAAAAGGACAAACATTGCATGATTTCACTTATACAAGTACTGCAAATATGCAATATTTACACAGAGAGTAGAATAGAGACCACTAGGGGTAGAGGGGTAGTGGGATATAGAGAATTGTTGTTTAATGGACAGAGTTTCTATTTGGCATGCTGAAATTCTAGAAATAGACAGTGGCATTGAGGATACAACTGTTCAACTTCTCAGAACAACAATTACTTTTTTTTTTTTTTTATAAACAATCACTGGATGCCAAAAAATATGGCCTTACAAACTACTGCCACAGAAGTTTACAAAGCAAGAGGTCAGAGAATGAGAATGGATGCTAAAGGCAGATTTCCAGGTAAGGTCCACTCTGGCCCCTCTCTGTTCCACTCCTAAGGAGGTTGCTGTGGCCAGTCAAATGGGGCAGTGCAGCCTAGGAGCAGTTCAGCAACTGAGAGATTCTAGAGATCTGTAGCACAGATTGGCTCTATTTCTAGATTGTTTATTCACTTGGGGACCTTTAGAGGGTCTATAGCATGTCTTCAATTAGGGTTGGTCATACTCAGCTGTACCACTAGGTTGTTCAGGTCAACTGGTCTGGAGCAGGGCCTGGTGGCGCACACCTGCAATCCCAGCAATCTGGGAGGCTGAGGCAGGAGCATCAGAAGCTTGAGGCCAGCCTCAACAACTTAGCAAGGTCCTCAGCAACTTAACAAGATCCTGTCTCAAAATAAAAAAAATAGAAAGGATTGGTAATGTGGCTCAGTGGGTGGCAAAACTCCCTTGGGTTTAATCTACAGAACAGGTGTTAGGGGGAAGACTAGAGGAGATACTGGTCTCTCAGCCACTTTGCTGGCTGTTGTTCATTCTGAGGGTATCTATCACTTCCTTTTCATTGAATTTCATCTCCATCAGGGAAATGAAAACCTGAGCATCAGCTCCAAATTCTCTTTCCTCTGAATCTTCTTGAAGATTTTTGTTGGCTTATCTCTGGCCTCTTTGTTTACTGTATTAGTCTCAGTAGCAGTCTTGGAGGGTTCCCTGTCTTGTCTAGTGGGCCTTTGCTTGATTAGAGATGTCTACAGTTGGGCCTTCTGAAAGCTCAATTAACTACTCCATGGTACAGAGTAATTCAGTCAAAGGGATCTTGTGGCTCTGCTCTCAGGAAAGTCCATCACCATGAGATGCTACCATGGAGCTTCATCCACTTGTTCATCTTCCTCTTTGTTCAATATAACATCTTCCTTCCTTCTATTTTTTCCCCCTTTTCCAGTAGTGGGGATTAAACCCAAGGGCACTTTACCACTAAGTTACATATCCAGCCCATTTTATTTTTATTTAATACTTTTTTTTAGTTGTTAATGGACCTTTTTATTTTATTCATTTATATGTGGTGCTGAGAATCGAACCCAGTGCCTCACACATGCTAGGCAAGTGCTCTATCTGAGCCACAACCCAGCCCCATCCAGACCATTTTATTTTGAGATAGGGTCTTGCTATGTTGCTGAGGCTAGTCTCAAAATTGAAATCCTCCTGCCTCAGCCTCCTGAGTACCTGGGATTAAAGATGTGTACCACCATGCCTGGCTACATTTTTTTCCCCGTTTTTAAAATTTTCATTTTGCGAAAGGGTCTTGCTAAACTGCTGAGGTTGGCCCTGAATTTATGATCCTCCTGCCTCAGCCTCTGAAGTTGCTGGGATTACATGGCTCTTCTATTATTTTTGAGAAAAGGTCTCATTATGTTGCTCAGACTAGTTTCAAACTCCTAGGCTCAAGTGATCCTCTGGACTGGGTAGACTTGGGACTATAGGAATAAGTCACCATGCCTGGCTCAACATTTGCCTTCTAAACATAATTCAAACATGCCAGAGTTCATTGTTAATAACATTTGTTCCACCTTCAATAAGTTCACACCAAGATTTTCCAGAATTCTGTCTATAAGTCTTTCATGTTGGTCTAGACCACAATCCACTCCATACAGTAGGAGAACAAGATGGCTACTGCTGGGAATATTGCATCTCTATGTTTTAGAATAACTGGGACATCTTTATCTTGGCTATTCTCTCCAGAGATTGTTTCAGTATCATTCTTGGAATAAGCAGATATTAATTTGTGATGGGTTACTAACACTTTGGGGATCTTCTTATTCTTTTCTTTCTTTCTTTTTTTTTTTTTTTTTGGTGTGTGTATGTGTGTGTGTGGTGTGCTGGGGATCCAACCCAGGACCTCACACAGGCCAGGCAAGCGCACTACCACTGAGCCACACCTCAAGCCCACTTTTAGGGTCTTTTAAACTCCTATAAACACAGTGCTAGAAGCAGCACACTCCTTTGAGCTCTATGGAGGGATTGGTAGTTGCTTTCTCCAGTCACTTGACATCACTGGCTACGTTGGTGGGCAGCTGCAGTACTTTGCCTACAAAGATCTTTTCTTCCTGTGGCAATACCATAATGCCTCCACTGGGCCCTGCACCTGTCACCTTGGCTCTTAAGGTCCCCAGGAAGGTGGGTAGAGTGTCACCTTCTGCCCACATGTGCCATTGTTGGGACACTTCCACCCCTGTCACTTGCAGCAGTGTAGGCAGTTTCCTTGCTTCTGCCACTTGGAAATAAGGATTCTGAGTTTCTATAGTTATCTGGGAACCTAGAAGGCCATGCATATGCAAACGGTAGGGTTCATGATCAGAAAAGACCTGAGAAGTCCCTAAACTCTCACCTGTGGCTGACCTTCGAGCTTTGTGCAAGCAGGAAATAAAGGCAGAGATGTAAACTGCATGGCTAAATGCTGAATGTTGGTGTGCTCCAACACACAGAGGGAATCCAGCTGCAAATACTGGGAGTTTTTGGCTCTAGGCATTTAAGAAAACCTTTGTCAAATCACTATCTGATCACTAAGCTGAGAGAACAGAGACTTCAGTGACCACACACAATAAAGACACAATTTAGGGCTGGGGATGTGGCTCAAGTGGTAGCGCGCTCGTCTGGCATGCGTGCGGCCCGGGTTCGATCCTCAGCACCACATTCCAACAAAAGATGTTGTGTCTGCCGATAACTTAAAAAGCAATAACAACAAAGCCTAAGAAGAAAGGAGAATCTGATTTTCAGAGTTACCACACTGTATATTCAAAATGTCCAGTTTCTTTCTTTCTTTCTTCTTCTTCTTTTTTTTTTTTTTGTACCAGGGATTGAACTCAGGGGCACTTGACTACTGAGTCACATCCCCAGCCTTATTTTGTATTTTATTTAGAGACAGGATCTCACTGAGTTGCTTAGTACCTTGCTTTTGCTGAGGCTGGCTTTGAACTCACCGTCCTCCTGCCTCAGCCTCCTGAGCTGCTGGGATTACATCTTCTCTTTACCCTCTGCCAGTAGTAGGGAATGAACCCAGGACCTCATCATGCATACTAAGCAAAGTACTCTACAACTTAGCTATATCCCCAGCCCTTTTTATTTTTTAATTTTGAGACACAGTTTCGCTAAATTGCCTAGATTGGCCTCAAACTTGCAACCCTCCTGCCTCAGCCTCTTGAGTAGTTGGCATTAGAGGTATGGGTCTTTGTGCTGACATAATATACTTCCCAACTACTCAGGAGGCTAAAGCAAGTGGATTCAAAGTTTGAGGCCAGCTTAGTCAACTGAATGAAAGCCTGTCTCAAATAAACATAAAACAGGATGGGGAAGTAGCTCAGTGGTAGAGTACTTGCCTAGCATGCACAAGTCCCTGGGTTCAATCCTGCAAAAACAAAACAAACAAACAAACAAAAATCAAAACAACCAAACTATGAGCAATTAGGGGTTGGGGGTACAGCTCACTATAATATATGCTTAGCTTTCATGAGGTCCTGGGTCAATTTCCAGAACAAGAAAACAAAAAGCACAAGTCATCAATATAAAACTTGTGAGACTAATAATCTTTTAGGAAACCATACAAAAGATGTAAAAACTCGTGTAAGTAAGCTCTAGAGGTGACTCAGGGTCAAGAGAACACAGTAACTGAAAACAAAATATGATGATGGATACAACCAGATGTAGGAAACAGAATATAACTGTGAACACTCAGTAGATGATAGAACAAAAACCAAAACATGCAACAGCTACAATAAGATTACCAGGATTTAGAGTCCAACACAGACCATGAGTTTCTTTTCTTTCTTTCTTTTTTTTTTTTTTTAAGAGATACACGGGAGAGTTTATTTGTCAGAGCTGACAAATAAGAGCCATCTCTCCATAGACAGAGAGGCCCCATGAGGTTTTTTTGGTACTGGGTATTGAACTTGGGATGCTTTACCACTGAGCTGCATCCCCAGCTCTTTTTATTTTGAGAGTCTTGCTAAATTGTTTAGGACCTCACTGAGCTGCTGAGGCTGGCCTCAAACTTGCGATTCTTCTACTGCTTTAGCCTCCCAAGTCACTGGGCTTATAGGCAGGCATGCACCACTGTGCCCAGTGGACTATGCCTTTTTTTGTTTGTTTTGTTTTTTTGGTGACACTGGATATTGAACCCGGGGCACTCTAACACTGAGCTACATATCCTCAACCCTGTTATTTTGCAGTACTGGGGAGGGAACCCAGGATCTTGCGCATGCTAGTGAAGCACTCTACTATTGAGCTACATCCCTATCCCCATTTTTATTTTGAGACAGAGTCTTGCTAGTTGCCCAGGTTGGCTTGAACTTGTGATCCTCCTGCCTCAGCCTCCCAAGAGGCTAGGAACACAGACATGTACACTGTGCCAAGCTCCTGCTTTATTCTTACAAGAGCCACAGTGATTCCTCCTTCTAATGTTCGTACCAGCTTTTACCACCACTGTGCTCAAACCCCTCCCAGGACTTCCTATCCACTCCAAGCTCAACCACTCCATTGTTTACAAAGCCTACTATGACTGGATGCCCAGCTTCCTCAGAGGGCTCATTCCCTTATATACCACTGCTCTGTTCCAGTCACCCAATTTTCATACTATATGTCTGGAACATGCTCAGATACTCTACTTTAAGGCTTTTAGCTGTGCCTATAAGAGAGCAAAACCTGATATTCAAATGGGCTTTTTCCTTACTTCTCTAGGGTTCTGTTCACATGTCACCTAGCAGCAAGGCATTTACTGAACAAAGGACCTTGTCTCAACACTACCCTCAATCCTTTTACTTTATTTTCATTTATAGCTCTAACCATGGCTTGATATTCTACACATCTGTTCTTTAATTTATTTACGGACTCACCAATCTTTGCCCCAATGTAAGTCTTTTAGAGGGCACAGACTTTGTTTTGCTTATTGCTATATACCTAACATCTAGAATAGTACCTAGCACAAAAGTAGTATTCAATCAAATTTTAAGCAGTTAATGGATTAAATGAAAAAATATAAATACCTACCCAGAATACATGTCATGGGACAGGTTTCTTCCAGATTACTCAGAAACACTTCTTTTTTGTAGAACATTTTTGTGGGCTCATGCTCTGTTTCTTCTGGGTGAATGAAAATGGGGCCATAAAAATATGCAGCTCCATCTCGGACCCACACTTTTTCAATTCTTGGGGGGAAAATGGAGAAATTACATGATAATTCCATTCTTGAAGGATTAATCTAGTAAAAATTCTATTAGCCAAAACTTAAAGAGTATGTGCCATTCAACAGTATTTGTCTTACTGAAATTTATATAACTTCATTAATTGCCCTCCTCCTTTAAGCATACAAGATACTTAAAAAGAAAAGAACACAGGGTCCCACTTATTTGAAAAAAATAACCATAATATCAAGAAATGTAATTTAATAGTTTTATCTGACTCTCAGATTTTCTTCCTGAAATATGCATATAAAACTAGAACTAAGCATCTTTTATTGGGCCTGTAAGTCCAATGAAGACACACAATTTCAATATTTGGAGTTGAATCACATGAATGGCAGACATTCCTTCAACACAATGGTTCATAACCTTTTTGAAAGTCAAGATCCAGTCGGGTTCACCCCTTGAGAAACTGATGAATGCCAATTAACACCTCCTTAGGAACAACAACAAAACATTAACATTGGCTACTATGTACCAGATACTGTCCTATTTCTCACAACCAATAAAGTTGATATTATTGTCCCATATTCTTGTGGTTCCTGGCATGAAGCAGCATCTTCTCTTCAGCTAATAGTAACTCTAACCTTCCAGTTCCTCAGGCCCAACACACAAGTCACTCTGCCTCTCAGACCTCACATTCCATTTATTAAGTAAATTATTAATTTGACCTTCAAGGTAGTACACTTTGCAACACTCTGGTCTGAGACACCATTATTCTTGCTTGGATTATTTCAACGGCCTGAAAGATCTCCTTGTCCCTACTCTTGATAGTCTATTCTTAAAAACCAGCAGGCAGAATAATCCTCTTATAACCTAAGTCAAATGTCACTCTGTGCTTGAAACAATACAATGTTACTCCATTTAACTCCATAAAAGTATAAGTCCCTACAATGGTTTTTGAAGCCCTACATGATTTGCTCACTACCACTGGCCCTTACTTCCCAACTAACTCTTCCCTGGTTCACTCTGCTAGTTGCAACTTCTGCTGGTTTGAACAGGCCTGGCATACTTCTCTCTCAGGCCTTTACACAATCTGTTCAACTTCTCCCTGGAATGCTTTTCCCCTGTACTTTCAGAATTCTTACCCTTCTGTTTCTTCAAGCATTGGCTCAAATGCCAGCTTCTTACTGAAGCCTGTGCTCTAGACCATCCTCCCTGCTCTCACTGTACACATCTCTCTTCACCCAGCTCTATTTTTTCAACAGCATATATCATGATCCACTGCACTACAATTCTACTTATTAAAGATGTTTATTGTTTATCTTCTAACCAGAACAAAGTTCCATGGGACTAAGAACATCTGTTTTATAAACTAATGTATTCTCAGAGCCTGGCAAATAATATAGTAAATGGTTACTGATTGATGTACAATGAGGAAGAAACAGAAATAGAGGCAACTCATGTACTTAAGAACATGCAACTAGCAGAGCTTAACCAAGATCTCCTAGAACTAACTACTGGGTTTTTTGTTTTGTTTTCCTGTTTGTACACTAGGAATCAAAGCCAGGGCCTCTAGCATGCTAGGGAAGTACTCTACTACTGAGTTTCATCTCTAGCCTTCAAATACCATTGTTCTTAACCATTATCATAATGATCAACTGAGTACCTGACTCCTTGAACTTTTGCCATCTAACATTCCTTACATTAATTTACTTGTTCATAAATATATGAGCCCCTACTATGTTTCATGCACTGATTTCAGCAGAGAATACAAAGTTGAGCAAAAACAGAGAGTTCCTATTTGCAGGGTATTTGGAAATTCAAGGTATGGAAACTAGACAATATAAATATCCATGTGTGATACTCTTCTTTCTTTTTTTTAATATTTATTTTTAATTTTGGGTAGACACAATATCTTTATTGTACATTTCTGTGGTGCTAAGGATCGAACCCAGTGCCTCATGCATGCTAGGTGAGTGCTCTGCCACTGAGCCACTAAACCCCAGCCCCATGACACTCTTATTTCTAACAAGGAAAAACATAGTGCCTGGGGGAATGGGAAACAGGGAGACAAGCCAGTATACAGGTAAAGGAAAGGGTTCTTTAAGGAAGTACTATTTCAAATTTAAGCTTAGAATTACCATACAAAATGGGCAGGGAGATTTCTGAGCTGAGAGTTAAGTAAATGGTGGGAAGAATGTAAAAAATGTGTTTTTAGAGGTGAAAGCAGGGGAAGCACGGTGTGAAAAGCAGCTAGACAAATTGCCAGGGGAGGGACTTATGTCTTAATTATTCATGTCTACTAGCCCCAAACCTCAGAGTCAACTTTATCTTCCCTATTTCAAGGACATTCACCTGCCCACGCGGGGGCGCACCAGACCATGGGACTTGATGAAGACACAGTCGCCAACCTTCAGCCACATGTCATTGTAACGAAGCTGCTCAAAGTAGTGGCAACCTGGTTCACCGTTGGACATTTCCACAGGGACATCTTCTTTTTCCTGTGGTAAAGGAAACTGGCTAAAGAAAAGCAGCTAACCATGAAGGACAGGACAGAGAAGAAAAGAAAGCAGGACTTTCCTTCACATCAATGTAAGGAAAAAAAAAAACAACTTAAGTAGAAGTTTTGATGAAGGTTAAGAAACCAAAAAATTAGGTGGTTGAAATTAAACTGCTGTAATCACTAAAATTTCTAGATAATTTTCATAAAATAACGTTAGCCTAAAATGCTTTTATCCCCTCTCCCTCTTTCCAATTTCTGTATCTTTGAGTCTGGCAAGGACTTATTAGCATTCAGAATTGGAAAATTTCACATACTTTTATAGATAGAGTATATAAGAAGCAAACTTCATATAAGCTCCCCATTTATTGTACTTACTTGAGCTCCCTCAATTCCTTTTATTGGTTTTTAAACTTTTTTTTTAAAATATAAATTCAGCCATTCAATTTTTAGGGTGGCAAAGTTCATTTACTGTCCATTCTGAAAAGTAATACTTCCTTTTTGTCACCTCCAAGAACGAGAAATCAAGTAAGTTGGTAGTTGCCCAGCCTTTGTGACTTATTTGTGTACAGAAAGAGTCTGTCTCCCTCTACATCTTTTCAGTTTTAACCACTGATTAAGTCTTTGAAGAAACAAGACAACTGGGAACTCCTTTGACCAGGGGATTCACTCATCAGGACAACAGGAGGACTCCCTCCTCACACCACAGAAGTGCCCAGCAAACTCATCCCAGACAAAGTAGGAAAGAGGAGAACAGACAAATTTTAGGAGATGCACCAGAGTGACAGGGTAAGATTGGCTTTGAAAAACTTGATACAACCCTCTCTTCTCGAGGCTAGTTAAACATCCCTGGAAAGGTAGGTAAGAACAGACCAGGAATGTGGAAGGTGCAGAAGCCACAGGAACCCACACCACCCAGAGTGGAAAGGAAGAGAGGCCACGTTAGAAGCCTTCCTTCCCTGTCAGGACTCCTCCTTTTGCCACTCTGCCCTTAAGGGCCCATTAATCCTCCCAATCTGGTCTCTTATCACCCAACCCAAGGAGTACACTTCTACTATAGGAAAAAAATACAGAAGAAAGAAGAGAGCTAAAGCTAGAAGCCTGGCACTCTCTGCTGCCACTTAGTTTCTTCACATTAACAACTGACAGACTATTTTACTATTTATGCCAACATGGAAAGGAATAGTAGAACCTGTGTCATAAACACTCATAATGTTTTTGAATAAACTGCTGGATCTATTATCTACTAGCTGCTGTGAGGGTGGGCAAGTTACTTGACCTCTTGTGCCTTAGTTTCCCCATCTATAGTATAAAGATCACCGACAGTGTGCCCACCAAACAGAATTGTTCAGAAGCTTAAATGATATAATTCATGCTTACCTACACAGAATTATTAACATAATGACATGTAAAGACTTTTGTAATTTGAACAATGCTTGCATTCCTAGAATGTACTCCTCTTTCTTTGGTCAAGTTTTCTAAAAAAATAATTTGATTTCACTTAAAAAATAATTTCCCCTAAGAAATTTTTGTCCTGGTATTCATAAATGAGACTGAGCAGTAATTTTTATTTTCAAATTGTGGAATCCAGATTGTTTTGGCTTTATAACACAACTGGGGAGTTTTCTTTTTCTCCATGCTCTGAAACAGTTCAAATAGCATTTAAATTATAGGCCCCTCAATTAAATAAAGGAAAGCTCAGTACTATTTGGGATTAGCTTTTTGACATTTTCAGTTTCTTCATGTTGTTCACTTGTGCTGTATCTCTTCCTGATTCCACTTTGACAATTCATATCCTAGAAAATTATTCATTTTATTTTGGTTTCCAAATTTATTTAAAATGTACTGACTAAATTTCTTCCACCTTTTGTTTGTCTGAGCTTACTACCCTCCCTACCTTCTTTTACCTTTTTTGTACTTTTTGGGGATTGAACCCAGGGTGCTTTACCACTGAGCCACATCCCCAGTCCTTTTTATTTTTAGACAGGGTCTTGCTAAATTGCTGAGGCTGGTCTCAAACTTGCAATCCTCCTGCCTTAGCCTCCTAAGTTGTTGGGATTACAAGTGTACACCAACATACTCGGCCTCTTTTACCTTTATTAAGAGAGTTGATAGTTTATTTCATTGGACTTGTCAAAGAATTAGCTCTTAAATTTACTTTTATTTATTTAAAGATTATTGGTCTTATGGTACTGGGAAATGAATCCAGGGCCTCAAGAATTCTACACAAGTACTCTACCAGTGACTACATCTCCAGTCTCTGGATTTACTTTTTAAACTCTATTTTTTGCTTCTACTCTTTTGTTTTTTTAAGTACTAAGTCCCCCCCGCCCTTTTCCTCTGAGTTTCCTCCTCTCTGTTCGGCTAAGGTTTCATACTGTCAATCATTTTCTGAGTTTGAATACTTTAATCACTTGTCTTCTGGAACAGATATTTGGAGGTGTAAAATTCTTTTTTGTGTGTTTGTTATCTACATACCTTTTCCAAGTTAAAATTATCTTCAACTCGACTGTCCTCTGAGTTATCTGTATTCTTCTCATCGTCCCCTTTATCTGCATTTGCAAATACAGAGGCAACTCGAACCACAGGCAGAGGTACATCTCGAGGGACAAATCTAACTGAACTGATGGGCATAGTCCACAATTTAATTTTCTTAAAAGATTTGGTTTTAGCAGAATACCGTGATTCACAGACAAAAACATCCTCATCTCGAAAGCTTTCTGGGCATAATTTAAAGTATTCCTATGGGACATAAAACGAGACAAGTCAGGTTAATTTTCTGAACAAAAACAAAAAAGTAATACTAATCAACCAAATAAAGGTTAAACTATGAAGACTTTCTAGCAACAAACAGTAAATGACTAGAGATCTAGGAATATTTCCTTGCCTACTGAAATGATTAAACATATACCCTTTCACTTATAATGTGAACAATTCCATTTAGCTTATCGATTATCCTTTGAGAATATATTAATATTTCATAGAGTTAGAAGTCAACAGCTTTGGACAGGACTCATGTACCTCTATCAGACAGATATACAAAAAGGACATCTTATTACCTAAAAACCAAACTAATAATGTATAGTGATTATTTTCAGAAAATATCACTCTTAAAATTAGCCTGGCAATAAGTTAACTTCACACAGTTAACAAGTGTAGGCAGGAAATGGTCTTTTGCAACCATATTCTGGTTAATTTCTCCCCAAATCTCCACATAGAGCTATACAGATACAGCTTAAAAACAGTTTAAATTTTATCCCGAGCAAATGATTGATATTTTTAGAACTAATTGATTTTCTTACCTTGACAAACATGACCACACATTTGCCTAGAATTTTACTAACAGGAACTTTATTGTAATAGTCACTCTTAAAAACTTCTTTTTCTAGAAATTTTCGCGTAGCCAGATGGAATGTTTCATTTGGCCGATAAAACCAACAGCCATACAACCATTTTTCACCTCAAAAACAGAGAGAGAATCATCATTAACAGAAACCACACATTCTTGTCAAAATGAGGAAACAGAGGCTGGCTAAGTGGTAGATTGTTTGCCTAGCATGTGTGGGGCACTGAGTTCAATCCTCAGCATCACATAAAATAAATAAATAAATAAAGGTATTGTGCCATCTACAACTAAAAAAAAAAAAAAATCTAAAAAATATATTTTAAGGGCTAGGGATGTAGCTCAGTGGCAGAGTGCTTGTCTAGCACGTGAGGCGCACTGCATTCGATTCTCAGCACCACATAAAAATAAACAAAATTAAGCCATGATGTCCATCTACAACTACAAAAAAAACTGTTTAAAAAAATAAATAAAAATAAAAAATATATTTTTAAAAAATGAGGAAATAATCCATCAAGTCATTATGCCATGGTCTAAACATATAGCAGTGGGCTTTTTCAGAAGACAATTTCCTAATTTCTTAATATAATTACCTTATAAGGAATTATACTTTAAAATTGTGAAGTAGAAGGAGGACTAAAAAAAAAAAAAAATGCTACTTTTCCACTTACATTCAAAGACATGCATTATGTAGAAAAAGAAAGGTAATGAGATCTGTTAGGGTCAACACACACTTAAGTTCTGTGGTTTAGTAAGGATATATACAGATATACCAAAGGACATAGCATACAGCTGAAGGAATTAAAAAATATCTCAGGATGGGCAGTTGACAAAACTAGATTGCCTGGATTACATTTTCCCCTGTTTTTGGTTCCATTAACTTTTTTTTTTTTTTCTTTTTTTGGTACCAGGGATTGAATCTAGGGTGCTTGACCACTGAATCATATCCCCAGCCCTTTTTATTTTGAGAGAGGGTCTCATTAAATTGCATAGGGCCTTGCTAGTTTGTTGAGACCGGCTTTGAACTTGTGATTCTCCTGCCTCAGCCTCTTGAGTTGCACTTGGCTGGTTTAATTAACTTCTCTTCATTCTCCATGTCTCAAAGGCCATTTTTCTAGAAAGACTTATCAATGACAAATTCTAAGTCACAGCACAGTGTCTTTCTATAATAATTTATTTTTCTTATCTCCAGCCCAAACCTTTCTGTTCTGAATCTCTGCCATCCTACATAGAGTTTGGTTCAAAATGTGTTTTTAATAGGTTATCAGTTGAATGAATAAATTTCAACTAAATTTTAAAAAACTTATTTTTCTCATTCAACTATGACACTGATGCTGCCCAACAGTGTTATACTCTGGGTTTATAAGGAGGGTATGTATTCACATTTACTGATATGATTACATTTATTGAGACAAGAGAAAAACTATAATTGGAAGGCATAAAATATCTGAATTAAAATTTCTTTCTTGAGGAGCAAGAAGAAATAAAAGAGCCACATCTTCCCAATGTACCTTTGATTTAAAATAAACTTACCAGCTGAATCTTCCCACAGTCTCTCAATACAGACTATATGTGGTTGTAGGTTGGCTTCTGCAGGTTCCACATAGACATAATCTCCAACATGGTACATGCTGTTCTTAAAGCTGCAGTCCTGGCTGTATGTGCGATGTAAGCCTGACAGGCCAGTAGCACCTGACGAATCTTCACTCTTTTCAGCTTCTTGTGTTTAAAAAAAAAAAAAAAAAAAAAAAAAAAAGGTACTTACTAAAAGAATGCTGCAATCAGATGCAGGATTCAAACAACATACAATAATACATTTAATTCTGTTTCTCACATTCAAAGGGAATAGTCAGAAAAAACAGTATGATCTTTACATTTTCAATATTGCCTTATTGGGGGTGTGGGGGGGTGTAGGGGTCCTGCAATGTTGCTCAAGCTTTTTTTTTTTTTTTTAATTGATCTCAAGCTGGTCTTAAATTCATGGGCTCCAATGATCCTCCTGCCTTCCAAGTAGCTAGGACTACATGTGTGCACCACCACACACAACCTCAAAATTGCATTTTTGAATTATAATCAACTGCCATTAATTTCAATAAACCCATGAGATTCTATACATTAAAAATAATCACCTTAGTAATATATGCCATAGTCATTTTCAGTAATTCAGAAAGGTATAAGGAAGAAAATAAGTCACTTTTAGATCATGTAATCCTAGAGAAAACATCTGATGTACTTCTACTCTATCCTAATGTTCCTGAAAAAGTTTTTCCTAACAATTATTACATGGTTATGTCACAATTAATGGAGTTTTAGAATTGAGAAAATATGGAATATGTGTATTCTGTAAACCATGTATATGTGTGTGTGTGTGTGTGTGTGTGTATGGACGTACATATACACAATATATCATTAATATTTTCTGAAATAAAATGCTTTTGTTCAATAAAGACTTTTATTTTTGTTAAATAAAACCTTTTCATAGTTCCAGTATAAGCTATCATTTGCAAATACCACAGAGTTTTTTTTTGTTGTTGTTGGTGGTGAGGATAATGCTTCGCCCACCTAATTGATAACTTCCTTAGGATAATTTTACATAAATAAAAGAACTGGGAATAAGCATTTAAAATGATTTTTAATGCACATTCCAAATTAATCTCCAAAAAGAGTACATCAATTTAAGTTCCTTACTGATTGGCTACAAGGGGCCTCTGTCTCCATTCTCTAATACTGGCATTACAATAAAAAAAAATAGTTTTGCCATTTTTTTTTTTTTAAAGACAGAGAGAGAGAGAGAGAGAGAGAGAGAGAATTTTTAAATATTTATTTTTCAGTTTTCGGTGGACACAACATCTTTATTTTATTTTATGTGGTGCTGAGGATCAACCCAGTGCCCTGTGCATGCTAGATGAGAGTGTTACTGCTTGAGCCACATTCCCAGCTCCAGTTTTGTCAATTTTGATGAAACGTTATTTACCAGCAGAATAAGCAAATCCCTTGACATACAAAGTAGACCAAAAGGTTCTTGAGAATTTTACACCAGCAAAAACAATATCATGGACAGACAGGGGCACAGAGTACAAAAAGTCTGAACAACCCCCAAATTCTAGATACAGGAAACAGGCTGATAAAACTAGTTGCAAGCATTTTTCATGAAAAAGGAGGATTTCAAGGGCTGAGTACTAAGCCAGAGGATGTTCTCAGTCCTAGAAACCCACTGGGATTTGTTTAGATGCATTTAAAAATTCCTTGAAATCAGTAATATTTTTTTCCATCTCCCTGTTTTTGAACAGAAATATCTATACATGTCTCACTGCCTTCAAGAGCAGAGAAACCGGCTCCCTCCCAGAGTTGTATAGGTCTACAGATAGAAAGGAACTGTGTACCATGATGTTTTATATCTACAGCCTCATTTGGGACTTCTGAGCTGAGGATATTTAGATGAGGTTTTGGTACCTCTTAGAAGGGCACTACTAGTAACAAGTACCTAAAAATATGTTAGTGGTTTTGAAATTGTGCAACAAACAGACTGGAAAATTTCTCAGAAGTATGCATGGTGGCTCACAAATTTGAGGCCAGCCCCAGCAAGTTAGTGAGACTGTATCAAAATTAAAACAGTAAAAAATAAAAAAGAGAGATGTAGCTCACTGGAAATGCTGGGGAGCTAGCTCAGTAGAGAATAGCCCTGGGTTCAATCCCAAACAAACAAAACCCAAAAAACAAAACAACAACAAAGAATTCTCTTTTTCGGGGAAGCATGATGACAAAAGTCTAAATTGCCTTGGATAGACTGTTAATAGAAAAATGGCAACTTTTTTTTTTTTTTTTTTTTAATTGCTGGGTATGGTAGCACAAGCCTGTAATCTCAGGTACAGTTACTTGGGAAAATGGAGCAGCAGGAGAACAAGTTCCATTCCAGCCTAGGCATCTCTCTAGACCTTGACTCAAAAAGAGCTAAAGATGTAACGCAGTGGTAGAGAGTCCCTGGGTTCAATTTCCAGTACTACACACACACACCAAAAAAAAAAAAGAAAGAAAGGAAAAAGAGATGGACAGCATGCTAAGAGCTAAACAGCTAGAAGGGCCAAAGGGGTTCCCTATTTAGTATAAATCCTTTTACTCCTTTTACTCTTCACCCTTACCCTCAGATTTGTCTGGAATCTGAAGTCTTGGGAAGGGCTGAGGTGGGGAACTGAAGGCTCAACTGCTTTTAGACTTTCAACCAGTCCTCCTGTTTTCAGACCCACATGTATTTCCACTTTTAGAAGTACCTAGTGTTCTACTCCCTGTGCAATTCTGAGACAGGAACTGGCCTGTTTGAAGGACTTATCTACTATAGACACTGAAACCAGTATTGCAACTTACACATCAATTTTCCAGCCTCCAAATTTTAATTACCACCATCTCCTTGTCCATTAATTTCTTTTTTAAAGGGATGGAAATACTTGTGTGTTTGTCTTTTTTATGCTTTTTAAAAATTCCTTTTCCATCCTTTTAGAGGTGTTTTAAGAAGGAAGAACAGTAGGCATTTGTGAATAATCTGCCGTACTTAACCATAAGTTCTGTTTCTTTTTCTTTGCTTACTTACCCTTGTATGAGACATTCTGGGAGTTAACACAAAACAGGGTAAAATCTTCTAGATTCCCTCGTTTTTTAATCTGGTTGTTGCTAACAATCCTCCTCTCATGGCTTAAAGACAAAGAGGGCTGATATACATGACCATTATTCAACTTTCTGGTGTGCTGCATCTTCTAATGTTCATAAAGTAACCACAGATAATCTGAAGCAGACTGTAGTTCTTTTATGGCAAGAAATAAGTTGTTAAAATAGCTCTCAGAGTATACTGCTTTTATAGCCTTTCCTAGTCAGTTCTTCCTACTATTGACTCTGCATACTGTTTCTTACCTACTTCTACCACCCAATCACACTGCTGGGAAATATAGTCTTTGAGTTAGTACAAGAAAAAAGGTAAAGTGGCCACACTTTGAGAAATGTCTTAGAGTAACTCCAGAAGAAGCTGTTTCTGATTTTATATTGCTGGGAAAAGAGTCAGCTAAACTTAAAAACACACAAAAAAATTCCAAGTATTCAAAACTTGGCAGGTAGAAATAACTCAGATCGTCCAAATATCTTCCCAGCATAGCACTGGCATTTCCTGTTTTCTCTTTATGGCTTTCTGCTGTTTTTGATTATTTCTTCTCCTCCTACCTACATTGTGGTATGCTTGTGTCTCTTTTAATAATTTTATATCTTTCTTCCTTTCTAATATAAGTATTTAAAGCTATAAAGTTACTTCTAAGAAAAGTGTTAGCTTTATTCCATAAATTTTAAAACATTGTTTTCATTTCAAGATTGTTCTGACTGCACCTGTAATGTCTTCTTTAATCATGGGTTATTTACAATTTCTAAGCACTGCCTCCCCATTTCTTTCTGTTGCTAAATTACAATCTAATTCCATTGCATTTGGAGAACAAACTTGGTATGATTTCAATCTTTTGGTTTTAAAACTTGTTTTATGACCTAGTATATGGCCTATTCTAGATAATATTCCACATGTAATTGAAAAGAATATGTATTCTATAGTAATTTGGTGTAGTGTTTGACAGGTCAAGGTGGTTCACACTGCTATTCGAGTCTTCCATATGTTTACTGATTTTTGACCTAGTAGTTCTATCAATCACTATATTCTTGTTAAATTCTGTTTCTTCTTTCAATTCTGATACTTTTTTCTTCATGTATTTTGGAGCTCCATTGTTAGGTGTATATACATTTAAGAATATTCTGTTCCTAATATGTTAAGCCCCATCCCTCCCTTTTTTGGTGGTACTGGGGATTGAAGACAGGGACACTCTACCACTGAGCTATGGCCCCAGCCCTTTTTATTTCTGAGACAGGCTAAGTTGCTGAGGCTGGCCTCCAACCTGGCAATCCTTCTGTCTCAGCCTCATGAGTAGCTGGAATTACAGGAGGGAAACACTATGCTTGACATATACGTTGACTCTTTTATATGTATTAAATATCCTTCTTTGTCTTTAGTATTATTTCTTTTCTTAAAATCTACTTTTTCCGCTAACAGCTATTCCAACTCTGGTTACAGTCTGCATTTTTCTCTCCTTTTCAACTTATTTGTGTTTCTGAATATAAGGGAATCTCTTGCAAAAAGTATATAGTTGAATCTTACATTTTAAATTCCGTTTGATTGGAAAGCTTAGTTTATTTACATTTAATGGAATTACTGCCGCTACTATGTTTGTCATTTTGCTTTGTTATCTGTGAGTCTTTTTGTTCTTCTTTTCCTCCTTTTATTACCTTGTTTTATAACTGTTAAGTTTTTTTTTTTTTTGCAATTCATTTTAATTCCTATAGTTGGTTTCATGGATATTGAGGCATTTCCATATGCCTAAATGTAGCACCATCTCCTTAATTTTATAAACACTGAATTTTCAAATTATATGGCTTAATTTTTTTTTTTCTTTTGGCACCTGAGATTGAACCCAGGGGCACTTAACCACTGAGTCACATCCCCAGACCTTTTCATTTTTTTTTACTTTGAGACAGGGCCTCACTAAGTTGCTGAGGCTAGTTTTGAACTTGCGATCCTCCTGCCTCAGCCTCTAGAGTTGCTGGAATTGCAGTCTTGCACCAGTGTATGCAGCTTATGACTTAATTTCATTAAATGTTACAACTTTGCTCCAACATAGTTACATTTCTCTTCCTTTGTGCTTTTTATTTATTTTTGGGTGAGGCTGGGGAGGGAAGCCAGGACATTCCACATACAAAGTAAGTGTTCTACCACTGATCTATATCCCCAGCCCCCTTCCTTTGTGCTTCCTGTCATACATATGACTTCTATAAATGTTATAATAATAACCTTATAGTGTTGTAATTACTGCTTTAGACAATCCAATGTTTTAGACAGAAATTTTAAAAAATGATACACAGAGTCTTTTACATTTATCCTCATATTTTCCATTTCCATTGCTCTTCAGTTCTTACGGTTTTGAGTTATCATCTGGTATCACTTTTCTGGGATTGAAGCTCTTTTTTTATGTCTCATAGTATAGGTCTGCCAGCAGCAAAGTCTCTTAGTTTTTATTTATCTGGGAACATCTTTATCGCAACTTCATTTTCAAAAAATATACAAATCTTGATTTAGTTTTATCTTTCTTCTCTGTATTTTTTGAATATCATACCATCGCCTTCTGGCCTCCATTATTTTATATGAGAAGGCAGCCATTAATCAGATTATTCTTTTCTTGTATGTAATGAGTCATTTTGTTGCTTTCAAGATTTTCTCCCAGCAGTTTGACTATGATGTTCTAAATGTCTTTCTTTTTGTGTTTAGTTTACTTGGAGTCTTTGGAGCTTGTGAACTTGTGATGTTCTTCATCAAAAAACATCATTATGTCTTCAAATATTTCTTCTTCCCCCTTTTTTCTCTTCTTTCCTCTGAGATTACTATTTAGGTATACCAAGGGACTTGACACTAGGGGTTGCTGCTATGTCTCGATAGTTAGGGGTCAGCTAATGATTTAGATGAAGGCTGTGCTCAAATACTTCAAACCCATAAGGTTTTACCCTTTGCTGATTATGGGGCAGGAGTGGGGGTATGCATCTAAAGTTGCAGTGATTTTCAAGCATCCCATGGATTTTGCTCTTAACCAACCAGGTTCTTGCATCTCCCTCACACATACATAGTTTTTTAGTTAGTCACAAATGTGTGACAGCTTATCTCAGCTCTTCTGTGGGTTTCAAACTTCTAGGACATTCCTTAATATGGATCATAACCTCAGGCAGCAAAGCTGCAAAGACTCCTTTCATTTCTGTATCATCCATTTTTAGCTGGCAAAGATAAAGATTCTACCTCTACCCTCATTTTATCATCCTGAGTGAGTATATCCTTCTGGAAGCAAAACTGCCCTAAACTAGCAAAATTACTATTCTCAACAATCAGGTTCTTTTCTTTTCTGGATATGCCATCGCTTACTAGAGTTTGCTTCAAATCAATTCGTTTTGTTTTCTTGCCTAAGGGGTGGGGGGTATCTAAGGAGGAGGAGTAATGCTGATAGCTAACTAAACGTTTAGAAAATCTAAATATCTATATGAATGGAAATATTAAAAATGACGAAATTTCTAATCAAACGGCCGAGGCAGGAGAATTACAAGTTTGATGCCAGCTCTGGCAACTTAATGAGACCCTGCCTCAAAATAAAAAATAAAAAGGGATGGGGTGTAGGTGGGGTGTCCCTGGGTGGTTCAATTCTCAGTACCAGAAAAAAAATTATAATTAAAAACTCCTCATTATCAAAATATTTGTTAATTCTGGCAACCAACTCAAAGTAACATTTTAGGTTGATATAATTAAAATAAAACTTTCAACAAAAATACCATCTAGCTGTCTGGCCCAAAGGACTTACCAGGAAAGCCACACTACTGAATGATGTTGAGAATGCATTTGAGTTCCAGCCATACCCCTTGGGTTTTATCTTCCAGTAGTATGAAGAGACATTAGGCTCTCACACTTGTAAACCAACTGCTCCTGGATACACAGGTAACTTTCAATCTGATTAATCTGAATACCCAAACTGATAAAAACATTTTCATCTCATGCTTAATGTGAAATAGTCAATACTAATTCACACAGACAGGACTCTTCTCAACAGCTAATTATGAGGACAGCTAAAATAGAGTATAATATTTCTTCATATTTAATATAACGAAAAGAAACCAACCTCTTTTTTCTTCTTCTCGTTTTAGTTTATCTTCCTCTATTTCTTTTGGTAATTTTTCCTTTTTTTCTTTCTCCACATCATTATGCAAATGCTTTGTGGTATAGCTGAGTGCTGGAGAAAGAAGGATCTCTCCATTTTTGCAGAGTTCATCACGAATTCTAATAAAAAACTGCTGAAGTTCTACTGCATCCTCATATATTTCGGAATCTGTCCTATAACGGCATCAAGAGCATCCATT
Organism: Marmota marmota marmota; assembly: GCF_001458135.2. Classification (NCBI taxonomy): domain Eukaryota; kingdom Metazoa; phylum Chordata; class Mammalia; order Rodentia; family Sciuridae; genus Marmota; species Marmota marmota. The sequence goes on along the minus strand of NW_025999941.1, from coordinate 10,734,028 downwards.
AACATATAAGCTGTTTCTTTCAAACACCTCACTCGAATGTGAGAGTCTACTAAATGCTTCCTTACTTTGTTCACTATTATAATGGTATATTCTTGAGGTTTGTTAGAACAGAATCTAAGGTGTCACTTTACGGGAAGCCTCATGCTGTTCCCTGTTCAGCTTACATAAAAAGAAAGGCCTCAGCATTTTTCCTTGAAGATACATGGCATATGCATCAATCAGTTGTAGTAGAAGATAGCTGCAAGGATTATACCAAGGCTCCAGACCAAGTCTAACACTTATATTTAATCTCTGAAACATATATTTAATCTCTGGATTAGCTTTTTCATTCCCTTAATTGCGAATAACGTATTATAGAAAGTATTAACAAAAGATTTAGGTTATGTGTCTACTTCTTTTTGGTCCTACATCTTGGCTGCCTAGGCTAGTAGGGTTTGGTATATAAGTGAACCTAAACTGAAAAGCCATGAGGGCATTCTTTAACAGTTATAGGCCTGAGAGTTAGTGTAATTTTAGTTTCTCGGAAACAGTAATTCTGGGGATTCAGGAAAGGCAACATAGTGAAAGATGAAAAAAAAAATCTGTCATATGCAGAATTTTTCTAAGCATCTTTCCTCATTTATAAAGTAAATGGAATGGGCAAAACAAATTTTAGAATTTAGACTAGAAGAAATTATATTATTATCTCTAATTCACTGGGCTCTGAGGAAGGCAGTTACTGTGCCTACTAAGAACATCAAGGACTAAAAAATTATTCACCAAACTAATCATAGATGAATGTCTCGTCAGCAGTCACAGAGATATTCTGGTTGGGGGTGTATGAGAGGTGAAGTAAACACAGTCACCCATCTGCTGACATAAGCCACTAGACTATGAGACTCCATTGAGGTTTCCTGATGCCTCACCCCAACAGCAAAGGGAGTAGTAAACAATTAAAAACATAGTCAAGCTGGGAAAGTATATTTCTGGATAGGTTTTTAGATGATGATATAGAAATGCTAATACCTGTAGAAAAGAAATAAAAACAAAACTTACCAAAGGAAGAAAACCCTAACATGCTATTTTGACATCACACCTGTTTTTTTGACTAGATATATATGTGAAGCTTGTTTTTCTGAAATTAAATTCACTTTATAATAGTTTACGATTTTAAGCGTAAAATTATAAGAGGCCAAGTGTTCAGTAAATGTGCAAGAACAAAAAACTCAAGATGAAAAAAGAACTCTAATTGTCCTCAACGATAAATAATCTTTTAACATAAGGCAGATATTCAGCAAAATGAAAGAATTAAGTGTGTAAGAGGCTTGTGATGTTTCCCTGGGTTCTTCTTATACCTGTAAGGAACTCAGAGCACTTAATCCAGGAATACTGCCAGCAGATTAGAAAAGCCAGGGTCAACTAGCATGAGACAGCACTATGGTATTACTGAATGCGCTAATAGACAAACCACTGTCAAGTCACCTGAGTGAACTTTTCTGTTCTGTCACACCATTCAGATTCTACTACAAATAGACTTCATTGAATTAATGAATGCCTACATTATCTGGGATGACCATCTTTGTTACTAGCTAACACATTTCCACCGATCTTTTTCTTTTTTTGCAACGAGTCTCACTGTGTTGCCTAGGTGGGGCTCAAACTAGCCATCCTGCCTCCTCAGCCCTGCCCCAGTAGCTGGTATTCCAGGTGTGCCATGGCACCTGACTCTATCAATTCTCATTAGGTTATTCTTAATTTTTATTAAGTACTATAAGCAGTCACAATATTATCTTCATTCACAAATATAAAAATGGCATCCCTTAGGTTTTTCCACAAGCTTTGGGTATGACAGAAACTGTATTACCATTTCATATAAATAAGAACCAGGTGTGGTGCTGCATGCCTTTGATCCCAGTTACTCAGAAGACTGAGGTAGGGGGATGGGCAAGTTTGAGGCCAGGCTGGGCAATTTATCAAAACTCTATCTCAAAATAAAAAATAAAAAGGGCTGGGGATGCAGCTCAGAAGATAAGTGCCCCTGGATTCAATCCTCAAGGGGGCAGGAAGTAGGGGATGCACCTTGGGATCTATCTTCTAGTCCTTAAAAACAAAAGCCAATCATGTCAACAACTAGAGAAAGAAAAGAGCTCAATTCCTAGAGATAGAAGTCCACTTAATTCTTAAAACAAACATGTCATCTATACAATTTAAACAGAATTCCTAATAATTTAGGAGAAAAATGCTCTTTAGAAGACTCACAGAACTACTCCCATGATATAAATGAGTTTAGGGAAAAAGGGATGGAGCAGAGTGGTTTTAGACTTAATGACTCCTTAAAATAAACCGAGAGCAGAAATGGAAGTCTATATTCCATGAAAGCAGGGTTTATCTGTTTGGTCCACTAATATACCCAAAACATTTAAACATGTTTATTAACTGGTAATTACTCAACAAAAATTTGTTGAGTTAAAAACGACTTCAGATTTTAAATGTGAATGTCCCCCTTTCATGTCTCTCCCTATTGTCAAAAGAATGAGGACCACTCCTAAACACATCACTCAAGGGCCCCTCCAATCTAGTCCTAACTCCTGTCTCTCAAATGTAACATATTCATTTCCTAACCCTTCTTTACCTTTGTTCAAACCACTCACTGTATCTGAAAATCCACTTCTCTTTTCACTTGAATTCCAGCCATCTTTACACTCCCAGATGCCTTATTCCTTCTTTGGAGAACTTTAGCCCACAGTTCCTTATCCCATCATCTTTTCTAAATCAGTTGTTATATGCTGTCTCAGTCTGGATATTTTTTCCTTAAGCAAAAGTCGTGTCTCATCCATCAGACTTCAAGGTTTTAGAACACAGAGCTCAAGGCTTATCATCCATGGCTCACTCCACTGACTATTCATGACTGGTAACTATCACTAGCAGCCCTCTGCAGTGAGAAACAAGATAAGCCACACCACCTACTAGTGTACAACTCTGGGCAATTTTTCTGCCCATGCCTCTAAATCTTCACATGTGAACTAGGAAGATGATCCCTTACCTAGAAAGACTACTAGAAATTAGAGTTAGAGATTATCTACAGGGAATGCTTTATATGGTGTTTCCCAAAGAGTAGGTGCTCAACAGGAAGAGCGAACGTTACTTTTTTTCTTTTTTAAAGTTCAGAGCAAATGCTGGCTTCACAAATTTCCCAGTTGTAAAGACACTGACTGCTAAAAGCTCTAGCTAAAGGTCTGTAAACTCCAAGAAGACAGAGTTTATATCTTTAACATTTTATATTCTCCCAAGTGCTTTAAAGACTACAGGGAAGATACACTAATTACTGATTGAATTGAACAGCTGCTGGAACAGAAAAAACACAGACTAAAATTGGAATGAAATTTAAAATTGACTGTTTTTCTTACGAGCATTTAATGTCTATAGCAGGCTCTCTAAGAAATCTTCAAGATTAGTTTTTTAAAAAAGCCATTTTTTGGGGTACTTAAATGGTAACCAAATTTATATATGTTTAACCTCAAAACAATAATTTGGTGCTGTTTAATTCTTTGTTAAAAGAAAAATCCTATTACTATTTCTAATTATTATTTCAACTCCTAAGCACTTGTCCTTTAAGAAATGTGTTCTGTGAAAGGCCATATGCTTTTCACAAGATCTTCAATTCTGTCTTCTATCCTCTCATTGACTCTCTAATCTAGATAACTCAGTAGGGTATCCTCTCCTCCTCAAAGAATATACTTACTCTTTTGAAGTTTTGGCTTACTTAGAATTCAGAATAGCATGCTATTAACTATAACCATGTATCTAAGCTGAAATAGTACAGTATTCCTTTATCTGTCTTGCATTAAATACCACACATCTTCAAAAGAAATGGCTTTGAAAACATACCGATTCATCCTTCTTGCCCTTTCCAATACTTCAAACATATGCTCTTGAAATAAATCAAGCCGCCTGTAGCGATTATTTTCAACATTCTTCCTAATAATGTCAAAAGTAAGGGGAGGTTTGTTAGGAAAAGTGGGATCCACACCAGGAATTTCTGCTAAGGAATCACTGTAGCATCGTCCCTCATCATCCTGATGACTCATGACCGACACAAAAAGATTATGGATAAGCTCTTGAATCAGCAAGGTCACATTTGGGACATGAGAATCCTCATCTCCCTCCAGGTCTCTCCGAGTTTCAAGCAGGACTTTATGTAGGACAAGGGCATCTTTATAGATCAAAGACTCAGGCTCATTGTATGTACAGGCATTATTAAACATCATGACGAAGTCCTCAACCATAGAGTCTATATCTTGGTACTTGTTGGCCATCATATGACTTCGAATTTTTTCCATGTCCATGGGCTTTTTAATGGTCAGATAGTAGTCAGGCAACTCAGATCTGGAAGGAAGCCTCAGAAATATGGCACTGAGGCGGCGACCTCTTTTATCAGTATAGTTCTTTACAGCTTCATAGACTTCATTTAGTTTCTGCTGCATTGGAGTCATGTATTTTGATTTTTTAGGAGAAACACCACTCTTTCTACCTGAAGAGAGATAATATAAATACATAAAATAAAAATAAATGCATATTTGTATGGAGTTGTTAGTATAACCCTAAGAAAGAAACTATTCCAAATTACTTATAAAACAACAACAAAAAACCTTGAAGAAAATCTTATCTATATTCAGTAATCATATTTTTAAAAAAATGTTTTATATATATGTATATATTTTGGTTGTAGGTAGACATAATAATACCTTATTTTATTTATTTATATGTGGTGCTGAGGATCGAACCCAGGGCCTCACACATGCTAGGCAAGCGCTCTACTGCTGAGCCACAACCCCAGTCCAATAATCATATTTTTGATGAGAAAATAAAACTGTTGTGTTGAGGTAACTGGGTAAGGTGGAATGAGGCAAATAAGTAGCTATTTAATCTAACTGTGATTTCATCACCTCTAGAATCCCTGAGAACTGAGATTTTCATCACAGGAAAAAGAGATAGATGTTAAAATAGGGAACACATTGATAAAAACTTTATAGCCTGAATCTCAACTGAAGATATCAATTGAGTTTATAATATATTTTATCTTTAAATATCCAAACACTGAAAATCCTACAAACAATAACCAACTTAGTAGCACTAATCTCAAACTATAGTTTTAAAATGCTAATGTCAAAATAGCCCTGACCTTTAAGTAGAAACACAGAAAAGATTAGAATTTGAAAAATGGCTGATTCTCAGTCTGGAACATCTTCAAATCACAGAAGTAAAGAATTTATCAATAACTTCTAGCCATGGTCATGTTAAAAGAACACAGGCACCACCCTGATAGAAGCTAAGCATAAATAAGGGCAATTACAATGGGTTAAAACTCAACATTATGTTTTAACCTAGTAATTCTTAATGATACACACAAACAAAAAACTGGTAAATATTGGAGGATGTTTATAAACTAATGTATTATTTTGAAAACTTGTTTAAAAAAATCAAGCTTTTACCATTTCAAAAACAAACAAAAATCTGTACCAATGGATAGCCAAATATTGGATAAAGCAAGTTTCTCTATGCAAAAGTAGTCCACCTATTAAATGAGCAAGGAAGGATAAAATTAAGCTGAGTATGGTGGTGTACATCTGTAATCCCAGTGACTCAGGATGCTGAGGCAGGAGGATCACAATTCCAGGCCAGTCTCTGCAACTCAGAGGGACCCTGACTCAGGAAGGGATAGGGATGTAGTTCAGTAGTACAGTGCTCCTGGTTTTAATCCCTAGTACCACAAAAACAGAAAAGAAAGTTAAAACTGTCAATATTTTATACCTCTTTAATGAGTTAAAGAAGCAAGCATCAAGATTTGTTAATAGAAAGACTCAACCAGATATCATGTGCCAACTGACACATATCACCTATGAAGTTGGTTTTTGTATCAAAGGGAGAGGACAGGAGAGCCTGAATATGTTCAAGCTCTAATGACTAAAGTATAGAAAATAGAAAGTGATGCAACTAACAAAATACAGACTGTGGGAAACTATAATACAAATCCCATTTCTTTGACAGATAAAAAGGAAAGGTGAAAGTTTATAGATAAAAAGAAATATTAGTCAAATGCAATGTGGGCCTTATTTGGTTTCTACTTCAAATAGACATGATGCAAAAGTAAATGTGGAAAGCCTTTTATAAAGTGTTCTTGTCAAGCTGTAACTAAATAGAATCAGGGCTTTAAAGTTAACCTTTGTTTATAACAAATAGAGGGGGGATAAAGGAAAATGTTAAATGATATCACAGAAACAAAATGATGTGGGACACTGTACAAGGCGACCTGGTTTCTTCAGTGCATGAGAAAAGAAAAGAGGAGACTGTTCTAAACTATGAGGTTAAGGGCATAGCAATCAAACATAGGGGGCTTAGGCAGAATCTTGGTGGTAGAGCACTTGCCTAGCATGTGTGAGGCCCTGGTTTCAAATCCCAGCATTGCAAAACAAAACAAAAACCCCTGAATGATCAAATCTAACACAGTTAACTGAATTAGATGATGATTTGAGGAAACCAACTGTAAAAATACATTTGAGACAATCAGTAAAACTTAAAAATTTGTGAAGTATTAAGTGAAACCAAGAAACTACTGCTAATTTTGTTCGGTGTGATAAAGTCTTCATGATTAAGAAAACTGTCTGCATATTTTAGAGATATGCTGAAGTGTACAGAAGTAAAAACAACACCTGGTTTGATTTGCTTGAAAATAATTCAGGAAAAAAAGACATAAGGGATTGGGGAAATAAGTGTGGTACAATCTTGTTAAATGATGAGTAACAGGTGTATATACAAGGGTTCATTATACTAGTCTTTACATTTGTGTATGTTTAAAATTTTCACAACGGAAAAAGAATTAACACTCTACATTAAAATTCCCTTTCCCTTTGATATGCATACGTCTTTTTTTATATTTAGACATATTACACTATTATTAATCAGGGGCTGGGGTTGTGGCTCAGTAGTAGAGCACTTGCCTAGCACGTGTGAGGCCCTGGGTTCGATTCTCAGTACCGCATATAAATAAAACAAAGGTCTGTTGACAACTAAAATAATATATATACAAAAAAGATCATTAATCAGCCTTCCAACTCAATTTATGAAATCAATTCTAGTTTTTTTGTTTTTATTTTTGTGGTTCTGGGTATCAAACCCAGGGTCCTATACAGGTCAGGCAAATGTACTACCACTGAGCTACATTTTCAGCCAAATTCTAGTTTTAAAACATATTTTGGTCCTACGAAGTAAAATAAGTTTTAAATTTCTGCACATTTTCTGTATGCTTTTACAATTCCAAGAAAAGATGAATGCCTTAACAAAAGAAATCACTGCCCAGCATGGTGGTGCACGCCTATAATTCCAGAGGCCTGGGAGGCAGAGACAGGAGGATTGCCAGCCTCAGCAACTTAGTGAGACCCTGTCTCAAAAAATAAAAAGGGATGGAGATGTAGATTCATGATAAATTGCCCATGGGTTAAATCCCCAGTACCAAAAACAAAAAAATTTAAAAAAGAACCATCACTTAGCAGTAAATAATTCCCAAAGCAATTGGGAAATTCAGTTTGTAGTCATTTCACATAAAAAAAAGGAAAAAAAAAAAAAACAGATTCTTGCTTTCTTCTTTTTCAGTAAACATGGCTCTAAAGAATATCTGATAACATCACTATTATTTGTTTGGTATTTTATTTATTATTTTTAAGTAAGGCAAAAATCTTTTTAATGGCATTAATTACTTTTGCTGTCTCTTCTTTTCCCTTACAACTTTCAAATAAAACCACCAGGCAGAGTGCAGTTAACTGAGAGCTGAGTAGTACATCTCTAATTTCAATTTCTGTCCAGTAGGAACTGCTGGAATTCATTGCTAATTCTAGGAATCACAAACAAACAAAAAACCTGCCACCATATTCTTCCAGGCATTAGAAACAGAAAAAAATATTTATCTTTACTTAAAACATGGTAAAATAAGACTACTTGAGAAGAGGGAAGAAACTTCATGCTGGAGTGCCACTGAGTTAAAATATATTCACCATTTAATTAAATATTATTTCAGAAAACCATCAATTTCCTGTTGAAAGGCTACACTAAATAACAAAGAGTGAGGATGCCTTACTCAGTTTGAGTTTGGGAGATGTGATGTCATCATCATCAGGCAGCGGCCCCAGCTCTTTCCTTTTATCCTTGAGTAACTTCTCCAGGATATGGGCATCATTGTATACCTAGAGTTCAAAAATATATTTATTTTCTAAAAAAAGTTTTATCAAGGTATAATATACAGCTGTAAGGAAATTTTAAAAATATGGTTTAGGACAGGTGGGAGTTAAGGGCCTACACAATAATTTGTATGTTTTTAAGCTTCCTAAGTGATTCTAATGTGTAGACACACATGCTAATGATTGAGAGCCACTGTAGTAGAAACCCTGCAGTGTTTTACAGAAGTTCCAAACACATTTACATGTATGTTTTCTTCAAAAATCTCTTTTCTACTAGATTTTCAAGGTAATGGACTTAGTCCAATGGAAACTAAAGATTAAAAATATTTCATGGGATCTGGGTATGGTGGCACACACTTGTAATCCCAGTTACTTGGGAGGCTGAGGCAGAAGGATCCCAATTTCAAGGCCAGCCTTGGCAATTTATCGAGACCCTGTCTCACAATAAAATAAAAAGGATTGGGAATGTAGCTCAGTTGTATAGAACTCCTGGGTTCAATCCCCAACAGTGCATAACAAAATTTTTTTAAAAAATTAAAAGAACCTGATGTTTGGAGAAAAGTGTCTAAACTATTGTTAAATCCCAAATCTGAATTCAACATCCGGAATCTAATATTTAAAAAAACAAACAAACTTCTGCTTAGAGATTTCTCTTTAAAGACTGAGCTAAGGTTTGTAATATGTACTGAAGAACAACAAGGGTATTTACCTAATGGCCTTGCCCCATAGCTGCCGCCTTCTTTCTCAGGAGAGGCTATGTCCTCCCTTAACTACCCACCAGAGCAGAGCAGCTGAGCAATTAAGTGACCTCTCTTCTTTGGCTACCTCACTAAGGGATAGCTTTTATTCCCATCAGTGATACATGGTATAATAGTCAGTGATATAGTATAAACCCCTACTATAGAAGGAACTACTTCTTTCATCTATCAGTATCCCCAGCACATATTTTATTTTATATTCAAATGTAACAGAAGAAGGAAAAAAATGGTTTGAAAATATTATTTTGTTTCTGGGAGATTTAAAGTGTATAAAAGACATGAAACAGAAAAAATACCAGAGAGGGAAGATTGTGCCTTACCTATACTGATAAAGAACTGAAAATCATGGGCTGCAGATATAGCTTGGTGGTAGAGCACATGCCTAGGTAGCATGCACAGAGACCAGCAACAAAACAAAACACCAAGATGTTTTGTATCCAAATCAATTATTTAGAGGCGCTTTTATGGAAGCATCACACTGACTCTCACATAACTGTGTAATTCCATGGGGTATCTTTACAGAAGTATGGCTGTTGAGGATAGTAATAATAATGATGCACCTAGGGATGAAGTTTGGTAGTGGAGCATGTGCTCAAGGCCCTGGGTTCAATCTCTAGCACCCCCCACTCCCCCCAAAAAATGATGAAAAATTATTCAGATTCAAGCAGTCTTCTAAATGCTCAATATACATTATCTCTTATAAATCCTATAATAACCCTGGTGCAAGTATTATGATCATTCCAAAATTACAGATAAGAAATCGGAGGCCCAGGAGGATAAGTTTCTCACACAGGGACTGGCAAAGCAGGATTCAAATCTAGGATGCCAGCTTACAAAGTATGAAGTTTTAATCTTTGTATTGTACTGTCTCTCATTTTAAACAATTATGAGAAGACAAAGTATTTATTTAGCCACTAAGAATAAACTAGGTTAAGCCTAGAGCTGGTCTCTCAAAATGCATTATTCTACCAGCACCCAAAAGAAAATGTGTCTACTTCAGAACCCCACCTGTTCTCACCTGGGAGCCCTCTTCATTGTAGTGCCTCGCATTCCTGAACATCAGCTTCATGTCTTCTATCATTCCCTCTTCACCTGCATATTTGTCATTGCGGATATTATGCTCAATTATTTTCAAATCCATTGGCTCTAAGATGATTTTATAATAATCAGGATAGTCCTTCTTGGACGGTTTAACCATAAATAGATCACAAAGTCTTCTGCCTGAACCTGGCTCTCGAGCTTCAAGAACAACATTGAATAAGATTTTCATTCGCTGTTTTCTTATGTTCTTTTTACTGTTGAGTGGGAGGTAGAAGAAGGGAAAAATGACAACAGGTTCAGTTTTCTTTATACAAGAGATGAACATGAAATAAAACAAATTAATCTTGTGGGCAGGTGCTTTTTAATGATTACAATTTATTTATTACATATGCCACAAACACAGTAAACATGCTGGAAGCTATAAGCAAATAGAGGAAAAATTTCCAAAACAGTTAAAACATAGTAACCCTGGCTGGATCAACCAATGAACACCAGACAAATCTGTTTAGAATATCTCATGAAATGCAATGTTTGAAAAACAAACAAACAAACTTGACTAACACCAAAATAAATATAATTCTAAAATCAATCAAAATACATTTTAAAAACAAAACAGAGCCGAAGTGAAATAAAGCTAGTTATTTCCTATTATTATTAACAGCTTCACTTCCAAGCACAATAAACAAAAACAAAACAAAAAACTAATAAAGAGAAGTGTTCTTTCTTTCAGGATAACCACTCTGAACAATAGTATATTCTGGTTGCCAGAAAAAAAGAAGACTGTTGCCTGGTTAGTATCTATAGTAGGTTCAAGGCTTTCTTAGATTGATCATGCCAGGGTCAGTCTCCTCTCTTTCTCTGATCAGCACTGCTGTACAATCCCAGCTTAGCTTAAGAAAGAAAGTCTAGACACTGGTTCATCTAAACCCTCTATAGAGTAAATTTTCATCTTTGAGCATGAATTCCCATTTGGTTCTCCAAATTCCCTAAGTGAAGTACAATACTGAGAAATTGATATATGGAACACAAGGGCCCCAGATTCAAAAGGGGTCCAGGATGGCAAATGGTCTCATGTCCTATGGAAAACTGGCTCAGAGAGGCTAAATGACTTGTGCAAGGTGAGGGGCTCAGTAAATTATTAGAAGAGATGATCTTTCACTATCACTTTTGCTCAACGTTCTTGTCTTCAGGACAGTGGTAAAGAACTTCTAGCCAGACTCTAACCAGTAGTTTCCAAGAGAACAGTTGGATAGGTAAAAGCAAGAAATGACTTCTGACTTAGTTCCTATTCAGCAAACACTCCTAAGCTCCTATAACATAGCACTTAGATGTAACTATGTTTTATCTGTTTCCTATCCTGCAAGGGAAAAATAGTTCATTCCTGAAACAAACTATATGGCTGCATGGGCCTCTTAGTCCAGCCCTATAACTTTGTTTTTAATTTGCTTGTTAATGAACAAGCCAAAGATATTTTCTCTCCAAGATATGTTTTTCAAACACAGAAACAGAATTCAAATAAAGAACAAAAGTTAAGAAAATAGATATCCTAAATCAGCCTATTTTCTTAGCATCATGGAGCTTAAGGCAAATAGAAAGTGATCTAAAAAAAGAAAAGAGCCTGTTTCCTAGGGTTGGGATCATTCTCATCACTTGCTTAATCTTTTTTTATATATATATATATATATATATATATATATATATATACCTTTATTTTTATGTGCTGAGGATTGAACCCAACACCCAGCACATGCTAGACATGCACTCTACCGCTGAGCCACAATCTCAGCCCACAACTTGCTTAATCTTAACTCTGATAGTCAGCTTTCCTTTGTGGACCTGGGATCATTCCTGCCAATGTGTCCCACCCCCCATTCTTTTTTCTCTGTGTACAGTGAGTATTTATTAGATAATCTAGAAGATTTTTTATCTGGTGGGTATTATTTCTCCAAAGAGACATCCTGGAGTGATGATATGAGAGGAAGAATTCTCTAATTCTAGGTCTTTGGCATGTGGATATTGGGACAGAATTGGAACAAAGCTTCAATAGGGCACAGTTCCACATCTGGGCACAGATTACAATGCAGATGACTTTAACCTTCAGGAAGTCTTTGAAGAAAAATCTCAGAACTTCAGTTTGATATCACAGAAATTCATATCTAAACCATTCAGATCAGATATGGTTTATTTAGGTTTCACATGTGTGGGTTAATTTTTTGGTACTAGTTATGGAACCCAGAGGCGCTTTACCACTGAGTTCCAGCCCTTTTTATTTTTATTTTTAGTTTGAGACAGGGTTTCACTAAATTGCTGGGGTTGGCTTTGAACTTGCGATCCTTCTACTTCAGTCTCCCAAGCTGCTGGGATTACAGGCATGTGCCCCCATGATTGGCTGTATGGGCTAATTTTAAAAGGAAGACACAAAGGGCTTTGGGCTAAGGCTCAGTGGTAGAGCCCTTGCCTAGCATATTGCAAGACCTGAGTATGATCCCTAGCATCAAAAAACCAAAACTAAAACCAAAACCAAACCAAACCAAACCAAAGACACAAGAACTCAATTTGAAGCCCTGAGCTTAAAAAAATCTCAAATGACCCAGAATGAAAACAGTCCTCATTACCAGAATTCTAGGCAGCCTAACAGTCAAGGCCCTGACCCTTATCTAGGAGGAAATCAGCCCTACTGCCTCAGCACATCACTCCCAATAAACCATTAGAATTTTTCTGTATGAAGCTACAAATACTCTGGTGTGGGACTGAATCTAGGGCAGATTTTTAAAGAGAAGGAAAGTTTTTACTTGAAATTTGCCAGCAAAGTAAAAGAAGGGCAAGTCCATTTTTCCAATGCCAGTAACTCTTGACACCACCAGACAGTTCTGAATGAAATATACCCAGGATGTAAAATCTAGTTGTATATGAGAAATTTTTCTGATAACTATAATTTATTATTTTAGTAGTCATAGTACAAACAGTATCCTTTCTCCATTTGTATCATTTACTCTAGAGAGTGATATCTAATTGTTTCCATCCTCAAAGGCAAACAAAACTTCTGTATTACTAGGGTCTTTATAATCTTCTTTGAACAAATTCAGGTTTTTATTTTCTTTACCTTTTCCCAGATCCTTATATCGAGACTGAGAACCATGGTCCACTAATTTTAATTTGGCTGCCAGAAAAAACTAAGAGATAAACTTCATACTGTTTATAACAGTTGTATTAGCCTGGCTGGCTGATATGTTTGTTTATCTCTTTCTAATAAGGACACTGAACCTTATCATATCCATGAATTCTGAAATCTTCAAATACTTTTTTTTTTTTTTTTAAATTAACCAGAGATTGAATCCAGGGGCACTTAACCACTGAGCAACATCCCCAGCGCGCGCGCGCGCGCGCACACACACACACACACACACACACACACTGCCCTCGCTTTTCAATTTTGCAACAGGGTCTTGCTAAGTTGTGTAGGGCGTCACTAAATTGCTGGACCTAGCTTTGAACTTGTGATCCTCTTGCCTAAGCCTCCTTACAGGTGTGCACCATTGCACTGGCTCTTACTTTTTGAATAAGAAAAACTCTACATTATAAAAAGCTATCATAGTCCACTATTTGATACTTTCTAGCTACTGTTTTCAATGTCACTTGGCTTTTCAGATTCTTCTTAAAACCCCTTTACACATCCTACTTCACTGCCTTCAATTCCTTAACTATGACTGCTTCTCCATTTTGGGAAAAGTACATAAAACTAAATGCCACACCCTGTAACTTGCACAATCATTTTTTAAAAAAAATATATATCAGCATCTTTGAACATAGAAAGTAAAAATTTATCTCAAGGGAATCCAAAACCAAGGCTGTTAATTATTGTGCACTCAAGGAAGGGGCCATATTTAAGTGGATACTAAGTTAGAGATAACAGATACTGTTGTAATATATATACAATTTTAGAATTTTACAGATGGGCAATAAAGAGTCCTATCCTAACAAAACCAGTGTATTATAGCAAATTTCAAATATATGAAAGAAAAGTGTCTTATGAAATTGGTGCGTTTTCTAATTTGTACAAAGATTATGTGCTAGTAGGGGCTCTGTTCTGAATTCCTTATTTTCTAGGATCAACACTATCCTCCTGAACCCAATCCAATCTGAAACATCAGAATCATAACCATTTTTGCTCTTCTCGGCTTATCAACAATTTCCAGAAGACTTCACAGACCTTCTAGATCTGATATTCTTTCAACTGTTCATACATGTTTTAGTCTCAACTCAATCTTTGTAACTGACCACTTTCTCAAATTTCCTTACCATTATTCTTTCTCTGAAGCTATTATTTTTATATGTACTCAATTTATAGTTAAAACAATTATCACTTCTATCATGCTAAATACTATGTACTGTAATTTAAGCCTCAAACTCTGAGATTCAGGTACAATTAATTATTAACTATGTAGAAGTAAAAACTGAAACCTAGAGACCAAATGAATAAGGCCACAAAGTGAATAATCAGAACACTTCAATCAGATAATATGTGGCTTTCATCATGTCCCTCACTTTCCCAAAAGCTGGCTGGCACTAAAAGCCTCATTAATCACATTTAACCAACAGGCTTCAAAGTCTCCTGGCACTTAGCTCCCTGGCTTGAGAGTGTCAGTGGTGCTTGTTAAACTAAGTAAATCAAAGGTTCTTTTTTGCGATATTTGGAATTGAATGCAGGGGTTCATGCATGGTAGGCAAGCAATCTACAATTGAGCTACATCCTCAGACATTTTTGTTTTTGGAGAAAGGGTCTTGCTAAGTTGTCAAGGCTGGCTTTGAACTTTTGCCTCAGCCTCCCAAGTAGCTGGAATGTACCATCATGCCTGGCTACAGGTTAGTTCTTTTATAAAGCATACAGAAATTCATTCTAAAGTAGTCAAGGCTTTAGAACAAAACGTTTCATTCACATTTTCCAATGAGATTTGGAAAAGAACAAAATGAAATCTACCGTGTCCTAATATCAACAGGCACAACTTCCAAAAACAAACCTATATTTACTAAGAACTCACTTCATATAGGCCCAGTTGTAAGTTTTACACATATTAACTCAGCTTTACAACTGAGTCCTCACAGCAATCCTATGTTGGGATTGTCACAACTCCTTTTTCAAGTAAGGAAGTTGAAATGAGGCTTACATTCCAGAGCTAATAAGAACAGCTGGTATTTGAATTTAGGCACTTGGTCTCTAGAGCTTAATTCATAACACCATCCCATGAGGTCCCCTATTTCTACTTCCAATAACTCCTAGAGCTTGGTGCCACATATTATGAATGATACAAAAGAATAGAGCCTCTGGTATTTTCTAAAATTTATCATCTCATAAAAAAAGTTTCTTAGGGAAAATCCTGGGTGGTATATGCATGTGTAGACATGTAAAATGGATTACATATGGCAGTAACATGTAGGCAACTTTAGAATAGTTAGCTTTCAAGGAAAAACAAGGTGGGGAAATAACTTTCCTAAAACTATCTAGGCAATCAGGACATTTTAAAAAGTATACCTACATAGTTGTATGCACTATACATAGTTGTCTGCACTATACAGTTCTTTTACTATGCTGATTCCACTCAGTTGTTTTCAACCTGTCTCCTTCCCTGGCCACTAAGTCCCTGGCAAGTAAAAGAAATGACTAACTGTTCTCCTTTATGATCTGTAACAGCAGGGTCTGGTGTTCTGTAAGCAAATGACACTGAATATCAGATGGCAAACATGAAAACAAAAGCACTACACGATTATCATTAGCAATGTGACATGGCAATTCATAGACTTTAAAATCATAAGTATCATGCAAAGGAATGGAGAGTTTTAAAGAAATAAGACATGGACAGATCAGAGACTGAGAAAATGTATCCATGCTCAAGAAGCATTAGCCCAATGCACAAGTGCCCACATGCACTGACTTCATCTGGATTATCATTGTTAATTTTGTAATTTTGATTCCTCCACCACTCCCAATCACTAAAAAATGTCCCTGAAAGGGAATCAGCACTAGTCAGTCCCTGTTACAAATAATGCCACCTTACGTATTAGCAATTTCTACCTTTTACTGTAGCACAATGGTTGGTGAGGAGGCTTTTTGGCCCTGGCAAAGCCAGCAACAAATTAAGGCTAGTATTGAACATATCTAGGTTAGCCAATTCTCATCTTATTTATTAGACTTCTAGACAGTGTTTCTGTATTTGTAAAATAAACTAGCACCCCAAACACTTTTGTTACATGCTTAAGGCTTCACTTTTCACCTTTAGTACTGACCATGACACAGAAGAATTATACTTTTAAAAATATTTTTACACATAAAAAAGGACTGCACACCTGGATAGCCTCCTGAGACCCAACATCTCACTGTCATGAGTGTTCCTGGGAAAGCAGAAATAAACATTACATGTGTAGAGAAATAAAACAAGCAACATTGGAGGGTCATGCACAAACCAAATATGGTTGAGAAAAAGAGGATTATTCAGTCCAAAGCATAAAAGATCTTAATACTTGGAACATTTTAACATGGAAGACAGAAAATAGATTTTTAGGAAGAGGAATGGGGAGGGGGGGGAAGAATGCACTCCCAGAATAAAGAGAACACACCCATAATCATTTTTTCTCACTCTTTGGTATTAAAAAAGAAAAAAAAAAAAAAAAGGCAAAGATAGAATCATACACAATACTTAGGAGTCAAGTTGCAAAAGTTGGCCCTGAGTTCTCTGGCCAAGCTTTACTCAACCTTCGAGGCTACAGTTTGCCTGACTTCTGGAGAAGTCTATTTCTTATTACCAAAGCCTCTCAACATAACTACATTCTGAAAGACTCATCACTTTATTTCCTTTGTCACAGACCAAAGTATAGGACTTAATTCTCTCAATCTTTTAAGGTACATTCATGCTTTCATCTTAAACCCAAGTTTGTTCTTTCACTGCTTTGGTAGATGAATTATTGTTGTTCTCTTATTTCTGTCTTTCACTTTGTCATACAAAATACTTCCTAGAAAACCTGTTCATATAGAGACTTTTTGTCTGAAATGGAATGGAATCTTTTTTTTTTTTTTTTTTGGTGATGGTACTGAGGATTGAACCCAGGGTGCTTCGCTGCTGAGCTATATCCCCAGCCCTTTTTTTATTTTTTAATTTTAAGACAGGGTCTTGATAAATTGCTGAGGCTAGCCTCAAACTTGCAAAACCTCCTGCCTCAGACTCCCAAGAAGTTGGGATTTTAGGTGTGTTCCACCACACCCTGCCAAGGGAGTTCATAACTGTAATAACATAATGCTTAAGTTTGTATTTTACAGGAGGTTTTAGGACAATAACTTTCATTTCATCTACTTGGGTGTCCCACAAACTACAAGCCACAGAGATGTAATTTTTAAAGACTGGCTTGGGTTTATGCTTCCTTGGAACTCTTCTTCTCTTAACACTCAACTACTTAAGAGCTCTCTTTTCATCCAGTGCTGGCACTAACTGTATCATCACTTTTGCCTCCATTACCTTCTTTTGCCTGAGAAGTTTTTATCTTTGATTGGTGACTGATCTGGAAAACACAGGTGATGCTGAAGTAGAGTTATATAATTACACTCAAAGATGTTCTTGATTTGATGTCTCTGATCTGGTTTCACATTTTTCCTCCGTAGTCCCTGGTATAACAAGGAATTAAGAACTTGGAAGGATGAAATTCATAGGCTAGTGACGGAGGAGACTCACATCTCAGGGCACACCACTCAATTTAGTTACCACGGCATAGCATTGCAAAGTCATTTTCAGAGCTAAAAAAATTTTCCCAAATGTCCTTTAAAAGAGGGAAAGACAGGATAGCTTCTATTTTCTAAACCACTTTTAAAAATCTTCTGATCTTAGCAGATCTTTTAATGTATGTATGGAACTGTGTCTACAGCTACTAATGACTTCTTCATTCAGTTTTGACTCTGTCAAGCCCTGCTATCAGAGTAGCTTATTCCTTGTTTAAGGTACTCTCCCTAGACTCACTGCTGCTGCAAAGACTGTAAGGCAGTAGGGTTTAAAGAAGACTACAGTGTTCCACAATGATCAGGCCACAGAAACTCCATGTGCATGATTCCTTATAGGAGCCCAGTTTCAGAATCTCACAATAAGATCCCCTTCCACAAAACCCATGAGAGGAAGAAAGGGTTAGGGAAGTTGAAAGAAAGATTAAGAAGAAAACCAAAAAAACATCCAAATATCTAGCTTAACATTTTACGAACTATAAGAAGTTATGATGGTATTACACAATCTGACATTCTTAAAATCACAAATAAAGATCAAACTAAAAAGGAAAAATAAAAGGTAAGGAGCAATGACTTACTTCACTGTAGCGGTAGAACTGAATTCTCCTTACCTTTCCTAATTCATATTACATCTTTGTAATTCACTATGTAGAAATTACCTAAATTAGATTTAAGTGGCAATCTTAAAAAGCCATCTTACTATCTTTATCTGGATAGTAAAAATTACATGTTTGCCAAGGTGCATATGTAGGTATCTTTTTTTTCCCCTGTATCATCTAAAAGCAATGTGGTACTTAAAGAAAAATAATAACAACTAATTATCCAATTTATAAATGAATTCCAAAAGATGTTATCAAATATTTCAAACTTATAATCAATATTTCACCACTTAAAAAAATATTTTTTCTGTACTTATCTAAAATAAACAGGAACTGAGATAGTTCCAGCTATGAGAAGATCATATACCTTTTTCTTTTGGCACTACCAGTATCAGAGGTGGCTGAAGAGATCATGCTGTCTCCATCCTCTATGTCATCTCTTCTGGCAAGCTCTTTCTTCTTTGCCTATAACAAAGCAGGTTTCAGGAGTCAGACTTACTCCGTTGAACACATGTATGAATACATGAATGTTAAAGAGCTAGACACGTCAGATTCATTCAGAAAACACCACGTAGCATGCACAAAATTAAAGATTCATTAAATATTTTTAATAACCCAGTTTAACAAAAGCCTGCATGACAGAAAAGTAGGTTAAAAAAATGGATCCAGAGAGTTAAAGAATCAATGTTAGCTACAGCATTTAAGACTACAAAAGGATTTAACTGGTTAAAAGCACTAAGGCAAGTTGTAGGACACCTTGTTTTGGTGGCCAACTCGAAGGTGATCTCTGGCACCCATGACTTCTAAAGAGACAGTGAAGTTAAGAAAAAAGTTGAATCTTTGAAAGGTGAAAAGAGATCTACTTTTCAACACATGCATTTTTAAAGATTTTCTGCCAAAGAGAGATGAAAGTCCAACCACAACAGGCATGGGAAATATACACATACACACACACAGTACTGCGGAACAAACGCCTGACATTCACAACACTAAGAAGTGCAATATTGATTATACAAAATGAAGAGAACCTATGGGTGCTTTAGTTGCTTCCTTGTGTTAAGACTATCTTTCTAAAAAAGATTCTACCAAAAACTGTGAGATAAATTCAGTTTCTTATCTACTATTTTGTCTTAAAACCCCTAGATGGCCAGTGACTTCAGATGCCCCCAAAGGTGTACTTTCAGGGAGGATCTGTTAAAACTTTTGGGACATTATACATTATACACCTTTCAGATGCCTTTTCTTCTAGACTAGTCCCATCTTAACAGAGACAAAGTCTAGAACCAAAAAAAATAAAACCTAAATGACAGAATATCATCTAGGATTAAAGGGTAATTTCCCTACAATCCTAAAATTACTCAGGAGATTCCTCTATTCATGAAGCTTACTCCTTTCTAAATTATTACTTCTCCTCAAAATGGTCCTAACAATTCTAAAATAATAGTTAGCAGTACTGTGGTTGAAATGAATGACTTGATAATGTTGGGGGAAATCATTCATCTCAAAAGAACACACTCAATAAACATAATACTATTTTGATGATACATACAACAAATTTAGCAAAACTAAGAAATCATACCTGCATGACTTGCTGCAATTTTAGAACTCGTTTATAGATGGCTGAATTGGGAACATTATAGCGCTTGGCATTTTCAAACATTAAATTCAGATCACACTCCAAATGATCTAAAGTTTCATATTCTTGGTTCTTTAATTTTGTTCTGTGAAAGACAAATAAATGGCTAGTACGATCCACTTTGAAAATGATGAAACACTTTTTCTTCCTGAAAGTACAATGCAAAAATCCTTACAAGCACTCCACGGTATCTTCACTAGTGATAGTGGTTAGAAGCCTTGCAAGTGACTGTGTTAAGATAAAAAGGAGGGGGCTGGAGATATAGCTCAGTTGGTAGAATGCTTGCCTCACATGCCTAGGGCCTTGGGTTCAATCCCCAGTACCACCACCAAAAAAAAAAAAGATAAAAAAGGAGGCATGCCAGGCCTGGTGGCACATGCCTGAACCCCAGTGACTTGGGAAGCTGAACCAGGAGGATTTCAAGTTTGATGCCAGCTCTGGCAACTTCGTTAGGCCATCTCAAAACAAAAATAAAAGAGCTGGGGATGTAGTTCATTGGCAGAGCATCACTGGGTTCAATCCCTAATGGAAAAACCCTGATCATGGATAACAAGTAACTTTAAGAAGAAATAAAATTAGAGTGATTTTAAACTACCTCAATGAAGAATCATGGAGAACTACCCATTTCTGAAAATAAGAGGACATTTCAACCCGGTATAGTGGTGCATGCCTATAATCCTGCTGCTGAGGAAAAGGATCACAAGCTCTAGGCCAGCCTTAGCAACTCAGTAAGAACCTGCCTCAAAATATAAAATAAAAAAGCTGGGGGTGTAGGAGGTGTAGTTCAGTGGTAGAGTGCCCTGGGTTAAATCCCCAGCATTGGGGTTAGGAAAGAGGCTGAATATTTTAGTTCATGCAAATTAAAATAATAATAATAATAATAATGGCAATGCCATGAAGAAACATCTGGAAAGATATTTACTCAAGGAAGATATAAAAGGATAGCTTAATTGATTTTCCAATGGTAAATGAGAGGTAAATTTGTCAGAATCCATTTATTGCTATCCTCCAATATAATTTATTACAAACTATGATGGCCTAAGCTGAGGTTTTTGCTTATTTTACTTAAAAGTCCTAAGTAAAAAGATAGGTTAGACACTACTGCTATTAATAATACCAGTTCTTTGAAAGGCCTTATGTACTTTGTGCTAAATGAAGAATCACTATTTGCTCTAACTCTATGTGGACAGAATAAACTTTTTTTTCTTTTTTTTAAGGATAAACTCTTAAATCTTGATTGAGGCACCTGCATTTTAGTCATCAAAATCACAAAAATATTATTAAAGAACCAAAATGTGTGAAAACAGTTTCACTGAATGGAGATTCCAAACTTTCTCTTAGAACAGAATTGTCTGTTATGCATATAAAGTTTTACTTAAAATTTAACAAAATACTATTCAGATTCTGTGTAGCACTTAAGGAATACGAATATTAGAAAACATATCTGAAAGGGGGAAAAAAAGCCAAAAACTAAGCATATATTCAGTCCTCACTACCAGATAGCACCAGAGTTTATTAATCTTATTCCTGCCAAATCAAAGGATGCTAAGTGTTCTGAACACCTAAAAGAATCCAAATTTGCAAACAACAACTTAACAGATCTTCAGAGATTTATCAAATTAAAGCTAATCAATTGAGACTTGGAGTGAAGGAAGAGAGAAAATGGAAATAAACATGGGGAAAACAAATCCCAGCACAGTGAAAAGTGGCATGAGGTACCACACTAGCTCCTATTCACTTCTGTGTGTGGGCCTGGGGATCAAAGCCAGGTACATGTTAAGCAAGTACTCTACTTTTGAGCTATCTCTCAGCTCTAGTTTTCCATTCTCAAACTTTTTTTTTTTTGGTACTGAGGATTGAACCCAGGGGTGTTGTACCACTGAGCCACATCCATAGCCCTTTTTAAAAATTTACTTCTATTTTTTTATCTTTATTTATTTGCTTATTTATTTTTATGTGGTGTTGAGGATCGAACCCAGGATCTCACACCCGCGAGGCAAGTGCTCTACCACTTAGCTACAGCCCCAGGCCCCTTTTTTTAATTTTTGAGATAGGGTCTTGCTAAATTGCTTAGGGCCTTTCTAAACTGCTTAGGCGGTCTTGAGCTTGCAATCCTCCTGTCTCAGCCTCAAGAGTAGGTGGGATTATAGGAATGTGCCACTACATCTGGCTATCCATCCATTCTTTATTGCTTTTGGGGACACTCAACTATCTTCCTTCTGCCAATTAATCTTCCTAGGACTATTCTGCACCATATTGTAGACATTAGATGCATGTGGCTACTGAGATTAAATTTAAATACAATTTAAAATCAACTTCCTCAGTGGCACTAGCCTCATTTCAAATGCTCAACAGCCACACATGACTAGTGACTATCATATTGGATAACATAGGCAATAAAACATTTCCATGTTTGCAGAAAGTTCTATTGGATAGCACTGCCCTACACTTCACTGCTGCTCTACGTAGCATACATAGAAGGGAGTCCAGGCACAGCAAGTTTCTTATTAGGCACCATGGGTTCTGTGACCCAAGAAGGGATTAGACATCCTACATATTGACCCTTCAAAATGTTAGTGTACTAACATCTAGGCCCAAATCACTTCCCTATTTCTCACCCACTCCTACTGGAGTGTCCACAAAACTGACATGGCGGGCAGCGTTGGGGCGGGGGGATGTGTGTGCTGAAATAGTGACTTAACAAAGCAAAGTTTACACCAGAAAATTCCAACTTGGAAGAAGGCTATTTTCCATTGCCCATTCATGTTGGTGCTGAGTACCTACAAAATGTGCTGCAACTTCTCAGGGATCACTACAGACACAGTGGCAACAGCAGTAGCAGTGTCTAAACCTCCTATGGAAGCCCTCTGTTCTCTCTCACTTTTTGTGAACCAGGGATTCAACCCAAGGCCCCTTAACCACCGAGCCACATCCCCAACCCTTTTTATTTTTTATCTTGAGACAGGGTCTCATTAAATTGCTTAAGGCCTCACACTAAGTTGCTAAGGCTGGCTTTGAACTTACGATCCTCCTGCCTCAGCATCTCAAGCTGGGATTACAGGCATGTACCACTGAGCCTGGCCCTCTGCCTATTTTTTAAATTGGGATTTTTTTATTTTTTAACTGTTGTTATGATTTCTTACCATTGTTAATGATACTATAGTGGTTTAAGTATTCTGTCTGGCTGAATTGCCAAATGATCATTTTCTAACTGTATGCATGAGTTCAAGATCTGCCTGGGTAACAGAGTAAAATCCCATCTCAAAAAAAAAAAAAAAAAAAAAAAAAAAAAAAAAAAA
>NW_025999941.1:10704461-10710715 GCF_001458135.2 Marmota marmota marmota | reverse complement strand
AAAAAAAAAAAAAAAAAAAAAAAAAAAAAAAAGAACAAAACAAACATTTTCTAAACAGGAAAAGGAATCCAAGATGGAACCATCTTTCAAGTACGGTTTCAGCTAATAAGTTCTTCAAGAATTGACTATGCTTATTCTGATGATTCAACTATCAATATAAAATTTAAATATGGTTTAACTACCATAATTAAAGTATCAATGAAAGGTGTAAGCAGGAAAGTTTTTGTACTTTGTTCTTAATCAAAAGACAAACAAATGGTTAGGTAAAAAGTTTAATTTTAAAATCCTTATCCATTTTAGGAAACAATAATATATATGCAGGCTAGACCATAAGAAAACAGATTTACACAGAGTAATACAGAAAAGATCTTACCTAATCTGTTGTAGTGATATGGGCATTTTAATTTGCTGGTAATAATCAGGATATTTCTTCTTTGAAGGCAAATGGAAAAAAGGTTCAGCTATTAGTTGCCCTTGGTTATTCCGACAGCTCCTAACTGTGTCATACAGCTGATAAAAGGGATTTGAAACATCCATGAAGGAAGTGATGCTCTCAGCTTCTGACTCTCCTTCTTCATAACGTGCAGCTAGAAAGACAAAAAAACAAGTATTCACAGGGGAAGAAAGTAATAAAGCATGAAATAACCATATTTTATAGCTCCTTCAACAGACAGACATATATATTTGAAATTTTTTAAAAATAGTCTATAATCTCCATTAAAGATGATGCTAAGGATGCATGCTTAGAGAAATGTTTCATAGAACTATATGTTTAGAGAAACATTTCACAGAAATAAAATGCTAAATAGTAAAAGTTATACTGGTTATAAAAGGTTGCAAAATAGTTTTTCTTTCTGGGCTCTCCTCAGAGACTCCTTGGCATGTATGGCCAAAAGAAGGAAGAAATCTTTCAGAGACTTCAGAACTAAAATAATACCATGAAGTTCAGGGCTACAGTTTGGATTTGAAATGTCCCTCAAAGCCCTATGTGTTAAAGGCTTATCCCCCAGAGTGGTGCTATTGAGAGGTAGTGGAAACTTTTAACAGGTGGAGCCTAGTGAAGTGCTACCTCACCACGGGTCTGATCATAGACTAGAACATCCAGAACTGTGAGCCAAAATAAAGTATTTTCATAAGTTGATTATCTCAGATATTTGTTACAATAATAGAAAGCTGCTAACACATTTAGAATAGTATAAATTTACATTAGGCCGATAATGTCAGACATGATTTAACCTTAAGTCTCTGTGACTTTGCCCTATTGATTTATACCATCCCTGATGAATGATGTATTCCTTATAGAGGGAATTTTTAAATAGATGCTAAATCATAAAAACACCACAAAAAGTAAAACACAGAATCATCTTCAGATTTTGCTCAGTTCCCTGATTTCTTATTTAGTGCATAAAGATCACAGTTTAAATTGTTTGGGCTGGATCACCATAATTGCTATGTATTCCTCCCAGGTAAGACCAACAATCATTTATTAAGTACTTAAGTTGGGCTAAAAACTTGATAAGCATAAGCCTTAGGCAGTCCTAATACCACCACATGAAACAGATATTGTTATTATTTTTTCAAATGAGAAAACTGGGCAAAAGAGATTAACAACTTATACAATGTCATTCATCCTATAAAGCTGTCAGATGAGATTTTAATATAGTCATAGAGCTAGCTAGAAGCAGACAAGGATTTGAAACTAGTCATCATCTCTGATATTTCCTATAAAGAGTTTACACATCTTTTGTTGGATATATACCTAATTTTCTTTTTGTACCTTATTCCAGAGAAGGATTTTTGTGTAATGATCTTATATCTGCAACTTATGATTTTTTATTCATTTTAGTAATTTATTTGAAGAGTTTGAGTAGAAAAAAAATCTGTCAACTACAATATGTATGTATCTTTCTTCTTTTCTGATCCTCATACATTAACTGTTGTAACTGTAGGCTGTGTAGTACTTTTTCACTAAAAAATGTAACAGAATTCTTACCCTATTTCTACATGGCTAACATTTCTCCCTTAAAAAGAGAAATGCCTTTTATCAGCTTAGGAAAAATCTCCTTAGTTTGCTAAGAATTTTCATCATGAATGAGAATTGTAGTATTTATCAAAAATATGTGATGAGCCAATTGTATTTTATTTAATGTTAATGCAGTAAATGGTACTTTATCTCTTCTAATGTTGAACAAACCTAGTATTTCTGGAATAAATCCAATTGTGTCATCATGTATTATATACACTGACAGATACAGTATGCTTCTAATTGGTTTTGATATCTAGGTTATATTAGATTCACAGAATGAACTGGAAGCTCATTTCATCTACTGTGCAGATGTTTTAATAAAATTCTGTTGTCTAAGAGAGTGAAATGCAGTGGTAGAGTGTGAGGCCCTGGGTTCAATCTCCAGCACTGAGGTAAAAATTATAACTCTTCTTTCTTAAATGTTTGGCTTGGTGTTTTCTATGTGGGAAGGTTTTTAACTGATAATTTAATTCTTTACTGGTTCTATGAATAATCTCAGCCTTTAAATTTTTTTTTTTTTTTTGGTACCAGGGATTGAACCCAGAGGGCACCTAACCACTGAGCCACATCCCCAGTCCTTTTTATTTTTCATTTTGAGATAGGGTGTCCCTAGGTTGTTTACAGCCTCACTAAGTTGCTGAGGCTGGCTTTAAATCTGTGATCCTTGGGCCTCAGCCTTGGGAGCAGTGTGGAATACAGGCATGTGCCACCAAGCCTGGCTTAATTTTTGAATCAGTTTTATACATTTAACATTTTCTAGGAATTTTTTCATTTAAATTTTTAAATGTATATGCTGTAAATACATTTTCATTTAATCTCTATATGTCTCTCTCCTCCCTAATATTATTTACTTACCTTTTATGTTTTTCTCTTGATAATTTCAACATAAACTTATTAATAGTCTTAACAAAATAACTTTTCACCCCATTAATTTTTTCCATTATAAGTTTCTTTTTTAATGAATTAAATTTCTGCTATTAGCTTTATTACTCATTTTTTCTAACTTATCTTATCTTACTAAAAATTATCTTATTATTTACTAATGTTGGATGCCTAGCTCATTCCTTCAGGTGCTTTTCTAAAGAGAAGCATTCAGACTTATGAGATTCCTTCTGAATTATCACTTCAGCTACACCCAATTAGTTCTGATGCATTATTTCATTGTTGCAATTGTTCACTTTTAAGTATTTTAAATTTCTGAGATAATTCTTCTTTTAGCCTATGTGTTTATTTTAAAATTTCTGATGTTTAGACTTTTAAATTCTATTCATTGTTAGTTGATGTCTTAGCTGCACTTATCAGAAATGGGGACTATATAACACCTAATCTTTACTGAAATTTGTTTTGAGTAGATGGTCAGTTTTTATAAATATGAACCTAGGAAGAATGTGTGTTCTCTAAATGTAGAATACATATGATAAGCTGAATAATAACTACCAATATATACTCATGTCTTTGTCAATAGAACCTCTGAATGTTACCTTATATGCCAACAGGGACTTTGTGAATGTGATTAATAATCTTGACATGAGAAGATTAACCTGAATTAATCTGTGAATTATGTGGGTGTGCCTTTAAATGTAATCAAGAGGATCCTAACAAGAGGGAAGCAACAAGGTCAAAGCAGCAAGAAGAAGGGACAACAGATGCAGAAGTTGGAAAGATGCAGTTTGAAGATAGAGAAAAGGGGCCACAAGCCAAGTACAGATAGTCTTCAGAAGCAGAAAAAGCAAGAAAATACATTCTCCCCTAAGATATCTGGAAAACTGGCTTGCTGACCCCTAGATTTTAGACTTCTGATCTCCAGAACTGTAAGAAAAAATTTATTTTACACCACTAAGCTTGTGGTAACTCATTTCAATATCATCATACTTATGAGGAAGTAGATTCAATTTTTCTACTTATCTAGCAAACGAGAGAAGAGGAATTCTGTTGGACGGGTATTGTTTTCAAATTCTCCATAAAGTTCCATCTTCTTGATTTACATATTTGGAGCTCCTTTGTAATTCATCTTCCCAATGAAACAAATGTTTTACTATTGTAGGCTGAATCTTTTTTTAATCTTTTCACTTATCTCCGAAAGTTCTTATCTGATGTTAATATGGCTACCTTTTGACTATTATCCGTTCTACATCATTTTCTCTCTTTCATGTTTTTATATTTACCCAGATATGAATTTTAACCAATATCAAGCAATAAGCTTTTGATAAATCAGCTGCCAACTAAGGGGTGCAATCAAATGGAACCAAATAGCACATTTTCCAAAAACCAACAAACTTCAGGCTAGACCAACCAAAAGGATCCACTTTAGAAGGCATTTAATTTAGCCAAAAGCTAATGCCTACCAGCTAATGCAGCATCCTCTTCACTTTCTGAGCCATACTGAAGTGCCATGGTAATTGCTGACAAACGGCCCCCTTGGACTGCTCTTTTATTACTACAAAGAAAAACAAGATATTGGAAGACATTAGGAGCTGTTAACAAAGTACTTAATAACAAAGAAAAATAATTTCTTTTGCTTTTAAAATTTTTTTTTTTTTAGTTGTTGATGGACCTTTATTTTATTTATTTATATTCGGTGCTGAGAATTGAACTTAGTGCCTCACACGTGCTAGGCAAGCGCTGTACCACTGAGCCCCAGCCCCAGCCAAATAATTTATATTAACTGCCTCTTTATCTTTTTACTACTTAATATTCCTCATCAATGTTATCCAAGAAAAACTAATTTTTCCTCTAAGAAAGTGGCAGTGGTAGTAGAAAGCCTGGAGTGGGCAACTTGTAATCTGCTTTTTACTTAAATGTAGATCTACTCCTTATTTTATAGAAAGTAAAGACTCAATCACCATCACCGGTTATTCTCTTCTAAGATGCTCATACTTTAAAATGACAAAAAAATTCTATTCTAAACACAAAACTTATTTATTGCAAATAAGTATTTAAATCTCACATTTTATTTATAACTAATACTAAACACTAACTGGTTAAAGAATCCTTAATCATTATTTGAGAGGTGAGGTAAAACCTACTACAAGTATCTCAACCTTTTAAATAAAGCACTTGATAAATAACTCTCATAATCCAGAAGTATGCTGGGATCAGTGGCACATGCCTATTAATTCCAGCAACTTGGGAGGCTGAGGCAGGAGGACTGCAAGTTCAAGGTCAACCTCAGCAACTTAGTGAGACCTTGTCTCAAAAAAGAAAAAAAAAAAAAAAAAATCATCCCAAAATATTATTTCAAAATAGCCATCAGACAAATATTAATATGCCTACTGTCATAAGTATGGGTCAACTCTCAGACTAAACCCTCTTTTTCTTACCGATAATACTTGCTAGTGGTATTTCTCTCTTCACCAAGGCTGCTTTTACTGTGCGAAGGGCCTGTCAGCCTGGTCGCTGACAAATTTGATGGAGTCCTAGTCAAAGATAAAAAAACCTCAGAAACTTGATAGCTAATCAGAATTCTGGATTAAAAAAAAAAAAAAAAAGACATTTTCTATTTTTTTCCTAATAGAAATGTTGAATTTTTCTGAGCCTCTGCTATGCAGCAGGCTCTTCTCCAGGACCATGGGACTCTGCAGAGGACAGCAGACCACAGCCGGTCCTTGAGAGATTATGGTCATTGTAGAGCCAGAGGAAACGATAACAAAATAAATGTGAGAACCAGGAGAGAGCTTTGAAAATAATCACCCAACCTTTTCATTTCAGGTAAGAGGAAGCAGAATTCCAGAATTAAGATTTGTTCAAACTTAAAGTTCTAGGAAAGGAAAAACCAACTAGAATGGTACTTCAGATCTTCGTATATTGCAAATAAATGCTACTGCACATTATATCCAAGTACCATAATATTGTATTACACCAATATGTATTTATACAGGTAAGAGGAGGATATAGTGGTGTTACCTTAAGTGTTTCTTATTAAATAAAGCCCTTCAGCTACAATGAAGAGGCTAGATAAGCTACTCTACTCTTTTCAGAATCACATTATTAACTAAATATAATCTTGAAATGTAACATAAATCTTGTTTTCTACTGTATTGATTTTATTAGAAAATTCAGCAAACACAAAAACACAAAGATCTTGGAAATTTTTTGAGTAGTATGTGGTGGCACACATCTATAATCCCAATAATTTGGGAGGCTGAGGCAGGAGGATTGCAAGTTTGAGGTCAGCCTCAGCAATTCAGTGAGACCCTGTCTCAAAAAAAAAAAAAAAAAAAAAAAAAAA
>NW_025999941.1:10693601-10704436 GCF_001458135.2 Marmota marmota marmota | reverse complement strand
CACCAAAAAAAAAAAAAAAAAGAAAGAAAGAAAATTAATAAAGATCTTAAATATTTCTTAACCTACCTCATTCGAAGACTTGACTTAGCCATTTCATGATGTTCAATTTCTGCCTTTTTCATATAAAATATTTTTTTAATTGAATTTGCATCCTGTCAAAATAAAGTTACTCAGCTTAAAAAAGGAATAGAAAAAAAATTCCCTTGTTCACACACTGGGCACCTTTCATGGTACTCTTTCCATTTGGAGCTGACATCTATTCAACATTCACAAAGCTGCATCCTCTAACTTTTCTGTAAGCTTCTCAAACATCTTCATGAAGTTGTCACTAATTAAATGCAAAAAGCTTCTAGTTCTTTCACAGTTAGTGAAGTAATATGCAAAGATCTGATGGTAAAATACAACAAATCCTAGTTGTATACAACCTAAAAGTCAAATCCAAGGTTTTCTTTCTCTTGAACAGGTTTAGAAAAATAATTAGATTGAAAAGTAAAATTTTTAACTGTATCAACTAACAATCAGTAATATACTACCAAAATGTCTTATCCAAGGACTAAGAACACAGGACTTCAGAATTCGTTTCCGATTTTCACTCAAACTTTCTCAAAAGATGAAAGATAGAGTTAACATTAACTAGCAATAGCAATAGTATCTGGGTCAGGGTTCAGGAAAATCTAATGATTTTACTACTAAAAGATTTTCTGAGCATTCTTTCCTAAATTCCCAATGATATGTGATTAATTCAAGGAATTTCTACAAGCAGGACTACAAAATTTCTAAGAGGGAATTACAGAGCAACGGAAAAGCTATTTTACATTGTATTTACACTATAAATGTTGCTTTTTATTATTTATGAAATTTAAATGCAGGGAATAAATCAATATTTAGCTGAAAAAAAAAAAGGATTAAAAAACCTTACTTTGACATAAGAACAAACACTTAAATGAACTGAACAGAACCAAGAATACAGAATTAAACTCCTACATCTTGGTTAAATGATTTTCAACAAGGGTTCCAAGATGATCAATGGGGAAAGAAATCTTTTCAATATGTAGTGCCAGGATAATACCCCATATAAAAGAATGAATTTGAACTATTACCTATTAATTACAAAAATCAATTCAAAGTGAATCAAAGATTTAAATGTAAGAGCTAAAACTATAAAATTCCTAGTAGAAAATATAGGTGTAAATCTTTATGAACTTGGACTGGGCAGTAATAACCTAAAACAAAAGCAACCAAAGAAAAAAATACATAAACTGGACTTCATCAAAATTAAAAACTTTTGTGCATTAAAGAACACTATCACAAAAGTGAAATGACAAGAGAATGAGAGAAAATATTCAAAAATCATATATCTCTTAAGGGCATGATATCCAGAATATATAAAGAATGCCTACAACTCAAAAATAAAGAGAGAAGTAACCCAATTAAAAAAAGGGCAAAGGATATGGATAGACATTTCTCCAAAGACATACAAAGGGCCAATACACACATGTAAAAATGAATTATTATTCATTACATAAAGGCAAATGAAACCATAATAACATACTACTTTACACCCATTAGGATCAAAATGGAAAACAAGTGTTGGTAAGAATGTAGAAAATTTCAACACTTGTACATCGCTAATGGGAATGTAAAATGATACATCTACTTTGGAAAAGAGTTTGCTGGTTCTTTAGAAAGTTAAGTATATAGTTACCATGTACAAAGACAAAAAGATGGTGGTTCCCTAGGGCTGGGGATGGTGGGGGGGAAAAGAGTGACTGCTAACTCTGTGAATACACTAAAATCCATCAAATTGGGTCTTTTAATTTAAATGGGTGAAATTTGAGCCAGGTAAAGTGGAGTATGCCTGCAATCCCAGTGGCTCAGGAGGCTGAGGCAAGAGGATCTCAAGTTCAAAGCCAACCTCGGCAACTCAGTGAGACTCTATCTCAAAAATTAAAAAGGGCTGGGGATGTGGCTCAATGGTTAAGCACCCCTGGGATCAATCCCTAAGTAAATAAATAAACAAATGGGCAAAATTTATGGCACGTGACATACCTCAATATAATTGTTATAAAAATTATTGAACCTAAATTAAAGTATTTACTATTATCAATGAAAATAACAACAACAAAAAACTAACCTTGAATACTTGAGAACCAGGCTCATTATAAGTTTTGGCATTTTTTGCTAGGAGATCTATATCTTTGGCCATTGCATGAATACTTTTGTAGCTTCCATTCTACAGTAAACAACAAAACATAGCAGTTCCTCTTAATAAATGTTAAAAAATATCAGTAAAACCTTTAATTAAAAAAGAACTCCACATATTTTAAAATTGTCACCATAAGTCTAAGACTTTATTGGAAAGTATATATGTGAACAATATGTAATTTTCTTTCATAAATTATTCCTACTACCCATTTACAAATAAGTTTTTATAATAGGTAACAAAACCAGAACTACATTATTTTCATTAAAAAACTTAATTAAAAAAAATAAGTAAGATAAATGTTTTAGTTAGCCAACACATGCTTACAATGATCCAAGCTCTGTTCTGGGTGCTTCATGAATACTAATTCACTAAAGTGGCCTTAACAGTGTGAAGGAAAACTCCCTTGAGTTATTAGGACCACCTCAGGTAAATTATAAAATCAGTCCAGCATAGAGGTTAACATTTTCTATGTACTATTTTTGTGCCAGAGCTGTCACATCTTAAAGCTCACTTGTTCCAAAATAACCTAGAAATACTCACATAGTTGCCTCAATTTACAAAGGAAAGGAGGGAGGAATGCATGCTAGGTAAAAGACACACATATAATGTGTATACATGTACTTAATGATATAAGTACACAGGAAGAAGAAGTTCTAGAGAAACTGAAAGAAACCAATTTAAGTGGGGAGGGTGGGGAAGGGTACAACTGTAGCACAAAAGTGTATGGACAGGCAAAGGCAAAATGAGGCAGAATCCAAAAAAAGCAGGCAATGGAGATTGGATGGTTATCTGTTATGTGGAACTAACACTTTTGAATGCCTGTCTTATTTGGAAGGAATCCTAGAACAGGTGACAGGGAGGGCCCTACTTCCCACCATGAGGGTGAAAGTGGGCAAAAGTTTGCTTTACCCACAACCTATCAGCAAGGCAAAGGGAAATAATCACGGACAAGCTAATTTGTGCTTGGGTCTTCAGTGACTAAAGCAATGGCCAGGGAATGGCAGGAATTCTTACTGACTCCTGCAGAGGAAGAGAATCTAAGCAGGGCCCACAGTGGCAAATGACAGTAGTAATAACAATTGTACTACAAGGAGGTTGTGTGTAATCTTGGCAGTACCATGACATCCCTGAGTTCTATTTATTTTCCCAAAAGTAGTTCCCCAGTGTTTCATTCCAACAATTTCATAAGCGATTCTTTTTCATAAATTCCTTTTCTGCTTACGGTAGCCAGAGTTGATTATTATTATGGAACTGGTACAAGTTGTTGTGACAAGTGACATTAAGTTTCTGAGCTGTGGAATAGTGGGAAGAAAGCCAGGGTTAGGAAGCAAGATATAGAAAGTGACTAGAGAGCTTTTTGATCAGAGAGGTAGGAAAGATTATTCCAATAATTTGGAAATAAGATGACAAGGATCTTGATCAGGATGATGGCAAAAGAATATTATTTTGGGAACTTCAGAAGAAAGAACAAGATGAGGCAAAAAGGCAAAGAGAGAAGACTGGGACTGACTTAGAGGTGTTTAAAATCTGATTTGATTTTCAGTATTACGAAAACATCATTCCCCCTAGATAGATGAAGACCAAGGGAATCAGAAAGTGAGCATTCTGTGCACTTATTGGGCTGCTTCAAAACCAGATGATAATTTGGTTAGTCCGAATTTTAACATTCTGTGAAAATGTATCTATGGAATCAATAATTACTACATTGTTACTTTTTAATTTGTTGCTGTCTTAAAATTTAGAGCCAAGGAAATTTCTCTCTCTTAGCAAACCACCGTGCCACACTCTCATTACTCAATGAGACTAAGTAACACATTGTTCTCCTTTTTGCTTTGTCTCCCAGGAGTAGTGTAATCTTCTTACCCTGGGAAGATGAGTGATTCCTAGTGATTATGGGCTCATCTAATAGTTACTACATGAGACAGTTTACATATATCATCACAGCCAAGTGGTTATACTATACCCAATATACAGCAGAGGAAGCAGACAGTCACATGACCCAAGTGATACAGCTAGTTAAGATGAAGAGCTAGGAAAAGAAGCAAGTTCCACTCTAGAAACTAGATTTCTGGAAGAATGTATATCTTTCTGCATTCACCTACCTTAACATATAATCATCAAACTGCAAATCCTAATCATACATTCACAATTAGGTAATACTTATTTAGTACCTATTTGGCTACAAATCTCCATACTTTAGTGTTATAATATTTAAAATGGGAATAACAGGATCTACATCATATAGTCATTGTAAGAATGACTTAGCCAATATACATAGCACTGAGCTAGGTATATAGCAAGTCCATATGGGTGTGAACTACATCTATCATTTCTAGGGAAACTGAGTGGGAAAGAGGTGAAGAAGGTTAAAGAAAGCATAGTATTTATTTGCACTTGAAATTCTGTTGTTTATTTTAAGATACCCTAAAGCAATTTTGTTCTGTTTTGTTTGATGCTGGGGATTCAACCCACAGCCTCCCCAAAACATGCAAGCACTCTACCACTTAGTTATACCCCTAGCCCTAATTTTTGTCCTTAATCCAAAACTGCAAGTTGTACTACTTTGTTTATATTATTTGATAATACTAATAACCCTTAAAGAGATATCCACTTCCCTGCTTTCTAAAATTCTCTAAGTCCATAGGCCAATCTGCTCCAAACCATATATGATTACATATGGCCACCTTCATACCTGTATCCTCTGTGCAATGGTCTTGAGATCTATAGGCTCCTTAATTATTGCATAATAGTCTGGATATTGCTGGAAGACAAAAACCCAGGTTTGCTCAATGAGTGAAAGCAGCTAGCTAATGAAAAAACAAGAAGCATACTGACAATATGTTGTCAACCAAGAAACTGAGCAGCTTTGTGACATTCACAGATATAAAGACATACAGTATATTTTTATATCTGAAACAAAATACAATGTTATTTTAAGAAGCTTCATGAGCCATGTGCAGTGGCACACACCTGTAATCCCAGAGACAGGAGACTGAGGAAGAAAGATCTCAAGTTCAAGATCAGCCTCAGCATCTTAGTGAGACCCTGCCTCAAAATAAATAAAAAGGGTTGGGATACAGCTTAGTGGCAAAGCATCTCTAGGTTCAATCCCCAGTACTGGGGGGGTGGGGGTTGGGAAGCTTAATGAAATATTCAACAGATATACAACAGCAAGTTGTAGAGTTTACTCTTATTGACAGTTACACATTCTACACAATTAATACACTACAATTTAACATAAAATTCTAAATTCACAGAATCATAAATGTCTAAATTTAAGGTCCCCAGATAGCAATCAAAAAAGTTATTTTTTGTGTATGTGTGGTACTGGGGATTGAACCCAGGGCCTTGTGCATGCAAGGCAAGCACTCTACCAACTGAGCTATATCCCCAGCCAGAAAAAAGTTCTTAATGGGCCTCTTTATAAGCTTTTTAAATTTTACAATATAAATAACAATTATATAATATTTCATATAAACTTCCACAAGGAACTATAAGAAATCATAAAAATTTGTTGCTTCATGTTTAACTTAATGCTTTTATTAATGCTTTAATCAAAGTAAGGCTTTTCAAAATAAAATATTTTTAAATGAAATTATATGAAAGAAATGAAGCAAAATTATAAGTAATTTCTAATTTATCAAATACTAGTTTATCTCCAGGGGTTGGACATGTTGGGGGATACCACTGAGGCTTTCACAATGCCTAGAATCATTCACTACCCTCAGGCTCTCCTGCAAGTTTTGTGCCTTGAAGGAAATAACTGCAGTTGCAAGAGGTTCAGAGGAAGTCGGACTGTGCTTCTCCCCTCCCCTACCCTCATAGCAATCACCATTCTACTTTTTGTCTCTTTCACTATTCCAAGAACCTAATACAAGAGGAGTCATACATTATTCATCCTTTTGTGATTTGTTTATTTCATTGGCTTATGTTCAAGATTCATCCATGTTGTAGGATGTTTCAGAATCTCCTCCCTTTTTAAGGTTGAATAATATTCTATTGTTTGAATAAACAATTTCTTTGGTTATTCATTTGTCTATTAACGAGCATTTGGGTTGTTTCCAAGATTATTCTTTAATGATAAAATAAACACCTAAACTTTTTTATTTGTAAAAAAGGAAATTTTCTCTTTCCTCAGAAGGCAAGGTGAGAGGAAGTTCTTCCTCCCTTAGCGCTCCTTGATTTCCTAGAGAGCTGATTACATATTTTGCCTCGCATACTTTCTCACTCTACAAAGAAGATTTTCTAGAAAGTGAAAGCTTTTAAAGGATCAGAAAGAACCCTTTATAGTTTCACATACAAGAGAAAATTAACACGGTTACAGATGTAACTCATATCATTGCCTGTGAAACCACAAAAACTTTCATGGTCCCAGAATTCTAATATTTCTAAGTAAGAGTATATTTTCAGAAGCACTCCACTATAGATTTAACCCCCACTGTGATCATTTCTTCTTTTATCCACCTCCACTACCTGATTTTCTTGAGAACAGGGACCATGCCATATTTACCTTTGTGTTACTGCCATGTAGACACCCAACATGTC
Organism: Marmota marmota marmota; assembly: GCF_001458135.2. Classification (NCBI taxonomy): domain Eukaryota; kingdom Metazoa; phylum Chordata; class Mammalia; order Rodentia; family Sciuridae; genus Marmota; species Marmota marmota. The sequence continues at coordinate 10,697,685 of NW_025999941.1, read as the reverse complement.
ATAGATATGCAAGAAGTACTTGCTGACTGATGAGAGAATGCATCAGTCACCGATAAAATTGGTTATTTAAAGATGCATCTTCAATGGCTGTAGGACAGTTATGACAGAAAGCAAGCGTATGATCACTGCTATTCTAGGTGTGGATTTGATTAGAAAGATATAATGATTACTTTCATTGTATGATTTAAAATTTTAAGAAAATAATATGGTGATTCCTCAAAAAAGTAAAAAATTACAATATGCTACAGAAAATTTTCCTATGGGTAAATATCCCAAAGTGAAAGCAGGGTCCTGAAGAGATATTAGTACACCCATCTTCATAGCAACATGATTCACAATAGCTAAAACATGGAAGCAACTCGTGTGTCCATTCACAGATGAATGCATGAACAAGATGTGGTATACCATTATAATGGATTTACTCATCATTAAAAAAGAAGGAAATCCTAACACATGCTACAACGTGGATGAACCCTGAAGACATTGTGGTAAGTGAAACAAGCCAGTCAACAGAGGGACAAACACTGTATGGTTCCTCTTATATAAGATCCCCTCAATAGTAAAATCATAAAAGACAGAAAGTAGAATGGTGGTTGTCAGGGGCTGAAAGAGTAGGGAAGTGGATTTGTTACTTAATGGGTAGGAAGTTTCAGTTTTGGAAGATGAAAAGTTCTGCAGATGGGCAGGCAGTAGTGATGATTACACAACAATGTAAATGAACTTAATGCCAAAGAACTGTACATTTAAAAATGGCTAAAATGGTAAGTTTTATGTTACATATATTTTATCACAATAAATATAACAAATAATAACAAAAAAGAATGGCAATCAAAAATAGCCCATGAGTTTGAGACCAGCTTGGGCAACACAGCAAGATCTGGCCCTCCACCCCCAGCGACAGACAGACTGACAAAATCATTACCTTTTAAAAAACAACACTGTGTTCAAGTAAAATGACAGACCATGTTCTCTGCTTGCTGCTGAGGTCACGAGGAGGATATCCTGGACACTTCCAACATGTTCCTTTTAATCTTACTCTATTCACTAATAATAAAATTCTTGAAATACTTAAAAAAAATTTATCACCTTAATTCATCTGTGTTTAATCATATCACTTACCACTTTAGAAGGCAGTTTCTGAAAAAGTTCACTAATGAGCCGTCCTGATGGATTTGTGGCTACAACAATGGCTTCAAGAAGCTGCTCCAGGATCTCTTTAAGGTAACTTGGAGAAGACTAGGAGACGCAGGGAGAGAGAAAAATACTTTGTAACAGAATCAATAAATACATGCCAAAAATTAAACTGCTTCTAAGATTACAAAGTAAATTCAAAAGATCAACTTTTAAGTTCAAGTTTCTAGAATACCACAGAAATGCTCTGATTGATGGACATGGGTTGTATCTCCAGAATGGCCTGTAAGAAACTAATGAGATTTCTACATTATTTCTGAAACTAAATCTCTTGGATCAGTTCCTTTCTGACTCTTCCACAGTAACACTTTCTTCTTCTTCTTCTTCTTTTTTTTTTTTTTTGTGTGTGTGTGTATTATTGGGGATCGAACATGGTGCTCGAGAAGAGAAGGTCTGAGTTGCTAAGGCTGGCCTCAAACTTGCAATCTTCCTGCCTCAGACTCCCAAGTAGCTAGGATTACAGTCGTGCCGACTCCACAGTAACATAATGAAAGCAAATTTCAAGTACCATAGGTATGAATTGATCAAAATGCATCTTTTTATGGTCTGAGCAACTGAACTTGGGAAAATATGCCCCACAATACTTAGCCATTTATACATCTACTTTTCACATCCACTAGAGTCATGGTATTCCAGTAGCACAATGACTACATATTATATAAAATTATGATTACATGCTATTAACCACTGGGTTCTCCACCAGGACTAACAATTGAATTCAAGTTATATCAAAAGTGAATGGAGCTAGGCATGATGGTGCATGCCTGTAATCTCAGCAGCTTGGGAGGCTGAGACAGGAGGATAATGGGTCATAGCCAGCCTCAGCAACAGCAAGGCACTAAGCAACACAGTGAAACCCTGACTATAAATAAAATACAAAACAGGGCTGGGGACGTGGCTCAGGGACTGAGTGTCCCCAAGTTCAATCCCCAATACCCATCCCTCCAAAAAAAAAGTGAATGGAGGCTGGGTGTGGTGGCACACACCTGAAATCTCAGTGCCTCAGGAGGTCAAAGCAGCCTCAGCAACTTAGCAAGGCCCTTAGCAACTTAGTGAGACCCTATCTCAAAATAAAACATTAGGGGAAAAAAAAAAAAAGGGTGACGATATGGCTTAGTGGTTAAGAGCCTCAGGGTTTAATCTCTGGTACCCCTCACCAAAAAAAAAAAAAAAAAGTGAATGGAGATTAAACTGATTCATACCATTTCAGCTCTTAAACAGATTGGTTTATACCTAGCTTAGTTACTGTTTCAACACAGGCAAGTATACATCCCAAAGAGTAATTGGCCAGGTAAAGTCCAAGTTTGAAGTAAGTTTCTACAGTCCAGGTTTATATTAAATAGTACTACAAGTCCAAACCATATTTTGTGCAGATGAAATATTAATGGTTATTATGGTTTAAATTATAAAAACATTTGGTATTTTTGTCCAAAACCAACAGAAACCTTTTTTATTCGGTGTGGTCTCAATTTGACAGAGAGGGCTCTAAGTCACTCAGGCCTGGCAATAACAAACACCTGGAAAATATTTAACATGTAAGATGTATGATTTGGTCAAAACTTCCAAGTATATAAGCTCAGAGAACCATCATGATCCTGCTGAAAGTAAACTGAAATTCCCGTGTTTAAGCCATTTGTGTTGTGGCTGAACCATGGTATCAGAGTTTGCTTCTAACAGGAATGTTTTGTTCTGTAGTTAAGAGACTCTTTTCCTCCCATACAACCTGCTACTCTGGATATTGCTGATGACAAATGAAACGAGGTATGTGAATATATTCATATGATCTTTCCAACAATCAGGAAAACTCCAAGGAAATCACTGATTGAAAAATTAGAAGCTTGGGCTGGGGCTGTGGTAGCGCGCTCGCCTGGCATGCGTGCGGCCCGGGTTCGATCCTCAGCACCACATACAAACAAAGATGTTGTGTCCGCCGATAACTAAAAATAAATAAATAAATATTAAAATTCTCTCTCTCTCTCTCCCCCTCCCTGTCTCACTTCCTTAAAAAAAAAAAAAAAAAGAAAAATTAGAAGCTTGAAGATTCCTTCCCTGTTCATAAAACCCTTAGGCTAAAAAAGTTTGGAAAGCATAAATATAAATGTGCAAGATCCTCCAATTTTTCATCTATTATACAAATAAAATAAATAAGTAAATAAATAAGTAAATATAGGCACTTTTGTTTTCTGACTAGAGCTGTGGATGCTGAAGTAAGGCTGGGCTTTAGAAATCAAATCAAATGTTCAGCCCAAGAAAGCCTGGGTTAAGTTGCTTACCCTGTACACACTGCAGAAAGTAAAATTCCAGGGAATCCCTATTATTAACTGTCTTCTATATAATTCCAATCACTTAATTTCTTCAAAGAACTTAATGTGGTACCTCGAAACTTATTTTGAGACTCTAAGTAGTAGTTTTGAGAACTTCAGCCACCACTGCTTATTTCTGTATTGGAGTTTCAACAAAAGGTCTATCTAGGTGACTTATAGAAAAAGTGGAATGCTCTGTGTTGTGCATTTTTTTTTTACAATACAGTTGCAGAAGAGAGTTCTAATTCCCCCCACTATTTTTTCCCCCTTTTTGAATGTTTTCATTAAGCAAATATTTACCAGTATCTACATGTCAGGCATAGTTTTGATGCCAGGAATAGGTGAACAAGATGCTACCCTTTGTGGGGCACGGTGGTACACACCTGTAATTCTAGTGGCTCGGGAGGCTGAGGTGGGAGGCTGAGGTAGGAAGAGCAAGTTCAAACCCAGCCTCAGTAAAAGCAAGGTGCTGAGCAACTCAGTGAGACCCTGTCAAGTGCCCCTGAATTTAATCCCTAGTACCCGCCCCCCCCAAAAACCCAAAAATCGATGCTACTTCATTGATTAAGTCATCTGTACTTAGGGGAAGA
>NW_025999941.1:10664863-10693592 GCF_001458135.2 Marmota marmota marmota | reverse complement strand
CAGTATGGAGATGCCTAAAAAAAAAAAAAAAAAAAGAACTGTATGAGCTTCCTTTAAAAAAAAAAAGAAAAGAAAATATGAGGGCCTCAATCCCTCTTCTGAGAAATTAAGTGTATGGCTATATGGGTTTGTGAATAACTAAAAATTCTTGAATTCTACGGTTTAAAGGGAATGTATAAATTACATCTCATTCAAAAATATAGACTGATAAATTTGATTACATTAAAATAAAAAAACTTCTGTTCACCAGAAGATACTATGAAAATTAGGACCTGGGGGTGTAGCTCAGTGGGAAATTGCATAGGGTTCAATCCCCTACAACCCAAGAGAAAAATGGGCAAAAGACTTGAGCAGATACTTTTAAAAGGAACAAGAATGCCTCATAATCATTAGTGTTCAGTCTCTACTAATAAGAGAAGTATGAATTCAACCATAAAGAGAAAGCACTACTCAACGCCAGACTGGTAATATTAAAAAGCTAGGGAATTACCAAACTGAATAGTTTCCAAATTTGATGCTTTCTTACCTTATAATAGGCCTTTGCGTTGTTAAAAAGCAGTTGGAAGTCAGCAGTCAGCAGATTAACATCATCATACTCTTCCATTTTTAGTTTCTGTTGGATTTTCATCAAGTCAATGGGTTGAGAAACCACTTCATAATAGTCTGGTTGATTTCTGTTATAATTTAAATTTTTTTAATACTATTAATCCAAAAGTATACAAAAAATATATTTCAAAACTATCTGTAGTAACTTCCAACATTCTAAATGACAGACCAAATTAGAATCTGACATCAATCTCATTCCCATTATTAGAATAAAAGGGGAATAACAAAAGCAAGATGCAGGTATACTCCTTTTTAAATATATTATTAATATAAAAACCTACAGTAATGTCCATGATGAATTTTTATACAATATTCATTATAAATGAAATATCTAAGGTTTAGGGTTCCAGCCCTAAACCCATGTAAATGGTATTTTCTTATAACCTTTCATGGTGTTTCAAAGTAGCTGGGAAAAGACACATTTCAAAACTCTCTACACTTAAAAAAAGGCTTATTTTTCTCTGGTTAGTGACCACAAAATTTTTTCTTGTCAATAACTAACAAGTATCTGATACCTATGTTGCTTTAATATCAATCACTTAAGTTACAAAGGAGAAAGTTGGCTTAAGGATAAAAGGATAGTAAGATCCATCTAAACATGACCAGAATGTTTTTTTTAAAAAAAGGTATGAGAATAATAACTCCAAAATTCAGGATTATGTATATACTGGACGGCAGGGATAGTGAGGGACACAAAGGAATTTCAAAAGCAATTATGATGGTAAATCCCAAGGTAATTTCTCAGATTTAGATTCATGGATGTTTATTATTACTTCTTGATTTTTTCCATACTGTGTTTCATAAAACAAGTAAACTTTCTGAAAAATAATTTGGTTTTCTCAATTTTTCCCACAGGGCTAGGATGTAACTCAGGGATAGAGCATTTGTCTAGCATATATAAGGCCCTGGGTTTAATCCCCAGTGCTGGTTAAAAAAAATTCTTCCACAGGGGTATTTAGCTCCTTTCTAGAAATGTTAAGAGATGAGCTGTAACATACAAAGAATTTCATGATCATTGAAGCTTTAATCTCTCATGGGACCTTGTTTAACATGTTATAATCCTTTTTGAAAAAATATTTTTAGTTATAGATGGATACAATACCATTTTTCTATTTATTTCATTTATTTTTTTAATATTTATTTTAGTTTTAGGTGGATACAATATCTTTATTTTATTTTTATGTGGTGCTGAGGAGTGAACCCAGTGCCTCATGCATGCTAGGCAAGCACTCTACCACTGAGCCACAACCCCAGCCCCCTATTTATTTTCTCACTAAGTTGATGAGGCTGTTCTGAACTTGCAATCATCTTGTCTCAGCCTTCCAAGTCACTGAGATTACGGTGTGCGCCACCATACCTGGCTTAGGCTTCTATTTTCTATGTCCTTCTGACAAGTTCTCATCACCCTATGAGCACTTGCGTATTTCCTGGCACAATATAATGTTCCAGGTTCATTTTGCACTTCCTCTGCCCCATCCCCTGGAAATCAACTGTTTTCCCCAAGGAACTCTGATTCCTATCAATGACACATAGCATTTAAAAAACAAATCTGAGGACTAGGTTGTACTAACTTGTTCATTGCTATTGGGGTGTTGCTGCTTCCAAGTTGTCTCATGACACGGAGCTAGGGAAAACACACACACTTATTTACATATTTTGGAAACCATGAATTCATACCAATAGGAACAATTCCAATTCAACTCAGAATTCATTCCAACTACAATTAATGTTTAAACCAGAATACTGAGAAACAGTGGCCCTGATGTGCAGAGCCTGCTCAAGTCCATTTTCCCTTCTAGGATGATACTGCATTCTTAGCTGCTGTATGGCTACTAAAGACAATAGCCTTCAGCTTCACTACAGCTAGGTTCTGACAAATATAAGAACTGAAGTCTGCCAGATTTGGTAGTACACACCTGTAATCCCAGCAACCTGGGAGGCTGAGGCAGGAGGATTACAAGTGTGAAGCCAGCCTCAGCAACTCAGCAAGGTCCTGTCTCAAAAACTAAAAAGGAATGGGGATATGACTCAGTGGTAAAGCATCCCTGGATTCAATCCCAGTACTAAAAACAAACAAACAACAACAAAACCCCAAAGTATGCCACATTCTTATTAGACCACACAGAAAAGGGAGATACCCCAGAATAGCAGAACAAAGAAATAGTACTTGAGACCTTAAGACTTCAGAGAGGACTTGTACACAAGAAATTCCTTTTGTTTCAACTTTGTTAAATTGAATGTACAAGTAACCTAATATGCTAACCAACACTAAGTCTCAAAAAGAGAGTCACAAATTATGTACCCTTAACCAATTAATTAATTAATTAATCTCCCATTAATGTCCGAGAGAGCATGCATTCCACAGAGACACCCATAGCACTAGCCTGCTGGTTGAGAGCAGGCAGCAGCCAGGAGTGGTGATGCACGCCTATAATCCCAGCGACTAGGAGGCTGAGGCAGGAGGATTACAAGTTCAAGACCAGTCTCAGCAACTTAGCAAGGCCCTGAATTACTTAGCAAGAACCTAAGTAGCAACTCGAGAGCCCATTGACACAAGAATAAACAAAATGTGATATTCATACACAATGGACTATTAGCAGGTCTTAAAAAGAAAGGAAACCTATTACATGCTACAGTGTAGATGAATAGTCTTGAAGGCCTTATGCTAAATGAAATAAGCTAATTATAAAAAATACAAACACTGTATGATTCTACTCATAGAAGTATCTAAAGTAGTTAAAATCACACAAACAGAAAGCAGAATGGTGGTTGTCAAGGAGCTGAAAGGTAGGAGAAATGGGAAATTGTTTAACTGGTATAACGTTTTAGTTTTGGAATATGAAACAATTTTTGGAGGCTGTTGCAGAATAATGTTAATATACTTGACCCTTAGTATGTACTTAAAAATAGTAAAGACTATAAATTTTATATTATGTTTTTTACTAAAATTGAAAAGCCTTACTATATCCTGACAACTAGGACTAAGAATGGACTCCCATATCTTTTAAGCCATTCCTTCCAAAGGAAAACTCAATCATCAAACAACTTTAAACATGGACCCTCCAACAAATCCTCCCAGTGTACTGATGTACTTCCAACTCACCTTCGCTTTGGTGCCCTAATGAAGAGCTCACAGAGGAGTCTGCCCTGATCATCCTTATAGTCTCGGATGGTGTTGTAGAGTTCATGGCAAACAGCAATCTACATGTACAAAGAGGAAACAAATTACCAAAAAATAAATCAATTACTCTTCAACAAAAACACACCCACAAAGGCAAATAGAGAAGAGGAAGGATAAATCCCCAAATTATCAGATGAGAACCCAAAGGTCTTATATGCCATGGTTGAGTGAAGCTCACCAGTCTCCTCCTACCTGACCATTTTCATTTTTTCTCTTCCTTTCTTCATGTACTAGGGATTGAACCCAGGGACTTGTTGCATGTTAGGCAAGCACTCTACCATTGAAGTACATGTGCAGCCCTTTTTAAAATGTTTATTTTGAGATAGGGTCTCACCAAGTTGCCCAGGATGGCCTCAAACATGCAATCTTCCTGCCTCAGCCTCCAAAGTAGCTGGAATTATAGGTGTGTGCCACTGCACACAGCACTCCTTTCCATCTCTCTGTAATGACAACATATCAAACCTATCCCTGGTCCTGCCACTCTGCAGGATTGGTACCTGCTCATCATAGAGAATCCTCCAGAAGATTCGGGCCAAAACAACTCCAACCACCCAAACATTTCTTCTTAGTATTTATCACTACTATGGGCATTTACTTGTTTACTTGCAGAACAATGTTAATATGTAAATTCTGCTTCTCCTATATTGAAAGCTAACTAAGCTCTACATGAAAAATGGGCTTGCCTCACACAAAAAAGCTATAGCCCAATTACCAGAACAGTACCCATCACATAGCAAGCATTCATTTTATTAAATGACATAATGATACTCAATGTTTCACAATACTAAATAATATAATTACCAATGAACTTGTGGCTAAACAAATACTTTTCATAAGAGAAAAGTTAAAAGATGAAGCCAGAGGAAAGAAGCAGAGAGGAATCTGAACTATTTCACCATAAAAGAAAGAGTAAGGAAATCAGGTAGAAACTGTGTGACCCAAGTTACTCACAGGATCTACAGTTGGAAGATTAGAAAGTCTCCTCCTTTTCCTGCTTGGGCCTGGTGTAGACACAGAATGATGCCCGTCATCAAAGTCCCCGCTGACACTGCTGGAAGGGGAGGTAGCTCTTCGTCTCTTGGAACCCATGGAATCCAACTTCTTCTGTAAGAAATAATTTCCATGTTCTTACATTTAAATTTTGACTCTGCCGACAAGCCCCTCAACTGGCTGCCTACTATCAAATTACTGCTTCATCTAAAAGGATATTTTAACTGAGGCAAAGGAGTTTAATTAGCTATAAGCTCTTTTTCATTTTTTTTAATTCAAGTCCTGGACTTCACCGTTTCAGCCTCTTTACTTACCAGAATGCTACACTTTAAACTTTGATGAAAAAATTCAACAGAAGTATACTCATTTGTATATCACCCATTCTGAATGACTCAACCACTTCTGGCCCCAGATTTACTCTGGACTGGAGTTTTCCAATCCACCACATAGAGGTACAACAGTGTACTAGAGGTATTGATCCCTGAGCCTCTGAGGCAGCTGGGTAGATCTGGGGTACAGAGGCCCCAATGTCATCCCTGCTGGAGGCTACTTATGATTATTCTCCAAATGGGCCACAATGTGGAGAAGACTAGAAAGTAGTGCCTAAGGCAAATGAATAGTATAAAAAAGGCGGGGGGAGAAAGTAAGGGAGAGAAGACAATTATCTTTCAAGCATTGCAGATGTATTCAGAAATTAATAACCCAGAAAATGAATTTTTCCCATTTGTTACAGCAGGACCCACAAGATATACCCCTGCTAATGCCGTTAACGTGACTTGTCATTCCTGAAGTAGCAAAACTGTGCTGTGAAACTCTTCTAGTAATCCAGACTAACCTCCCTTTCAATTATATGACATATTCTAAGCCTCAAAATTTGAAATCAAAGCTTTACTCTCATTAAATTATCTGGAAAAGCACCTCATACATGAGCTTTTAAATCCTGCTTGAAGGTTCAGAAACACATAAATATTTGCTCTCAGTTTCTGACCAACTGCTAAGAAACTAATCTTAACACAACCTTACAAATATGTTAATTTGACTATAACATAAGAAATACAACCATTAAAATGATCTGATATTGATACACGGAAAGGTTATCCATCCAAGAAAGTTCTACAATGCTTATACAATTTAGCAACAGTATCTAACAGCACATTATGATTTCAAAAGTCTTTTACTAAAGCTAAAAGAAAAAAAGATCCCAGTTTTACTCATTAACCTTCCATTTCAGGAAACCATGAATGAATAGGAACCACAGAGCACTGGCTGCCAGTAGTATGGAGAGAGAAGCCTGGGATCTTCCAGAAATAGAAAATAGAGTAAAACAAAAAATCCTGGTAAGCAACAGAGACAAATAGAGTCTCATTTCTTCCTCTAAAGAAGTTCTCCTGGTATTTAAAACAGAACCTACTGTGATGATATTCCTTCCTCTAGGCTTTTGTCTATTATATGGGATATCAGAGTTTGAAGTTGGCTAAAAGTGGCTAAAACCTCCCAAAAGCTTAGGCCAAGAAAAATCAAGTTGTGTTTGATTTTTGTTCATTTTATAAAAGGCTGATAAACTGGCCTCAGTTCTTTTAAGTAGAAAAAATTAAGAACCAATCCTTTGTAAATAAGCTATGACAAGGACACAGGTGAATTTCATGAACACAGGAGGGACTCTTTTTGGAAAGGATTTAAGAAAGGTGGAAGGGAAAAGGCAAGGAACAAAAGGAAAAGGGTTTAGATGATCAGTAATTTACCAGCTTTACCAGAGCACAACCAGCGCCTCGAAAAGCCAGTCTCCTCATTATGTCTGAAGGCCAACTGAAGCCAGTGAGAGAAGGCAGGGCTTTAGAAGTGCTGATTCAGTGTTAGTATATTCAAAACTGAAAAAGAATAAGGCAGAGAAAGGGGAAATAGAAAAGAAGGGTCAGAAAAAGTAAAAATGAGTACATAGAAAACATTCAAATAGAACTGCTATAGAAAGATAGAGAAAACAGGCATATCAGTTGTCTGACACCTATCAAACTGCTGCAAAGGCTCAGGCACCAACAGTACCTGACACATCTTCCATCTTAAAACCAAATGCTTTCATATACTGAAAGATGTCTCACTGAGACTCCCCTTTACTCACATGGAACGACTGTCAATTCCAGGAATGAAGCATGTCTGCCCAACTGCCCCCTAGTCAATAAGAGCAGAGTTCAATCACAGAGCTGGAATGGAGAGTGAACACATGTGGGAGGCTCACATGTGACACCAAGTGTTGGTAAGCTGGAACAAACCCAGAATGGCTCATGTGAGCAGAATCTAGAAAAATGCCCCACTGTCCCAAAATTCAGAGAAAGACAAATTTTTCCTGAAAGTCCTATCTGTATTGGAAAGACATCACATGAATTTAGTCTTCAACTATTTTGATAGTTCACAATTACTTTTATAAATTATCCATTGAGATCAAATGACCAAAAAAAAAAAAAAAGTAATTACCAGTGTATGTAGTTTAGATAATGCAATATCCAAAAATCCTTGAATCATTATTTGGTAAGATACGAAAATGATGCAACTGAAAGATAATTTAAAAACTTCTTTTAATCCAAAGAGTAATTTGGAAGTTTGGTAACAAAGGCAATGTTCTAAGGTGGGAAAAGTAACAGGACCTATGCTGAAAGATTAGGTGTCTCAGATCTTCCACCTCTAATTATGTTTGATATTGCCTGAGTCACAACCTCTCAGATCTGTTTCTTCACTCCTAATGTGAGAACAGTAAAATATATATGTGTGTGTGTATATATATGTACATATATGAATTATTAAGACCATATATACATGAAATCACCTTGACACTTCAAAGCTTAACTCTAGGATTACGGAGTCTGCAGGCACAAGAGCAGGGTCTCCTTTATTTTTGTAATCCTGTCCTGGAGAACAGCATTGGGTACAGGCTGGACGCTCAATGTACCTTTTTAATAAAAGTATTTAAAGTGGAGCTTAAGCAGGACCTTTAAAATTAAAGTTTATTTGAATAGTTTAAAAAGGTCTGTAAGCATTCCTTCAGAAATTCTTTTTTCATGAACAGGAAAGAAAGAGATTCTGAAGTTAATTCCAGGTTTTAAGATGGCCTTGTTTAAGTTACAAGTCCAAAAGTTTTACTACCAATGATAATTTATAGTGGGCAGTAAAGACTATAATGTACACCTGGGAAAATATTAACTCAGTATAATCAAAAAGTATATTTGATAGTTTATAAGACTTTCAGTATTCTTCTGCGCTTCTAGTGATATTTAGGACTGTAATACATGCCTAAAACAAAATCTTGAAAAACAAAATACTCAGGTAAAAACCCAAAACACCTTCAATTCTTCTACTCAGAGAAAAACCACCCTTCTATTGGCATTCAGAGCTTTTTGTATTTATCTATGCCTTAGTAACCTTTAAAAAAAAAAAAAAAGTGTTAACAAACCATATAAATTATTTTGTAGCCTGTGTTTTAACTTAGAATAGATTCTTCAAAGTCAACATTCTTCTTTGTGATATTTGATGGCTTGATCACAGCTATTGTATAAACAAACTACAATTTGTTTACCTTGCAGACTTTGGTAAAGTATTCTTATTTGTGGTATACTCCTAAAGCCAAAGAAAGTGGTGAAGGCCCTTCCATTCACCCACACATATTTGTAACTGTTTTAAGAAGTTCTAAAACACTTCTTAAAAAGATACTTTCCAATCTTCCATTTTCTCTTAAATTCAAAATATGGTCGATGTGTAAACAATTCCTAAAGCAAAAATTATACTCCTCTGTCCAATTTACTTCCAAATCATATTTCAGAAAAAGATTACAACTAAATAAAAGAAAAAATATCTAGAAACTTTTTTTGTGGAGTCTGGATTAAAATGTTTTGCCCCAACATATGCTTTTATAGCTGAGAATTTCTACATCCACTCTAGTATGTATTATTCCTCATTTGTAAAGCCAATGTTATTTTTTATAATAAAAGACTATGCTTCCCTTTCAGAAAGTAATGAAAACTCTGAGATGAAAAAATATTTTAAAACCAGCAAATAGTTTACAAAACCTCGATTCTTTCTGGTGTTGCAGATGAGAAGCTCAAATATCTGCCCTTACTATAAAAATAAGTCCCACTAATAAAAGTACACGGTTTTGAACAATTATACGACAAGAAAAGTCATTAGAAGAGTTTGTGTCAAACCGTCAAGACACAACAAAAAAAAGAAGGCCCTGAAAGGCGGAGAAAATGAAGGACTTTCCCGACCTGTCACTCGTACCGGGGACTAAGGGAAACGTTGACAGCTTTGAAGCTGCCTGGCGACGAGCGGGAAAGAGGGGCGCGGGGAATTTCCGGGCAGTGGCGCGCCTTTGTCCCGGCCGGCAGGTGCGGCAAGGCTCCGGGGCCCNACATAAGTTATCTGAGAAAGGGGCATAATTTATTTTATTTATGTTTCACACTGCCCTCACCCCTCCCAGCGCTGCCGTAAAACTAGCCCGCGGCCGCCAGGCGAACCCAATTCTGCGCGACACTGCGTGCGCGCGCACGCGAAAGAACGGCGTCGCACTTTACGGCAGTAGCGTGAGTGCGTGACGTTCGGCCGTGGCCTCAGTTAGCACGTGGCACTCGCGGAGTTACGTCGTTTTCTGGTGTCTCTGCGGCGGCTGCTGTTTTGACCGGCTACACTATGAAGCGGCCGAGTGAGTGGGGTCTCCAGAAGTGGGTGAAGAGGCCCCTACCTCTGGTGATCGCAGAACTCTCCAGGGCGTTCTTTTATGACTTGGTCTCTGGGGAGGTGGAGGGGTGGACTATGGAGGCCCTGTTCCCGCGTTCCCTCGTAGAATGAGGGTTGCAAGGCCCCAGTCGATCCTGTTAACCGTGAACCCACTGTCCACAAGGAAGGCTTGGCCCGAAGGGTGGAGAAGACCAGACCAGTGTTTTCCCTTCTGCGGCTAAGAGTGGAGAGCCGCCTTCCAAACGCGCTGTTCCTCCTGCCTGTGATTGGTGGTGCTTGATCCGAAGTGGCTGTCTTTCGGGGTCTCACGTTCCTGTGTGTGACCTCATTCTAATGTCGGAAGAGTAGGTGCGGGGAATGGCTCCATTTTTTATCTATTGAATCCATTCAGTCGGATTTGAAAATGGCATGTATGCTTGTATTGATTCCCCACATAATAATTAAATGTAGGTATAACTAACGTCTTAACAGAAAAAAAGACATGCCAGCATAGTCTACTCAACAAAAACTAAATATACTGATCATTTGTGGCTATTTCATTTTAAATTTTTTGTTGTTTTTTTGTAGAGTTGAAGAAAGCAAGTAAACGCATGACTTGTCATAAGCGGTATAAAATCCAAAAAAAGGTAAGAAGTGTTTTTCTTGGGACAGGTGTACTAAATGTATTGTAAATCTGATTTTTGCCCCATCTTCAGTAAGGAAGACTGGATTAAATATTTAGAAATTCAGATATTCTATAGATACAAACTCTTATGTATAAGGAGTACAGCTATGGAAAGTACAATAATTTGGTAATAAGATCTGTAAACATGATAATAATCCTTACAAACAACCTCCTTGTGACATTTTCTTGCTGTTTTAAACATATATTTGTTGTTTATATGATTCCAATTAAACCATTTCTTTAGGACATTTTTAAACTCAACTGCAGCCAGGCTGGTTTTTCACTTAAATTCTGTTCAAGTAGAAAGATTTTTTTTTTATTAAATGGAATTTTTTTTTTTCTTAATAGGTTCGGGAGCATCATCGGAAATTGAGAAGGGAGGCTAAAAAACGGGGTCACAAAAAGCCTAGGAAAGACCCAGGAATTCCCAATAGTGCTCCTTTTAAGGAAGCTCTTCTTAGGGAAGCTGAGCTAAGGAAACAGCAGGTAAGTTATGTTAACCAAAACACTTCCAAAATAAGTTAACAACATTAATCATCACTGTCTCACTCATTTCTCATTTCTCTTGGACACAGCTGGAAGAACTAAAACAACAGCAGAAACTTGATAGGCAGAAGGAACAAGAAAAGAAAAGAAAACTTGAAACTAATCCTGTTGGTGAGCCATCTGATGTGGAACCTGTGGAGGTAAGATTACATCTTTTTAAAAAGTAAGAAATGACAGGCTGGGGTCATAGCTCAGTGGTAGAGCACTTGCCTAGCATGTGTGACGTACTGGGTTCTATCCTCAGCACCACATTAAAAAAATAAAATAAAGGTATTGTGTTCACTCTACAATGGAAAAAAAAAAAAGAAATGAGTTGCATATATACAGGTTGGTGGACCTTTTGGGAGGAAGATAACTTGAGTTCAGACAGTTTTCAGTATTTTAAAAAATTGGGGCTCGGGTTGTACCTCAGAGGAGGAGTGCTTGCCTAGCATGCGTGAGGTTCAATCCTCAGCACCACATGAATATAAAAAATAAAGGTATTGTGTTCACTTTCAACTAAAAAATAAATATTTTTGAAAATCAGGGGTTGTGGCTCAGCGGTAGAGCGCTCGCCTAGCATGTGCGAGGCCCTGGGTTTGATCCTCAGTACCACATAAAAAATAAATAAACAAAATAAAGGTATTGTGTACAATCAAAAATAAATACTGAAAAAAAAGTCAACTACACTGATCCTAATCGTGGAAAATACAGGTTACAATTGCCATATATCTAATTTTGTGTCCTTTCATCATTATATTCTCTAGGAATTGGAACAATGCAAAACTAAGAAAGCCAAGTTGAGCAAACAGCACCCAAAGAAGTTATATTGTCAGGAACTTAAAAAGGTACCTTAGTCTAGGTCAGTGTCAAAAAATGGTATTGATTCAAAAAATTAGACTCCTGGCACCAGCCTTATAAAGGTAACTCCAAGATCAACAGGGTGGTGTATTCTAGGTGTAGTTGTTCCCAAGGCTAAAAGGGCCTATCAGACTACATAATTCAGTGTGGGTGGTGACATATTCAGAAGATGGGGGTATTTACACTTTAAAACCCATGCTCTTCAGAGGCTGCTGAGCAAGCTATATGAGAAATGATGAATGTTCTCCATTCTAAAATGAAGACATGAGCTCCAACTCTAAGCTTACCTTGTTGCCAAGTAGATAATCCCAGTAGACTCATGATAAGGATATTCCCAAAACAAGGAGTGCATTATGATTATTTATTCCTTGACAGGTGATTGAAGCCTCAGATGTTTTGCTAGAAGTGTTGGATGCCAGAGATCCTCTTGGTTGTAGGTGTCCTCAGGTAGAAGATGCTATTGTCCAGAGTGGACATAAAAAGCTGGTACTTGTATTAAATAAATCAGGTGAGGAAAAGGGATGTCTTTGATCCTTTTTTTTTTTTTTAACCTGCACGAGTGAGGTATGAGGAAAACATCTGAACAGTCTTGATTGTCACTGAAGACTGATAAGATCCAACTCTGACCTCAACAAAGCCAGAGCACGTGCACTCTAGTTGCCAAAGATAGCGCTGGGTGGCGGGAAGTAGGTTGTTTCTACAAGTGATAGGACTGTTTCTTCCTATTCTTTTGCTATTTGGTACTTTCATGTAAAGAACTGTTGAGATTTGGGTGCAGTGGTGCATGCCTTAATCCCAGTGACTTGGGAGGCTATGGCAGGAGGATCATGAGTTCAAAGCCAGACTTAGCAACTCAGTGAGACCCTGTCTCTAAATAAAATACAAAAAAGGGCTGGGGATGTGGCCCAGTGGTTAAGCGCCCCTTAATCCCTGGTTTTCCCCTTCAAAATGTGATGACAGTGTTCAAAATTCCTGCCACCTGCACAATGTTGAGTATTAGCTCAAAGCAAGTGAAATTTATGTGACAGATATTTAAATGAAATGATTGTCTAGGTTTGAGCAGTAGAAGGGTGAAACCAGAAAGTAGAAACCAGAACAGAGACTCTTTGAAACATAAAGAATAGGATAAAAAAAAATCACTGTTAAGGTTAGAAACCCAGGTTGTTGTTAATTAATTGAGGGTAAATCCTGGAAATAACTGTAGGGTATAATGCAGAGGTTGACTTCAGTTCTGGAAGGTTGAGCTACACAGGAGAAACTGAAATACAGAAGTGTAGATATTAGGATGAGGGCAGCTTGCCCTTCCCTCATTTTCCATTTAAATCCTTTTGAAAAAAGGCAAACAATAGTGAAATCTATGGTTTACCCATTTAATAAATTCACCTCAACAGAATGACTAAATTGAAGTATATGTCATATTTGTAATTCCTATCAGATCTAATACCAAGGGACAATTTGGAGAGCTGGCTAAATTATTTGAAGAAAGAATTGCCAACAGTGGTGTTTAAAGCCTCAACATACCTGAAGGACAAAGGGAAGATAACCAAGGTACACTTTACTATTAGTGGTGAGAAGTGTGGTTCTTTCAGATTTTCAATGGTTGAAATATGATGAGTATGCAAAATGTTGATTTTAAAAAATGAAAGATAATAAGATCCAACTCTGATTTCATCCAGAGATATCTGAAAGGCAATTGTCTAGTGATGCCAGATTTCTTGGGTTTCATCTATTGTCAGAATAATTAAACTAATGTGTTTTTAATTTTAACATGTCAAGATGAAGAAGAAAGCTGTTCCACTCAAACGTAAAGTGTGCTTTGGCAAAGAATGCCTCTTGAAACTTCTTGGAGGTTTTCAGGAGACTTATGGCAGAGCTATTCACGTTGGAGTAATTGGTGAGTTTCAATTCACCACATTCTACCTTTTTTCTTGAGTCAGGAACTACTTAGCAGGTCAATATGCCTGTAATCCTCAGCAGCTCAGGAAGATAGGAGAGTTCAAAGCCAGTCTCAGGAATTTAGCAAGGTGCTAAGCAACTCAGTGAAACTCTGTCTCTAAGTAAAATACAAAATAGGGCAGGGGGTGTGGCTCAGTGGTCTAGTGCCCCTGAGTTCAATCAAATTTCAAGATCTACTTAGCTGATATTAAGTTAGAACAGGGTTATGAAATAGTTTGCTCAAAAATTAGCTCTTGCCCCATTTACCTCCACACAAAAGATTTAGAGAAAAACTTACATAATTGCTCCTAAGTTCAGTTCACTGTAGTAAGTTGGCTCATGGTAGATATGGATGTAGCTCAGTGGTAAGAGCACTTGTTTTTCATGTGCAAGGCCTTGTGTTCTATCCTTAGCACTGCAAATGAATACATACATACAGGCATACTCCTTCTTTATTTGCATTAATAGTATTTTCCTGCCCTTTTATTACTTCTGTAAGGAATGAAGGAGCTAATTATTGGTCCTAGTGTTGCGAAGACACTGAGATCCAACTCTTGCTCTAAACATCAGGCAAACATAAAATTGTGCAGAGGAAATTTCATAATGATCAGTCCATACTGTGTTTTATATTTGTGAATTATTTATTTATAGGTTTCCCAAATGTAGGGAAGAGCAGCATCATTAACAGCTTAAAAAAAGAGCGGATATGTAATGTTGGTGTTTCCATGGGTCTTACAAGGTAAATTATGGTATTCTATAACAAAGAATTTTTCTTATAGATGAGTAAATATGATTTTATTTTATTATCCCGAGGATGGTAATTTCCTGTTCTTTAAAACTTTCAGTAAAAAGAAGAGGGTGGAACCAGCGGTGTGCTTGGGGAAGAATTGATTGGAGTGGGGTGGCTGCCTGCAATATAGTTTTAAAGACAAATTAAGCAACTAATTTGAGAGAGAAAAGAGCCGCCTCAGAGAAAGTGATGTTTGCACCTGGCTTTGGGAAATGAGAGACAGGTTGCCAGGTAGAAAAAAATGACAGTATTTAGGGTAGAGAAAATAGTTATGTGTTTAGGTAGGTATATGAACTACAACATGTAGTTCTTTTCTCTAAAAAGAAATGAATATACTGTTAGGCTTTCAGGTAAACATGAAGCAAATGATGATAAATTGGATCTGACTCACTGTGTTGAGTTTGTTCAATCCAACCCTGAGCTTCGTGTTCTCTGTTGCCCTCCAGATATAACCTGTGCCCCTGGTGATTCTATTTCTTTTCTTTCAGGAACATGCAGATTGTTCCCTTGGACAAACAGATCACAATCATAGATAGTCCAAGTTTGATTGTGTCACCACTTAACCCCTTAACTGCACTTGCTCTGCGGAGTCCAGCAAGTATTGAAACAGTAAAACCAATGGAGGCTGCCAGTGCCATCCTGTCCCAGGCTGATGCTCGACAGGTAAAGAACTCCTTCCCTTTCTGTTGAGCTCCCCTCATCACCATTTTGTAGTATAAGCATTTTAAATAGATTTTTTTTTTTCATTTACTCAGTCAAATGAAATTTCCTATTTTGCTTTAAGGTTGTACTGCATTATACTGTCCCAGACTATAAGAATTCTCTGGAATTGTTTACTAAACTTGCTCAGAGGAGAGGTCTGCACCAAAAAGGTGGAAGCCCAAATGTTGAACGTGCTGCCAGACTACTGTGGTCTGAGTGGACAGGGTAAGGATTCTATTGGCATTGTTTGTTTGGGTACTAGGGATCGAACCCAGGAGCTCTCCACTGCTGAGCCACATCCATCCCCAACACGTTTGTGTGGGTGTGTGTGTGTGTGCCAGTAATTGAACCCAAGAACACTTAGCCACATCCCCAGCCCTTTTGTTCTGGGTTTTGTTTTTGTTTTGTTTTTTTGAGACAGAGTCTTGCCAAAGTTGTTTAGGGTTTTGCTAAGTTGCTGAAGCTGACTTTGAACTTGGAGTCTTCCTGCCTCAGCCTCCTAAGCCACTGGATTCACCTGGCAGTAACTGTTTTTTTGATAGATCTTATTTTTAATTTCAGTGCCTCGTTAAGTTACTATTGTCATCCCCCAACTTCCTGGACTCCTCCTCCACATTTTAATGAAAGTATTGTGGCGGGCATGAAAAGGGGCTTAAATCTTGAGGAACTGGAAAAGAGCAATGCACATAGCATAGAAGGTGAGAGAGACTTTTGTTTCACCGCTTATTTTCATCTGCTTAAAGACCTTTATTAGGTCATATCTGTTTATATGGTCTTTTTTTTCCTTTACTAGCCATCAAGGGCCCTCATTTAGCCAAGAGCATACTTTTCCAGTCTTCGGGTCTGACAAATGGAATAATAGAGGAAAAGGACATACCTGAAGAATTACCAAGACAGAGAGAAAGAAAACAGGAGGAGGGGAAGGACAATGAAGACATGGTCAGTGAGGAAGAGATTGTTGACTATGAAGAAGCTGATGTAAGTGTATTCTCTCTATGAGTCAAAGTGAGTTTTCTGGTTTGTAACAAGTGTACATTCAAAGACTACTAAATTACCTGCATCATTTCTTTATCCCATAGGAAAAGATCTCAGACATGCCTCCTATAGAAGAGAAAAGAGAGCCACCACCACCTGAGGAATCTACAGCAGGTGAGCTTGAGGCTAAGGACTTCTAACAAAGCAGCTTAAGCATAGAATTGCTTTGTAAACCTCACTTTATTTTTCTCTTTCAGGTGAATCTGCAAGCTCTTTAAACTTGGATAAAATGACTCAAGAAGATGATGCTTATGATTTTAGCACAGATTATGTGTGACAGAAACTTGTCCTTTTATAAGGATTTCCTTAACATCTTAAGCAAACTATCAAAATGTTCTGTGTATAATGTGCCAGTTTTGCCATGACAAAGTGTAAATTTTGTGAATATGTGTTATGATGTATACATTAATACAAATACAGTTTTAAAAATATATAAAAAAATCTACATTGAACTCCTCTCTTAAACAGTGAAGGGATAGAAGTATTTATCTGAAAGCAAAGAAGTCTACTGAAAAATGTAGGTTTATTTACAGATTGGGCCACAGGTTTACAAAATTAAAACCAAGCAGCAGTTTTGAGCTAGCCATACCAGCTAGCTGAACTGGTTATATCAGTCTTATCAGTTCGTTCTTCTGGCCAGTCAGCACTGTAGTAAGCAAACAGTTGGTAAGACAGATGGAGACATATTTTTAGTCTATCTGGGAAGCTGACTGCCAGACAGGGCAATTTGTCATCTTTACTCAGCTGAAACATATCTTTTTCCATGGGTTGCAACAAATAGGAATTGAGGCCTACCAACTGTTACTTCCCACACTGTTACTTTCAAGGATTTCCTGAGAAATGCTTATAGTTTTAAATTCTAGTTTACTTTATGTTTGCGATCTCCATATGTCTTCGGATTAGGCTGAATTTGCCTGTTGGATCTGGAATATACCATTTTTCCCAAACATCAGTATATGAAGCAGTTCTTCCCCATGGTTTAAAGTGTCCATTCCAATGGAGTAACTTGGCAGCCTTTACAAACTGAGGTGAATACCGTTTTCCAGCACTGGAACCTTAATATTAAGAGAAAGCCAAATGATTATACCTGTCAAACACAAGGCAATGCCATGCCAAACAACTTGAAACAGTGTTAAGTCCAATTCTTAAAGGTGGTTCCTTCCTTGGACACTTAATCCTTTATTAGCTTAGGAGTTGGTTAATTAATTACTTACCAAGATGACGGACATTCCACATAGGATCAATGGTGGAATGCTGCTGGTAGAATACAATAAGCAAAGGTGGTGTTGTGATGCTGCCAGCCAGTGTTCTGCTGTACAATCCCTCTCTTGGTGGGAAAAATAACAAATGTCAGTGAAATACTGACCAACTTCTGTTACTCAAAATTCTCAGGGTTGAAATAAGTTTTTGACTAGGTCAGTTATATACTTACTCAACATTGAGTTTCATCCATTTTTCCAACTGGTTGGTTATATTCTGTCGTTTCCATTCTGTCAGGTTTGCAACGAAAACTCCGGGATTAAATGAGCAGGTACTGGCTTTCATGGAAAGTTTACGGATTCTTTCCTTTTTATAGTCAAGATAGCCAATGTAATTGTACTAAAAACAAATGGAATACATACTCTTGCTGCTTCAAACAGAAAAAGATTAATAATTTTATAGCCAGTTAAGAAAACAGCTTGTTAAACTAAGACTTCTAAGATAATTAGCCAATAAAAGTGAGGTTGAGGTTCTAAGGCAATGGGATCTAGATACTGATATTTCGCCAGATATTCAAAGAGAATTGTGTTGTCAGGTCTATAAATCTAGAAAAGAACGCTTGAGTTGCGGTTGAAATAATTGGGGAATGTAAACAATGGAAAAGGATGAGCTCCTTCCTTTTTAAACCTTTATGGAGAGGGGGGGATTTACTTGGTTCCCTGCTCCACGGATGACAACTTTAGTAGAGGTTGAATCACAATCTTCTGAGAATGCAGCTGCATGTCCTGGTTTCAGTGGTGTATTGTACAGGGCAAGAATATCACCTGAAATGGATATGGTGTTAAGATTAACATTTCTGGTTGCCTTGGGATTCCCTGTTCCACTTCCCCCTATGGTGACCTTTTATTAAAAATAATAATAATAATAATAATATACATTGTTTAATTGTAGATGGACACAATACCTTTATTGATGTAGTGCTGAGTATCAAACCCAGTACCTCACACATTCTAGGCAAGTGCTTTACTACTGAGTCCCAGCCCTAGCCCCAAAAGACCATAAATAAGACAAACACTATAGCCCACAATCTGGAGAAAAGCTCTCATGGTAACATTATTTGGTACCTTGCACAATTACATCATCATCCATGTAAATGGCCTTCTTTGCACTGGGAATGAAAATTGGCAAGTAGAACCTTGCAAAGGTTAGCTGAAAAAGGAAAGAAGTGTTGGCATAGGGTAGTGCCTATGCTTTGCTTCTTTTTGGTGGGGGGAGTACTATAGATGGAAACCAGGGGCATTCTACCACTGAGCTACATCCTCAGCCCTTTTGAGACAGGGCTGCCTTGGCCTCCCAAATCGCTGGGATTACAGGTACCTGCCATCACACCTGGCTTCTGCTTTTATTATAAAAGGTTCTTAGAACCCTTGGCAGAAGATAGCCAAAGGACTCTTAGAACTGTCCAAATTTGGTCCCCTGGGCAAAACTTGCACCGAACCCATAGTTATCCAGGAATTCTAATGATTTCCTGATCCTCCCAAGTATAAACAAGGATGCATGGAACTCACTGGTTTCATGGACTCCCCCTGGTCAGGATCCTCCTTTACTTTCCCTTCCAAAAGTTTAGTGTCAAAATTCACAATTTTGTACCTGATGTTTTTCAGGGAACCACTTTTCAGCCAGGACCTGATTTAAAAACAAACAAGAAACCATTTAAGTTAAATATTGATGTTTCCAAACAATAGCCTTACCTTTGCTTTCCTGATGAGAACATGTTTTTTAAAATATTTATTTATGTATCTTTAGGTAGACACATTTTGTTTTTATGTGGTGCTGAGGATCGAACCCAGTGTCTCATTCATGCTAGGCAAGCTCTCTACCACTGAGCCACAACCGTAGCCCGAGAACATAATATTATTGAGAGAGATCCTAAGGACTAAATGGGTGTTTTCAAGCTCCTTTAATACTTGGTTTCATCATCTGAAATAAGGTCTATTCCCACTAAAATCCCTCCCTGAACCAAGACATGGAAATTCTCTTGCAACAAAAACTACTATAGAAAAATGATAGAATTGAGAAAATCCTATCACCACATGAACCATTTAATTCTTAAACTTCCAAACACACTGAAGAAAATAAGCCAAAGTGTAATGGAATGAAAGCTAATTATATAGAAAGCTAGTAGTCTTTACCTATAGAATGACTATTAATTCACTGTCATGATCCTAAGTAATATATCTACCCAAGTCAAGTAATTTAAGAAAAGCCAGTGTTTCCTGAAGAAGTAATGCACATTGTTTTCTAGTCCACTCCTAATCAACATTCTGAAGACACTGTTATTTCTGTAGTCTATTTTAATGCAGTATTCTATATCTTAGTTGGATTCTGAGTTTTTCAAATATGAGAAAATCATAACTTTTCATTAAATATGAACCATGAAGAAAGCCACAAGGACAGAAATGTCTTAGAACTTTGACAAACGTTAATCTGTTAAGCTGTTTCTTGGAATAAACTTGACAAGTCTTCATTTATTTTCATGGATGAGACTCCATCAAATCGTGTTTCTTTTAATCACAGCAATTAAAATAGTTAATGACCATTTACTGAGCAATTACTATGTGCTAGGTGCTTGACATACCATATGCTGAGTTTGATGTTTTCATTCCAAAATTACAGATGAGAAAATAGCCACCCTGGACTAAGATTTAGGTCAGAGTCTGCTCACACCTTCATCCTACCATCCTGCCATTGTTCCCAAGTGTCTTCCCACTCTAAAAATACTCAGAGCATATCTATGAGATACGGAATTTATGATTAAGAAGCAGTAAATAACACTGCTTCTTTCTTTGAGAAAGCTGTATTACCAAAAAAAATAGTAACTGGAGCTAACAGTGTGCATGGTTCATTTACTTCCTGGCATAGCTCTATATCATTTCTGCTATCAGGGACATGATGCTTTTGATACAATCACATGGAAAAATGTACCATAGTTTATATGTGTATAATCCAAACTGTATAAATATACACACACATATGTATACATACATGTGTGTATATACATGTTTATATATTAAAACAGTCCTGGATTGGCAGCTGGTCTACTCTAGAGCACCACTAGAGGCAGAATCATTAGGTAAGCAGAGCTCACCGGAGATGGTCTGCTGTATCATTGAGGGTAACAATGTAGAAAATCACACTGGAGCGAGTATTGTGCTGAATACTGTTCATAGCTGCAATGGCTCCCCCGAGCCTGTCTTCAGATGCTGCAATGACCACAGGAATCTCCTCTTGTCTCCTCTCAACTGCTTGTCGGGGAGCATTTGGAACAAAATCTATGGGCTGAAGCCCCAGAATTCCTGAATCTGAAAAAAACATACAGGAAGGCACTGTGATACAAACACAATCTTATAAACTTCTGATACAGAGTCCAAGACAAGGAAAGAAGTAAGGTGATATTATGGTACCAATTTACCTTATTCTCTCTCTCCCATTAAACTTTGAAGTATACAACCCAGAAATTGTTTTCCTGTATATAACCAAGCTTTTGCAAAAGTGGAAGATTTTAAAAATCAGGCTGACAACACTGATAGACTATTAGTAAGAAAGTAGCAGCACCTTTCTAGAATGTATTGTAGTGATTTGGCTCAAGAGCCTTAAAGAGGTACATGGCCTTTGACCTAATCATTTCCCTTGCCACCCCTCTTAAGGACAAAATCTGAAAAGTAATCAAAAGTCACAATTTTAGTTGGGATATAGGTTGGTGCCTAGCATACACAAGGCTCTAGGTTTGATTCCCCAGCAACACACACACACACACACACACACACACACAAAAGTCACAATTTTATTCATAGTTGTGAAAGACCTAGAAATAAACCATAAATGTTTTTCAAACTACAAATCATTTAAGTAGGCATGAAATCAGAATTTAAAGAGACAGGATCCGAATGTTTTCTGTGATGCTGGGGATAGAGTGCAAGGCCTTGCCCATGATAGGAAAGTGCTTTACCACTGACTTACATCTGCAACCCCCTGATTAGAATTTGAATAGAAAAAGCTTCTAGATTGGAGTAGAAAATTGAATTAGAAAACAGAACGCATTACACCCAGTAACTAAAAGTATGATGTAAACCTTCCTTCTTGCCTTTTTGTACTAGTCCCTTATATCTAGTTGGTTCCATATCAGTGAATTCAACCAACCACATATCAAAAATGTGAGGAAAAAATTACTATACTGAAGAAGAGCCTTGTTTTTGTTGTTACTACATAAATATACAGTATAACAACTATTTATATACCATTTACACTGTAGAAAGTTAAATCTAAAGATGCTTTAAAGTATACAATAGGATGTGTGTACATTATATGCAAGTACTATGCCATCTTATATGAACATCCAAAGGTTTTTTTTTTTTTTTTTTAAATATTTATTTATTTTTTTAGTTTTCGGCGGACACATCTTTGTATGTATGTGGTGCTGAGAATCGAACCCGGGCCGCACGCATGCCAGGCGAGCGCGCTACCGCTTGAGCCACATCCCCAGCCCCCATCCAAAGGTTTTGATGTCCTGGGAAGTCCTAGAACCAGTCCCCCATGGATACAGAGGGATGACTGTATATTCCCTCATTTATTCCAGCATATACTGGGTATCTATTATGTGATTGGCAATACATAGGCACTGGGGATACAGCCATGAATAAAACATACAAATCCCTACCATTGTGGAGAATGAGTAACAGATAATAAGTATATGTGTGTGTTGCATGTAATGCATTTGGTCATCATCTGGAAGTAACTATAAGAAGACGATTTCCTGTGGAAACAAGTAAACTATGCAAGTGAAATATTAAAGAGTTTCTGCCACCACGGTGAAATGCTTATGATAAAATCACATGGAAAAACATGTCATATATACAATTTAGTATAATCTCAACTCTGCAGGAAAAAATATACACAGAAAAAGATGGGAAGTTTATAGTAATTATCTCTAGGCAATGAAATCACTCATTCAACTAATATTTATTGGACACTTCCTTTGATCATCATTCTTAAGTATGGGAAATAAAGAAATGAACAAATTGCCTTCATGAAGCTTTTTTTATAAAATTTTTCCACCAGAAGCATGTATTACTTTTTATTTGTATATGCTATACATAAATATATACATACATATTACAAAACATGCTTACCAGGACAGTGGTAGGGCATGTGCTTAGTTTGAATAAGGCCATGGGTTCAATCCCAAGCACCAAAAAAAAAAAAAAAAAAAACCCCACCAAAACAACATATACAAAAAAACTATATGCTATAAGTACTCAGTGAAAGGGGAAAGTTAGTATAGTCTTCCTCTGAATCAACTATAGTGGGTAGCAAGCAATACAAAAATGATTTTTGACTAATACCCTGAAGCCTTAAACATCCCTCAATACCAAGGTAGAAAAGTGCAAGCAATTTAAAATAACTTGTAATTATGCAATGATTTTTTAAAAATTAGCTGATAAGCTTTTACGATTTCTATTTTATAACTAGAGTTCTACTGATGTGGTTGCTCAAGTTAAAGTAACAGGTGAAGGAAAGTAACCAGAATGACACTCCTGGTGACCAAATCATGCATCAAATATCAGGGTCATGTGCCTGCTCACATCTTCTGAAGCCCTGACCTGCTGAAATGTCAGCAGATGGCAGTCCACAGAGGCCCCTCTAAGGCCTCTGTTTTAATGAAAAGGAATATTCTTGTCAGATAAAATTCTTAGCTAACAATTTGCTCTACAAGGAGAAGAAAAGTATGGGAGGACACCATAAGAGCACAATGAGTACTCACCATGCCTATTCCCAAAGTCTTTCCTAGTTTTTGTTAAAGCCAAGAAGCAAGCTCTCATTTCCTTATCTAAATTAGGATGTGAGATACAGGAAACTCCAGGTCCTCAACAAATTCCATGATATTAGTAAGGTTTCCCATACCTGAAACCTCATTCCTTAGTAAACTGCTCAGTCCAAGGAAGTTATGGTGCAAAACCAGTAAGAAGAGAACAACAGCCAGGACCAAAATGACGATGTTTACTGAAACAGATGGAAAAAACCTGTATTAAGATCTTTTTTACCTTTGACTAAGTTATAAAAAACAACATAACTTGCAGAGAGAGCATACCTTTACGGAATGACATCTTTTTCTTCTGTCTTATATAAATACTAGTTATTAGCCCTACAAAACAAAATCAAGCCCCCAAAGTCAGTAAGTACATGAAAATGGCCATCAAAATGCCAACACTTACTCAGGTAGAAAGAAGAGGTTTATAAGATATTCTGCCAGTAACTCATTTTGAATCCACAGTCTCCAAGAAACAAATTTGGGATCTGAAATCTTTATGGTAGTCTTAATACTTAAAAATAACTTAGAAATATGTAGCCTTAGCCTTGTACATTGTATGCCACCACAAGATGGAAAGCAAAAGAAGTTCTATCAAGAATTCCTAATGTTGGGCTGGGGATGTGGCTCAAGCAGTAGCGCGCTCGCCTGGCATACGTGCTGCCCAAGTTCGATCCTCAGCACCACATTCAAAGATGTTGTGTCTGCCGAAAACTAAAAAATAAATATTTTTTAAAAAATTCTCTCTCAAAAAAAAAAATAATAATAATAATTCCTAGTGTCTAGCTGGGTGTGGTGGTGCATGCCTGTAATCCCAGCAGCCCAGGAGGCTGAGACAGGAGGACTGAGGTGCTAAGCAACTCAGTGAGACCCAGTCTCTAAATAAAATGCAAAAATAGGGCTAGGGATGTGGCTCAGTGGTTGAGTGGCCCTGAGTTCAATTCCTGATACCAAAAAAAAAAAAAAGAATTCCTAGTGTCTAACCACTATAGAAACATTTCAGAATGAATTTACACTTAAAACTCCTTCTTAAATGACATGGGCTGCTGGGCATGGTGGTGCACACCTGTAATCCCAGCAATTTGGGAGGCTGAGGGAAGAGGGTCACAAATTCAAGTCCAGCCTTGGTAACTTAACAAGACCTTCAGCAATTTAATGAGATCTTGTCTCAAAATGAAGAATAAAAAGTGCTAGGGAAGTAGCTCAATGGTAAAGTGTTCCTAGTGCCAAAAAAGAAAAAAAAAATTAGATATGGACTCGGTTCTCTGTGCCATAGTGACCTGAGAGTTTACAGTGTTGTTCTCAAATATTAAAAATATGAGGGGGAAGGGGAGAGGGAGAGGGGGTGGGGAGAAAGAGATGGAGGGGAAGTGGGGGAGGGAGGGGCTGTATTCCCAGTGACTAGAGAGGCTGAGACAGGATGACCAATCAAGGATTGGTCTCAAAATGTAAAAAAAATAATAAGGGCTAGGATGTAGCTCATTGGTAAAGGTCCCTGGTTAGATCCCCAGTACCAAAAAGAAAGAAAGAAAGAAAAGACAAAAAAATGAGAGAGCTTCTTTCTGGGCATATATGTTGATTTTCCCCCTATTGTGTGAGGCATGGGTTCGATTCTCAGCATCACATACAAATAAATAAAATAAAGGTCCATCAACAACTAAAAAATATTTTTAAAAAAGAAAAAAAAAGGGTATCCAATATTGTCATTCTCACCTGGCTAGTCCTTCCCAGCTCATATCACCTTTAATTTTTCAAAACAAATAATTCCATGAAAACAAGATTGTAGGTGAAACTAAATTTATTAAACAATTATATTTTTACAACAATCTCTGTGAAATGTTTCATTAAGACAGACTTTATGTATCCAGGATATTGTGATTCTACATTTGAGACCTTTAACTCTTTTTTAACTTCATCTTCACCAATAATATGGTACCTTGTGTTTACATAAGGCAATTTATTTTTTCAAAGCACTTTGAAACATATTTCTAAGTACCAAAGTCTGAATTAATTTCATCATAGGTAAACTGTGTTGACTTCTCAAAGCCTTTCAAAAATGGAGAAATATATTGAAGTATTTAAAAACTGGAATCACAAGCCAGATTACAAATTTGGGGGAAAGTAGTTCAGACTCCTAAAGAACAATCTAGAACAAAAACACATGCTCACACACACCCATTTCTTTCTAGGGCAATATACATGAAGTATATTAATGAACATCTTCTCTAAAGAATACACCTTATATACCCTAAGCTATGTCTCTTATCACATTGTGGGCTAAGCCTTACTTACAGAAGCTGACAGATTGGGAGCTGTTCAGATAAAGACCTAACATCTGCCTACTTTAAGCCAACTTCTACCTTGACTGGATAAAACAATCTCACTCTAATAAATCTCTGATACTTACTGGTACAAAGGACAATATGTTACCATGTCAACTTTTATAACAGTAACTTATAAGGGAGCACAGTATTCGGACTGAGAGGCACATGTACTTGTGCTATTTCAGTTATCTGGACACAAGAAAAACAATTTCAGAAAGTATTTAATTACTTAAATAGATCAGAATGGCAGAAAACACTTGCTCCTAAAACTCTTCAACATGCAAAATGCCAGTTATCATAAGAATATGTCTGATCCCTATTTCTTTTCCTGGTAATAAACCTTCCTTGATTTGTTTAAAAGGACTTCTCACAAACTTGTATTTGTAATCTGGATGTATGATAGTAGCTATATTTTTGAAAGAGTACACAATTGTGTACAATTTGATCTGTAATATTCCATTGTTTATAACAAAAATTAATGTTTCTTTTAGAAATTTCAATTAGAAATTAATAAACCTTCAAATTTCAAAAATCAGTCATAAAAATAAAACAACCTAAGAGGATGATGGGGGAGCATGGGAGGAATAGACAAACTCTAGATAGGGTAAAGGAGAGGGAGAGGGGAAGGGAGGGGGGTTTGGAGGTAGAAAAGGCAGTGGAATAAGATGGACATCATTACCCTAAGTACATGTATGAAGACATGAATGGTGTGACTCTACATTGTATACAATCAGAGATATGAAAAATTGTGCTATATATGTGTAATATGAACTGAAATGCATTCTGCTGTCATATTAGAATAAATTAAAAATAAATAAATAAATAAAACAACACCCCTATTCCCACACAAATCCCAGGGTAGGTGTCATTAATATGAAAGAAACCTTAAAAGAATACTTTGCCAGTTTACTTGCCGGCAACCTGCATTTATATGCACACTTCCAATGCTGTTCCTGTTTTTCGTTCTCTCCTGTCACTATAGCCTAAGCATTTCCATTAAAGTCCATTCCACTGGTGTTGTCTATCGTCTATCCTATAATTGTTTTCTTGGTGTAGTTTCATCAACTTTTTTCCCTCTCTGGTGGATCACTCTTCTCAGCATTCTAGTATGTTCAAGTATCTTCCAGATAATTAAAAAAAAAAAAAAAAAGACACCATTCTTTCCACCCCCCAGCCCCCAGTTGACCTACAGGCCCATTTTTCTGCCTCTCTTCACTTTAAACACCTGAAAAGGATTTAGTCTCTAGCTCCATCCCCACCCCCTTTTTTTTGTCTCTTAAAATTTTTAATTAGTACATTATTATAATTATACATAATAGTGGGAATCATTCTTGCACACAATACTCTCCTTTTCAGCCTCCAAATCACACTTTTGTCCCTACATTCAAAATGCTTTGAGCTGGACATGTGGCACACACTTGTAATTTCAGCTACTTGGAAGCTGAGGCTGACAGAACAATCACAGGTTGGAGGCCAGCCTCAGCAACTTATTGAGATCCTGTCTCAAAATAAAAAAGTGCTGGGGATATAGCTCAGTGGTAAAGTGCCCCCTGGATTCAATCCCCAGTATGGCAAAAACAAAACAAAAACAAAAACAAAAACTCTGGTACAGGCCATCAAAGATTGGTCATCTTTCTGACCGCCTCACCCCTTACTAATCCCTTAAGAGGCCATCAGGAAAGTTCACACCATTCTTCCTCCTTAATTATCAAATTGTCTTGTTTGTTTGATTATTCAGTCTTTCCTGACTAGAATGTAAGCTCTATGAAAACAGGGACCACAATGAAAATATTTACTGATATATCCTTGCTACCTAAAAAACTATGCCAGGCAAATGGTAGTCAGTATGTGATGTCTGTTTAAGTATCCTGCTAATCTGGGAGCAAGAATAGTTCTCTGCTCAAGAAAGAAACAGCATTTTTGGGTAAAAATCATGAAAAAAAAATTCCAACATAAGGAAAAACATGGGATTCCAATGGAGCTCTCTCTCAAAAGGAATCTAATAGGCAATTTCTTTTTCCTTTAATCTTTATAGTTCAAATACTTTAAGATCTCTATATGGCCATCCTACAACAGGCACTTTAAGAGACACAATGCAAAGGGATATTTCTATTTAAACGTAGAACAAGAAATTGTTCAAATACACTGAGAAATAGAGAGAGCTATTTAACTCTTAAAAAGACCTGTTTAACTCTTGCCCTTCTCTGCATCTATCGGCTACAGGCGCCGGCTCCTTCTGAGCTTGGGAAAGTGTCAAAAGAGACCATTTACTGAAGGGTAGAAAGAAAGGGCAGAAAGTGAGTATATAGAGCCACTTTCTCCTAACCCTTCACTGGGGAGCTGGAATTTGACTTTGAGCAGTTATGGAACCTCCCAGGCCCCACGCTGATCTGCACCTCCCTGGGCTGCCACATGTCCTCCACCTCTTTCCCCCATTGCTAAGCCATCTGTCATATATTTCTGGGATGATGTGGCAGTATACCGTGACATATTTGGGGATCTAGGAAGGCAAGAGCTTGGGCTTCGTCGCAGTCGTGTGCTCAATGACGGGGGAGGGTCCAAGCTTTTGAAATACCCAGCAGCCTTGGAGGAGCCCGGGAACCCTTGGTCGGTCTCTACAGGGCGGGCCCAGCTTGGGTCTGCGAGGGCAGATGAAGCCCGCAAGCAGGTCAGTGGGCCGAATTTAGGTCCCCTTGGGCGCAGGCTCTTTCCATGCTATTTGAGGGGCGGCCCACAACCTGGTACCACTCCCAAGGAATTTCCTTTCTCTGGAGGACATGGCTCGGGCTACCTCCATTAAATTCTAGGGGTCAACAGGGGCCCCTTACGGTTAGGAGTGACGGAGAGGTGGTGTGAAGCTCCAGGGTTCCCGCCAGGCCGCTTTAAGACGGTCCGACCAGTCGTGCCCCTCAGCCGCTCTAGGCGAGGCTTACCTGCTGGAGGAGGAGAAGGAGCAGGAGGAGGAAAAGGAGGAGGAGGAGCCGACGCCCGCGCCCCGGCCCGCCCCGCCAGCTCAGCGCCCGCACCGCAGGCCCCGGGACCTAGCCCGCCGTCCGGCCGCCCGCGTGTTCTGCACTCCGGGTCAAGTCCACCTGCCCGCTGGCCCACGACTTCGATGGCAGTCACGCCGTCTAACAACCCAAGCTGGTCAGCGGCCCTGACCACCAGAGCGCCACGCTCAGCAGGCGCCGTGGGACAGCCCCGCCGCCGGGGTCCTTGCCGAAAAAAGGCCGTCGCCATGGAGACCCGGAGCGTTCCGGCAGCAGTTAAGCCGAGGAGGCGCGGCGGACAGTTTGCCGCGCCCGAGCCGCGGTTCCCGGGACTCAGC
>NW_025999941.1:10628944-10664838 GCF_001458135.2 Marmota marmota marmota | reverse complement strand
CGGCCTATCCCGGCTCGGCGGACACATCCGTTTCCGGGGCCGCAGCCATCACACAGCGCGGCTCTGTTCGCCCTCCGGGCGACACAAGTCCTCAGACTCTGAAAGCTGCGCTTCAGTGTCCGTCGCTCTCGCTCTGCTCTCCGCCTACTGAGTCGACCATGCTGGAACATCTGAGCTCGCTGCCCACACAGATGGTGAGATGCTGCCACAGGATCCCAGCCCGCTACGCTAAAGCCGGTGCTGAGCGGCTCACAGCCTAAGGGGTTACTCTCCAACCTCTTTCGCGAATTGTGCCTCTCGGGTCCTCTTCCCTTCCCCAAAAAGGATTTCCCTTGTCGGTGTTCCGTTAGGACGCGCAAGCTCCCCCAGGAAACTCAAAATTTAAACCCCTGATCTTAGTGTTTGCCTTGCCGAAGTGGTGAGTTCCGGGCGCCAAGTGTACCTCCTCGGTGGTGGAACCAATTCCTTTTTTTCCTCTCCATTACCTCTAGGATTATAAGGGCCAGAAGCTAGCTGAACAGATGTTTCAGGGAATTATTCTTTTTTCTGCAGTAAGTATTGGTTTTACATTTAATCTTTTTAATCGCCCCCTCCCAAGTTTGTCTGTATTTAATATACTTTGTTTGTCTCTAGATAGTTGGATTTATCTACGGGTACGTGGCTGAACAGTTCGGATGGACGGTCTATATAGTTATGGCCGGATTTGCTTTTTCCTGTTTGGTAAGAAATTTGTGGATATTTGAGTGTTAGTAGCAACATAAGTTTTCTGAGTTGGGTTGCTTTGATTGCCCCTGAGAACCACAACCAACTCTTTTTTCATGTTTCCCATCAGTGTTTCTCCTATCACTGAAAAAGTGGAATGTCAAGTAGTGTCTGATTGTGTAAGCTGCATACAAAGGTACATCTTCCTTTGGCAGCTACTTCAGGCAAGAGTCAAAGCTAGCAAGAATTTTGCACAGTGCTCACATTGCCTCCTTAAAGTGTCTTGTCTGGACAATGTGACTCAAAACTTTTACAGGAATATCAGTTGTTGCCTTGGTTAGAATAGGCATTATTTTGGAACCAGGCATTATACATAAAAATAGTCTTTTAAACTTTTAATACATATAATTTATCCATTTTTCTCTGTTCTGGCCTAGCTGACACTTCCTCCATGGCCCATCTATCGCCGACATCCCCTCAAGTGGTTACCTGTTCAAGACTCATGCACAGAAGACAAGAAACCAGGGGACAGAAAAATTAAGAGGCATGCTAAAAATAACTGATTTGGGTTCTCATGACTTACCACCTGCTTTTGTTCCAGTTGCTTTCATATGCAAACATGAGCTGAAATCACCTATGCTCTTACAGCACAGATGGGTGTAAATTTAGTTGTCATTTATATTTCACTTCTAACCCAGTTGTGTTTTGGTTTATAAATATTTTAGACCTTATCTTATTCTGAAATGGAGAACAGAAAACAAAAGTATGCAGTGTTTCTTTCAGGTATGCATAAATAATGAATAAATGCCTCATAAAAGTACAGTTTGTCGAAGTTTTATAATACATTGGGTCAAACTTTTTAAAACTCACCCATGTCTAAAGGGCCATTGGTTGTTTGTTCTGCAAGTTTATTAGTAAAACCTAAAGTTATGGTTCTAAAAATATAAGCACCATATTCTGTAGTTGGAAGTTCTTAGTTTACTATTCTTAACAATAGTAAACCCTTCTGAAGATTTACTAATGTAAATCTGTGGCAAAATGAATATTTTAGTAGCCCTAAAATAAGAGCTGTTGTTAAGCAGAAAACATTTAATCTCTGTTTTACTTAAAGGTGGACCAAAGTGAAAACCTACAAAGCTATAAATTCCTTCTAATGTGGGAATGGCAGTAGGAAGATTATTTAAAGTAATGTTATATTTCTCAGTACCAGGGCATAGGACTTCAAATTATGAGTTTAAGAAAATATCAAAGATAATACAGTAAAAATGAGTTAAATATTTTTTTTTAAGGTAAGAAAAAAATCACTGGACACGGTTATGTACCCTACAAACTACTTCAAGCTACTGAGGAGGCTGAGATAGGAGGATCATAGGTTCGAGGCCAACCTGAGTCACTGAGACCCTGTCTTAAAAAGGGATAGGGATGCAGCTAAGTGGTAAAGCCCCTGGGTTCAGTCCTACTACCATAAAAAAAATGGGGGGGGGGGATTAAGACAGAAATAAGAACAAACACATCATTAAGTATAATAAATGTGATTAGTTAGAAGCTCCCAGTTACCTCATGGTCTCAAAATGAATTCCAAAGTTTGAAAACAGGACAAAGGATATATTGGGCAGATATAAGCAGAAAGCAAGGTTAACAGTGAAAGAGTCTGAAATCCATAATTGGAGCAAAATAATAATAATCAATATACATTGAATACGATGTAAAGTATATAAACCACACTTAAATATACAAGAGTTTGGCAAAACTGCAGACCAATACTTTATCTTTCAGAATATGGCAGATCAAATAGGCTATATGGGAAGACTTTTCCACTTGTTCCCTGTTCCTGGAATGCCTTCCTTCAAATGCATAACTTACTTTCATCCTTTCACTGAGGTCTCTAACCAGATGTCACTATCTAAAAGAGCTTTCCCTACTGTCCACCTGAAACACAGTAGTTTGCCATACCTACTTAGTTTGCTGGATTGCGTGACATTTAATATATCTCACAACATATATTTGTTAATTGTTCTCACTAGAACATTGGCTCCATGGTAACAAAGACCCGGAGTTAACAAATCGGTTCCTTGATCAAACTAGCCTCAATTCAAGAGCTTAATAACCATATATATATTTATAAGACTAGTGGCTACCATATTTTGAACCATGCAAAATTTTGCTGAAATATTTGATAAGTGATTTTGCATATAACAATTTACCTTTATTGAATGCCAATAGGACCATTCCAATAATGGAAAAAAAATCCAAGAAATAGAGGTTAGGCTAGTACATGTGAGGCTTGCCTAGCATTGGGTTCGATCCTCAGCACCATATTAACAAAATAAATAAAGGTATTGTGTCCATTTACAAATAAAAAGAAATTTTTTTTAAAAGAGGTTAATGTAAAAAAGAGTATCTTATCAGTCTCTGAAATTCAGTCAAAGGTATAGTCAAAAAAACTGATAGACTTAAGATTGTTTTAAAAATTAATTAAGGATACCCAGTAGCTCAGGAAGCTGTGGCAGGAGGATCCCAAGTTCAAAGCCTCAGCAACTTAGCAAGGTGCTAAACAATTCAGTGAGACTGAAATACTAAAAAGGGCTGGGGATGTGGCTCAGTGGTTAAGTGCCCCTGACT
Organism: Marmota marmota marmota; assembly: GCF_001458135.2. NCBI lineage: Eukaryota > Metazoa > Chordata > Mammalia > Rodentia > Sciuridae > Marmota > Marmota marmota. The sequence continues at coordinate 10,661,514 of NW_025999941.1, read as the reverse complement.
TAAATATCTGGTACCAAAAAAAAAAAGATGATAAAAAGTGAATTAAATATTCAAGAAAAAAAAACACAAAATAACCAAGACAGTAGGATGAAAATATTTTGATAAAAATAAACAACATGAGAATAAGAAAGTATGTATAGATGAGATTCTTTTGATTCTAAAAACAATTAGTACTACTTTATACCAATGACTATGGAGAAAAATGTGGATCTCTAAAACATGCAAGAAGAGGTAAGCAGGAAGACCAATAGTTTGCCAAAAATTGGCTCCCACCCAGGCACTGAGAGTATATGGTCTTACAAGTTCTCTAGCAAACCCTGATAGTAAAAATAAGAGCTCTCAGAAACTCAACTGTGAGAATTGTAAAGGCAGGGAGTACTGTTTTATTCACCACGATATCTCTAGCTCCTGGCATAACACTAGGCACATAGGTAAAATTAAATAAAAACTTAAGAACTAAAAGAGAACATTTTTATTGTGTAATTTTCAAAGAAAATAAGGCACATTTTTATAGAAACTGAAAACATCTGGAACAGTATTTATTTTTAGAGTCCCTTGAATGCAGAAGGAAAAATTTACTAATCAGAACATATTTGATGAAAACTATTTAATAGAAGAAGAGTATGACTTCTTATTAAACAATAAAATGTGATATAAAATCCTACATTTAAAACATGGAAAGACAACCAATATCTTGATATACACGAAGACAAACTTCCAGAGACAAATATTATATATATCCTTATGTATATCCAATTTAACAAAAAACTTTTGACTAGAAAAGTGATTAAGAGATTTTTTCACTGATGGAGAAATAAATCTAACAAAACTAGTATGTGAAAACATAATGATTTACAAAACCAAAATACTTTAGATTCACTTGTATACCCTAAGTGAGGCTCATGTTACATGAAAACATTAAACATCCATCAAAGTGTAAAAACAGGATCTAGCTGCTCAAATACCACATAGAACTTCATTTTCTTTAAATCTACCCCCAGAATAGTGAATTGATTTTTTTTTCTTTTAAATAATGGCAACTATTCCCTAAAGTTATTAAAAATAGCAGATGTTATCACTGGACATATTATTTCATTTGTTTCTCTGTTGTTTTTATCACTATAGTACAATATAAAACTTCTAATCCAATGTTTTATGGTCCTGTGTTCAAGCTAATTAACACCTCAAAAAAAAAGTTATAGATATAAACTTTAAATGGTTTAAGGCTCAGTAAACAGTAACCAAAAAAGCAACATTTTCCCTCAGGAATATGAAAGTCAAAGATTTTTTTTCTTTTGTGAACTTGCTTCATATTACTCTGTTCCATCCAATTTTTTTCTAGTAAGAAAACCCCAGAGATATAAAAGGGTGGTGAATGGCTTTATGACAACTGTTACAGTTTGTTTTTAAAGCCCCAAACTTTGAAAATAGGTCTTTAGAGCTGGAAGATTAGAACAAGTTCTCAAAATTTCACATTTTCTTCAAAAAATTTCAACTGGCGAGCTTTCACACTATAAGTTGTATATTTTTCACCCATGTGCTCTTGTAAACGTACCTATTTTGGGAAACAAAAAGAAAATCAGTATGTAATAGTAAAAATAATTTCTAGAATCTTAGTAGGACTTTTATGAGCATGATACCCAAGGTGGAAACCATATAGGAAAATATTAATGGCTCTATTTACATAAAAATTTAAAAGTTCAAGATTTTTTAAAAAGTCATAATAAAAGAGCAAAGTATGGAAAATATTTACAATGTTCATGCCAAAGAGTTAGTAACATTAACATAGAAGGAGGTCTGGGGCTGGGATTGTAGCTCAGTGGTAGAGCGCTTGCCTAGCACACATGAAGCACTGGGTTCAATCCTCAGCACCACATAAAAATAAATAAAGGTATAAAAAAAGGAGGGGTTCTTAGAATCAACAAACCCCAATAATTCTAGAATACCAGAATTGATAAAAACTCAATTCATTTATATATGTGTATAAATGTAAATCCCATACATTTGTAGAACAGTCATACAGGTAACAAATTAGCCAATACATAAAGTTCAACCTATTGGGTGCAGTGGCACACGCCTCTAATCTCAGTGGCTCGGGAGGCTGAGACAGGAGGATCAATTCAAAGCTAGCCTCAGCAACTTAGCGAGATCCTGCCACTAAATAAAATAAAATATAAAAAAGGGCTGGGGATGTGATTCAGTGGTTAAGGACCCCTGGGTTTAATCCCTGGTAACAAAAACAACAACAAAAAAGTCAACCTGATTAATAATCAAAAAAGTATTGTTGGGGCTGGAGCTTAGTGGCAGGGTGCTTGCCTAGCACACGTGAGGTATTGGGTTTGATTCTTAGTACCGCATACAAAAATAAGCAAATAAAATAAAGGCATGCTGTCCATTTACAACTTCAAAAAAAAAATAGTACTGTGTGTGGACTGGGGGTATGACTCGGTGGTACAGTACCTGCTTGAGGCCCTGGGTTCAATTCCACACACACAAATAAAAGTATGATATGACTTTTAATGTATATCTATTCAAAGAAATGCTTGAAATTAAAAGAACAGTAATGTTAAGCAGGTATCATGTACCTCTGATTCAATGTACAGAGGACACATGATTTTTGTGATGCTCCTGACAAAAAAATATATCACTTCAATGCATTCATGAGAAACCAGAAAAATCCAAACAAATTGACATCTCATAAAGCACATGGGCTATATTCTTCAGCAATGTCAAAATCAAAAAACAGACACAAGAAATCTTCCAAATTAAAAGACATAACTAAACACAAATGAAATCCTGATTGGCTCCACATTTCACATGAGAGCATAAGGAACTCTGCAGATACTCAGTGAAAGTGATGAAAATTATTTTAAATAAGTCATTTAAGGTCTAGAAATGGTTCTAGGGCATACAGCATATGAAGAAACGTTTATTCAAGAAAATCTTAAGTCTGTAAGAATAGTGAGTCAGTGGTATGTGAATTGAGACCAACCACTATTCTTCCCTTCCCAAAACTATTATAGACTGATGAAGCCAAGAACACAGGCCTCTTTCCCATCAGCTCCCAGTTGAAAGGCTCTATCTTCCTGGGCTGGGCAGGAGGACATTGGTCTATCTCATGCTTCTGCCTGTTGTTGAGGCTAAAATTCATGAAAGTGCAGCCAAGAAGTAGGAGCTCTTCTGCCCAGCCCAGACCTGTAGGAGGGAGGCTAAGAAAACCAGAGACTACTGCTTCATCCCCTACCCCTTCCCAGGTGTGCATCCAAGAAAACAGAATCCACACCAAAATGTCTACATGAGTGTTCATAGCACCATTATTCATAAAGTATTCCACAAAAAGTAGAAACCACTCAAATGTCTATAATGAACATATAATGAAATATTATTTGGCCATAAAAAGCACTGATACATACTATAACATGGATGAATCTTGAAAACATTATGCTAAATGAAACAAAACATAAAAGACCACATATTTTCTTATGTCCCCATTTATATGAATTTTCCAGAATAGGCAAATCTGTATATAGAGAAATATTCATGGTTGCTTAGAGTGTTGGAGATTTAGGAGACAATGGGGAATGACTGTTAACAGGTACAAGGGTTCTTTGGGGTAATATTCTAACAAAGATTGTATGATTGTACAACTCTGTGACATTAAAAACTATTGAAATGAATACTTTAAATAGGTAAATTGTATGGAAATGAATTATAGTTCAGAAAGTCGCTAAGCAAATTTTACAACATAAGCAGCTCGAAAAAGCTAATAAGACACTCACCTCTCTCTCCAATTCATTCTCCTCTTCTAAAAGATCATATACCTGCTCTAAAAGCTGGACTCCCAAGCCCCTGATGACATCCGCTCTCAAGACTTCAACTATTCTTCTGATCTTTTCAGAACCTGACATTATAGCTAAAAATCAATAACAAAACCAGGAAATAATAAACATTTCAATACTACAACAAGAAAAACACAATATCACAATGGTTTTTTAAAAATCTTATTAGGCATGGTGATACACGCCTGTAATCCCAGCAACTCAGGAGGCTGAGGTAGGATTGCAAGTTTGAAGTCAGCCTTTATAGGGATTAAAGGCATATGCCAACAGTGCAATCTGGAAACTGAGGCAGGGGGATTGTGAATTCAAGGCCAGCAGGGCAACTTAGTGAGACCCTGTCTTAAAATTTAAATAAGGGATGGGTATGTAGTTCAGTGGTACAGCACCTCTGGATTCAACCCCTAATATTGAAAAAACAATAACAAAAACAAAAACTTTATATATGAACTTAAGCTTCACGTCTCACTACTATCTCCCAACCTAAAAAAAAAAAAAAAAGGGTTATTGGGTTATTTACATTTACTTTTGTTTTTTTAAATAACTTTATTTATTTATGTGGTGCTGAGGTTCAATCCCAGTGCCTCGCACGTGCTAGGCAAGCACTCTACCACTGAGCCTACATTTACTTTTTTTTTTTTAATAGTTTTTTAATATCTTTATTTTGTTTATTTTTATGTGGTGCTGAGGATCGAACCCAGGGCCTCGCACGTGCTAGATGAGTGCTCTACTACTGAGCCACAATCCCAGCCCCCCTATATTACTTTTAAAAATTAATTTTCATGCAACTTTTCAAGTATATCTATTGCATAAAATGAGAGATACCTTTTATGGAGATATTCAAATGAAATTAAAAACAAATTTATAAATATTAGCTCTTTGGTTTGACACATTATTCTAACAAACACATTTTCTAGTTTGGTGTAAAAGAATAAACTGATCACCTGAAGGCAGCTCTTTAAATTGGAGTTCCTCTGTCTCTTGGGCCACTTTTCCATGAAGCACCAGCGTGTCCCGATATTTTCGATGAAGTTTAAATTCTGACACTGGATTTGGTAATGCAAGATCTTCACAGCTCTCTTTAGAATCCAGCTTAAGGGTCTCAGTCATCAGTTGTACCAAGTCACTCATTTCATTTGTATGACTTTTCCTATTAAAAAAGAAAATCTCCTTGTTATTTACTTGGCTTTGTGAGAATTTTTCACTAAAAGTTAGATACAGCTAGGCACAGTGGTACACACTTGTAATCCCAGTGACTAGGAAGGCTAAAGCAGAAAAAGGTTAGGCTGGGCAACTTGGTGAGACCTTGACTCAGTGGTAGAGTACCACTGGGTTCAATCCCCAGTACAACACACACACACACACACACACACACACACACATACACACACACACAAAATTAGATGCAATGACATTTAAAGAGTTCTGCTTCTGGGCTGGAGTTGTGGCTCAGTGGTAGGGCGCTCGCCTAGCAAGCACAAGGCCCTGGGTTCGATCCTCAGCACCACATACAAACAAATAAAGGTATTGTGTCCAACTACAACTAAAATAAATAAATAAATATTAAAAAAAGAGTTCTGCTTCCTAATACCCACATAAGCTCATACAGACTGACCCTTCCACAAAAATAACTATAAACTCTTAGTAATATTAAAAAATTAACTATAACAAAAACAAAATTTACATACCAGATGGAGAATGAACAAAATTTGCAGGCAGAGTCTAGAAAACAGTCAACCCTTTTTAATATAAGGGCAGTCATAAGCAGCTCAGAGCACAAAAGAAAACCCACAATCTTTCTGGCCTGAAGAACCAAAGGACAGAGTTCAAGACAACCATGCCAGGAAATTTTCCAAGAAAATCAGGAATCTTGGAAAGGAGAAGATATGAAAGAAGCAACCCTCGATTTTGTGTGCAAATTCTGCCCAGCCATTCTTCTCCATTTCCAAGTAACTTAACTACATCCAAATACAAAGAATATTTAAAGAGGGCTGGTGTTATAGCTCAGTGGTGGAGCATTTGCCTCACCTTGTGAGGCACTGGGTTCGATCCTCAGCACCAAATAAAAATAAAAGATATATTGTGTCCACCTACCGCTTAAAAAGAAAAAAAAAAAAAGAAAAGGAAAAAAAGAGCTGGGTACAATGGCACACATCTATAATCCCAGCAGCTTGAGAGGCTGAGATAGAAGGATGGTGAGTTCAAAGCCAGCCTCAACAACAGGGAGGCCCTAAATAGCTCAGTGAGACCCCCATCTCTAAACAAAATACAAAATAGGGCTGGGGATGGGCTCAGTGATTGAGTGCCCCTGAGTTCAATCCCCAGTACCCCACCTCCTGCAAAAAAAAAAAAAAAAAAAAGAATATTTAAAGAAACACAGGAATACTAGTCCTCAATGGTATAAATTCACTGGATCTGGCATCTAGTCCAAAATTCCATAAATGCAGAGAAGCAGGAAAACATCACCTATTTGTGAAAAGAAAAAAACTGGTTAATAGAAACAGACCCAGAAGTGACACAAGTGATAGTATTAGTAGTGAGGACATTCAAGTGGTTATTATAAATATATTCCAAATAGCCAAGGTAGACAAAAACAAACATTAAGGAGAGCCACAGAAGATATTAAAAAACACCCAAAACAAACTTTTTTTTTTTTTTTTTGGCTGTACTGGGATTGAACCCAGAGTACTCTACCATTGAGCTACATCCTCAGTGCTTTTTATTTTGAAACAGGTTCTCCCTATGATGCCCAGGCTGGCCTAAAATTTGCAATCCTCCTGCCTCAGCCTCCCCAGTCACTTGGATTACAGGTGTGTGTCATGGCATCTAGCCCAAACTGAACTTCTAGAGATGAAAAATATAATGTGTTAATGGGATAGGATTAACAGATTATAAAGTGCAGAAGAAAAAAGATTAGTGGACTCAAAGATACAACAATAGGATCTATGAAAAAGAAACAAAAAAAGAAAAAAGAATGGACAGTACATCAGTGAGCTGTTGGACAACTTAAATAATCCAATATACATGTAATTAGAATCCCCAAGAGAATGAGAGGAGGTCCAAAAAAATTGAGAAGAAATAATGTCTAAAATTTTTCCAAATGTGATGAAAACTACAAAACCTAGATCCAAAAAGATATCCTACAAGAATTCTGAATGAAAATTAGATGTGTTCTTAGAAGAAATATTTTTTGCTCTAGCATGTATCACAAACCATTTATAATGTTATCAATGAGAGTACTATAGGTCAAAATACTACTATAAATATACATTTAGGATAGTTCAACCAGAAATAGTTTCTGAAGGGAGACAGAAAAGTTAAGAACTTACCCTTCTCTGGAATCCCCATCTGACTTATCAGTTGAACTTGTAGAAGAACTTAACTCATCCTCAGACAGGCAATGAATCATTTTTCTTTCCTATTAATATTTGGGAAAAAAACAAAATTCCACATAAAAATACAATTAGAATGTTAATACATTAAATAGTGTTAGATGCAATGACTCGACCCAAAATATTCCTACATGCAATAGAACAGGAGAAACAGATATCAAAATTGAATTAACTTTGATGCCCCAGTTCACTCATGAAGTTCACAAGTGAAGCCTAAGGACTATCAATAGGAGAAGTTTTACAAAACCTCGAGGAGTCTCAGCTGTGAAAAAATTTCCTCTACAGAGGAAGGTGAAGGACTGATGCTAGTGTCTCAACTCCCAGGCAGAAGGCCTGTCCCATAAGAAATGTTGGCATTTTAAACTAGATAGAATGCCACCTAAATCAAGGCAACTTCAGCTTGATCATATATGAGATCATTACAGTGCTTTAAAGGGTTACCTCATATAGTTAACAAAAACCGTACAACTTTGGGAAATGGATATGGAAGCCTCAATTAATGAAATAAAAAATAATATCATTAAAGTAACAACACCTTCATTATATTCAAAGGGCAAAGCAAATTAATCCCCAGGGTATTATACAGAAAGATAAACCTGGGTTAACCACTATTTGCCCATTTAGCCTCCAATGGTGTCCCTACCTCATCCATAAGCAAGAAGTCAACTAAATTGGCACAAACAGGACACCGAGGAATAATGATTAGCAAATGAAATTAAAATCTAACCACATGGTTGGGTATTATATTAGTAACACTGCAGACAGAATAAGCAAAGTATTGAGTAGTGGAAGCTTTTAGGAAGTCTGTGTTAAAGATTACCTAAGAAATACTTTTAACTAGACAGCCAATTGTTTGGAAGAATGCCTGAAAACTTTATACTCTTAATGGGTCAAAGAATATCCTTCTAATTATCGTTTACCAGTTCCTCTCTTTATCCAGAGTGAAAAGGTATAACTTAACCAGCCCAGTCCCTGAAATAAATGGAGCTGACACTTATAAGGTTTACTGCATTGGGATTCCCACATGTAGACATGTCCACTTTTCCCCTTAGGAGGGTGTAAGGCACCTGAGTGATGCTGCAGTCAGAAGAGAACCGTCGGGCAGGGATGCGCTGGCTTTCCTGCTGCAGTTTCCCTGGCCCCACTGCACTCAGAGATGTTCTCACTGAAGGGCCTGAAAAAATGAACACCCCCCACCCCAGCAGTTGTTTGTGGTGGGCTGATATCAACTGAAGAGGGCTTTGCACTGGGTATAGAAGATAACCCAGCAACAGCCAGCCAGAAATAACTGAAACAGAATATTCGTCATCGCTCTTGTATCTGGCACCTCAGTTCAAACCTTAGTTCCAGGTCTACCAGCTTTGTGACCTTGGGCAAATTACTTAACCCCTCAGAACTTCAGTTTTTTTCCCCTGGCAAAAAGGGGATAATGCTGCCTATCTTTGGCAGTTACTATAAATATAAAATGAGATAATGCCCTAAAGATGCTTACCATAATTGCTAGACACATAATTAGCTTCTAGAGACATATTAGCATTCAATAAATGGAAACTGCTAATACTGTTTAGCCTAGAGCAGCACCATTCTCCTGGCTTCCTCTCTGTTCCTGAGAGGACTTCTCTGAGCATCACACTTTGGACATGGAAACAATTTGACCATTCACTTGATTTCCAGTCTGAAATCTCCCAGAAGTGAATGCCACTCACAGCCCTCTTGCTTTTTGTGTGTGTGTGTGTGTGGTGCTGGGGATTGAATCCAGGGCCTTGTGCCTGCAAGGCAAGCACTCTACCAACTCAGCTGTATCTCCAACCCTTCCGCAATTTTTATTGGTGCATTATAGTTGTAAATAATGATGGAATTTATTGTTACATATTTGTACAAGCACACAATATAGCAATATAATTTGGCCAATATCATTCCCCAACACTTCCCCCTTCCTTCCCCACCTCTTACTTTCCTATGATTTTTAAAAATTTTTTAATTTATTTTTATTTGTAGATGAACATAATACCTTTATTTTTTATTTTTTCGTGGTTCTGGGAATCAAAACCAGTGCCTCACGCATGCTAGGCAAGTGCCTTACCACTGAGCCACAACCCCAGCCTTTTTTTTAAAAAAGGTTAAGAAATTTCACAAACTCTTCAATTTTCCCAATGGATTACTGCTGCTTAAAAGTCTTAACACCTCACAATCAGAACCTGTGCAATACCCATAAGCCAAGGCATCAACTGCCATGTAGATCAAGAAAAGAGGTCACATTCACCTGAGGGGAACATCTCTTCCTGGGACTGCTTTAATCGCCTCCTCTCTCTGGCTGATAATGGTCGGTCCTTTAAAGAAAGTCAGAGTCATTTCCATTCCTATTCATTATTTTTATAAAACCTATACTACAATGCATGACTGGCCTTAAGAAAAAGGGCCTGCAGTGGACTTTAAAGGAGTATCCCCTGGAAACCCACCCTTCTCAAAGTTACACCTTTCCTCAAGGAATGATCACAGACCTCATTTCTGGGACATGATCATTTTTGGAAAGGCAAAATGGACTTTTTATATTCGGAATCTTAAATTCAGAATCTACACAGTCTCCTTAATTAACTGGAAGTGACTATTTCTGAAACCACAGAATCTGTCCATTTCAATCAAAGCTTTTCTGAGAATCACAAATCTGTCCCAAGGTTTGGCAAAAAGCAGGGCTAAGATGCTTTACTGCAAAACTTCAAAATATGTGCTGGAGCTGGGCATGGTGGTGCATGCCTGTAATCCAAGTAACTCAGGAAGCTGAGGTAGGAGGATCACAAGTTCAAAGCCAATCTCAGCAACTTAGAGAGGTCCTAATCAACTTAGTGAGACCGTGTCTCTAAATAAAAAACAAAAAGGGGCTGGGGATGTGGCGCAGTGGTTAAGCACCCCTCAGTTCAATCCGTGGTATCAAAAACAAACAAACAAACAAAATAGGTGCAGGATTTTATAACCAAAAAGCTTTATAAGAGGGCTTTAAAATATCCAATATATACTCTCACAAACCTTTTTTTTTTCCATGAGTGTTTGTTGCTGGGAATTTCCACAAACTTTTGATGACATTTCACTGCTCCTTGAACTGCTCACAGACTCAATGACCATTCTGCTTGGGTTTTCAGCATTTTGTTGTGTTGATATAATAGCCACTTCTCCAACAGAGGGATGAGAAGGCAAAAGTTGAGGAGGTACCTGTTGGAACTAAATTAATTTAAAGGAAGAAAGTATCAGTTTTATATATACCACCTCCAAAGTTACCCTATTGGAAAGTTCCCTATGTATTTGTCAGTAATTTGCCCTTAATAATTTTAAAACATTGCATTGTTTATTTTTGTTGTTGTTTTGTTTTTTTTTAAAGAGATTCTGTCAAAAGTGAATGACTATCTAAGAAGTTTATAGAAGTTACTTTAAGTAAGGAAGTGTCAATATGATATTGTGCAGAGAATGAAGGAAGAACTGTTCATCAATATAATAAGAAGAGCTCAAAGATTTACCCTCATTGGCCTGTTCCTTTAGCTCTCAAGATGACCTACCCATTTTTGCTGGAGAAGACAAACATCCTCACCATATTTCCAACTTGCCGATATTTGAAAACTCATATTAAGCATCTTGTCCTTGCTCCCCACTGGGGATTGAACTCAGAGAGGATCTACCACTAAGCTACATTCCCAGCCCTTTTTTATTTTATTTTGACACAGAGCCTCACTAAATTGCCAGGCTGACTTGGAACTTCCAATCCTCTGCCTCAGCCTCCCAAGTACTGGGATTACGGGCATGCACCACTGCACCCAGCTACTCCTTCTATTTCTTATGTGTCTTTTTGGCAACTGTTAACTGTTCTAAATGGAAATCAAGCTTCTCAGAGTCTGTCTCCTAAATAGTAGCACCATAACTTACTGCAAAGAGATCTCTACTGACCTGGCTCTTTCCTCCACTGTGCTCAGTCTGTTCTCTTTTCTTCTGCCGTCGTTGTCGAGACAGGGAAGGTTCAGAACCAGAGCTGTGTGGCTGTAAACCTGGGTGGATTGTGCCTTGTTTCTCCATAATACATTCACTATCAACTTGATCCTTAAAAACAATGAAATTACAAGAGTATACACAAAAGAACCTTACAGAATCATGAAACAGTCTTCTGAACTTCAAATGGCCAAAATACCTACTGTTAAAGTTGCAAAATGAAAATGAAAGGGGCTCTCTTTCTCAAAATGAATGCATATTTACAGTGTTCACAGGCAAAGACAAAATGCTGACACCATCTAAATGTTCTGGATTCTTTTTAATTTTGCCCAAATAAAAATTATTTTTTTAATTAAATTACTCAAATTATGATTAACCTGATACTACTTACATTTGATTCAGTTAAAAAAAAAAAAACTCATATAACTTTTAATAGGTTTTCTATTCCAAAAATGAACAAATGTTCTGAATGGAATCCAATTTGATTTAATACACATTTGGTCCCCAAGTAAACATTAGTTATTTGGATGCATAAAAAAATGCACAACAAAAAGAGTAGTAAGCTTGGAGTCAGATGGAATTATATGTGAGAAACCTAATCTCCCTGAGCTTGGTTTCCTCATCTAAAAATGGTTCTAATACCACCCTCCCCCATACATTGTACAATTGTGTCTTGATATTTTTGGGAGATCAACTCCAGGATCCCCTGCAGATCCAAACTCCTCAGATGTTCAAGTCCCTTATATAAAATGGTATTGTATTTGCACATAACCTATGCACATCCGCTCAAATACTTTGTCATCCCTAGATTACTTATACAGCCTAATACAATCTAAATGTTGTATAAATAATTGTTGTACTGTATTGCTTAGGGAGTAATAAGAAAGATAAAAGGTCTGTCTATATGTGTTCAGTAAGGATGCAATTTGTCTTTTTCCAAATATTTTCAATCTGTGGTTGGTTGAATCCATAGATGTTCAACCTATGGATACAGAGGGATGACTATATTATTATTATTATTATTTTAGTACTGGGGATTGAACTCAGAGGTACTCAACCACTGAGCCACATTCCCAGCCCTATTTTGTATTTTATTTAGAGACAGGGTCTCACTGAGTTGTTTAGTGCCTTGCCATTGCTGAGGCAATCGAACTTGCAATTCTCCTGTCTCAGCCTCCCCAGCCAATGGGATTACAGGCATGCACTACCGCACCTGGCTCTAACTATATTATTGTTTAAGGTTAGCTGAAATGGTATACTAAAAGCAATTAGAACGATGTCTAGCACACAGATGCTCAAAAAATGGGAGCTACCAGTGGCACATAATGATAAATTATAACTTAAATAAATTTAAGTTATAATGATCACCAAATGACTTAATATTTGATCTAGATAGCTGATTTTAGACTCTACTATATATTTAAATAAAACAGTTCTTATATTTATTTAAAATTTTTTAAACTATCAGAATATCTTTGTTTTCAAGATGGACACTAGTAATTGAATATAATTCAACCGACATATTTTTACCAAAAGCCTACTCTGGTAATACATTTTAGACCATTATAATAATTTAGACCATTATTATTTTAGGCCATTGTCATTAAAACAACATTTTTAGACCCCTGGCAAACACAAAATTATGGGTAATTTATAAATTCTTTCAAGAGTATACCAATATTAGACATAAAATAAATGTAGTTAATTTTACATTACTATATAATAATTAGTTGAACAAAGAGACCAGGGTGATAAGCAAAAAATGAACCAATTTTGAAGAAAGAAAGAGAAAAAGATTGATTTCTTTATTGGTGATTAAGTATAGAGTATTCTAAATAAAACTCATATATGTCCAAGAATAAAAGGAATAAATGACTCAGTGTGCTTCTCCATCAAATCCATGAAAAATTATCCCACTTTTATGAAGAAGAAAAAACAACAAAACAATAGGGGAAATACTGGACATGAAATTTTATCAAAGCAATAAAAAAATCTGCTCTAAAAGCTTGGTGTAAGAAACAGATTTGATCAGGAACAAGAAAAGAATACTGACTTTCACCACTTCTAATCCACACGCATTAGAAGTTTTAGGCAGGGCAGTTAAGCAAGAAAATAAAATAAAAGGAATTCCAATTGTCAAGAAGTGAAACTATATCTCTATTTGCAGATCACAAGATATTATATTCAAAAAACCCTAAGGAGTCCAATTAAAAAAAATTATTAGAACCAATAAACAAGCTGGGTTGGTGGCACAAGCAAGTAACCCTAGCAGCTCAGAAGGCTAAGGCAGGAAGACTGCAAGTCTGAGGCCAGCCTCAGCAACTTAATGAGATTCTGTCTGAAAAAATAAAAATAAAAAGGACTGGATGTAGCTCAGTGGTAAAGCACCCCTGGTTTCAATTTCCAGTACGAATTTGCGGATGACATGATAATATATTTAACAGACCCAAAAGGGTCTACAAAGAAACTGCTAGAGTTAATAAATGAATTCAGCAAAGTGGCAGGATATAAAATCAACACGCATAAATCAAAGGCATTCCTGTATATCNATCTATACACAATGGAGTATTACGCAGAACTAAAAAATGACAAAATCATAGAATTTGCAGGGAAATGGATGGCATTAGAGCAGATTATGCTAAGCGAAGCTAGCCAATCCTTAAAAAACAAATGCCAAATGTCTTCTTTGATATAAAGAGAGCAACTAAGAACAGAACAGGGAGGAAGAGAGCATGAGGAAAAGATTAACATTAAACAAAGACGAGTGGGGGGAGAGAAAGGGAGAGAGAAGGGAAAGCATATGGAAATGGTAGGAGACCCTCAATGTTACACAAAATTACATATAAGAGGTTGTGAGGGGAAAGGGCGGGGGGAAACAAGGGAGAGAATTGAACAACAGCAGATGAGGTAGAGAGGGAAGATGGGAGGGGAGGGGAGGGGGGACAGTAGGGGATAGGAAAGGTAGCAGAATACAACAGTCACTAATATGCCATTATGTAAAAATGTGAGTGTGTAACCGATGTCATTCTGCAATTTGTATTTGGGGTAAAAATGGGAGTTCATAACCCAATTGAGTCAAATGTATGAAAGATGATATATCATGAGCTTTGTAATGTTTTGAACAACCAATTAAAAAAAAAAAAAAGAAAAAAGAAAAAAAAAATTTCCAGTACGAAAATAAAACCAATCAACAAGTTAAGCAAGATTGTAGAATATGTAGATAAATTCTACATACTAGCAATGAACAATCCAAAAACTAAAGTATGAAAATAATTCATCTTACAATAGCATCACAAAGGATAAAATACTTAGAAATAAATGTAACAAAATAAGTTCAAGATACTGAAAACAAGAAACATCACTGAAAAATAATTACAGAAGCCCTAAATAAATGGAACGATATACCATATTCATGGAGTGAAAGGCACATTAAAATAGCAATGCTCTACAAATGATCTTCAGATTCAAAGTACCAAAAACCCAGCATGTTTTGCAGAATTTGTCAAGATGGTCTTAAAATTCATAAGGAAATGCAGAGAATCCAAAATAGCCAAAACCATTTTTAAAAACAAGATGGAAGACACCCACTTTGCAATTTCAATACTTACTACAAAGCTACAATAATTATGATATATTATATAGATAGATCAATGAAACAGAATTGAGGTCTAGAAATAAACCCTTCCAATTTATAATCTATTGATTTTCAACAAGGGTGCCAAGACAATTCAATGGGGAAAGAATAATCTTTTCATCAAATGGTGCTGGGACAATTGAATGTCTGCAAATAAAAAAAATGAAGTTGAATCCCTTCCTCATTTTATACACATGAATAAACTCCATATGGATCACAGACCTAAATTAAGAGTTAAAAGTATACTTTCTGGGGCTAGGGTTGTAGCTCAGTGGTAGAGTGCTTGCCTCGCATGCATGAGGCCCTGGGTTCGATCCCCAGCACCACATAAAAATAAACAAATAAAAATAAAGATATTTCATCCATCTACAACTAAAAAAATATTTTTTTAAAAAAAGCATACTTTTTGTAGAAAACATAAGAGTACATCTTTATGACACCAAAAGCACAAATAACATAGGAAATCATGGACAAAATTGAATGCCATGAAAATTAAAAACTTCTGTGCTTCAAAGAATGCCATCAAGAAAGCGAAAAGACAATCCAAAGAATGGGAAACAGTATTTTTAAGTCTTTTATCTGATAAGGATTGGTATCTAGAAGATAAAGAACTCTTCCAAATAAACCAATTAAAAATTGGCAGAGGGGGCTGGGGATGTGGCTCAAGTGGTAGCGCACTCGCATGGCATGCACAGGGCGCTGGGTTCGATCCTCAGCACCACATAAAAATAAAATAAAGATGTTGTGTCCACCAAAAACTAAAAAAAAATAAATATTAAAAAATTCTCTCTCTCTCTTAAAAAAAATTGGCAGGGGATCTCAATAGATTATTTCTCCAAAGGAAGTACATAAATGGCCAATAAACATAGGAAAAGATATTCAACATCATCAATCATTAAGGAGATGCAAATCAAAACCACAGTAAGACACTGCTACACACCCAGAAGAATGGTTGGAATCAAAATGGACAAGAAGCGTGGAAAGGATGTAGAGAAAATGGAACTCCCACACACTGCTGCTGAGAAGTAAAATTATAAAATTGCTTTGGAAATCAATTTTATAATTCCTCAAGAAGTTAGAGTCAGTATATGACCCAGCAGTGATTCCATTCCTAGGTTTACATCCAACAGAACCGAAAACACATACATAAAACGTACATCAATGTTCACACCAGCATTATCCATAATAGCCAAAATGTTTGGTTGTAAACAACCCAAACATTCATCAACTGATGAACAGTCACATAAAATATCATAGATACATACAGGGGAATTTATTTGGCAATAAAAAGAAGACTGGTACATGCTACAAGCTTTTCATGGATAAACCTTGAAAACATTGTGCTAAAGTAAAAGCAGCCAGACATGAAAGGCTATAAATGTATATAATTCTAAGAAATGCCCAGAATAGGCAAATTCATAGGGACAAATGTTGCCAGAGGATGGAGACAAGGAAGAATGGAGAGTGACTGCTGCTTGGGTATTGGTATTGGGATTAGTGGTTTTTTTTTTTTTTTTTTTTTTTTTGTGTGTGTGTGTGGTTTTGGCAGGTGATGAAGATATCCCTCTAAGTTTAAACTGGAATACAAAATAACTGATTTTCCTGACAATTAGAGTATACCCAACTATTGTAACCACACTTCCCAGTCTTCTTTCTGAAAGGGACTCCTAGTGTATATTACTCACATGGTCCTTTGGCTTTGGGTCTTTGTTTAGAGGCTGCAACAGCTTCACTGCTCCACTCCTATCCGCACTGCCACTATCAGAGGACAATGTGAGAATCAGGCTTTCAGGATGAGCACTAGACTTAGAATTATCCTGCAGACTCTCCTCCTTCACTTGAGAAATACTGCATTTATCTTTGTGCTCACTAGAGGCATCTAAGTGTCTTTGTTGATTCTTCTGAATTAGGCCATCATTCATGGAGTCTCTTCTTTCTGCAGGTAAGATGTCAATATTTACCCTACTGATTGTGGCTTGTGACTCTGCAGTACTGCTCATATCCAATTTGTCAGTGTGGACTTTCAGACTAGCAGGTGGTTTCAAGGGACCAATAACGATTGGTTTCTCCTGGGACAAACATTTATCTTCACTCTGAGCAAAAAGATGTTTTCAAATTATTAAAGAACTCCTGGACACACCAAATATAAAAATTAACTCAAAATTGAACAACACATTCCTCAAAAAGTTAAACATAGAAATACCTTTGAATTGCCATAGAATTACCATACTAGCAATTTCATTCCTATATACATACTCCAAAGAACCAAAAGCAGGGATTCAATAGGTATGTGTGAACCAATGTTTCTAGCAGCACTATTCAAAATAGCCAAAAGATGGAAACAACCCAAATGTCAATCAGTGGATGAATGGATGACCATAATGTGGATATACATACAATGGAATATTATTTAGTATTTAAAAGGGCGGGAATTCTAACACAGATGAACCTGAAAATACACCAAATGAAAAAGCCAGACACAAAAAGACAAATATTATATGCTGGTTCTATTTATATAAAATATCTAAAATAGGCAAATTCAATAAAGACAGAGTAGATGAGAGGTCACCAGGGCCTGGGGATGGAAGAACAGGGAGTTACTGCTTAACTGGCAAATTTTCTGTTTGGAATGATAAAAAGGTTTTAGAGATAATGGCAGTGGCTATAAGACATTGTGAATGTAATTGAAGGCACTGAACTGCATGATTTAAAATGGTTAAAATACTGCTGTGACCCCCCCCCAAAAAAAAAAGGTACAATGTACTCAAGTGGGACTTATTCCTGGAATGTAAAGATTACTCATATCGAAATCATCAATATAATATACCACATGAACAGAATGAAGGGGGAAAAACTACATGACCATCAATAATTGATGCAGAAAATGCATTTGACAAAATTCAACACTCTTTCATGGAAAAAAAAAATGGCACACTTGGAACAGAAGAAAACAATCTTAACATAATAAAAGCCATATGTAGAAAGCCTATACTGAACATTATAGTTAATGACGAAACTCTGAAAGCTTTTCCTGTAAGATTAGGAACAAGGCAAACATGCCCACTCTCTCCACTTCTATTTACCACAATACTGGAAATTGTAGCTAGAGCAATTGAGAAGGAAGGAAGGAAGGAAGGAAGGAAGGAAGGAAGGAAGGAAAGAAGGAGGGACGGAGGGAGGGAGGGAAGGAGGGAAGGAAGGAAGGAAGGAGAGGCATTGGAATTGAAAAGCAAGAAGTAAAATTATTCCTCTTCACAGATGATATGATTTTTTAAAAATTTTGTTATTGTTGTTGTAGGTAAACAGTATGCCTTTATTTTATTTGTCTTATTTTTATGTGGTGCTAAGGATAGAACCCAATGCTTCACATGTGCTAGGCAAATGTTCTGTCACTGAGCTACAGCCCCAGCCCAAGATGATATGATCTTAAATGTAGAAAACCCTAAAGACTCCACAAAAAAACTGTTGGAACTAACAAATGAATTTAGTAAAGTAGCAGGAGACAAAAATCAACAAATAAAAATCAGTTGTATTTCTATACACTAATAATGAACAATCTGAAAAGAAAATTATAAAAATAATTTCATTTATAATAGCATCAAAAAGAATTAAATAGTCAAGCTTGGTGATGTACTCCTATAATCCCAGCTACTCAGGAGGCTAAGGCTGGAAGATTCCAAGTTCAAGGTCAGCCTGAGCAACTTAGAACCTGAGTCAAAATAAAAAATAAAAAGGGCTGGGGATGTAGCTCAGTGGTTCAGTACCCATGGTTTCAATATTCAGTTCCATACACACCAAAAAAATGATAAAATAGAGGAATTAACATAACCAAGGATGTGAAAGACTTGTACAAAGAAAATTATAAAACACTGCTGTAAGAAATATTTAAAAAAATTGCTACAGAATTCATCGGGAATCCTAAGGGATCCTAAATAACCAAAACACTCCTGAAAAAGAAGAACATAGCTAGATGACCCACATTTCCTAATTTAGAAACTTATTACAAAGCTATAATAATCAATGCTGTAAAACTGAAACTGACAGACATATAAACCAATATAAATGCCATGTGAATGAACTATAAAAACACACTAAGTCAAAGAAGCCAGACATGAAAGGTCACACATTGTATGATTCCATTTATATGAAATAATTAGGCTAGGTAAATCCATAGAGACAGAAACACATTGATGTGGGTCTGCAGTTGTAGCTCAGTGATAGAGTACTTGCCTAGCACATATGAGACACTAGGTTCGATCCTCAGAACCATATAAAAATAAATAAATAAAATAAAGAAATTAAAAAATACAGTAACATAAAAAAAAAGAAAACACTGGTGATTGCCAGGAGCTGGATGGGAGAGAGAAATGGGAGTGACCTCTGTAAAGGATTTTCTTTATGCTAATGAAAATGTTCTGGAACCAGATAAGAGGTGATGGTTGCACAACATTGTGAATGTACTAAATTCACATAATTGTTCACTTTAAAATGATTGATTTTAGGGCTGGGGTTGTGGCTCAGCAGTAGAGCATCTGCTCTACTAGCACATGCGAGGCCCTGGGTTCGATTCTCACAACCACATAAAAATAAATAAAATAAAAAGGTATTATGTCCAACTACAACTAAAAAATTAATATTTAAAATAAAATGGTTGATTTTATCTTATGCAAACTTCATCTCAAAGAAATCTAAAAAATTTTTACAGCCCTGACTTCATGAACAGTTCAATAGCCCACTGTGAATAAAGTGAGCTAAAATAATCACCTCACCAGTATTTTTTCTTTATAATACAGGCTTAATTAAAGCTCAACAGAATCTCTAGTAAAGCATAATAATTTCCCAACAAAATAATTTGTTTTTGTTTTTTTTTCCTTTCAGTACTGAGGATTGAACCCGGAAGCACTCTACGTCTAAGCTACCACCCCAGTCCATTTTATTTTTTCTCTTTTGAAACAGGGTCTCACTGAGTTCTCCAGGTTAGCCTCAAATTTGTGATCTTCCTTCCTCAGCCTCCTAAGTCTCTGGGATTTTAAAAATGTGTGTTACTATGCCCAGAAGATAACCTATTTTTAAAATAGTTTCTAAAACATTATTCTTTAAAAAGAAACATACCATTATATATGTCTTAGAATCCTCAGCAGAATATTGTTGGTGATTGATTGCTTCAAGATTTGATCCTGCCTTTCTGGAAACAACAGTAGCAACAGGCTTGGATTTAGAATCACCATTTTTGATGTTATTTTTGGAGGTTTTTCTTTATAAAGAAAAAAAGAAGGGTTATTATCAATATGGTGAAGATTGAGAGTTTTTATGTATATATGAAGACGTATATACGTTATACTTCCTTAAGCACCATTTATAGAAAACAGTCTTCTAAAAATCTAGAAGGCATTTTACAAAACACCTGACCAGTAGTCTTCAAAACATTCAAGATTGTTAAAAAAAAAAAAAAGTGAAAAGCTATCACTGACCCAAGAAGACTAAGGAGAATGAGTATTAAATATACATTAGTAGGACTGGGGTTATGGCTCAGTGGTAGAACACTCGCCTAGCATTCGTGAATTACTGGGTTACATCCTCAGAACCACATAAAAATAAATAAATAAATAAAGGTATTGTGTTCATCTACTACTAAAAAAAAGGTTTTTTAAGGGCTGAGGTTATGGCTCAATGGTAGAATGCTCGCCTAGCACATGCGAGGCACTGGGTTTGATCCTTAGCACCACAAAAAAATAAATAAATAAATAAAACTTATATTTTTAACTATATCCCATGGTATCCTGGACTGAATTCTGGAACAGAAAAAGGGACATTAGAGAAAAAACTAGCAAAAGCAAAATCAAATCTGGAGATTAATCAAGAGTAATGTACCTTGGCTGGTTTCTTAGTTTTGATAAATATACTATGGAAACATAAGGTGTAAACAATAGAAGAAACCAGGTGAAGGGTATACAGGAACTCTTTATACTATCTTTGCAACTTCTCAGTAAATACAAAGTTATTCTATGATAAAAATTCTACTAGAAAGTTCCTCACATTCAGAAGAAACAAGGTAAGTTTCATCTTCCAAGTTTCACATTAGCAATAATACCATAACTGCTTTGCTAAATTTGAGAGTAGAAATGACTGGTATACATTTCCTGACTTGCAGAAAAATGTTATACAGCAAAGTCATGCCCTGGCTGTTTTAGTGTGTTGTTTCTACATCTGGGGTAAACCTCTGGAGAATTCAAGGAAACTACGGATGTAAGGACATGATCTCCATGATCAGAACATGGAGATCACAGCAGAGGACAGAGATCAAAAACATTATTTTGAGCTAATGGCACTTAAAGAACAGCAGATATGAGAAAGGTGCTCTGACCCTCCTTTGTCTTCGTGAAAGTAAAAGATAAAACCCCATCTGAAAGACGTCCTCCCTCTATCAGAAGAAAAGGCCAAAGGTCTGTCTGGTTGGAAATTATACACAATATGAATAAAAAGATGGTCCTTCTTTATTCCCTGGCCTCTCTAGTATTGCCTTTCTCCTTCCAAATTTAATTTGCCACCACAAAAAGAGAAGCCAAAAGAGTGACAAGCTTGTTCAGCCCTAAACACCTGTTTGGTGAAGGTAGAACCTGTAAGTCAAAAATAGAAACTCTTGGGCTGGGGTTGTAGTTCAGTGGTTGAGCGCCTGCCTTGCATGCATGAGGCACTAGGTTCCATCCTCAGCACCTTATAAAATAAATAAATAAATAAAATAAAGATATTGTATCCATCTACAACTAAAAATATATATACATATATATTTTAAAAAAAGAAATTATTTTCTACAAAAGTTTTATGAATAAAAAAAGAAACCCTATGAACCAGGCACATTTGTGCATGCTTATAATCCCAGCAACTCAGGAGAATGTAGGCAAGAGGACAGCAAGTTCAAGGTCAGCCTTAGCAACTTAGTAAAGCCCTATACAACTTAACAAGAATTTGTCTCAAAATAAAAATAAAAAGAGCTGGGGATTGTAGCTCGGTGGTAAAACAGCCCTGGGTTCAATCCCCAGTACCACAAAAAAAGGGAGAAATCTCACAAATGCTCAGGAATTTGAACACTATTTTTATATGTATACAACTATCCTCTTACATAATAACTAATATAATAGTAGTACTCTAAATAGTTCCCTAGATTTCTGATTTTAGCAATTAGGCAAATTTCCACATGTATTTCAAAGGTGCCAGAATATGCCATCCCAAAATATGCCACTTTGGCAGAAGGATTACTTTGACCTAACAGCACTTAAACTGCAAATGTAAGAAGGATGTGCTGATCTTTCTTTTTCTTCCTGAAAGCAAGAGAAAAAAACCCTAATGGAAGTTGTCTTCTCAGTATCAGAAGGAGAGTTAAGGGCTGTGGATATAACTCAGTTGGTAGAGTGCTTGCTTTACATACGCAAGGCCCTAGGTTCAATCCCCAGTACCACCAAAAAAAAAAAAAGAAGAAGAAGAAGGAAAGTTAAGTTCTTATCCTGAATGGAAAGTTGAGACTGAGAATTCTATACAAATATAACTCGTTAAAGTAATTCTTAGCCTCCTTTGGCCTCTCCAGTTCGATTATTTTTCCACAATTGTCTCTCCTATTCAACCCAGAATTTTGCATTTAGGTTTCACCACTCTTTGAGGTCTTCATTTCTTTTTGAGAGCTCCAGTGTCACGTAAGTTTTATTAAATAAGTGTGTACTTTTTTCTTGTTAATTTGTCTTACATCAGTTTCTTGGGCCTAAGCCAAAAAATCCAAAGAGGGGAAAATTTTGCCTCTCTACATATTCTAATAATGCAATTTTACTTCATGTTTAAAAAACACTCACCATAAATTATTGCATATGAAAATTATAGAAGCTACCATCTATTTATTCCATCTATCTAGCCCAGCTATTTACAAAGGAAGTATCTTACGCCTTCGTGGCCTCCAAAAACACAGAGATTTGGCGTTTTATATAAGGCTGCCTCAGGATGCTCCTCACAGAGGGTCTTTCTTCAGGTCTTTTGCTCAGCATTGTTCTTATCAGTTCTGCCAGCTCTGGGCTATAAACTCTTGGCATTGGTGGCAGCTACAAAGAAAAATAATAATGCAATTATAACTAGTGATCTTATGAATTAAATAAAAGATAATAAAAGTTTCCCAATATTTACTTAAATTCTTACATCCATACATTCACTGAAGTAGAAAATAAACCAGCCTAGAGCTGGGAATGTGGCTCAGTGGTAGAGCGCTCTCCTGGCATGCATGAAGCTCTGGGTTCAATCCCCAGCACCAAAAAAAAAAAAAAAAGAAAAGAAAAGAAAAGAAAGAAAGATTTATACACCAGGGTGTTCAATGCAGTATTGTTCAACAAATAAAAACAAATTCCCCTCCATAATGAACCTGTGGAATAAAGTATGGTACATTCTTCCTATAGACTACTAGGCAGCTGCTTAAAAAATATAAGTATTGACCAGAAAAGATGTCTCTTATGCATTAACCCAATAAAAGGAAGTTGTGTACCATGGAATACAGCCTGATTCCATTTCAGTTTCTTTTTTTAAGTGTCTGTATGTGTATATATACTGAGTCATGTCTGTTTTAAGGCAGAGAAAAGCTAGGAGGCCTAGCTTGTTAGCAGTGGTTATCTCTAGGGGAAACAAAAGAGAAGGAATTTCGCTCCTTTCTTTTGGATTTTTTAAGTAGTAGAATATAGAAAAATTTTAATTTTTGTTTGTGTTTTTTTAATATTTTTCAAATTTAAAAATTAAATGAGTTTTGGGATAATACTAAAATTAGTAGGTGATCTGGAATCTTAAAATTTAATGGTGCGTGGACTCTTGACACTACAAAGGGCAACTACCCTCATAACATACAAAGTTAGTGCAATGGTACATGTCTGTAATCTCAACAACTGAAGAGGCTAAAGCAGGAGGATCACAAGCTCAAGGCCAGCCTCAGCAACTTAGTGAGACCCTGTCTCAAAATAAAAAATCAAAAGGACTAGGGATGTAGCTCAATAGTAAAGCATCCCTGGGTTCAACTCCTAGTACTAAAATGCTTTCTGCAGTTTCTAACCACTTATTAGTGATCATGATGATTTTGAATGGAACAAGTTCAAACAGAGTAGACTCATTGTAAATAGACTCACTCAACCATCAGCTGCTCAGGAGATGATGCCAACAGCCTCTCAGAGCACCAGCACATCCTGTGGCTACAGAGAAAGATTTTCAAAAAGTAGATTCTTTTGAGCCATTAAGCCACCTCTTTTTTTTTTTTTTTTTGGCATCATGTTGGGGATTGAACCCAGGGCCTTGTGCATGCAAGGCAAGCACTCTACCAACTGAGCTATATCCCTAGCCTCCATTAAGCCACCTCTACAAATTAATATAAGAAATTATCAAAACCAGGCACAGCGGTATACACCTGTAATTTCAGTTTCTTAGGAGGCTATGACAATAAGACAAGTTCAAGGCCAGTTTGGGCAACTTGGTGAAACCCTATCTCAAAATGAAAAGCAAAAAGGGACTGGGATATAGCTCAATGGTAGAGCGTCCCTGGCTTCAAGCCCCTGGACCACACAGATACCCAAAAAAAAAAAAAAAAAAGAAAAAAAATCAATTCTTTCTTTTTAAGTTCAGTCTTACATAGAAGGAACCCACCTTCCCTCTATCCCAGCCAATACTGGGGACTGAATCCAAGGGTGCTTTATCACTAGACTACACGCCCCCCCCCCTACCACCACCACCACTTCTTTTGAAACAAGATCTTGCCAAGTTGCTGAGGCTGGCTTTGAACTTGACCCAGTATCAATGACTACTCATTAACTAACCAAAATCATCCAAGATTTAACAGTAGTTATTTACAAATCTGCATTACATAAACCTTGCTTAATTAATTCTAGATTAGCTTTTTACCTTTCCTTCAATAATCCGATAAACTAAAGAATTCATGTCTTTTGCATTGAAAGCATGTTTCAGGGTGGCCATTTCATAGACACAGCAACCCAAAGCCCAAACATCAGACTAGGAAAAAAAAAAAAAAAGTGAGTGATTAAATGCTAGAAGACCTTATTTTCACTTTTCCCTGTTTAAAAAAAAAAAGATATTGTCCTTTAATCAACACACAGATAATTCTGATTTAACTGTTCTGATGGGTTCTAAAATGAATACTCTCCCAGAGACAAGGTGAAAACATGCATAGCCAATCCTACCTTATAGTTGTAGGGTCTGTTTGAGAACAATTCAGGGCTCATGTAATAGGGTGTGCCAATGAGGGTGCTTGCCATGTCACAGTGGTTTTCTAACACTCGAGCAATTCCTAGGTCACCCACTTTGATGATGTTTGTTCTTGTGAGAAAGACATTTTGAGTTTTCAGATCTCGATGAAGGATGTGTTTTTCATGTAAATACTGAGAAGAGAAATCGAATCTCATTTTATATAAACACGCTGATTTATTTATTTATTCCTTTTTAAATATCATCAGTAATTGCAGGAATTAAAGAGCCTTCATTACCTATCTACCAAAACATTATTGTTTTATAATCTCTAAATAAAATACAACCTTCAAAGTAAAAATATTATAAGTTCTACACTTTAACTGGCCCTTAACCTTCCAAAATTGTTCCCTGGTATCTTGACAATCACACCATTTTAGTATTACCTGGATCCAGTTTTAAAATATGCCTACAAACTCCCGCTGAAGGTAGGAAACTTACACAAAGTCAGGTGTGCATTCCTCTCAGACTCATGAAATCCTGGGCATAATGTTTTCAAATATTACAAGATCATCTGTATTTAGAGAATATCTTAGAACTTAAACAACAAAGGCAAGTAATTCTGGATAATTCTGCCCAGTTTCAGATTGGCAGTTCACAAACAGTCTCACTCTGAGGTATGTGTATATTAAACAGAAATTTGTGCACTTCTACCTCCACTGCCACAGCAGGATAAAAGCCCAAACTCCCACTGTTTAGGAATATTAATTAGAAAAGCCACCTTTCAGCATGACACAGCTCACCAGCTACTGACAAACATGATCATTCTTTGCTCTTTGTTGATTCAGGGTCTTTGTTTTGTTTTTTTTTTTTTGTATTAGGGATTGAACCCAGGGACACTTAACCACTGAGCCACATCCCAGCCCCTTTTTTTTTTTTTTTTTTTAACTAATTAGAGACAGGGTTGTTTAGGGCAACCTCACAGAGTTGCTTAGGGCCTTGCTAAGTTGCTGAGGTTGGCTTTGAACTTACAATCCTCCTTCCTCAGTCTCCAGAGTCACTGGGATTACAGATGTGCACCACCATGCCCAGCTGACTTAGGCTCCTTAAAATTAACCTTGTTATGAATATTAAATGAAAAAAGAATTAGCTCCCTGCCCCCTGAAATTAGACATGGAATCTGTGTCTACTATAATATAGATATCACTCACTCAGAAACATTCCAATGTTATAGTAAGAGGGACAGGGTCCACTTTATACATTCATTCTCCAAAAAATGTTTTGTTCATGTAAGCATTGGGGAAATTTTTTCTTAAAATACACATCATCTTCCTGCCACCTTGGAGCAAGTGGGATGTTATGAGTATAAACAGTACCTGCAAAGCCATGGCAATCTGTACAAACCATTCTACCACCTGACTTTCAGGCAGAAGTTGCCCTTTTTGCTCCTTGAGCTTCCGGTACAGATCACCTCCTTCACAGAAGCCCATGACAATGTAGAGCAGGCCATCTCCTCCCTCCCACGACTCTTTGTAGGTGACAATGTTGGGGTGCTTCAGCTGAGACAAGAGCTGAGCTTCCTGTTCAGCAGCTCGCCGTTCTCGGCTGGAGGCATTTTGGAGGTTCAGTTTTTTGATGACATACTAACAATGAAAACACATATTTTTACAATATGCATGTAAACATACAGTTTTGTAGGTTCTAAAGTGTCTAAGAGCTTTCATAAATGTCCTCAAAACCAACCTTCTGGAACCAGTCAGATAACCCACTAATTTTGTATTTTACAAAGCATAAAATTGCTAGAGATGTAACTCAGTTGATAGAGCACTTTCCCAGCATGCACAAAGCCCCTGATTCAATCCACAGCGCCACAAAGAGAAAAGGGAAGCATGAAACCAGGGAAAATTTTTGCTGTTACTAATGATACTTTTTATAAGTTGGGCCATGTAGGGTCACAAAAAAGAAATTATCCTTTCCATCTGCAGTTTACAATTTCATTGAGCCAGACCAGCAGTCCCATCTACTTTAGGAGACTGAGACAGGATTGTTTGAGTCCAGGAATTCAAAGCCAGCTGGGAATAGTGAGATCCCCATCTCAGAAAAAATGGTATGCATGGTGAAGCACACCTGGAATCCCAGTGACTCAAGAGGCTGAGGAAGAAGGATTGCAAGTCCAAGGCCAGCTTCAGCAACTTTACGAGCACTAAACAATTCAATAAGGCCCTGTCTGAAAATATTTAAAAAAAAAAAAAAAAAGTAGCTCAGTGGTAAAGTACCCCTGGGTTCAATTCCCAGAACAAAAAAAGGAAAAAAAAGAGGAAGAAGAAGATGACAACAAAACAAAAAATATACAAATTAATTAATGGCTAAAAAGTGAATCAAAAATAACATACCATTGGATCAGTCATAAAATCTGGGTTAGAGAGTCCTTAATTCCTTAACCTCTAAGTTCCCCCTACAAAGAGGCATAAAAATATATCTTGAATATACATCTCCAGACAGAATGGGTTTATGGATACTCCATGAGTTATTAGATAATCCATGGTCCAGGAAGGTTGAAAATCACTGATCCTCAACCTACAAAATTATTCTTACTTTTAAAAAAATCAACATGCTTTAACATCTACTATACTTCCCTCACTCAAAAGACCATACAATTCATTTCTTCAAAAAACACATACAAAAAGGTGCTTTGTGAAATGTAAACTACTACTCAAACATGAAGGGCTATTATTATAACTAATCTCCTGTCCTCAGCTCAAAAATCTAAGGAAAATCCCCCTGTGCCTATTGAATAAACCTCTTATGCCTGAGCTTGTGTTCCAAGCACAGCAACCAGCACCTGGGACAAGGAGGAATAGGTAAGTGGGCCTGTGCTTAGGGTGAACATCTCTTAGTTTGCTTGATGCAACTGGGTTGTCAGTGATCTGTTAATAGTACTTCCTTTCAGTTTCAAAATTGTCCCAGCTTGTACAATACACTATGTAATCACTCTTCTTAATAAACCATATTGAAGAACTTGTTCATTATCCTTTGGGTGACAGGATAAAGTGTTTTAAGCAAAGGTGTGATAACATCGCTTTGAAGTTTTAGAAAGAGCATGGAAGCTGAAGGAAAGTAAGTGATGGGTCACAGAGCAGCAAGTAGGTGTGGGGGAAAAAAGTGGTATCCTGGATTGGGCTCCTAACATTGGAGACGGAGAACCCTGTTGCCTTAGTGATGTATAAAAATAATCAGAGTTGGGGGGCATTAAAGATAACCCATGTACCCAGCGTGGGAAACTGCATGGCTGATGATACTGCTCAATTGAAATAGGGGCTGGGAATGAAGGTTTGGCAGGAAGGTGATGAGCTGAGTTTTAAATGAGACCAGCAATCTGCAGTTAGAGAAGTTTGGGATTCTTTGTTCACGAAGTAAGGCTTGAGAGGTGCTGGGTTAGAATGCATGATACTTGCCTGCTCACATGGAATTGTTAGGGGTGGGAAAAAGGTGTGTACATCAAGCACACCACTCACTACCACCTATGAGAAGTAGAGGAAGAATGTGCGCATATGATAAGGGGCCTGGCCTCGTCTTGATAGTTTGGGACAATTTCCCTGAAGAAGTGCCATCCTAGATGAAACCTTTCACCCCGTCCCGGGCCTCGTCCTCTGGAATCGGTTCATGCAGCCCTGCCCACCCTTTGCTGGGCCCGACCCCCGCGGACCTGCCTGCCGTCCCGCCGGTGTTTCACGAGCGTCACCTCCCCGTAGCTGCCTTTGCCCACGACCCGCACGTAGCAATAGGCGGCCAGGGGCATATTCCTGACGCAGACCCACAGTCGAGATGCTGCGGCAGCAGGTAGGGCGGCGGGCCGCAGCAGGAGGTCCCGCTCATGCCCGAGAGGCTGCGGTAGGGTAGGCTGTGGAGACGGCCTGGAAGGGGTAGGAGCACCTAAAGCCGGCCCGCCGCGACGCCGCTGCCATAGCGATCCCAGTCGGCGCAGTCCTGCGCATGCTCTGACTTTCCCACAGGACCCGCCATAGAGCTGACGCGGGAGAGGCCAGAGTGGTTTCGCCGTCCTGGGAGAACCTGCCATAGAGCCGCGACGCTGGCCGGCCAGAGCGACTCCGCCGGGTCCTGCGCAAGCTCCGTGAGCCTCGGCTCAACTGCACAATTGCCATTTACTGTGGAAGCTTTTGCTGGTTTTGCAGTTGATGATTCTAAGAGATTTATGCGTATGGTTCATTCATTCTGTGAATATTTACTGATCGCCTGTGTGCTTGTCTGTCAAAGTCCTTGCCTTCCTGGAGCTCACATTCTAATGTGTGTGTCTGCGTGTGACATACGCTCGCTTTATCTCATGCAATAACGGTCTGTGCACCCAAGGTCCATCTTACTTTTTGATACTTTACAAAGTAAACAAAGTTGAAGATATCAGTACTTTTCCAACCGTTTGGTCCAGCCAACATCTCCCTTTCCTAGAAGCATTTACTTTAAAACAACAACAACAAAAAAAGTGTACAATTAAAAATCTTTTCCCCTGCCCCTGATAAATAGATTTAGATAGACGAGAGATGATCTAGATATATCGTGCAACACAGGAGTATCTTTCTCAAGGACTGAAATCCCTTCTTTTGAGATTTAATCATCAGCAAGGGTTAGGTCTCTGTCTCCAGTCTATGTGGGAGGATAGAATCCTAATTTCCACATTGCCAGCTAGCAAAAACAGCTGGTTTAATTATGTTTACATTGACCAACCCATTGTAATTTTTCATTTCCCTTTATCTATGTGAGCCCCCTGCTCACTCCTCTTTACTCTCTCATTCTCCCTTTATAACGCGCAGTCACCTCTACATAAATTGGAATGAAGCTCAGCTTTTCTTCCTACTGTCAGTAGTTACTGAATAAAAATCTGTTTTCTCTGCTTTTTACTAAAGCCTGGCTTTATCTTTACCAACATCATTAACTTAAGTTCAATATTTGTTTATGATTCTTTTTTTCTTTTGGTTTTCTTGTGGAAACGAAATTTGCATTGTGGATGAAATATGTTTGTTTGTTTTGGGTACTGGGGATTGAACTCAGGGGCACTCGACCACTGAGCCACATCCCCAGCCCTATTTTGTACTTTATTTAGAGACAGGGTCTCACTGAGTTGCTCAGCACCTCGCCTTTGCTGAGGCTGGCTTTGAACTTGCGATCCTCCTGCCTCAACCTCCTGAGCTGCTGGGATTACAGGCAGGCGCCACCATGCCCAGCGAAATATGCAAATCTTAAACGTATAATTAGATAATGTTGACAAATCCCTTCACCAAACTCTATCAAGATATAAACCAAAAGAAGCCGGGAGCGCTAGCGCACTGACAAAACTGACAGTAGGGACTCAAATAAATAAATGAACACCCATGTTCATAGCGACATTATTCACAACAGCCAAAAACTGGAAGCAATCTAAGTACTCATATTTGGATGTTGGATAAGCAATATCTGTATACAGATATTGGAATATTATTAAGCCTAATTAAAGGAAGGAAACTGACATGCTGCAACATGGCTGGACCTTGAGGACATTATGCTAAGGGAAACAAGGTAGCGACCAATGTGACTTGTGTGAGGTATCTAGAGTAGGCAAATTCATAGAGACACAGGAAGTAGAATGGTGTCAGTGGTTGGGGAGGGGCGAATTGGGAGTTAGTGTTTAATGGATACAAAACTTCATTTGAGGAGAATGAAAAACATCCAGGGATGGACGGTGGTGATGGTCCCACAACAATGTGAATATAATAGGTCACTAAGTTGTGCACTTAAAAATGGTGAAAATGTTAAATTTTTTTTAAGTTTCAAGAAAGAGCTACAGCAGTGTTTTCAACCTTTACTTCATTATCACATTCCTGAAGAGCCTTTTCAGACTGCTTTTTCTAATCACTCCCCTGCCATGAATTTTTTTAAATATTTATTTTTTAGTTATAGGTGGGCACAATATTTTATTTTTATGTGGTGCTGAGGATCGAACCCAGTGCCTCACGCATGGTAGGTAAGCGACCTACCCTCTGGGCCACAACCCAGCCCCAAATTAATACTTTTTTAAAAATAATTTAGTTGCAGATGAACACAATACCTTTATTTTATTTTTTTTAATTAAAAAAATTTTTTTATAGTTGAGCACAATACCTTTATTATTTATTTTTATGTGATGCTGAGGATCGAACCCAGGGGTGCTAGGCAAACGCTCTACCGCTGGCCACAACCCTAGCCCTATTTTTTAAAATTTTTATGTGGTGCTGAGTATTGAACCCAGTGCCTCACACATGCTAGACAAACGTTCTATTACTGAGCCACCACCCCAGCCCTAAATTATACTTTACATACTCTTTTGCATCTGGTTGTTCATTCAGTACAATATCTATGAAATTCATTTCTGTCATTTCTATCAATAACTTGTTCCTTTTAAAAAAATATTTATTTTTTAGTTGTAGATGGACACAATACATTTATTTTATTTTATTTTTTTATTTTTATATGGTGCTGAGGATTGAACCCAGGGCCTCACATGTGCTAGGCAAGTTGTGGCTCTACCGCTGAGCCACAACTCTA
The DNA here is from genome assembly GCF_001458135.2 of Marmota marmota marmota. Classification (NCBI taxonomy): domain Eukaryota; kingdom Metazoa; phylum Chordata; class Mammalia; order Rodentia; family Sciuridae; genus Marmota; species Marmota marmota. The sequence goes on along the minus strand of NW_025999941.1, from coordinate 10,629,895 downwards.
GCCCCAATAATTTGTTCATTTTTATTGCCAAAGAATATTGTAATTACACAAGTACCTTGCAATTTGTTTATCTACTTACTTGTTAATGGGTATTTGTGTTCTTTCCCCTTTGGATTATCATAAATAAAGATTTTATGAACATTGGTGTCTTTTTGAGAATATACTGGGTAAATATGTGGGAATGGAGTTGCTGGGTCATAGGATGAGCAAATAATTAGCTTTATAGGGAGGGGTTTATTTTGACATCAAGTGAATTAGCTCATATATCTTTCCATCAACACCATGAAGCTGGTACTATTATCATCCCTATTTTAACTGAGTTTCTAAGGAGTTAAGAAGCTCAAAACATCTGAATGCATTGTCCATGCCAGGCACGGTATGCATGCCTGTAATCCTAGCTGCTCAGGAGACTGAGGTGGAGAAGTGCAAGTTCAAAGCCGGCCTCAGCAACTTAGTGATGCCTTAGCAACTCAAAAAGACCCTGTCTCTAAATAAAATATATATTTTTAAAAAGGGCTAAGGTTGTGACTCAGTGGTTAAGCATCCTCAGGTTCAATCCCCAATATGAGAAAAATTTTAAAAATGAGAGAGAGAGGGAGACTGAGTAGCACACTAGACACCAGTCACCGTTAGCTCTCCTCATCCCCTTCTTCGCACTGCTCCCACCGTGGCCACATAATCATGCTTCTAGCACCTTTCATCCATGGACCAGGTTTGTACTAGCCATCTTTCAACAATCCACACTCTTCCTTTCTTTTTTTTTTTTTGAGATGGAATCTCCCTGTGTGGCCAGGCCCAGCATCCAACTCCTGGGCCCAAATGATCCCCACCTCCCATCCCTCCAGCTGCTTGTAGAAGCCTGGTCTACAGGCACTTACACTACAGCGCTCACCCATCAACAGTCCAGTCTTGAACTTGTCATACCCCTCCTCAAAATATCTTTTTTTTTTT
>NW_025999941.1:10600936-10628791 GCF_001458135.2 Marmota marmota marmota | reverse complement strand
GGTACCAGGGATTGAACCCAAGGGTGCTTAACCATTGACCCACATCCCCGGCTTTTTTTTAAAATAACTTTATTTTATTTATTTACATGTGGTGCTGAGGATAGAACCCAGGGCCTTGCACATGCGAGGTGAGTGCTCTACAGCTAAGCACTAACCCCAGCGCTTTTTTATATTTTATTTAGAGACAGGGTCTCGTTAAGTTGCTTAGGGCCTCACTAAGTTGCTGAGGCTGGCCTTGAACTTGCATTTCTCCTGCCTCAGGCTCCTGAGCCACTGGGATTATAGGTATGCGCCACCACAACCGGCTCATGTCAGTATTTCTTTCTTTTTTTTTTTATATACCTTTATTTTGTTTATTTATTTTTATGTGGTTCTGAGGATCGAACCCAGGGCCTCACACATGCTAGGCGAGCGCTCTACTGCTGAGCCACAACCCCAGCCTCCTCATGTCAATATTTCTATAATCAAAATAGCTTTAGTGTTTTCTACCCGAAAGCCATCAGACCCTTATACCAGCTGTTCCTGGTTCACTTTTTCCTGCCTGCACCTTCCCAAGTGCTACTCATTTTCTGAGCCACCTCCTCTGGGAGCCTTCTCCTAACCACTGTGGAGATGAGGTCCACTCCTTCAAATTTCTACAGTTTTTCCTATATGTGCCTCTCTAGCCTCCAGCCACTCCCTGGGATCCACTGGGTTTCCTTTGGTTTGACCCACTCCATTTTCCCAAGGCACCAGCTCACTGAACACAGGGACCCAGCCCAGTTTCATCATGGTGAAACTAACTAGCATGGTACCAACCCACCACCTCCAGCTCAGTTCATACTGGTACAGAAAATAAACAGACACTCAAATATACCATACCATGTTGATTCATCTAATCTTCCACAGAGGCCAGAAAACAGGTCAGAAGGTCACCTGGCCTAAGGACAATAAACTGTTTCCCAGAAGCTGCTCTTTGAGACAAAGTCCAGGATGAGCAAACAGAGATCAGAGAGGCCTCTGGGCCCCCTGTTTTCATCAGGGTCGTGACAGCCAGAACACCCCACCCTGGGTCACAGAGTAGACTAACCAGGGGCCCTGTCTACCTGGTGAGCTGTGGCTTGTGGCCGGCAGGAAAGGTCTGGGTATAAAAATCAAGAAACTGCCTGTGCATAAGGAGTGTCTGGGGACTCTTCCCTCTGAGGGATCTCTGACTCTGCCTCTCTTTTCTTCCTCATAACACACAGGGCCTTTCAGTGATAGCTTTGGAGTCAGAGAGACCTGAGTTTGAATCCTTGTTCTGTCGCTTGCAGTGAAATCAATGTTCCAGAAGCACCTTGAGGAGAAAAATTAGGCAATAAAGGGCTAAGAGCAACATGTGGTACCTAATCAGCTCTTGAATATAAAAATGCTTCATTTGTCTTTATTCCCTGTCACCTGCTGAGCATCCTTGTCTAGGTGGAGCACAATGAAGCTGACTTATGTCCTTCCTTCCAAATCTAGACCAGAAGGTCTCAACAGATGAGGGAACGGGCTTAAAGCATAGGTCACCTATCACTCCTCCTGCCAGACTGTCCAGAAGGCCTCTGGCAGGTCTATTGTCAGGGCTGGCACCATTAGAACTGTGGATGTGCTTAGGTGTCACAGCACTTTCTAAGCCACCATATCTGCCTCCCTGACCAAAGCATGACTGAAAGGTTTGCTGATGCTTCAAGAATTCTAAAACTAAAGCTTAATGAGATTTGGCCTGGCGGTGGCACACACCTGTAGTCCCAGCAGCTCAGGGCGCTGAGGCAGGAGGATCACAAGTTCAAAGCCAGCCTCAGCAAAAGGGAGGCACTAAGCAACTCAGTGAGACCCTGTCTCTAAATAAAATACAAATTGGGGCTGGGGATGTGGCTTAGTGGTCAAGTGCCCCTGAGTTCAATCCCTGAAACCCACCCCACCTCACAAAAAAAGCCTAATGAGGTTTGGAAATCCATTTTTAACATTGACTTCCTGCCAGATGTTTGTCACTGATGCTACCTCATGCCAGAGCCAAGATAAGATGAACCACTGAGGGGTCTTGGCAGTTGCCTTTGGCTTAGTGCTGTTCTGTACACAAGGGCACAGTCTGGAGTCTGGTCAGGAGTTGACATAAGCCCAGAACTGGGAACCCCTGGTTTCCTTGCCAATTATTGGTTCCCCAAATTGGGACATTTGCCTTCACTGTGTTTAATGTTTAATCCGTGTTTATCCAGCATGGTATTGATTGATGGTCTGAGTGAAGTATCAGGGCAACAGGAACTTGGAGACCATGGACGGTGCCATGGCGCTTCGGGTGCTGCTGTGTGTGTACCTGGTGTCCCTCCTCACCCTACAGGCCATGTCTGCTCCAGGCTTGGCCAGAGGCAGGTCCAAGGGCAGCGAGGTACGTGGCTAAGCCTTTGGGACAGAGGAGGGACACAAGAACCCCCACTCTAGGTACCAGAGCCATCCCCACTGCCTGCATACCTCTGACTACAGAGGTTACTTCCTAGCAGTAGGAGGCAAGACTGAGAGAGGACCCAGGCTTTGTCCCCTCCCACCCCTGAACAGAGGGGCCATGGTCCCCGAGCATTCCCACTCATACTTGGCCTTGGCTTTGTTTTGCAGAAGCGACAGGCTGTGGACACAGTGAGTGAGAGTCTTGGCAAAGGGGTCTGTGATGGGGCCCTTATTACAGATTTGCTTTCTCCTGCCCCTTGCGGGTGGACTCCTTCTGTGGGTGCCATATGCTCCCGTGTCCCAGGAATTGGGGGATTGTTCCCACCTCACCTCACGCCCCACTGTACAGTCTCAGGCAGAAAAAAGGATCTTCCTGGGAGGGTTGATCTATTCTTCTGGGCACCTTTCAAGCATCAAAGCTGGGGGCTAGGACACAGAATGACAAGGAGGTCTCTCACTGGCCTGTCCCAGGCCAAAGGTCCCTCTTGTCTCACTTTAGACAGTTGATGGCGTGTTCATCCGGAGTTTGAAAGTCAACTGCAAAGTCACCTCTCGTTTCGCCCACTATGTCATCACCAGCCAAGTGATCAACACTGCCGATGAAGCCAGGGAAGTGGCCTTCGATGTGGAAATCCCCAAGACAGCCTTCATCAGTGACTTTGCCATGTGTGTGGCTGCCTGACTCCCACACCCTGTCCCAAAGGTGTCTGTTCACCTGTCCCAGCCTAGGCCACAGTAGCCAGATGTGTAGATCATCTGCTCCCTTTCAAAAGGCCCACAGCTGGCCTCTGTGACCATGGCTGCCCACTGCACTGCCCTGGGTCCCCAGAGCATTGCAAGGCCAGTCAGGAGATACTCTCCTATGAGGGCTCATAGGAGAACAGAGGCTTCTCCGTGTCTAGGCTCATCATATCTCTAATAGGAAGAATCCATGTGATCAAGGAGGGGTACTTCCCCCACTGAGGGCCTTCTTCTCCCCCCGCAGCACAGCAGATGGGAAGGCATTCATTGGGGACATAAAGGACAAAGTGACAGCATGGAAGCAGTACCGGAAAGCAGCCATCTCAGGAGAGAATGCTGGCCTCGTCAGGTGAGTTCTGAGCCCTCCCGGCCTAGCCTCTAGAGCTGAAGGCTGCAGAGGTGGCCTTGGGTGGAGAAGAGCCCCAGGATAGTAGAAAGGGAAGCAAACTGCCCAGCTCTGGTGCCAACACAGATGCACTGGGCCAGGTTGATGCCCACTTGCCCTTTTCCCAGATCTGCTTCAGGGAGAAGTGGGTCCCCCCATCCCTGAGCCCTAATCCTGACCAGCCATCTGAGACAAGGGTAAGGGTCAAGGAAATCTGGGAACAAGCATGAAAATAAGAAACTGATTCTGAGGGCCATGCTTTAGGTGACAAGGATCTACATGTCATTTACTATTTGTTTGATGATTGTTGCCTCTGGTGGCATATCCAGGGCCTCAGGGAGGAATATGGAGCAGTTCACTATCCACATCAACATTGGTCCCCAGAGCAAGGCCACATTTCGGCTGACCTACGAGGAGGTGCTGAAGAGAAGACTTACACAGTATGACATTGTCATCAAAGTCAAGCCCAAGCAACTGGTGCGCCATTTTGAGGTAGATTGAAAGTCCCGGGGCAGGGCTTCTGTCTCTCACTCTCACTATGGTTCCCAGCACTGGCTCAGCATGAATCACATGCCACCCTAGGCCTGGGAACACAGGGAGGGAATTGATCCTCCAGGTGGGTTGCAATGGGCTGTTCTTGGGCAGAAAACTCTCTGAATCTTCCAACTCCCTCCTCATCTCTGAGCCTCGGTTTGCCCATCTGCTAAATGGGGAATTCCTGCATTCCCCAGGAATACCACAAGGATCACAAGAGACACTGAATTTCCAGGTAATTTGTAAACCAGAAAGTCCTGGGAAGCCCAATGGGCTGAGTTGAGGGGTTTCAGACATGCACATCTTCATTGAATAAACATTTTTGGAGTGCCTACTATGTGTCAGGCCCTGTGCTGAGAACTGCATGGGCACTATACACAGTAGGTATCCAGGTCACATTTAGGCTCTTGGCTGAGACATTTAGGCTCTTTGCTGTCCCAAACGGGGCCTTGGTACAGAATTTCCTTCAATGGTGCAGATTGACGTGGACATCTTTGAGCCTCAGGGGATCAGTAAGCTGGATGCTCAGGCCACCTTCCTCACCAAGGAACTGGCAGCCCAAACTATCAAGAAGTCCTTCTCAGGGAAAAAGGTACATGGAATGACAGGGGATGGTGGTGGGTCCCCAAGGACTTGGCAGCCTGACCCATTCATGAGGAAGGTCTAGGCTTAGCACAGGAAGCAGGTAGGGATTCAGGCTTCCCTCGGGGTGAGAGGAGCAGATGCCATGTGGTTGGAATCCCAGGGAAACTCATCACTCCCGATCCTTAGAACAATTTAGCAAAACCGGCACCCTGAGGTGAGGCAGGTACCAAGTCCAGCTCTACCACTTGCTGGCTGCATGGTCTGGGCAGGGGGAGTTGCTTGAACCTCAGTTTCCTCTTTGCCTGCCTCACACACAGCATTTAGAGAGATGTTCCACACAGAAGCCAATCTCAGGTCAGGTACGGTTGTGGTTAGGACTCAAGGCTTCAGTTTTCCTCCCTCTCTCTCTCTCTCTCTCTCACCAGAAGTTGAACTCAGGGGTGCTCAACCACTGAGCCACATCCCCAGCCCTTTTTATATTTTCTTTAGAGACAGGGTCTCACTAAGTTGCTTAGGGCCTCGCTAAGTTGCTGAAGTTGGTAAGATCCTCCAGCCTCAGCCTCCTGAGTCACCGAGATTATAGACACATGTCACCGCACCCTTCTTCAAGTTTGTTTTTTGTCTTTGTTTTGTTTTGTTTTGTTTGTTTGTTTTGATTTTGTTTGTGATGAGCATATCTTACTTTTAAAACAAGCAAGCAAGAAGAAAACAATAAAATTTCTTTAAAGAGAATGAGGAAAATACATAAATATAGAAAGTAGTGAATAAAAACCATCCCTAGTGTCCTCGAGGACCAGCACCACTCAAACCTGACCTCAGCTCTGTTTCTGGGCCTTTCCTTCTGTTTCCTGCTCTTTGTTGACCAGGCGGATTTTATTTGTGAGCAGTGTGCTGTAGCCTTGCTTTTTTACTTGACAGTTGAAGTTGACTGAGGTTTTCTCATTCCTTCCTACTGCTATTATTTGGTTCTTGCTTATGTACCCCAAATGGTGATGCTTACCGTAGAAAATTCCAGTGACTGAGAAGCACAGAGGACTGAGTCTTCTCTCCTATCACATACAGATGTGCACTTTCAGCAGCTACGTGAATGGCCCACTGAATTAGTTTCTGTGACCAGGCAAACACACACACACACACACACACATACATACACACGCAGAGAGGTGCACATCTTCCTACTTGTGTGCACAGACTAGTAATGTCTCAAACCCTCAATGATTCCAGGGTCATGTGCTCTTCCGCCCCACCGTGGGCCAACAGCAATCCTGCCCTACATGCTCTACATCCTTGCTGAATGGGGATTTCAAGGTCACCTACGATGTCAATCGAGACAAGCTCTGTGACCTATTGGTGAGCCTGAAACTTCTGGCCCCAGCCCCAGAGGGTGGGCAAGGGATGCTTATGAGAGAGGATTCAGTCACTTTCCTCTATTTCAGGTGGCCAATAACTACTTTGCCCACTTCTTTGCCCCCAAAAACCTGACGAACATGAGCAAGAACATCGTTTTTGTGATTGACATCAGTGGCTCTATGGAAGGTCAGAAAATGAAGCAGGTAAAGTGGCTCGAAGCAGTTCATTCAATGGAAATTTCTTCGGCCCTGTTACTTACCCCATTGCAGTTTGGCTGAGAGATTCTGGTTTGGGTGATTGAACTGGAAATCCCAGTTGTTAGGGACTGTAGCATTAGCTACTGCTTCCTTGCTGGGCAACCTTGGTCAGGCACTTCTCAATGGCTACAAGGAGGATAATATGGTGTCGCATTATGGCACTTCCCCATGGAGATGAGCATGGAAGAGCAAACCTGTTTGCTACAAGTTCTGGCAATAACTAAGGTGGTCTGCAAGAGGGCATCTTTTTTTTTTTTTTTGGTACCGGGAATTGAACTTGGAGGCACTCTTCCACTCAGCCTCATCCCCAGCCCTATTTTGTATTTTAGAGACAGGGTCTCACTGAGTTGCTTAGGGTCTCCCTTTTGCTAAGGCTAGCTTTGAATTCTTGATCCTTCTGCATCAGCCTTCTGAGCCACTGGAATTACAGATGTGGGCCACCACACTTGGTCTGCAAGAGGGCATCTTGCAGCAGGGCACAGCCCACAGCCCTCGGTGCTCTGAGTGTCCCACCCGTGACACAGTGAAGCTGTGGCTGGACAAACTGAGTTTTAGAAATACAGCCAAAACACAGGGGGACCTTTCTTAATCCTGCCCCATCCAAACTCCTGATCATTCCTTGACCCTGTGCTGGGTCTTTTGACTTCTCCACGCCCTTTATGCTCTTCTCTTAGGATGACCTGGCTGTCCTGTTCATCCCCTCCTACCCATCCACTGTGTGTCTCCATCCTGTGGATCTCTGACATGGCTATCTGGAGTTGATGGAAGGTGCTATCCTGAGGCCACCCTGGGGCTGTGTTCCTCAATGGAATGTCCTGTCCTTGCAGACCAAGGAGGCACTCCTGAAAATCCTGGGAGATATGCGGCCACAGGATTACTTTGACCTGGTCCTCTTTGGGTCTCAAGTGCAATCATGGCGGGGCTCACTGGTGCAAGCGTCAGAGGCCAATCTTCAAGCTGCTCGAGACTTCGTGAAGCACTTCTCCGTGGAGGGGGGTAAGGATGGGAATCCCAGGCCACCTGGGCATTACTTCTGTTTCTTTGGGATATGAGTGTACACTGGTCTGATTTCTCTCCTTTTATAGCCACAAACCTGAATGGAGGTTTGCTCCGGGGAATTGAGATCCTGAATGCAGTTCAGGGAAACGGCCCTGAAGTCAGTAATCAGGCTTCGATTCTCATCATGTTGACAGATGGGGAGCCCACTGAGGGTAAGCTTACTGGAGGTATTCAAGCTGATATTGGAAACACAAACACTGGATGGGCCATTGGGGACACAAAGGTTCAGGGTAAAGGCAAGGATCATCCTGAAAATATAATTAAGACCACAAAGTCTATGAGAACTTCAAGGTGTACCTCTGTCCTGTGAGTTGGGGGTATTTCTGCATGACATGGGCCCTGGGGGATAGGCAGAATTCCTAGATCGAGCTTAATGGAATTTATATATATACAGATATGTGCATGTGTGTGTATACATACATATATGTATATACCAGGGATTGAACCCAGGGGTGCTTTTACCACTGAGCTACATCCTCAGCCCTTTTTATTTTTATTTTTTTATTTTGATTTAGGGTCTCTCTAAGTTACTAAATTGCTGAGTTGACCTCAAACTTGTGATCCTCCTACCTTAGCTTCCCCAGTTGCTGGGATTACTGGCATGCACCATCATGCCTGGGCTGGAATTAATAATTTAATATATTTAATATATTCAGCATCTATTGTATGACAAGCCCAAGATGAGGGAGTAAGGCCTACCAAGAGAACAAAAAAAAATGACTCTTGTTCCACTACTGGGGGCAGATCCAAGGGCAGAGGTTCTGCTAAGGGCCCTTAGCAGAAAGACAGGGTGACAGGGGTCTGTGAAAACACAGACAAAGGAGTACCTGGGCTAAGTGAGGCGTGGAAAGGCCTCCTAGAAGAGGTGAATCCTGAGCTCAGTATGGAAGGAAGAGAGAGAGGGAAGTAGGAAGGGATCCCTGGCAGAGTGGGCAACCTGAGGTGGGGGGGAAGGTGTATGCACTGGCAGGGCCTGCCCCCAAACTGTGCAGAACAGGTGACACATAGTGGAAAGTTGTCAGGGCCTCAGAGGCCACACCAGGAGACCTGGGAAGGTTTCAAGCAGCATGAGATCTGCTTGGATGGATCCATGTGGTTGGCAAGGGTCTGTGAGGAGCGCCATTACTAGTTATTGCAGTTGCCATGAGAGCCTGGAGGAGGTGATATCTCTAGATGCCCATGGAGATTGGAGGTGACCTAAGATGAAGCTGTGGACCCCTGGGAGTGTTCCCCAAAGCCTCCTAGCACCCCACATGCTGTGGGCCAGCAATCTCATAACAGCCTGGATGTGTGGTTACAGGAGTGACGGACCGTCCCCAAATCCTTAAGAACGTCCGTGAAGCCATCCGGGACAAGTTCCCACTCTATAACCTGGGCTTTGGCCACAACCTGGACTTTAACTTCCTGGAGGTCATGTCCAAGGAGAACAATGGATGGGCCAAGAGAATCTATGAGGACCATGATGCCACTCAGCAGCTACAGGTCTCCCCTGCACCCGCCATATACCACCACCAGCATGCCACAAAGAGCCCTGCCTTTGTGGCCATTTGCCCATCAGCCTAGAGGAAAAGATACAGCTCTGATACAGAGTTCAAATTAGCTGTGTGACAGCAAGCCAGTTGCTGAACCTCTTTGAGCCTCAGATTCCTCCTCTGAAGAGGGGATCCTGACACCCTACTTGGTGATTAGATTTCCCATCAGGTACCCATGGTGCTCAGCTCTTAGGTTGCACCCCCTGTCCCTGCAGAACTTCTACGACCAGGTGGCCAGTCCCCTGCTGGTGGATGTGGAGTTGCAGTACCCCCGGGATACCATCTCTGCCCTGACCCAGCACCGACATAAACAGTACTACGATGGCTCGGAGATCATGGTGGCTGGGCGCATCGCTGACCAAAAACTGAGCAGCTTCAAGGCCGAAGTGCAAGCCCGTGGGGTAAATGATGGGTCATGGAGGACAGAGAAGACAGATAGCAAACAAGCCCCCAACCCACTTTTCTCAATCCCTGCCTGCTCCTGGGGGCGTCTCTTTCCTCAGAGAAAAGAGGCATGCACCCTCTGCATGCCACATACACCCCAGGCCTGGGGGCTAGACAGGCTGGAATGGGGTCAATGTGGCCTAGATTAGCTATAACTCTTAGGCCCCAAATGGAGCACCTGTGACTGCTCACCTCATTCCTGCAAGGCTATGAGAGAGCAAGAGGCCAGCTTCTCTCTTCTTACTTGAGAACAATTTCCCAAATACCTACTGTGTTCCAGGTTTTGTGCCATGGTGTAGTATAGACATACATGTGCCCAGGTATGTTAGAAGAAGTCACAGGTGTGGGAGTCCTGGACCCTGCCTTCCAGGGCATAGACTCCAGCCCACAGTGCAGTTAAGGGTTCAGAATTCAGGCTTTGAGAAAGGAGAGCCAAACTGGTCCCTGGCTCTGCCCTGACCAGTTGGGTGACCTTGGGCAAGTGAATCCAGCCCTCTAGGCCTCAGTTTCCTTTTTGGTACCATGGTGGTAACATTGCCACAGAGTATTGTAGGGGACAAATGGAACAGTCCATGGGATATCCTTATGCAGTGCCTGGTCTATAGGAGACCCTTGGAGGGTGGACCCCATAATTGTACCCAGGAAGAGAAGACCTACTTGTGTGCTGTGGCATGTTGCACGGGCAGCCCACCTTGAACTTGGAGAAGAAGATCTTAGTAGAAACAGCTGGGTGTTTGCTGGCTTGGTTCTCCCATCCTATGGGATCCCAGAGCCTAGGCCCAGCCTGGTTCCCAGATGGTGGTTGAATGAATGAATGGATGAAGGCAAGAATAGGCTCGGGAAAGAGGAGGATGTTGACAGTGAAACTCCAGAGGTGACCGTGGGGCGCTCAGAGCCTTGGACACCAGTGAAGTGTCGTGCTCATCATGGCTCATGGCCTCTCTCCCTATTCCAACCCTCAGGAGGGACAAGAATTCAAGACAACCTGCCTAGTGGATGAGGAAGAGATGAAGAAACTGCTCCAAGAACGTGGCCACATGTTGGAGAACCACGTTGAGCGCCTCTGGGCCTATCTCACCATCCAGGAGCTGCTGGCCAAGAGGTAGGACCCTTGCAGCTGCCAGGAGTGGGAACTGTTCACCCTAGGGCCTCCCATGTCTTACAAACAGAGAAGGGGAAGTTCTGGGCCTTCAGGGTACAAGCGGTCATATTTACTTCCCTCTTGCTTTGCTTAATGAGTTAATATCAACCAGTTGGTCAATAGTGTGGGTGGGCCCTCTGGGGGACAGGCGGCCTGCTGTTTACCTCATTGAGCTGCCTTGGCGGAGGCTGCTGTTGACTGTGGGGCTGTGCAGTGTCTAAACACACTCATTTAGTCTTCAAAACCTTTGGGGGAACCTGGCGCGGTGGTGCACGCCTTGTAATCCCAGCAGCTTGGGAGGCTGAGGTAGGAGGATCATGAGTTCAAAGCCAGCCTCAGCAATTTAGTGAAGCCCTAAGCAACTCAGTGAGACCCTGTCGCTAAATAAAATATTAAAAAGGGCTGGGATGTGGCTCAGTGGTCAAGCGCCCCTGTGTTCAATTCCTGGTTCAAAAACAAAAAGACAAAAATAAAAAAACATGAGAGAATTCCCTTATTATCCTCATTTAAAAAGATGAGCAATCAGAGGCTCAAAGAAATTAGACTAGCTGCTAAATTCTCTATGTATCTCCAAGACATACCTCTCAACATTGTCAATCTCCAGAGTTCCCCCCTCTGGCTGTTCATGAAACCCGGAAGTCCCCAGTGCCACAACCACTGAACAGGGAACGACAGATTTTTGATGTTTGTCGAATGAATGAATGAGCGAACCACTGATGGAAGGAAGAGGGAATGCAGCTCTGTTATGGCCTGTACTGGGGTCTTGGAGCCAACCTCTGTCTTGCCCTACAGGATGATGGTGGAAGGGGAGGAGAAGAACAAGCTGTCATCCGAGATCCTGAAGATGTCACTGGACTATCAGTTTGTGACCCCACTGACCTCCATGACCATGCGAGGCATGAAGGACCAGGAAGGGCTGGAGCCCATCATTGACAAGGCCGAGGAGGGTATGAGCAGTGTCCGGGGAGGGGGAGTCTCTGGGCCGAAAAACTCCCGGGTTTTAATTAATTCTCTTCTTTTTTCCCTCCCTTCCAGATTCTCAGCCCTTGGGTGAGTTGAAATCGTGTTGGTTTTAGTGCAGGACTTCCCATGGCTGGGCAGGTGGCACGTGCTCCAGCCCCAAGCCCGCAGCTGCCCATACCCACCCCTTCCCTGACCCCACCCCTTTCCAAGCTCCTTCCTTCCCCTGAGACACCACTTCACTGCAACTCATGGCTGCACCCTGGGAGCCCCTGCGTCCACCTCCAGTGAGGTCCCCCACCCCCCTGCACAAGCATGCATCTCTGAGGAGGTGGGGGACACCTGGGGAGGAGTAAGACCCCCAGTAGGACTGGTCCCTGGCCTGAATCATCTCTGGGCCCAGGGTGCACTTGTGGACTGAGCCTGGTGCCCGTGCATGTGGAGCTCCATGGTGACACTGTCCTCTTTGTCCTTGTCTTCCTCAGAGATGCTGGGACCCAGAAGGAGTAAGTGGCAGCCATCCTGGAGACACGTCTCTACCTCTTCCTCACACTGCTGGCCCTCTGGCTGAGAAAAGCCTCTGGAGTATCACCCGTTCCACTCTCTTCAATGCCTAGAACAGTCCCTGTAACAGTCCCCCTGACGAGGGCCTGGCTTCCCCAACCTGTGGGAGGAGACCCAGGGGGCTAGCCCACCATCCCGGGCCAAACCTCTGTCCCTATAACCCGAGAGGCAAATGAGGGCACTTGATGCTCTGAGGTCACCCTACTCCTGTGGCCTCAGGCCAGCCCGCCTTAGGGGAGGTCATTAGCAAAGTGACTGGCAGCTCCAGGAAGGCCCGGTCACCTCCCTCCACAGTGCCAACACTCTCTCGCCCACAGTGTTCGTGCTGTCCGCTGCCCAGCCTTCCCCGACTCGCTCAAGCCCCAACTTCCAGGAGTTGCCAAACCGAGTGACGGGTGGTGAGTCCTTGGGAGTGTTGGAGGGGTGACCCCGACTGGCCCATCTGTCTCTGGGACTTGCCTAGTTGAACACTTCCTGCCTGATCCCCAATCTAATGCCTCCATGCTGTGTTCCCAGTGGACACTGACCCACACTTCATCATCCACGTGCCCCAGAAAGAGGATGCCTTGTGCTTCAACATCAATGAGGAACCTGGCGTGATCCTGAGCCTGGTACAGGACCCGGACACAGGTGACTCTCATGCCATCTGCCAGAGAGGGCAGGGTCAAGGCTCCTCCACACTCCACATTCGACCACGGTTAGGACTGCTGCCATAGACCCCACTGCACTGTGCACCTTCTTCCACTTTTCTGGGCTCTGCCTGCTTTCTTCTCCACCCCCTGGCAGGACCCCACATAGGACCAGCTTCATAGATCTGTGACCCACCCAGGAGCATAGGACATAGACTTAGAAGGGTCTCATACTTGGTTTAATGCTCTTACTGTCTTGAAATCCTTAACCATTTTTAAATGAGAAGCCCTTTTCTTTCTTTTTCTTTCTTTCTTTCTTTCTTTCTTTCTTTCTTTCTTTCTTTCTTTCTTTCTTTCTTTCTTTCTTTCTTTCTTTCTCTCTCTCTCTCTCTCTTTTTCTTTTTGATACTGGGGACTGAATATAGGTGCTCAACCACTGAGCCACATTCCTATCACCTTCCCCCATTTTTTATTTTTGAGATACGGTCCTGCTGAGTTGGTTAGGGCCTCACTAAGTTTCTGAGGCTGGCTTTGAACTTGCAATCCTCCTGCCTCAGTCTCCCAAGCCATTGGGATGATAGGCGTGCACCACCGTGCCCAGCAAAAAGCCCCTCATTTTTATCTCATATGAGGTTCTGCAAATTACATGGGGGTCCAGCCCCAACTCCCCCCAGCATGGCTATATGGGGCCCCCAAAGTGCATCTCTCCAGCCCTGCTGGGTGATGGGGATAGCCTCCCTCTCCATGTTTTGGCTCTTTTTTTTTTTTTTTTTTTGTACCAGGGATTAAACCCAGAGGCATTTAACCAGTGACCCACATCCCTAGCCTATATTTTAGTTAGAAACAGGATCTCACTAAATTGCTGAGGCTGACTTTGAACTTGTGGTCCTCCTGCCTCAGCCTCCTGAGCTGCTGGGATTACAGGAGTGCGCCACTACGCCCGGCATCTCTCAGCCCTTACCACCCCCCCTAGTCTGGTCAATCCAGTTGCCGTGTTTGTTGAGCACTTACAAGGGATGAGGATGCAGAACCAAGACTGTCCCTGGCCTCATAGAGGTTTGGGGAGGGAGAAAGAGAATAGGTCTCCAAATTCCTAGATGATAATTTCAGAGTGTTGGAATGGTGAGGATGGAGAGCTGGGCCTCTATGAAGAGGCTCTACAAATATATTTTTAGCACCTGCTGGGAGCTTGGGAGGTCCTGAGACCAAGGAAGGAGCAGGCCCACAATCTGCCCTCAGGAAGGCAGGCTTCCTTCAGAGCCAGAGCCCGGAGCTAAGTCTGGGCTATCTAGTGCAGCTGGAGGGGCAGGGAGCAAAGTGGGAAGGAAAAAGGTGGGACTGTGAGCAGGACCAGTCCCAAAGCCCCCACTGGAGGGGAGGCCCTCAGACAGTGAAGGGTGTGTGGAGTGGGGGGCCTCCAAGATGGAGGCACAGCATGAGTGAAGGCTGACAGCCCCCACCCTGCTACAGGCTTCTCAGTGAACGGGCAGCTCATCGGTGACAAGGCCAGGAGCCCTGGGCAGCACGAGGCCACATACTTTGGGAGACTGGGCATCGCAAACCCTGCCACAGGATTTCAGCTAGAAGTGACCCCTCAGAACATTACGCTGAACGCCGGTGAGGGTGGGCCCGTGTTCTCCTGGAGGGACCAGGCTGTGCTTCGTCAGGATGGGTAACTAGACTGGAAGGGGAGGCGGGGGAGGTGACATGGGTCAAAGCCCAAAATGCCCAGCACCAGCTGTGTTGTCTGAGCCCACAGATGCCACATCCACCAAGCAGTGTCAGGGAGTGTGATGTCCGTGGGGCCTAAGCAGACAGGTCACACTCCATGCACCTTCCAAGGACTCTGGGCCAGGCTGCCCGGCCACTCGTGCTCCCAAGGAGTCCTCACACTCAATTCCACTCTGGTCTCCACCAAGCGAAGCCAGATCACCTCCCAGCTCAGAAGCCACTTCTTCCCTGAAGCCCTCACACTCTCTTGTTCTCCTGAATCCCAGCACTGTCTTGGGCTTCCCATCTGGCACCTGTCACAATCTGCCTGGTCACATGACTGTCCCTTTCATCACGCATTCATTTATTCAGCAAATTCTTCAGAGCACCAGAGCCTGATTCTGAGTAGCAGAGCTATAGAAAAAAGTGGAGTGAGTCTGGGGTGGAAGACACAGGTGATGAGTCAGAGGACACAGACTCGGATATTAGACTGGCTGGTGTCTGAGTCCTGGTTCCACTGCTAACCAGCACTGTGATCTTGGGCACATTACTTAACCTCTCTGAGCCTTGGTCCTCAGGAGATCAGAGTGAGAAATGAATGATGCAGTTTGCATAGAGGGGTTGGCACAGCCTTGGAAGCCTTGAGCAAGAGCAACACAAAACACGGAGCAAGTAACACCCAAACATCTAGGGGTGAAGGCCTTGGGTGGTGGTCATAAGAGCTGGGTCCCAGAGGGCAAGGGCAGCTGAATGGAGGGGGATGCAGTGCAGCTGCTCTTGCCCTGACGGACACCTGGCCCTGCAGGATAGTGGTGACCATCAACAAGAAGAGAAGCCTGGTGGTGTCCATGGATGACAGGGCCACCTTTGAAGTTGTCCTGCACCGAGTGTGGAGGGGGAGTACAGTCCAACGGGACTTCCTGGGCTTCTATGTGTTGGATAGTCACCGGATGCCGGCTCGGACACATGGGCTGCTGGGTACGCCTGGCAGGCGGGCAGAGCCGGGGGGAGGGTGCTGGGTGTTGAAGCCAGAGTGCTTCTAGGTCCTGGGCCAACAAGACAGGCCAATCTCCAACATGGCATCCAGGTCTCAGCTTGAGTTCAGGCGGGCTATCCTGATGAGGCTGGGGAGGTGGCTCAGTGGTTGAGTGCCCCTGAGTTCAATCCCCAGTACCAAAAGAAAATGATGTCTGGGGTTTAATAACAGCAAATTCTCTCCCTCCTTCCTTCCTTCCTTCCTCCCTTCCTGGTGAGGGTCTTGTCCCACAAACAGGCTGTGATCCAACCCACAATGAAACAACACCTACGTGAGCCTGGGGGCAAGGATAGGAGAGAGCTCCAGTTAGCAAACAGAAAGACCCAGAGAGCTCCCAGGGACCTTGTGAGTGGGGTGGACACATAGCCACACTGCCATCTGTGTGGCCAACTGTTGATCCTGCCTTCTATGGGCACCTGCCCCTCAAACCTCTCTCCCCAGGCAGATGGGTTAGATTGGAATTGGTTAAAAAGACAGGAGGCAAGTTGGGTGAGGTGGCGCGCCTGTAATCCTGGCAGCTTGGGAGGCTGAGGCAGGAGGATCTTGAGTTCAAAGCCAGCCTCAGCAACTTAGCGAGGCCCTAAACAACTGAGTGAGAACCTGTCTCTAAATAAAATATTTTAAAAAGGGCTGGGGATGTGGCTCAGTGGTTAAGTGCCCTGGATTTAATCCCCAGTTACCCCTCCACCAGTAAGACCACCTGAAGATAGATAGATCTGCATCTCTACAAGTCAGCTAAGATGGCTTTAAAAAAAAAAAAAATATATATATATATATATATATATATATATATATATATATATATAAAGTTGTTGATGGACATAATATCTTTATTTTTATTTACTTTTGTGTGGTGCTGAGGATCGAACTTAGTGCCTCACATGCTAGGCAAGCGCCCTATCAGTGAGCCACCACCCCAGTCCCTAAGATGGCTTTCGATGCCAAGATTTATCAGCAACAATCGATCAAGGCAGGATCCACTCCTCCTGATAGTAACTGCTGCCTCCACTGTGTCTTTCCAGGACAATTCTTCCACCCCCTTGATTTTGAAGTGTCTGACATCCACCCAGGTTCTGACCCCACAAGGTCAGATGCTACAATGATGGTGAAGAACCGCCGGCTGACAGTCACCAGGTGGGTGGGCTGCTCCCCAGCACTCCTGCCCTCGGCTGCTTTTCATTTGTTCTTATTGATCAGGGCCTTCCTCTAGGTGTCACATGGGTTGGAGAGCTTTCTGGGGGAGGTACAACCTTACCAGTTTCTAAGAGTGACCCCAGTTGACTTGTTCGTCCTCAGAGGCTTGCAGAAAGACTACAGCAAGGACCCCCGACACGGGGCAGAGGTATCCTGCTGGTTCGTCCATGACAACGGAGCTGGACTTATCGATGGAGCTCACACTGACTATATCGTCCCTGACATCTTCTGAGCCCTCCCACCAGCACACCAGTCCTCCCTTGGAACCACGGCAGAGGAGGAAGACAGCATCCTGATCTGCCACACCTCCTAGAGCAAGCTCATCCCTTGTGTCAAACCACCCTAAGACTTCCATTAAAGAGAAGCTGTGTCCAACCCAGAGCTGGTTGCTTTTGGGGAAGGAGGACAACGAGGGAACAACCTGACATGCTTCCTCCCTGGGAGGGCTCAGGGATCACAGCAAATCCCGGGGTAGGAAAAGCAGGTCTGAGCCTGGGAGGGGAGCCCCATCCACTCTGCCTCCACCCACCACAGCCTGCTCTCTGCAGCCGCCTGATTCTATGCTCTGCCCTCTGGGTGCTCCCCCATACTCTTGCACATAGCTCCCTCTGCACACTCAGGGACCCAAGGATGATCTGGCAGCATGGATGTCCCAGCTGATCGAGAGCTTCCTGTAGCCAAGCACTGTCTGAATGATTTACTTGAATTCTTTAAGTACATTTCACCATGCCCATTTATAGCTGAGGAAACTGAGGATTAAGTAATCTGTCCAGAGTCACTCAGCTTACCAGAGGCAGGTCTAGGACTTGAAATAGTGCTATCTTACGTCAGCCATCTGTCACATATCAATACTCCCATCAGTTGGGAGGCAGATGGCCAAAGCCTGTCGGGACTTGGTTCCAGATAACTTAAAATGAACATCTGGAAGAACTGATTCCAGGTAGTGTTGGGGTCCCGAAGAAGTCTACCAAGAACAGGAAGCTGCACCATTGGGGTCATGGCTTCCACCTCACCCCCATTTCCCTGCTGAGGATTGGCAACCTCTGACAGACAGCTTGGTATTTCCCAGAGGCAGAGAAAAGCACTGGCCAAAGGTGGGAATTCAGGGGCCTGAGGTCTGTGGCCCACATTCTGTTTCCTCATACTGGTGACTAGAATTACCTCACCAGGGTTCCTTCCCTTGGCTCAGCCTGGCGACCCAGTCAAAATGCAATGTCTCAGAGTGCTAGGAGACGAACCCACACACTAACCCTTCACATGAAGGTGGGTGGGCCTCCACCAACTCCATTCCAAACAGCTTCTTCTTCTTTTTTCTCTGCTGCTTCAGTCCAGTTCCTGCTACAAATGAGGGCTGCAAGGGCCCAGCTAGGACAAGGATGAGTTTTGAGGGCCCAGATGAATAGCACAAAAAAAAAAAAAAAAATTGAGTCCCATAGCACAAGTCCAAGGCTGCCCTAGTCCAGGTGCGGTGGCTCTCACCTGTAATCCTAGCTGCTCAGGGGGCTGAGGCAGAAGGATTGCAATTCAAAGCCAGCCTCAGCAACATAGCGAGGCCCTAAACAATTTAGCAAGACCCTGTCTCCAAATAAAAAATAAAAAGGGCTGGGGATGTGGCTCAGTGTTAAGTGGCCCTGGGTTCAGTCTCTGGTGCCAAAAAAAAGAAAATAAGACTGGCCCAGTCTAGGGACTGCAGAGCCATTAGNTTCAAACTGCAAGTGTGTCCAGCGGAGGAAGACAAAGATGGGGATGAGTTTTGGGCCACTGTATTCTGGAAACAGTATAAAAAATTAGAAGAGTAATTGCTCCCAAGGAGAACTAGGATCAATAATAGTTTTATAACTTTCTGAACATCAGATTCTGGATGGAAAGGAAAGTGGGGGTAGATGGATCAGGTGAGTGAATTTGGAACTAGGGAAAAAAACCTCTTTGATGGATTGTTCTCTCCTCCTCCTTCTCCAGTTCATAAAGAACTTATGACCTCATGATGAATGCCCAACTACCAGAAGAAAAGAATATTCTGGAATGATTTCTCCAGTCATTGTTATCTGAGGAGCTCCAACTGCCAAAAAAAAAAAAAAAAAAAAGGCTGCCCCAGGTCTGGGGACTCAGAGCCCTTTAGGAGCAGGCGGTGGGCAAGCCCACACAGGCTCAGAGAGCAGCTCACCTTCCACAGCGCCCTGGGTTTCTCAAGGGCTGCTGAAAGGCAGACGGCCAAAGCCTGTTGG
Source organism: Marmota marmota marmota (assembly GCF_001458135.2). NCBI lineage: Eukaryota > Metazoa > Chordata > Mammalia > Rodentia > Sciuridae > Marmota > Marmota marmota. The sequence goes on along the minus strand of NW_025999941.1, from coordinate 10,610,000 downwards.
AACTTGGTTCTTACTGGGACAAAGGTGGCTCTGTCATCATCCTGCCCAACTTGGGCCTCCTCTTCCCCTCATGTAGAATGAAGATGAGGTGAGCCTAAAGAGCTCTTAGAATCTGTATAATCCTAAATTTTGCATGATGGTTCTGGTTCCCTCCAAGACCCCCGTCATTCCTTGGGGCCTCTCTTTCTTTCTTTCTTTTCTTTTCTTTTCTTTTTTCTTTCTTTCTTTTTTTTTTTTTTTTTTGTACTGGGGATGAACCCAGGGCTGCTGTATCACTGAGCCACATCCCCAGCTTTCTTCATGTTTTTGAGATAGGATCTTATTAAGTTGCTGAGGACAGCCTTGAATTTAAGATCCTCCTGCCTTGGCCTCCTGAGTGCCTGGGATTACAGATATGCACCACCAGGCCAGGCTTCTCAGGGCCTCTTAAACAACCGCAGAATCCCTATTTTGAATTGTCCCTCTCTTAAAACTCCAGTGGTTTAGATGAGGGAGGCTAAGAGTAACTCTGTGATCAGCTGTGGAGCCATTGAGAAGGAACCATTGGGTAATGTGAGCAAGACAACAGTCCTGCCCCAATCCCGCCCCACAGTGATCTGTGACCACAGCTGCTAAAAATGACCACACAAACAGAAGGTTTAATTGCAGCTCTTGGGCTCTCCTCTGCATCTCCAGGTGTTGATTGCCGGCTGGGTTTGGGCTCCCAGCCTGCACTTGATGCCCACTGCCAGTGGGGGTCAGCGTCAAGATTTAGGAGACCGGAGGAGAGCAGACGCTGCCCAGCCAGGCCTCAGCATGAACAATAACCTCTCGGCAGCTACATCTGTCACTCTACCATCATTTTGCTGACTTGCCAACTCTTTGTCATTGTTCCATGGCTCCTGCCACTTCCAGTCATTAGTCTATGGCCTCCTTGTGTCATCCCCTGCCACATAATTTCTGCTTCCTGCCTTCTTCCTTGCTCCCAGCAACCAACTGTCTCTGTACATCTCACAGTCAGTCCCAGAACTTTTGGCCAAGGCTATGGGAACATCCATAAGTTAGCTGTCCTCTGTCCAAGTGTCCCTGTCTATTCCATTCAGCAATGGGCCAAGGGGGAGAGTCATGGGGTCAGCTTCACTCAGAGAAGCCATGAGGATGCTGGACTTGGGGCAGCTGCCCCTAAGGGACTGGGGACCAGCATGGCCCTAGTGTAGCTCAGGAGGTCCCAGCCCCCATTGGGAGAGTCCAAGTCCTGCCTCTGAAGCTCCCATTGTCCTGGATGCCAGAGCCCCAGCCTCACTGGTGGCCTTTGGAGGAATGACTCCCCAAGAGGCCAAGGGAAATCCAGTCTCTCTGGCTGAGCCCTGGGAGCGCCAAGTGGATCATGATGACATGGGTCCAAAGAGATCGTCAGACCTGAGCACATAAACCTTGCCATAATACAAGGTGGGCCTTCAAGGAGCTTGGAGCTTGGGACATGGCTGTCCTGTAGCCCATTAGGAGAAGAGGGAGGAAGGTTCCTGAAGGAGAAGTCCTGAGGCTGGCAGGAAGATGAGGGATGCCATATGCAGCGAAAGAGAGGGCATTCCAGTGGAAGAAGAGTAAGTTCAGAAAAGCAAGTTAGAGACAAATCCCAGGGAGAACTGGGCCACAGGACTTGGGATTTGCTCTTTTCCTGGTGTCCTTGCTGCAGGAAAGCAGGGAGCTAAAACTCCAAAACTCAGCTCTGTGTTCCCACGAAAGAAAATTTAAAAGTCAGCCACCAAAATCCATGCAAGAGAACTTTATTACAGGTGAAAGTAAAAGCCAAGTGAGGCTCAAACAGAGAGCACTCTCAAGAGAGAGAGTGGCCATCTCCAAGCACAGAATGACAAAGGAGACAATGCCGTCCCCAAATTTATTACTGTTTGATGTCTACCAGGAGAACATTTAGTACTTTTTGCCACCTTTTGCACTCTTTGCCAATCAGGCATTCAACTCCTCCTTCCCATTGGGTGATAGAGGTTTTGACCTTAGTTGGTCCTCTGCGGAACAGTCATGGTGGCCATCCTATTTAGGGGGGCTTCATCCACAAGTCAATCCCATGTTAATGCGGGCACTGGGGTCAAGTAGCTGGTCAGAAGTTACCTTAGTGTCCCTGTGCTACTAAAGGAATCCTCCTTCCCAGACAATTGGAGACACTTATAGCCATAATTCCTAACTTCACACCAACCTCAGGGGGCCCTGTCAAGAGTTAGTCCCATTCATCCTATTCTCTTGGTGTGATTTTCAGCTAGCTCCCTTGCTTCTGTTTATTTTCTCCAAATTAACTACCACCCTTTGCTTTCTCGTTTACTTTGGAAGTAATTTAAAGCAGACCCTAAGTCATTTAATGAACACGTGACCTAGATGCATTTCACTGCTCATTGCTAGCTCCTACCTAACACCCTGAGAACCACAGTAGGATAATGAGCAAGGGGTTCAGCCACGGAGGTCTGAGCTTAAAGGTGATGGTCTGGTTTTATGCCCCTGCTGCCTTGCGAAGAGCAGGGCTATGATCCAGGCATCAGACCAGAGTTCCTGCAAGTGGTGAGGACAAGGGGCTGCGATGCTGAGATAGATGCCTTTTGCTCTCAATGGAATTCCACACCCTGTCTCCCATCACCCCCATGGTGAAGGCCCAGGGCCTGTTTGTCAACACGATTTCTGCTTTTCTGGGGGCCTCTATGTCCCTGGCCTGTCAGGAGTGAAGTCCCAACCCTGTCAGTGCCCACGGGGCCCTCTTCATACAGACACATCCACCCACACCATTTGCCAGAGGAGCTTCCGGCCTTCTCTGCTCCAGCCCCAAGCTGCAGGTCACTGACCCTGCTCGGAAAACACCAGACTGGCTAATATAAGGAGGGCGGGCCAGGCCTGCCTGCTCAGCAATGGCGTCTACCTGGTGGCCCTGCCTTGTCCTGGCTCTGCTCTTCAGCGAGGCAGCCTCTGGCTTCTCAAGAAACCCCCTCCGGCTGCTGGGGGTGAGTCTGCCCTCTCTTTACCACCAGGACCTTGGGGATCAAATGGGTAGAAGGCCCTTCTCTGGGCATGTCTTCTGGGCGTAATGAAAAGGGGCAGAGGGCTGGTACTGAACTGCTGGAACAGTGCCGGACCTTGGGGAGACCAGGCTCCAGCCAGGGCTTATGCTAGCCTGCTGGCCAGCCCTGAGCAAGGTTCTTAAAACTGCCTATGCCTTGGATTCCCCATGTGTCAAGTGGGTGATACACCATGAACTTCTTGCTCACTGAATGCCCACCTTAGAAAGGTGCAGAAGTCTCTACAAAATGCTGAGCTGAGCCCTACGGGCTGTGGTGGGTGTGGGATGTTCTGGAAAGAGACCTAAGAGTCCTGGAAGCTAGGGAAAACAGAACGAGAGGCAGGACAGGTTGGGATTTATGGGGCATGGGGAGAGTTCTGGGTCTCCTCCTTGATCTGCTCCTTGGGTGACCTGGAGAACTGTTCCTCTCAGTGTCCCCCGTTTATTCAGAGTCTGTCCTACTCTGACATGTGGCGTGGGAGGGTCCTGTGTCTGGAAGGATGTGTGTGGTGGCAGCGCTTATCCCTGCACCCAAGCCACAGTGGCCTTGCCCTTGGCTTGATTTGTTTGTCTTTGTCTTTTTTTTTGCAGAAACGGAGCCTCCCAGGAGGGGTGAGGACTTTCACCAGGGCAGGGGCTAGGTGGGGCAGGGCGGGCTGGATCTGGTTGCCCAACTGCTGAAGGTATACGTCATAGTAGCAGGTCCCACACAGCTAGCAAACAGCACATGGCTCCCTGCTCTGGCAGAGCCCCATGTGGTGCAAGAGAAAGGGCACTCTGGGTGTATGTCCTGGGTGGGGCACCCGCAGAACCACAGCTCTCTAACCTTGCAGGAGGCAGCTCAAGAGAGTCCCATCAGTCATCCCTTCCTCCCACACATGCTTCGTGTGCTGGGCTGGGATCACACAATGCCCCTTCCCAAAGCATATTTATATTCTGTTTACCCCAGACATCTTTTTCGGCCTATCACCCCTGCTGGAAAGAGGGTGTCTGGGAACTCCCCTTGGCATGGGAAGGAAGTACCAAAGAACACAGGATGTGACCTGGGGGCTGGGGATGGTAGGAGGGAAAGTGAAGTGAGAAAGACATGTAGAAAGATCTAGAAACTAGGACAGAGCCCTGGGTGGGAACAAGAATGAGCCCTGGTGTGGCTGGGGCTCAGGATGAGCAGAGGAGGGGCAGCACCATGGTGGCCAGCTGAATGCAGGGACCAGGAACACTGCCCAGTCTTCCAATGTGAGTGACTGGGAAGATCAAGGGGCTGCTTACCAGGCAGGGGACTCAATCTGCAAAGGAGCATTTGGAAGGGAAGTAGCCAGGTTAAAGACCTGCTTCCCCAGAGCCACGGTCTGGCAGGTCACCATCTTTTATCTCTGCCCACCTCTTCCACAGGCTGCGGATGGCATCGAGGTCTACAGCACCAAGATCAGCTGCAAGGTGACCTCCCGCTTTGCTCACAATGTCGTCACCACAAAAGCAGTCAACAATGCAGACAAGGCCAAGGAAGTTTCTTTTGATGTGGAGCTGCCCAAGACGGCCTTCATCACCAACTTCACCTTGTGGGTGCCACCATGGCTGCTGGCTCTGAGCTCCACAGGGGGTTCTAGCCCAGGGTGACATCTCCTCCCCCAAACTGTCTGTCTCTACAGGACCATTGATGGTGTCACCTACCCTGGGATTGTCAAGGAGAAGGAAGTTGCTAAGAAACAGTATGAAAAGGCCGTGTCCCAGGGCAAGACAGCTGGCTTGGTCAAGTAAGTGTGGATGCCCAGGCTTTGGGGAGACCTCTGCACTGCAAAGGCCTTCAGAAATACAGACAGCACCTATTATTATTGTTATAGTAAAATGTGCTCATGTTGGGCACAGTGGCACACTCCTATAATCCCAGTGACTCCAGCTGAGGAAGGAGGATCACAGGTTCAAAGCCAGCCTCAGCGACTTAGCAAGGCCCTAAGCAACTTAGCAAGGCCCTGTCTCTAAATAAAAATATCAGAAAAAGGGCTAGGGTAAAAAATAATTAAAAAAAAAAAAAAAAGGCTGGGGATGTAGCTCAGTGGTTAAGTGCCCCTGGGTTCGATCCCTGGTGCTTAAAAAAAAAAAAAAAAGTGCCCATAATGTTTCATTTTGAAGTTGAGATAATTGAGGCTCATAATGGTTAAGGGACTCCCTAACCAAAGGCTGAGACTTGAACCCAGAGCCAAGGAAGGATGGGCTCATGCAGTCTTTGAGGTAAGCATTGTCTCCCACCCCATCCAGGGCCTCCGGGAGGAAGCTGGAGAAATTCACAGTCTCAGTCAATGTGGCTGCAGGCAGCAATGTCATCTTTGAGCTGACCTACGAGGAGCTGCTGAAGAGGCACCAGGGCAAATATGAGATGTACCTTAAAGTCCAGCCCAAGCAACTGATCAAGCACTTTGAGGTAATCAACCGCTCCTGCAGCTCCTGATGGAACTTCAGGGGGAAACAGGGAAGGGCCCACAGGGCAGAGCTCAGGGCAGGGTTAAGAAGGCAAAAGCTGGAACTGGAGATGCTCATGCTAAGTGAATAAGCCCATCCCCCAAAATCAAAGGCCAAATCTTCTCTAATATGTGGATGATGACGCATAATAAGGGGGTGGGGAGAATAGAGGGTCATTGGATTAGACAAAGGGGAATGAAGGGAAGGGAGTGGGATGGGAATAGGAAAGACAGTGGAATGAATGGGACATGACTTTCCTATGTTCATCATATGTGAATAAAGGACCAGTGAAACTCCACATCCTGTATAACCACAAGAATGGGATCCTAATTAGAATAAGTTATACTCCATGTGTGTAGAATATGTCAAAATACACTGTACTGTCATGTATATCTAAAAAGAACAAAGAGAGAAAAAGAAGAAAAAAGTTCTGGCCCACCATTTGGCTATAGAGCATTAAAATTGCCTCAACCACAGCATCTGGGCCACGGGGAAGAGGCTGAGCTGGACTCTCAGGGACACCACAGGGTGCCTCTGCAATGCTTGCAACTGGGGACAAGTGCATTTTACCTGCAGCAAATCTAAACGCCAAAGGAAATACATTAGTGGTGGAACTTGAGGACCCACATGACAGATGATAGAAACATTCATGGGTCAGAGTTCCTGCCACAAACCCCTATGGTCACATTCCAAATGGGGGACACAAGGCTTGGCCCTCAGTACTGCCCTGGAGGGTCCCTGCACCATCATAGACCCATCTCATTATCCTCGCCCTTGCCCCATAGTCCAGCCTCTCTGCACTATCACTGAGTGATGTCTTTTTACTTTGGCCATTTCAGATAGAGGCACACATCTTCGAGCCCCAGGGCATCAGCACACTGGATGCTGAGGCCTCATTCATCACCAATGACCTCCTGGGCAGCGCCCTGACCAAGTCCTTCTCAGGAAAAAAGGTGGTATAGATGCCTCTCAGACCTGGGGGACAGGGGACAGGTATGCTGGTCCCAGCAGGACAGGCCTGCAGCCCAGAGCTTGATTATGCTAACATGTGTTGGGGTTGGGAGCGGCCATCAAGCTTCCTCCTTGGCCACCTGGGTCAGGTGTGAGCCTGCTGGAGGTCAGAAGCTGTTCGGAAATTACCTTCCAAAGGAATTGGAGTCTCAGCTACTCTGGGGACTAGCAGAGAGAGGAACCGTTTATAAAGTCCAGCCCTACTCTACCTTGGAAAGTGAACAGGGAAGGCGTTACTGTCCCTGTTTTACAGATAAGGAGGCTGAAGCTAGATCTGCCGACTCCACATCAATGGGTGAAAGATTAATGAGAACCTCATTCTTGGTCCCCAAGGTCCCCAGTTACTTCAGGGACATTATTGACAGTGGGAAGTGAATAAATAAACATTTAGCTAGTTGCAGTGGCACATCCCTGTGATCCCAGTAACTCAGGAGTTTAAGGCCGGAAGATCATGAGTTCAAGGCCAGCCTCAGCAACTTAACAAGGCTCTAAGCAATTTAGTGAAAGCCTGCTTCAAAAAAAAAAAAAAGTAAAGCCTGGGGATGTGGCTTAGTGGTAAAGCATCCCTGGGTTCAATCCTCACTACTAAAATGAATAAACAAATATTTATATAAGGAACCTCATTTAGGACGGCCAGGGTGAGTTGCAAAGAGCTCACACTCAGACAGTTGCAAGCTTCCTCAAGGCAGCATTCCTGCCCTGGTGGTGGAAGGCACCTCCACTCCCATTCTCCCCCCTTTTCTCTCCCCTTCCTCTTGCAACATGCAAAACCACTCAATGTGAAGTTCCCCTACATAGTGCAAAACTCTCTTCCTTAAGTGGCTCTGGGCGCTGAGTTTCAAGGTAGGCTGAGCTTAGGGATATGGGGTGCCCATTCCAAAGTAATATAAAAAGTCAAATGAGAAAGAAAGGTGCCTTCCTAGGAGGCCCTGATCTCCTAGGAGGAGGGAAATGTTCAGAGAGGCAGAGCATGGTGAGCAGCTGTATCCATTGGGACCTCAGGGCTCTTCCCTGTGACGGCTCTACTGGGTTATTTACCAGTGGGCAGCTCTGGCCAAGCTGAGCAAGCATGACTCTGGCTCCATCTCTGTTCCTCAGGGTCATGTGTCCTTTAAGCCCAGCTTAGACCAACAGCGCTCATGCCCAACCTGTTCGGATTCCCTCCTCAACGGGGACTTCACCATCACCTACGATGTGAACAGAGAGTCTCCGGCCAATGTGCAGGTATGTGCCGATGGCTCCCTTGGGTTGACTGGCTCACCATGATGGCAGGGAGAGAGATGGCTGCATCTAGTGCCATCTCTCTCTCCATCTTCAGCCCCAGGCTGTTTCTCTATTTGACATGGGACAGCTGATGATCCAGGGACACATTCTCCCTGGGTGGCAAATATCTTCTCCCTGTAAGAGGAGCTGATGTGCTGTTACTAAGCCTCTGCCTCTCTCTCCCTTTTCCAGGTTGTCAATGGCTACTTCGTGCATTTCTTTGCACCTCAAGGTCTCCCAGTGGTACCTAAGAATGTGGTCTTTGTGATTGACGTCAGCGGCTCCATGGCGGGTCGGAAAATACAACAGGTCTGCTCCGCAGTGCTAGGGGCCGAGTGTGGGGTGGGGTATTGTGGGGAGAGAGAGAGGTTATTTTTTTAAAGTGGAAAAATGCTAGTATTTCAGGTGAAAGAGGAGGAAGTGGACAGGATATAAGAAGGTTCAAAGCCTCTGCCCACTTCTGGAGGGAGCCTCCGTCAATGCCCCCTGGTGAGGACAGCAGGGCTTTTGTTACCATTTGGGTAGGAAGAGACCTCACCCATTTCTTGTCTATTTGTCTCTCTTCCCCAGACAAGGGATGCCCTTCTCAAAATCTTGGATGATGTGAAGGAGACTGACTACCTGAATTTCATCCTGTTCAGTGGAGGTGTGACCACGTGGAAAGACCAATTAGTTCAAGCCACTCCAGAGAACCTCCAAGAGGCCAGGACCTTCGTAAAAAACATTAGAGATGATGGAAGTAAGAGCAGAGGGGAGAATAAACTTACTCCTCTCTTTGCTGAGTAGCATGTCCTTCCTGCCTTGGGGCAGAGTGTCTGCAGCTTTGTATGGGGCAGAGGTGAGATAGATGGTCCGTGCGCATGGTCAAGGGAAAATCATTTTTTTTTCTGTCTCAAAACCCATGATCCTGTTGTTCTACAAGTCCCAGCAAGAGGAGGTCACAAAGCACCCTTTTTCTTGGTCCTGTTGCCTGTGGAAAATCATAAATGATATCTACATTGCTCCCCTCTCTTCCTAGTGAGAGGGGCAAGGAGTTCATTTGATTGTTTTGCAAACTGACTTCGCAATCACCATATGCTTCTGTCCTTCTGTCAGTCCTTTTATTCCCATGTGAAAGCATAAGTTTTTGCCAGGCGTGATGGAGCACACCTGTAATCCCAGTGCCCAGTGGCTAGGGAGGCTGAGGCAGGAGGATCACAAGTTTAAAACCAGCCTCGGTGATTTAGTGAGGCCTTAAGCAACTCAGTGAGACCTTGTCTCTAAATAAAATACAAAAAAAAAAAAAAAAAAGGC
>NW_025999941.1:10580049-10600916 GCF_001458135.2 Marmota marmota marmota | reverse complement strand
AAAAAAAAAAAAAAAAAAAAAAAAAAAAAGGTCTGGGGATGTGGCTCAGTGGTTAAGTGCCCCTGGGTCCAATCCCCAAGTACCAAACAAACAAAAAATCCTAAGTCATTTGTTCGTTCACACACTGATTGATTCAGAAAGTGTTATTGAGTACCTCCATGTATGGGCAGGTGGGATTCTTGGCACTTGAGCAGGACCTTCTGTCCTGGCATCCTCTCACCCTGGCACCCTGAGAACACTCTCCCACGGTGCTCTCTGTCTGTGTCACAGTGACCAACCTCAATGATGGGCTGCTGAGAGGCATCCATATGCTGAACAAGGCCCGGGAGGAAAACCTGGTCCCTGAGAGGAGCACCTCCATCGTCATCATGTTGACAGACGGGGATGCCAATGCTGGTGAGGGGCTCGGGTGGCTCTGAGCCAGGGTGAGTACCTGGTTACCCTCCTGGCTCTGAAGCTGGCTCAGTGTATGACCTCTGTCAGCTCTTCTCAGGGTTCTCCACAGACTGAGAGGCCCTTCATGAGTAGGACCCTGCCTCCCTCTACCAGGGTTTCCCAACATCTGTCCTGGCCACAGATCATGGCCGTGACTCCACCAGCTCTGCAAGTGTGGGTATCAGACCTCTCCAGACAGAGCTGGTGCAGAAGGTCCCCAGGGTGCTGGCTGGAATGTGAACACCCTTCCCTGCAGGTGAGAGCAGACCTGAAAGGATCCAAGAGAACGTGCGCAATGCCATCAAGGGCAAGTTCCCCTTGTATAACCTGGGCTTTGGCAACAATCTGAATTTTAATTTCCTGGAGACCATGGGCCTGGAGAACCATGGGTTTGCCCGACGTATTTATGAAGACTCGGATGCTGACCTGCAGTTGCAGGTACGTCTTGTCTCTCACACCTCCAGGAATGAGGGCTCATTACTTCCTTAGCTGCTCCTCTGGGGGCCAATTTCAGGTATCAGAAAGAACTTCCTGGGGCTGGGGTTGTGGCTCAAGGGGGTGGAGCACTTTTCTTGCACATGTGAGGCACTGGGTTTGATCTTCAGCACCACACAAAAATAAATAAATAAATAAATAAAAATAAAGGCATTGTGTCCATCTACAACTAATATATATATATANAGAAATGAAAACGATGAGGCAGGACTGACTCAGCCCCAGGGGGTTAGATGCCATGTCACAGCATGGGTGAGAGCCAGCCCCTGGGGGCCTGAGATGACCAGCTCTCTGATCTGGACTCCAGGGCTTCTACGATGAGGTGGCTAACCCGCTGTTGACAGGCGTAGAGATGGAGTACCCCCAGAATGCAATCCTGGACCTCACCCAGAACAGTTATCAGCACTTCTATGATGGCTCTGAGATAGTGGTGGCCGGGCGCTTGGCGGACGAGAACATAAACAGCTTCAAGGCAGATGTGAAGGGCCAAGGGGTGAGTGGGGACCTGGGGCCGAGAAGTGCTATCATTGATGGACCCCAGACCTCAAAACCCTCACCTCCTCTCACCCCCACCCAGGCTTTCAACGACCTGACCTTCACAGAGGAGGTGGATGTGAAGGAGATGGAGGAGGCCCTGAAGGAACAAGACTATATTTTTGGGAACTACCTTGAGCGGCTCTGGGCCTACCTCACCATTGAGCAGCTACTGGAAAAAAGGTGACCTTGGCCCACCCTTCACATAACCAGGCCTCACCTTGGGTACCTGGCACTCCTCGGTACCTACCTGGGCCTGCCCCTGTGCCTCACACTGAGGAAGCAAACCTGTCCCTGCTATTTTGCCCTCTTCTTGGCACAGTCAAGGAAATGTTCACCTTTCATCCTGAGGTTCAAGCAAGCAAGCTCTGCTGAGGCCAGCAACCTGGCAGGGCCTGGAGGGTAGGAAGGGCCTTTATACCTGGCTCCCTGCTTCCAGCATGACCCAGTGACAGTGAACAAAACTGAAGGCCGAGCCAGGGGCGGTGGTTCACCCCTGTAATCACAGGAACTTGGGAGGCTGAGGCAAGTTCAAAGCCAGCCTCAGCAACTCAGTAAGACTCTAAGCAACTCAGCAAGACCCTGTCTCTAAATAAAATATAAAAAAGGGCTGGGGATGTGGCTCAGAGGTTAAGTGCCCCTGGGTTCAATCCCTGGTATAAACAAAAACAAAACAAAACAAAATTAAACAAAACCCAAGCCTAGGTTCCAGGCTCTAGTGCCCAGAGGGTAGAGCCGGGCCCACTCAAGAGGGCAGTATCAGCATCCATTCAGATGGGGTCTGGCCCATTCTAAGTGCTTGGCACATGGACACTGTCATGTGGGATTGTCATAGCTCCTTATATTTTATAAGTGGGGAAACTGAGGCCCAGAGAGGATACAGAGTTTGTCCATATGCTCCAGGGGGCTGATGAATCGGTCTCTTCTGAGCCCCAGTGGGCTCCACTATGGGCACCAATTGTGGGATGGGTATCCAATCCTGGTCTGGTTATGGGAGTTGGTGCAGGGGAAGGCAGGCAAGGGCTGTTCTCTGGGCTGAACTGTGTGGCCCCCACTCCACAGAAAGAACGCCCAAGGGGAGGAGAAGGAGAACCTCACAGCCCAGGCCCTGGACCTATCCCTCAAGTACCACTTTGTGACTCCGCTGACCTCCATGGTGGTGACCAAGCCTGAGGACAATGAGGACCAGACAGCCATCGCCGACAAGCCTGGGGAAGGTGGGCACGGAGAGAAGAGGCCAGAATTCAGAGGCTGCCTTCTAGGACCCTGGGCCCTAGGAACTCAGCAGAGGAGTTGGCCGGGCCAGGGAGACCAGACTTCCTGAAGAGGGGCAGGTCTGGAGGCACCAGAAGAGAAACTGGTCAAGGGGTCAGAAAGGTGGTGTGGCAAGAGTGAAGGAGTCAGCCAGGCATGGTGGTGTATACTGGTAATCTAGGCACTTGGGAGGCTGAGGCAAGAGGATCACAAGTTCAAGGCCAGCCTTGGCAACCTGGTGAGGCCATGTCTCAAAACAAAAATATGAATATGTACACACACACACGAGAGAGAGAGAGAGAGAGAGAGAGAGAGAGAGAGAGAGAGAGAAGCAGTTAAAGCAGGTAGCAGGAACAATGGAGTGTGGGGTAAGTAGGAACCTCTAAGTCTCTCAAGGGATGTGAGTCAAGAAGATACATGGTCTATGCGTTATTTCAAAGAAGGGACTCAGGGCTCAGTTAGACAAGAAGAAACACTTCCAGTCTGAGAGTTAGGCCTGGAGCAGGCTACTAGGCATCTGGGGATTGTGAGGAAAAAGAGGCCTCGAGAACTAGAGTCTAGGACCAAGCCTCCTCAACCAGACCCACTCAACAGGGGTCCCCAATGCCCACTGCAGCTGGGTGCAGGGCAGGGGGCTTGGCATTGAAAGGCAAAACTGGCAAATAGTTGGGCCAGGCCAGGCCAAGCCCCTGTCTTCCAGGAGGTCTTGGTTCTAGGGGACACTCTGGGGACAAAGCTTGCTGTCAACCTGATGGCAAGCTCTGGCTCCTGCTCAGGCCACTCTCATTGGTGGCACTGGACCTGACCAGTAGTCTATGGCTTCTAACACGTTTTTCCTCTTCCTTCCTGGCTGAACCTGGTGATGCAGAAGGTAAGCTGCCTCCAGTTGCTGGGTGGGCCTTGTGACTGGGGGAGGAGGCAGAGCCTGAGATGTCATTCCCAGCCAGTGGGGACATTCAGCCCAGAGTCTGGGGAGGCTCAGCACATCTGGGCTCAGGTCCGGCTCATTATTGCCAACTCATGAGTGATCATGGACCAAGCTCTGTTCCCCTCTGAGCCTCGGACTTCCCATCAGTGGCTTAGGGTGGCTTTCCTTGCCCAAGAAGAGATAATCAGCATGAGAGTATTCTGTGATCTGCAAAAATTAGCAATGTAGCACATCAGGCACTCCTACTCTATCTCACACAGCCCTCCAAGGGAATCATAATGTCACATTTCATAGTGAGGAAAGAGGCACCGAGAGGTTAAGTCTATTTGCTTAAGGATTCAGTAGGTAGCTGATCTAGGACTTTGGCCTGGGCAGCTTGGGCCCAGTACCCATGCTGGAAATTGCTAGAAATAACTCTGCACCTGTCTCACCATAAAAATGGAAACTTACCCCACACCAGCCCATCACCTCCAGGGAGGACATCTTCCACACCTGCCAGCCTGTCCCCCTATCGATAAGGATCATGTTAGGACAGGCCACCACTTTCCCCTGAGAGCAGCCCTGTCATACCTAGTCACTGGGATAAAATGTTCATGTGTGCATTTGTGTGTATATGCATGCATGTGTGTACCTGAGAGAGGCAGGTGTTTTACTACCAAGGAGCAACAGACAACTGTCTGTGGGCTTCAACCTACTCTAACTAAGGCTTGGAAAGTCCAAGGCTAGGGACAGATGTCTGCTCTGAGTATTACTCAGGAGAGAAAAGCTGGTGACTTGATGGTTTGCATTTTAGCCACATAAAAATGCGATGCTCCTAGCATTCAAATGACATCTCTGTCACCTCTAGCCCTGTAAAGGAGTTCCCTGGACATGTGCCCACTTATAAAGCCTCAACTTTAGGGTCACATGCCTATTTTTCTATATGCCTGTGTCAGGACCCCACTAGGGACCAGTAACCCCAAGACAGACATCAGGCACATGGCTGAGCAGAAGTGAACCCCTAGACTCTGCTCATGACTGCCTTTTGTCTTCTTTTTAGCCATATCCGCGACCCCCTCCAAGGCCTACTTGGGTGAGTATTTGCTGCCTGCTGTAGCCATCTCTGCTGCCCCATTCCTGTTTGTGATCTTTCCTGAGTCAGTTAAGACAGGCAGATGACCAGATGTCCTGCAGGGATTGGAGGGTGGCAGGGTAGGGGAAAGAATGAGAGTATTCCTGGCCCTCCCCAGGACTGCTCACTTACTCTGTCCTGCCTGTGCTCCACAGTTGGCTACCAGCCTCCTCAAAACCCCTACTACTATGGTGAGTTCCCTGGGTCCTCCTGGGACAATGCTCGGGGTCTTGGGTACAGCATTCCTGCCTACCTGGAAGTCCAGCCCACTGGGGCCAGGAGACCAGGGGAGGCCCCTGGTACAGTGAGAGGCCCTGGGCGCCAGACCCTTCTCTAATGTGCCCTCAGTCGATGGAGACCCTCACTTCATCATCCAAGTCCCAGAAAAGAATGATGCCCTCTGCTTCAACATTGATGAAGACCCGGGCACGGTGCTGCGCCTCATCCAGGACCCAGACACAGGTGGGGGCTGCAGGTCAGGGTGCTTCCTGGGAGGGTCTGGAGCCATCAGGATGAGGGAGGACAGATGAGGCTGGACACTTTAGGAATTTTCAGGAAGCAGGTTCATTTTATGCTACAGCGGTCCAGAGGGGGCTCATGCTTAAAAATCTCTGGACCCTAAATCTGGAATTTTTTTTAGATTTATACTCAGGGGTCATACTCATTGTCTCATATTCTTAGGCTAGCCACTAGATAGAGGTTTTATAATTTTTTTCCTGCAAAACTGGCATTTACAAGAAGGAGAAAGCTACAAACCACATGCCCTCTGCAGAAGATTTTGCTGATATCCTGTTGACACCCTTTGTAAACATCTTTCTGACAAGAAGAGAAACTTAATTATGGCAAAGATCTTTTTGGTGGGAGTACCTGGTCTGCTTCAAGGAGGACTCAGGAACCAGGTCTCTTTTCTCCGCCCCAGTAGCATATCCATCTTCATATGCTGAGAACTCTGGGAGTGGAAGTCGGGGAGGGAGGACTGAGAGCCAGACTAAGTCCCTGGCGTTAGGAGACAGAGGGCTAGAGGTAACCAGTAGCCTGGTGCTGGTGGGCAGGACCCTGCCTGACTCTGGAGAACACTTTTATTTTTCTCTGAAGAACATTCCCAGGCCCAGGCAAGAGGCTATCCCCAGTGTCCCAGCACAACCTAGATCTGAAGTATCCAGGAGCAGACAGGGCTGGGCTCTGATGTCCTGGTTTTTCCTTGGGGCTCTGCCCTGCCACCCTTCAGCAGGTCTCGTTGAAGGGGAAGGCACATCCCTAAAGGCCAGTCTGGACTCAGAGGGCCTCACTGGTCTCTCTCCCTTCCCTATCCCTATCTCTCTGGCAGGTCTCACTGTTAATGGGCAGATCATTGGTGACAAGAGAGACAGCACTGCCGCCAACAACAGAAAGACTTTCTTTGGGAAACTGGGCATTACCAACAGTCAGATGGACTTCCGGATGGAGGTGACGACAGAGAAGATCACTCTATGGAATGGGGATGAGCCAAGCACTTTCAGCTGGCTAGACACAGTCACCGTCACACAGGATGGGTAAGGTCCTCCATCTAGGACTCTAAGGGTCAAATATCCAGAGGTCTCCAGAGAGACTGGTGGCCTTGGAGTTCAGTCCCTAGGGAAAGGTAACCACAGTGCCCCCCAACCAACTCCTGGGGCCCATATCAGAGGCAGAATTAGCAGCTGGACAGTTTGTAGAACTGTGTGAGGGACAGGCTGGTTGGATGAAATCATTAGAAATCAATAGCTGGTGGTACACATCAATATTCCAAGCTACTTAGGAGGCTGAGGGAAGAGGACCCCTTGAGCCCAGGAGTTCAAGACCAGCCTTAGTAGCATAGTGAGACTCTGTCTCAAAAAAATAAAAATAAGCCGGGCACAGTGGCACATGCCTGTAATCCCAGTGGCTTGGGAGGCTGAGGTATGAGGATCATGAGTTCAAAGCCAGACCCAGCCAAATTAGCAAGGCCCTAAGCAACTTAGCAAGACCCTGTATCTAAATAAAATATATATATATATATTTTTTTTTTTAAAAAGGGCTGAGGATGTGGCTCAGTGGTTAGGTGTCCTTGAGTTCAATCTCTAGTATCAGATAAATTAATTAATTTAATTTAATAAATAAAAATAAAGCAATAGCATCTACCACCACTTGCATCTTCTCTGGCTGAAGCTGTTAATTTTCAAGTCCCTTAGACTTTTCTATGTCTTTAGATCCCTCAGAGCCTGGTGGGCAGGGCAGGAATGCTACTCCCACTGAGACTCAGAGATGGGGTGCAACCTACCCAAAGTCACACAGGAAGTCTGTGGCTGAGCTGAGCCCCAGGCCTCTGAATCCCAGGGTGGCCCTCTCTCCTGCTTAAGGAGGAGCCACGCTGCCCTCTGTGGAGGGTGTAGAGGGCAGGCACAAGGCACCCTCTTTCCAGTACTCCTGAAGCAGTGCCTGGAGTCTGTGCTCTCAGTTGCCATGTACTCTGAAGTCCTTGCTGAGATGTCCTTGATTCAGATGACCTGTGTTGTGGTCAAGGCCCCACAGCTACCTCTTCTTCTCTCTAGGCTATCCGTGACAATCAATAGGAAGAAGAACATGGTGATCTCCTTTGGTGACGGGGTCACATTTGTGGTTGTCCTGCACCAGGTGTGGAAGAAACTTCCAGGTCACTATGACTTTCTAGGCTTCTACGTGGTGGACAGTCACCGGATGTCAGCACAGACTCATGGGCTGCTAGGTATGGAGTGTTCAGATGGCAGGCTGCTCAAGCCAACGTGACAGCATGGGAAATGCATGCACAAGGCCGTCCTGGTCATGCTGGACCCAGCTCACGATCCCCCAATTCAGCTGTTCAGCTTCTGCATCAACCCTGAAAGGCCAGAGGCCACATTACCCATGGTCATGGCCAGGGACTGACAGGGTGAATGTTTTCATTTCCAGGACAATTCTTCCATCCCTTTGACTTTAAAGTGTCTGACATCCACCCAGGCTCCGATCCCACAAAGCCAGATGCCACAATGGTAGTAAAGAACCATCGGTTGACCGTCACAAGGTGAGGGGACACCTTGGGCCCCTTCCTCCTGCCCAGCAACAAGACAGAAAGAAAGAGTGCTCTCTGTCCAGGTGTATTTACCTGGTGGGCTCTTGTTCTCTATGGGGGACCCTTGTTTCTCTTGGAGGTCTTGACTCCCTTTAGGCCCCTCCCAATCAAGGAAAAGCCCAATCTCTGCTCTCTAGAAAGAATAATCACGTGACCTCATTCTTGACCAAAAAATTATAGACTCTTAGAATTTCCAAACTCTTGACTCATGGGTAGAGCACTTGCCTGGCATGTGTGAGATCCTCGGTTCAATCCCTCACCCCACCTACACATACCTACACGCACCCACATACCTACAAATAATTTCTAAATTCACACCTTTTTCCAATCGTAGGCCCATGCCACTGCCATCTTGCCTACCTATGCACCTCTCTATCTTCTCCCAGGGGCTCCCAGAAAGACTACAGAAAGGATGCCAGTGTTGGCATGAAGGTCGCGTGCTGGTTTGTCCACAACAATGGGGAAGGGCTGATTGATGGCGTCCACACTGACTATATCGTCCCCAACCTGTTCTGAGGAAACATGGCAACGCTTATTGAGATTGTTCGTTGGAACAGGGGTGTAGAATGGGTCCTGTAGAAGGGCCTGGAACAATAAAGCGCAACATGGAAATCAGACAGCTGCCTCTGTGTGCCTTCATGAGCTCCTGATCCAAGGAACCCAAAGTTGGACCCAAAGTAGTCCAAAGGAGGGGATGGATGGTAGGCAGGGAATTGAAACAGCTGAGAAACCGTGTCTGGGGAATGAAATGTATGATTTGGGAAGGAAAAAAATAAATAATTGACTCTTGGAGCCAAGGGATTCAGGAAGGGTGGAGTGCATTTCAGAATCTAGCGACACCAAAAGAAAGGTTAGGGGTCACGGCTCAGGAGCTCCTATCAGGACCTTCAGAGGTAGAAAGTGCTACAGGGCAGACATAGCTCACATCTAAGTGGTGCTGTCACCCACCCCTCAGTCTATCCACCTGTGTTAGTCAGTTTTCTGTTGCTGTGACAGATATCTGAGGTAATCAACTTAAAGGAGCAAAGATTTGTTTTAGTTCACAGTTTCAGAGGTTTCAGTCCATGGACACTTGGCCCCATCACTTCGGGCTTGTGGTGGCATAGTACATCATGACGGGAGTGCATGGCAGAGGAGGTCTAGTCACCTTATGGAGTCCAGCAAGCAGAGAGAGAAGGAGAAGGAGAAGAAGGAGCCAGCATCTCTATATCCCCTTCAAGGGCATGCCTTCCAGAGATCCAACCTCCTCCTAGATGCTAGAATCACCTCCTAAACATTCCACTACCTCTCAAGAGTGCCACTGACTGGCATATAAGCCTTTAACATATGGGCCTTGGGGGAACACATCAGGTCCAAACTATCTTACCACCCCTCCACCCACCATCCATCCATCTATCCATCTATTCTCTCACTCATTCATTCTACCATCCTTCCATCCCTACAACCATCTTTTCATCCATCCACTCACCAACCCATTGGTCCTGCCATCTATCCATCCCTTCAACCATCTGTCCAGCCATGTACCCAATGACCCATCCTTTGATTCAGCAGATACAATACCCTGGGCTGGGATCTGGGGCACATGGTTTAGTAATCCTGTTCCTATTTTCATGTCTGCTCAAGTTTGCCTTAATCTGGGCCCAGACTTTCTAGGATCCTCCAGCCAGCTCATGTGACCACTTTCTCTCCATCTCAATCAGTCTGGGGTTGGGTGGGAAGGCAGAGAGAAGTTCCTGGAGATGGGGCTGTAAGAGATCTGCAGTCTGAACAATTGCTCTTCCTGGGCCTCCGTCACTGCCTCCCAGAGAGAGGTTTTTTTTTTTTATTTTTTATTTTTTGCAGAGAAGAATTGATCATTTCTCCCTGCCTAAATCCCACAGGTGACATCTCTCCTCCATTGCTCTTGGGACAAAAGTCCTTCCTCTGGCCTCTCTAGCTTCCCCTTACATACCAGCTACTTCCCCGTACTTTCTGGATTCCAGATATACAGGCTCCTTCAAATTGTGCAAAGGTGACCTGTCCTGCCCCCAATCCTTTGCCTGTACAGTTTTCTCAGCCTGGGGTCTAAGGGCGTGCTGGGCAGAGGGGACCCTGGTGAAGGAAGCAGTGAGTGATTTGATAGGTGGAAGAGCAGGAGACACAATAAGACTGGAGGAGGTTGGAATCAAACTGGGGAAAGCCCTGAATGTTGGTGGGGGATGGCATGTGGCTATGGTCATAGGAGTTGTCCTACCTCCACTTCAGGGGACCCACAGCTGCTCCTCACTCCTCGAGCCAGAAGCAATGTTATCTAGAGATCATACTGCTCTAGGACTGTGGAGAGGGGGCTGGAAGGAAGGAAAGGCGACTCCCAGATGGCTGTGGGACTCTACTGGCAGTCCGGTGGCTCATGAGATACAGCCACCAAACTGAAAGCCTAGGGTGAATGTGAGAGAGGTCTGGGCTGGACCAGCTGAAAGGTCCAAACCTGTGTGAAGGGACCCTCTAGAGTGTGCAGGCCCTGCTATCCCACTCCATCCTGAATGGGTTAAGGAGCCACATGCTGAGCCTATATCATGAGCTCAGTTTTCACATCTGTGATGGGGAGGAAGATCCTGCTGGATGCAGGGTGGGGAAAGACATCCTCACATCATTTCTGGTCCTTCTGAGGCACCATCTCTACCCTGCTGGTCCAGGTAGCAACCAAGGCACAATGCTGGGAGATGGGCAAGGGGAGGGGCCAGCCCAGACCCCACCCCTCTCCAAACACTGGGGCAGAGGGATGCTCGCAGGCAAAATCCAGGCAGACATCCTCTCCCTGTCCACATTGTCCTTGTTCTGCCGGACCCTGCTTCCAGCCCGGCCTTCAGGACCAAGGCCATGCTCCGTGGTGAGGCATATGCAGACTGAGCAGTTCTGGTCCTCTCTGCACGGCTGCTTTTCCTCCCCCTTCCCTGAACTCAGTGCACAGGGCTCTGGCTCTGGGCCTAGGAACATGCCGGTGTCCCTGCCCTCCTGTCTCCCACTGGGCTAACTACTTTTTATCCTTCAAATTTCAACCCAACACCTCCACCTCCAGGAAGGCTTCCCTGGCATCCCCAGGCTGGCCAAGAAGTCTCCCCTTAGGCTCCTGAAGCACTTGATCATGTGCTGGGTGACGGCTGTCACAAAGGGTGCTGTGTCTGTCAACATGCCCAATGTATCCACGGGACCAGCCCAGGGCCTGGCCCAAGTAGGTGTTGGAGAGAAGCTTGTGAATGAAAGGGAGGATATAGACCTGCTTTCAACTGCACACGGGATACCCACCCTGCAGGTGCTGGCAGGGCCAGAAAGTCAACCGGCGTAGTCTGGGTCTGCTATTGCCCAGCCCAGGCAGTTGTGCCATGGGTCAGTGTCCCATGAGCTTGAGTTGGGCAGTCCTTTCATCCCTGTATGTCTCTTGCTAGCCCCACAAGCTGCTCTCTCATCTTGCCGACTTCTGGCCTGAGCCCTTCCAAGAGACCCTCACAAAGAAACAGCCCGAGACCCCCCACCTTCCCTGGGAGTGGGGGCAGAAGTGCAAGGAAGAATGTTTGTTTGTGTGGGACAAACCTGTGCTGAAGATCCCTCCCACTGGCCTGATCTCTGACCTTCCTAGAAAGTTTCTATAGCTCAAGGGCTAGAAAAGAATGTTTCCCTGATGATCTGTCCTTTCCTCTTAGCAAGCAAATGAATTTACTTTCTGCTTCACCCTGATTGCCAGGAAGCTCAGAGCAAAGCTTTGTGGTCTATATGCAGGTCCCCTACCCTGGTGATTTGTCTCTTTTCTTTTATTCTTTTTTGTTTGTTTGTTTTATTCTCTTTGTGCTATTTATTTGTAAACCATAGATCATGTCTTTTTGTTTTTTTCTTTTAAGACATGCCTCAGTAACCACAGAAGATTGGTTCTAGGACCTTCTAAGGATACAAATCTGTGGATGCTCAAGTCCTTCATAAAAAATGGCAATGTGTTTGCGTAAAACCTTCTCACATCCTCCAATATGCTTCAGATCATCTCCAGGTTACTTGCAATGTCTAATACAATGCAAATACTATTTATTTGTATGTATTACACTGAATTGTTTAGGGAATAATGATTTTTTTTTAAGTTTCTATCTATTCAATACTGATGCTTTTTTTTTGTACCAGAGATTGAACCCAGAGGCCTTAACCACTGAGCAACATCCCCCAGTCCTCTCTAAAATATTTTATTTAGAGACAGGGTCTTGTTAAGTTGCTGAGGGCCTGGCTAAGTTGCTGAAGCTGGCTTTGAACTCCCAATCCTCCTGACTCAGACTCTCAAACTGCTGAGGTTGCAATTTTTTTAAGTTTTTTTTTTTTTTTTTTGTTTCATGGTTGGTTGAATCTGCAGAGAAAGAAACTGCAGATACAAAGGGCTGACTCTAAGGATACATTTTTTTTTTTTCATTTCCAGTATGCTTTGCATGTAGAGGAATTGGGTGGAATCTTGGGGATGCCTAACGTAAACAGGAATAGATTCCCTCAATGGCACAGGATTTAGAGTTGAAGACCCAGACTACCCTATACGGAGAGAGGCTGCTGGGCCTTGGCTCTATCTCCCTTATCTTCCAGTGCTAGCTTCTTTACCAGGTAGGGAGCAAATAGGCCTGTTCCTGAGCCCAGGAGTGAAAATTGACTAGTGTAAAGCAAATTCCATTCAAAGAGCCCCTAAACTCACTGGGAGAGTTTGGGAGTTAGCCTAGGAAGAACAGGTTAACCCAGTTCATGCTTTTTTGTTAATCAAAACTTGTTTCCACTCTTCCTGGAGAACATTCTTCAGCTGTGGATCCCTTGCTGAGCACTGGACCAGCATTAAAAAAAAAAAAAAATATATATATATATATATATATATATATATACACACACACACACACACACACACATATATATTGTTGATACACCTTTATTTTATTCATTTATTTATATGCAGTACTGAGGATCAAACCCAGTGCCTCACCCATGCTAGGCAAGTGCTCTACCGCTGAACCACAACCCCAGCCCCCCTGGACCAGCATTTTTAATGGGTGGCTTAGTCATAATTTTCTTATCTGCAAAACAAGGTAACAGGGCTAAAAGCTTTCCATGGGCCTCAGTGGCCACAGGCCCTTCAGGGCCCAAAGTAGAAGATTCTAACTCTGTATGAGGCTAACTGTCCAGGATGGGAGATTGAGGACCTGGGATTTGTCCACTTGGAATGAGAGACACCATTCTCTGAGTTCATGCCACCTTTCTTTATTTGAAACCAGTTGGAATCCCCCTCTGCATTGTGATCTAGTCCCCATAGGTGGCCCTGCAGCAGGGTACAGGATTCTTCCGTCAGAACTACAGCTCCACAGACCAGCAAGAAATCTCTTTTCCTGGGGGCCCCTCTTGGTAATCCAACTTGAGCTCTCTGGAATGGGTAGATGACAAACAGATGGACAGATGATCAGCAAATCTCAGGTGTGGTTAGAAACAGAGGGGGACAGTTGGGGATAGGAGCATGGAAGGTGTGCAATTCCAGAGTCCCTTTAGCAGTCTCTTGAGCACAAGACCCAGTCACCCAAAATGTTACCCATGAGACCCAGTGTGTATGGTCTCCAGGGTCTAGGGCTCTGAGAGTTGGAGGTGAGGGCATGGAGAGTCCTACTACCCTCAACCAATCTTCAAGCTGGTGAACTTTCTGTGGGTCTGACCTGACCATCCTTTGTGGGGTCAGCTGATCCAGACTCACCTACATTATCAACCTTTCAACTGTTTCTAGTTCCTAAATGAGGACAGAAGGAGTGGGGTTCTGCATAGCCCAACTCTCAGCTTCCTGGTCCCCCCCAACCCTGGTCAGGCTGAGTGGCCTGCTTGTGCTGAGTTACCTGGTGGCAGAATAGTCCTTTCCCTGAACCTTCAGTAACCGTTTGTTGTCGTCTGCCCCTTCTGGTGTCTCCCACAACACGTCCTGGTAAAATTGGCCTGAAACGTAAAGGGCGGGTCAGTGAGGGATAATGACAGAGAGCCTGGGAAACACATGGCGGTGAGGACCACTGCCTGTTTGGGGGCAGAGGTGGTTTCTGAGGATGTCCTAAGACCAGGCTGTGGGTAGAGTACCTAGGGTCCCATTGACGTGGCTGGAGAAATGGTCAGTGTCCCGCAGAAGGAGCAGGAGACCCTTCCTAGGGTCATCCAAGGACAAGAGGCTGATGGTGACTTTGTCTGGACCACTGAGCATCAGAAGCCCTGTCTTGTTCATGGTCATCTTTAAGCTGTGGAGAAATCCAGAGTCCTGAGCAGGAAGAAGAAATACTTGCATGCAGCCTTAGCAAGCGGTAGGGAGTAGGCTGGAGCCCACTAGGAAATCAGTGTCCTGGTGGAAGTAGGAGTCTCTTAAGTCTTTCGGGGTTCAGTTTCCTCATTAATAAAATATGACCAAATTTAGCTCAATGATATCCAGTTTCCTCGGCATTATTTATAAAATAATGAGTGCCTTCCTTTTGGATTGCTTAAATTTGTTTTTTCATGAATTTGTTTTATATGATTTAGGGGATTTCTCTCTCTCTCTCTCTCTCTCTCTCTCTCTCTCTCTCTCTCTCGTGGTACTGAGGATCAAACCAGGGTCATGTACATGTTAGGCAGGTGATCTACCTGTGAGCCACGACCCCAGATTCCAGTGGTTTTCTCTGATATACCTACTCTGTCCCCTCTGTTTATGGTTGGTACCTCTTTCTTTTGAAAATGAGTGCTTAATCATAATTGTGGTTTTTTTGTTTGTTTTTGTTTTAGTACCAGGGATTGAACTCAGTAGCACTTCCACTGAGCCACATCCCCAGCCCTTTTTTATATTTTATTTAGAGACAGAGTCTTGCTGAGTTGCTTAGGTCCTTACTAAGTTGCTGAGGCTGGCTTTGAACCTACAATTCCTCTGCCTCAGCCTCCCGAGCTGCTGGGATTATAGGCCTAAACTACCATACCAGTGTTATTGTGGGTTTTAACATCTAGAGGGTAAGTCTTTCCTCATTCTATCTCCTATTTTGCAGGGCGGGGGTGGGGTGGGGTGGGGTGGGGGCAGCACTGGGGATTGAATCCAGGGCCTCACGTATACTGGGCTAGTACTCTACCACTGAGAGAACTTCTTTCATTTTATTTGAGACAGGGTCTATTGTAAGTTGCCCAGGATGGCCTCAAACTCACGCTCCTCCGGCCTCAATCTTACCAGTAGCTAGAAAGCATGCATCACTTATCTTTCTTTTTACTTAAAATAATCTTTGCCATTTCTTGTCCTTTTGATTTCTTTATGAATGTTAGCTTCCCTGAAGCTTGTGGAATAAGATCCTGCTGTCACTCAGAGGTTAATTTAAATGGAAGTGCCCTAAATGCATACTGCCCTGTGGATTTGATTCAATCTAAAAGGTGTCTATTTTTTCTTCATGTGTATCTTCTGTAGCTCATGAAAGCATTTGGATTTTTGATCACTAGAATGAACAGGAATTCTTCATTTGGCTTTTTAGTGTGCATTTCCAAGACACAGAAATACTCTCAATGTTTGTGTGGCCATCAGATAACAAGAAACTTTAAGGTCTTCTATGAAATCAGGAAGAATTTTGGAAAACCTCTTAGGTTTGCTGAGTGTGAGCTCATTGACAAGTGGAAACAAGGCCCTGCCAAAGGAATTGGAGAGGCAGCAGAGGCAACAATGGATAGGGTTTTCTTTTCTTTTCTTTCTTTCTTTTGCGGGGGTGGTTACTGGGGATTGAACCCAGGAGGGCTTAGCCACTGAGACACATCCCCAGCCCTTTTTAATATTTTATTTAGAGACAGGGTTTCATTGAGTTGCTTAGGGCCTCTCTAAACAGCCTCTCTGAGGCTGGCTTTGAATGTGAGATCCTCCTGCTTCAGCCTCCCAAGCCACCGAGGCAGGAGGGATTACAGGCGTGCGGTGCCTGGCTAATGGACAGGGTTTTCTATACTTGGGAAAAGATGGGTTGTGGCAAAAGCCTGGGTCTCAGAGGACACAGCTCACAGAGAAGCAGGGTCCTTGGCCTCTCTCCAAGGTCCTTCATGACTTCTAGAGCTGGAGGACTATCCTGGCCCATGATAGGGCAATCATGCCTCCCAGAAGAAGTCCCATTTGCCTCCATTAGCTCCCAGCTGCCCAGTATGTGACCCTGGATGGACAGTGCCTCCTATACCTCAGGATTTGCTATCACGACCTTAACAGATAGGGGATTGCCACCCTTCACTGGGATGGGGGACCCTGTCCCATCTGATGGCGCATGTTCCCCAAGTACATCCTCTCATTGGGTTCCTCCATCCCCTGACTCAGGGCTAGGATGATCGTCTCTAGGTATTAGTGAGGAAACTGAGGCTCAGAGGAGCTAAATGGCCTATGCAGGGTCACACAGGATTAGCTGCAGAGCCAGCTCCAAATTACACTGATTCCTGCATGGGATAGTGGCCTGGGTTAGGTGTGAGGGGAATCAGGTCCCCAGGACAATTCTTTGGTTCTTTCAGGGACACAGGGATTTGGAGCAGGGCTCTCTGTATCTCTTCTATGAACGCAGCCCACTGCAGAAGACTCATATCCAGCTCCTCCATTCCCAGGTCTGTGGCCTCAGGCCACTGGGAAGCACCATCATGAGCCAACAGGGTCTGAAAGGTCATTTGCTGAAGACCCCAGCCTGAAACTTACCCAGGCAACACTGAGTATAGCGTCTCCTTCCACTTGTAAGCAGAGTTTCTTCGGTTCCGTGTCACTACCACGTGTTCAGGGGATGCATGAACACGCACCTGGGGGTTCTTGAAGGTCACCTCAATCCAGTGGAAACAAGCCTTCTCTGTATTATACTGGCCAGTCACCTGAATCCCTAAGAAAACCAGATCGGAGAGGTAAAAGCCAAGGCTTGAGCATTGGCCAGAACAGAAGATTCTTCCTTGACAACATCCCTGCCAGAAATTGTCCTTCACCAACAGTTTTCTTCAGGAGGGCCACACCTGCTCCTCAGCATCCACACATACTGTGAGCCTGCTTTCTACCATCTTTTTACTCACACTTTAGTCTCACATTGTTTCAGAAGGGCCCCCAAGTCTTTGGTGACAGCCACCCTCAGTAAGACTTTTCTTTTGGGGTACTGGGGATTGAACCTGGGGTGCTTAACCACTGAGCCATATCCTCAGCCCTTTTTTATATTTTATTTAGAGACAGGGTCTCTCTGAGTTGCTTAGGGCCTCACTAAGTTGCCGAGGCTGACTTTGAACTCACGATCCTCCTGCCTCAGCCTCCTGAGACCTGGATTTAAGGCATGTGTCACCACGCCTGACTTCAGTAAGACTTCTGAGAAGGCCTCTTATCTCAAGTCTCTAAACTTTCATCAGACTTCTGGAGTGTGCCTGTCCCTGAGATAGCTGCATGTCAAGGATAAGATGGAAAACTGGGATCCCTGCCCGCACGGAACACAAGACACCTGGGCCTGGGTGAGGAAGCAGGAAACCATGTGGTCCCAGGAGGAACACAGGAGCTGTGGCTGTCTGTGAGCATCCCCGAGCAGTGTGTGTTCCATGCCTGCCCTGTGACTTCGGCTCGAGCAGGGAGGCCCTTCCAGGGTAGGGGTGGACCTGCCTCCTCCCCCCACTGCCCTCTTCCACACCACCAGGGTCCCATAGAGAGAAGCTGCTCTGTGCTCTGCAGACACTGGTTCCTACAACTGGAGCATCACTCCTGGGTGACCCTGTATAGTTCCTTGACACTCTGGCAGCTCTGGCCTCCTCCTCTGAGTTCTGAGCACTGACCACAGTCTGTCCAGGTCATCCAGACCTGCAGAGGGTATCCAGTGCAAGGCCTTTGGTGGCTGTGGGAGCAGGAGCCCGTATCAGGGCACAGGGCATGTGTAAATGCTGTGTGCATCTCCTTGGGCAGGTGGTGAGTGGGCATGAGTAGTGTCCGGGTCTCTCACCTTGGTCAGGGTCTGAGAGCAGGTTCATGGGCTCCTGGGAGTGCTTGATGTTCACACAGAGCCTGTCCATGCTGGGCCCAGGCAGTGTCAGGAGGACAGGAGGAGCCTGGATGGGAGCTGGGACAACCAGAGCTGAGGCAGGGAGAGAAGTGGGAGGGCCAAGATGGGAGAGGTACTGGGAGAGCTGGCAACTTACCTGAGGGTGGAGCTATCGTCACAACTGGTCCTAAAAGAAAAAGAAGGGAAAGATGTGGGTTCAGGCAGCCCCTTCCTAGGAAGTGGGAGTGTCACAGGATAGAATAGAGGACAAGTGTGGCTGGGGCTCCCTCTCCACTTCAACATAGAGAAACCCCATTTCAGGTTCATGGAGACCCCCCGGAACTCTCCCTTCCCATGGTCTTCCAGTTAGGACAAAAAGGGGCCCTGGCCTGGAGATACCTTTGTTTTGAATTTCCATGCCATGCAACAAAGATTTATGGGGATCCGAGGGGAGCAGTGGTGGCGCTGAAGTGGTCATCAGTGTGTGGACATTGAGGAACAGAAAGGAGCAGAAGTCAGGGCTAGGAGCAGTCTCCAGGCCCATGGGTATGCCTGCCAATAGCCACCCACCAAACTCCAGTGAACTCTGCCCACTTATACCCGGCCTAGCAGGGCATAGGGTTAGGGAGATGCTGAGGAAGTCCAGCCTGGTTAGTGGCTACTTTTGAGTCCACATTTTGGCATCAGAAACAGCATAAGACTCAATCAATAAATGGGCCAAGGAACTGAACAGACACTTCTCAGAAGGTGATTTACAATCAATCAATAAATATATGAAAAAAATGTTCAACACTTCTAGCAATTAGAGAAATGCAAATCAAAACTACTGTAAGATTTCATCTCAAGTCAGAATGGTGGCTATGAAGAATACAAACAACTATAAGTGTTGGTGAGGATGTGGGGGAAAAGGCCCACTCATACATTGCTGGTGGGACTTCAAAATGGTGCAGCCAATATGGAAAGCAGTATAGAGATTCCTTGGAAAACTGGGAATGGAACCAGCTTTTGACCCAGCTATCCCACTCCTTGGTCTATACCTAAAGGACTTAAAAACAGCATACTACAGGGACACAGCCACATCAGTGTTTATTGCAGCACAATTCACAATAACTAAATTGTGGAACCAATCTAGATGCCCTTCAGTAGATGAATGGATAAACACAACATGGTATATATGCACAATGGAATATTATTCAGCAATAAAAGAAAACAAAATCATGGCATTTGCAGGTAAATCAATGGACTTGGAGAATATAATGCTAAGTGAAGTTAACCAATCCCAAAAAACAAAATGCGAAATGTTTTCTCTAAGAAAGCTGATTCATAGTGGGGTTGGGAGGGGGAGCATGGGAGGATTAGGTGAACTCTAGATAGGGCAAAGGGGTGGGAGGGGAAGTGAGGGGGGATGGGGATAGGAAAGACAGTGGAATGAGATGGATATCATTACCCTAAGTACATGTATGAAGACACAAATGGTGTGAATATACTTTGTATACAACCAGAGATGAAAAACTGTGCTCTATATGTGTAATATGAACTGTTACATGCATTATGCATTCTGCTGTCATGTATAACAGATTAGAATTTAAAAAAATAACAGAAAGGAACAACATAAGGGTCCCCTGTTGGCTTTGGGAATGGAGGAAGCTTTGCCTTCCTAGAGGGTTCCATCATGAGTAGGAATTCTATCTAGTGAGAAAAAATGACATAGAAAATTCTGTTTCAGGGACAAGATGCCTGATGTCCCTAGCTGGTGGGGGGAAGAGGTGCTTCAGGAGGGAGAGTATTGGTAACTGTGCTCCAAAGAGCCTCACTATGAGCCCTCTTGGACAGTCTATGGCCCTTTTGGGGCGCTGGATCCTCTTTGAAAGGAGCATGAGAGGCTATTCTGTCCAGGATTGTGACCTGACAAACTAGGGACAGTGGAGAGAGACAGGACAGCATACACTGGAGGAAATGAAATGCTAAGGGCAAGGCACAGGGGTGGCTTGTCAATAGCTGGGCAGGCAAGGGCAGCCCCTCAGGAGAGGCCATGCTCCCAACACGGGTCCACCTCTGACCCTCCCTCTGGGAGATCCTAGATTGACCCAGCCACCACTTACATGCCCTGTGGCAGTTCCCCTATGTGGCTTATCTGTGCTTTCTCTCTCCCCCCACTATGACCATCTTAGGGAAACCGAGGTTCTCCAAGGCTCAGAAAGTGGCTTACAGAATACCAAGTCCTCCATGTTCTGTAAATGGGAGAAATGAAAAGGATCCCCAGGTGGTCCTCTTTGTACTAATCTCTCAGTGGAGTCAGCAACTCTAGCGCCGAACCTTTGTGGGGAGTTGGAAACTATTCCTTTGGGGAAAAAAAATGACATGTGTAGTCTACCCTCAGTATCATGGGTTCCCCCAGCTAGGGCTCAGGGACTCCATGCCAGCAGTGGGCTGTGGAGAGGGCAGGTGGGCTCCCCTCACTCTATATCTGACCACTCTGGGGAGATTCTCCTGGGGCTGGGGGACAATCAATGCTGGAATTCTTTCCCGAGAAGGTCATACCTCCCGAAGGCAGTGCCCTCCCACCAAACTACCTTGCTTACTGAATCCTCTTCTTCTGGGATATCCAGAGCGGTATCCTATTCAGACACACCTGAGCTTGAGCCAGGCAAAGCAACCTCCCTCCACGGCCAGAGGCAGAGCCCAGTCCATGCCCTCCCCAACCCCTCCGCTTAGCTACCTGTCGTTCTGGACCCTTGGAGTCCTATGCCGTATCTGGAAAGATCGTAGCCTGGAAGTCAGTGATACCTGGATTTACTCCTTGGATCCACTTCCTGGGACCCCAGCTGAATGCGCTTGGGCAGACACCACCACCCCTGGCAGCAGGACACAGTGGATTTTACTCAGGCCAGCCTTTGGGCCTACTAGCCCTTACCTGTATTGATATTCCTGTGTCTGTTATCTGGATAAAATACACATACAGAAAGGGAAAGACAGAGAGAGAGAGAGAGAGAGAGAGAGAGAGAGAGAGAGAGAGAGAGAGAGAGAGAGAGAGAGAGAGAGAGAGAG
>NW_025999941.1:10516540-10579607 GCF_001458135.2 Marmota marmota marmota | reverse complement strand
GAGAGAGAGAGAGAGAGAGAGAGAGAGAGAGAGAGAGAGAGAGAGAGAGAGAGAAAAGAGGAGGACACTATCAGGGAGGTTTTGATCAATTTGAAGAGACTATGTTTCAACTTGCTTCCTAACCCCAGAACTACATAGGGGAAATGAATCTAGGAGCCAAGGAGACCTGGCCAAAATTTCCTCTTCAGTGAAACGGGATGAGTCTCTCTGGGCTCCTAGGAGTCTGTGGATGACAGGGGTGGCATCTTGGCTGGGACATAGGGGAGGGGTGGGAGAGGATACCCAGTAGATGCTCTGCTGCCCAGGAGGCTGGGACACAGGTCCCACACTCACCATCTTCCACAGGCTTCTCAGCAACTTGAGACTGTTCTTGGCCTTCGGGTTTGGTGACCACCATAGAGGTGAGAGGAGTGACAAAGTTGTATTCAAGTGACAAATTCAGAGCTCGGTCCTTGAGGACCTGTGATTCGGCTTCTGATGCTGAAACCCTGTAGTTTGAGGATGTCAGAGTTCAGGAGGTCTCTCCATGCCTGGACTGATTCCTTCGCCCATTGGTACCTTTTGAGGGGTTCCCCTTGGGAGAGTGTAGAGCTCAGACACAATACCCCTCCCCACATCTAGGAGATGCCCCGTGTCAGCTGTGCCTGCCTCAGGAGCAAAAGGCTTAGGGAGTGCTGATGCTGTGTGGTCTGCCTCAGTGGCCAGCAATGGTCAGGGCCACTCACATCTGCTCCAGCTGTTGCTGGATAGTCAGGTATGCCCAGAGTCTCTCCATGAAGTTGTGGAAGATGTACTTGGGGCTCTGAAACTCCTCCTCCTGCTTGGCCACACTGGACTTAGTTTGGAAGGTGACATTCTGCTTGTGCTAGAAAGAGAGGCCCAGCCAGGTCAAGAGCAATGAGGGCCCAAAGTCTGCACCTGCCCTTTACTTCAGTGCTCTTCTGTGAGAGACCTGACTGGAGCTGGGGCAGGTCCAGTTCACTGACCACAGGGGCCTCATTTCCTCTGGAGGGAGAGTAGGGAGGGGGTTTAGCAGTGTTAGAGTCTCTGTCACAGAGACTCCAAGGGTGAGAAGAAGGCCCCCTGTCCCAGCACAGCAAAGCAGATGATAAGCCAGGACCTAGGCCAGCTGACCTCTTGGGGGAAAGGATAATAAGGATTAGAACTAAACCTCAGCCCCGTGTAGACACAGCAGCAGGAAGAATTTGCAAATGCATGAGAAACAGAAAGGGTCACCAAATGGGCACTGTAATCCTAGCAGCTCAGGAGGCTGAGGCAGGAGGATCATGAGATCAAAACCAGCCTCAGCATCTTAGCAAGGCCCTAAGCAACTCAGCAAGACCCTGTTTCTAAATAAAGTACAAAAAAGGACTGGGAATGGGGCTCAGTGGTTAAATTACCCCTGGGTTCAATCCCCAGTATCAAAAAAAAAAAAAAAAGTGTTCCCAAACACAACCCACCCTCACCCCAAAGATGAGAAAAAAGGACAGAAAGGCTCAGTCTGTTCATCTGTGGCTCTCCCTTGTCCAACTGTACCCTCAGACTGTTGGCATGAGGACTGGAGGGGATGGCAATTAGGAAGGAATCCCTGCTGTCACCTTGTACTCTCAAGAATGGTGAGGGGGTGGAGTACAGAGTGCTGAGTGCCCACATGTGCCAGGAACAGCATCGGTTCTCTCATGAGATTCTATGTGGTCTAATTGAACCTCTACCATGAACTCATGCAGCAGGGGTTGGTATCATGCCTAGGAGGCCGAGGGGAAACCTGGGGCCCAGGAAACATGGAGACTCATTCAAGGTCAATCAGCTGGAGCTCAGCAGGGCTGGGATTTGGGGCAGAAAGGTGGAGGCTGCCCCAGCTGCCCCTGTCCTCACCATCTTCCCCTTGACTATGGCTGACAGCACATCAGGGCTCTTGTCTTGGAGTTTGCCAGCCACCACCATCTCTGAGCCCTTGAAGAGGAGTCGGAAGTTGTCCTGCGTGACCTCTTCCACAGCATTGCTTGGGTACTGGAAGGCCACTGTTGTCAGCAGGGGGTTGGCCACCTCCTGGTAGAAGTCCTACGGGATGGGGGTGGGGAGGGGTGTCACAAAGGCCTAGGCTGGGTCTGCCTGGCTCTCTGCAGCCCACCTGGGGCACACTGGCACCTGTAGCTGCAGGGCAGAATCTGAGTCCTCATAGATGCGCCGAGCCAGGCCGCCGTTGTCCAGAGCCATCTTCTCCAGGAAGGCGTAACTGACGTCAAAGCCGAAGCCCAGGCAGAAGAGGCTGTACTGGCCATCTATGGCTTCCTGAACATTCTTTTGGATCTTTCTGGGATTGGTCTCCCCTGGACCCATAGGTTTGGGAAAACAATGAGAAAAGAGCAATTTGCTCAATGAATATTTCTGGAACCTCAGATCTAGAGGCTCCTGGGTGAGCCCCCTTCCTGCACTTGATTACAGAGCAAGCCGGGAATAGCCCCAGCTATTTTCCCTGGGCAGGTTCCCAGAATGGCCAGCAGTGCCCTCACCCACGGTGGGGTCGCCATCAGTGAGCAGGATGATGAGGGAGACGCTCCCTTCAGACAACAGCTCCGCCTGGTTGTCACTCTTTAGCCGCCTCACGGCCGTCAGCATCGCCTCATTGATGTTGGTCCCTGAAGGGCACACACTCAAGGTGACTCCCAGCCGGGCACCCCTGAGCTCCCGGCTGCAGGGCTGAGGAGGCTCTCACCTCCCAATGCATAGATGCCGGCAGCGTATCTCTTGGCCTCGTCCACATTCTCAGTGGAGGCTGGCACCAGCTGTGGCTTCCACTGGGTCACTTCACTGCTGAAGGTGATGAGGTTGAACTGGTCTTTGGGGCCAAGGTCACTTAGGATCTTGATGAGGGCTTCCCGGGTCTGGTCAGGGGAAGAGGAGATGAGGTGGGGGGCTCGGAGGGAATTCCTGAGGGCCCTTGGGCTGGCCTCCAGGACTGGTTCTGGGATGGGGACACAGTGTAGGGTCTGCAAGGAGAGGCGGCCCCATGCCAGGGCCACTCTTGGCCCCTGGAAGCTCCCTACCCAGGGTGATGGAGCAGGTAGGGTCTGCCTGTTGGACCAGGGTGAATGGCATGAGGGGCTTGGGAGTTTCCGGAGCCCATAGGACTGACCTGTTGGATTTTCCGGCCACTCATGGAGCCACTCTTGTCAATGACAAAGACTACATTCTTGGGCATTGTGGGCAGACCCTCGGGGGCAAAGTAGTGCACGAAGTAGCCATTCGCAATCTGTGGCCAGAGGGAGATGCACCCAGTTGATCAGAGCTGCAGTCCTGCCCTACCTACCCCTCTCAAGTCTCTTTATCTCAAACCCTTGGGGTTTGTTCTCCTTGTTCCACACCTCCATCTCCATCCCACCACTAGCCTCCCCCAAATCCTTGCCATCTTTCAAGGCTCCACCCCTTTTTTTGCAGAAGCCTTCCCTGCTTGTGCACAGCCCACTACAACCGCCCCAACTTTGCTTCCTATTTGTTTTGGTATTTGAGGCAGCTTACGGTATGCTAAAAGGTTAAGATATAATAAACCTGACATCCATGAAAAGAGAAAAGGTTTCACAAATAAGGAGGAAAGGGGAAGCATAATGATGCTAGAAGTTTGTTTGAGCCTCCTGGCAGCAAAGGCCAAGAGGGAAACCACATAAAGCAGCTCTTCACAGAGACAAACACTTTCTGTCTCTGAAAGGGAATAGTTTGAGGGACAACAAAACTAAACTGCCTATTTTCTGTCTGCACCAACCCCTTGTGCATACAAATAAATAAGGGTCATTATTCTCCTCTTCTAGAATGATCTAGCTTTGGCCTTTAAGGGTGGATGGACTTCCAGGTTGCCACGTTCTTGCCTGGAGTCCACTTACCTGAATGGAGCCTCCAGAGAGGGTTCGGTTCACATCATAGCGGACAATGAAGTTGCCGTCCAGGACTGTGTCCTGCTGACCTGGAGACTTTTGCTGCTGGGACAGTGTTGGCTTGAACAGGATGTGAGCCTGGAGGAACAAATGGCTGAAATTGGGACTGGTGGCAAGGCCATGCCAACAATACCCTCCACCTCTGTATGCTTATAGGAAAGTCAGAATTCCAGGATGCAGTCTGGGGTCAATACTCCAGGGGCCTTTCTTTCAGGCTGGGTGGCCTGAGGGAATGCCCTGTTTTTGGAGCGAGGCAAGCAGAGGCTAGGCTCAGGATGCATGTGATCCAGCTACCAATTCCTCTCTGCTTGGTTTCAGGGTTATCCCACCACAGTCTACACCACAGACTCCAAGTCCATGTCCCAAAAAGCTTGGGGCTCCAACAAGTGTCCATTCTTCTCCAGGTCTTGCCCTCCTCCTCTGTCTGTCCAGCAGTAGCATAGACACAGATCTCAGAGAACCTTCCAGCTCAGAGAATCTGCCCAACTGTCCTGCACTCTGAGGCTCCAGCTCACAGGGCTGGACTGAAGGCAGGCCCCTGGATCCCCTCTCCCCGCTGGCCCACGACAGGCCCACCTTGGTCTTGTTCTGGGAGACAGTGAGGGCATCTGCTAGTTCGTTGGTCATGAAGGAGCTTTCTGTCTCTAGGAAGCTGATGCCCTGAGGCTCAAAGATGTGAATGTCCATCTGGAAGGGAAGATATGGGTCACTAGGTTAGCTGGGAGCCTAACAGGAGGCCAAGGGCAGGGCCATCCAGAAGCCTCCCAGGAAGAGGCCGCACAGGTACCTGCAGGTGCTTCACCACCTGCTGGGGTCGCACTTTCAGCAGCAGCTCATACACCCCCAGATGCCGCTTGAGCAGCTCCTCATACACCAGCTCGAAGGTGACCTTAGCAGCGGGAGCCACACTGACCGACACCTGGAACTGCTCCATCTTTCTCCCGATGGCCCTGGGGGAGGGGGCCATCAGGTCTGCACCTACAGGCCACTGGGGGAAGGCTGCTGGAAGTGGGAGCAAGGCTAAGGGTCTCTGCCCGTGGCCCCCTCCCTATTACAGCTGCCCGCCCCCCGGGCTCACTTGACGAGGCCGGCGCTCTCTCCTCTGGCCACAGCCTCACTGTACTGCTTCTGGGCTGTGGCCTTCTCCTTGATGTTCCCTGGGTAAGTCACACCATCGATGATCCTGGGGGCAGGGTACAGGAGCTGTCAAGAGGCTGGTGGGGCCTCTTGACACTGTGGCTCTTGCCTTTGCCTGAGCCTCCTGCCATTTATTTATTTATTTTGGGGGGCGGTGGTTACTGGGGATTGAACTCAGGAACACTCAACCAATGAGCCACACCCCAGCCCTATTTTGTATTTTATTTAGAGACCAAGACCTTGCTAAGTTGTCTAGGGTCTCGCTAAGTTGCTGAGGCTGGTTTTGAACTTGCAACGCTCCTGTCTCAGCCTCCTGAGCCGCTGGGATTAAAGTGTGTGCCATCGTGCCCAGCTTCTCCTACCATTTATTATGCACCTACTGCATACAAGACCTTGTACAGGATGCTGGGTGAGGACTCCACCCACCCCAGACCTGCCCAGAATTAGTAAATATGCATTTTATTGAAGGGACAGGGGAGGATAGAAAGGAGGCTGGATGTGGAACTCTCTTCACCCTTCCAGTCTGGTCCCATCTTCCAACCTGCCCCTTCCACCTCAAGGACTGTTCCAGAGGAACCAGTCAATTACCAGCAAGAGCTTTCTGAGCTGCACCTGTGCCTAGTTCTGTGTCTAACCGCACGGCCAAGATGGAGCAGGAGGGCGACATGGGCCCGTAGGCTCTGATACTTTCCCTGAAGCTGCACCCTCTTTCCTCCCACTCAGGGCAGGCCCTCTGGAGGGAGTCTGGCACCTCTGGAAGTAGGCTTTGAACCAGTGGTGAATGAGAGTCCTGGGTGTGTAGACGTGACCCTAGTGGCTATTTCTCTGGAAGGAAAATGATAACTCCAGAGGCTCCTTGTCCAGTGAGTAAGAAGATGTCAAGTAAATATTATGCCTGTTCCATCTGGGGGCAGTGGGAGAGGGTGGGAATGTGGGGGTTGCAAGGGAGAGGGCAGCTGGATGCATGGAGCGGGCATCCCCCTCCCACTTCCCCGCTTTTCTTGTTTATAATGGAACTCTGGGCCAGGATGGGACTGGGGCATGAGGAACTTGGCTCCTCCTGACCAGGTCAGGGAGCAGGGAACGCTGCCCTGTACTTCCCTATCAAATACAGGCACAAAATCTGAGGCCAAAAAGAGGTGGTGCCAATCCTGGGCTCTCAGCAGATGGGATGATCTTGGCTCATTGGAGCCTGGCACAGCCTGCAGGGCTCCTGATGCAAGATCCAGGGTAGGAAAACTTGGGCTGGATGGGCAGGGAGAGGGAGGAGCCAACCACAGAGGTCCCGCCCCCTCCCTCTCTGCTCCGCCCAGCTCTCCCTCTTTCTGGGAGGAGCCTCTCTCCTGTCCTCAACCACTGCTTTTCCCAGAGGCCAGGACAGAGAGAAGTTTTGCTGAGTTTATCAAACATTGCAAAACTGTGTTGGGAAGGGTGGGGAGGAGAGCAGAGGACAAAGTGAGGATTGTCACCAACCCTCTGTAGGAAGCCCAGACCTCTTCTGAGGTAGAACAGCGGACAGTTTCCTGCAGTACCCCTCTTTAACTTTACTCTCCATGGTGGGCAGCCCAAGGGGTAAGGAAGATCTCTCTATTCTGGAATCTGCTTTTGGTGACTCCCTCCTGCCTGGTTCTGGCTCAGGATGCCCCAAGCTTGCATTCTTCAAAGGCAAAGACGCAAAAATGCCAGGGGTCCTCAGCCTGCTACCCAGGCAGCACTTGAAGAGGAGGACTAGATGGCAGGAGAGACAGATCACATCCAGGAACAGTGAGCTCCTTGACAAAGCCCCTGCCCCCTGTGAGGCCCGCAGGTGGATCATGCATATCCTGGAGTGGCTGGCTTCTGGAAGAGGATGTCCTGGGGCCCAGAGGAGATGGAGTAGCAGTGCTGGGTTGTGGGACAGGGAGGAGGGTAGGAAGGCACCTACATGGAGAAGTTGGTGATGAAGGCTTTCTTGGGCAGCTCCATCTCAAAGATGGCCTCCTGCGCTTCCTCAGCCCTGTTCACTACCCGGCTGGTGACGACCGTATGGGCAAATCGAGAAGAGACCTTGGAGTCCACGGTGAGGCTGTAGATTTGGATGCCATTCTGGATCAGCAAAGGGAAAGTAGGTCAGAGCATTTCAGTGCCACTCATTTAGGCAACACTTTGAGAGTGAGCCTTGACCCTGGCTTCAGACCAACCTCTGCTTCTAGCCTAACCAACTTGCTGATCAGTCCTCAGGCCAAACTCAGGGAGATATTTCACATATGAACATGCATAGAGAATAAGAGACAGCTGCAAGCTTCATTCCCCACCCTATAGCACCATGGGCAGGGACCATGTCCATCTTGTTCTATGGAGGCCTACAGCACCCCAGAGGGAACAGCAAGCAGGTGGGGCAGCACCCCAAGAAACGACACATGTGCACACATGCAGAGCCTCACATTTCCCTGTGTGTACCATGCTCATGAACACACCAGTGCTGCTCAGCTGCATATGGCTACACATGTGTGTGTTTTAGCACAGAAGTGCCAAGTGGCTCATTGACAGCCTGTTAGCTTTGTGCCCTGCACACTACAGAACACTTTACAGCTATTAGGAGCTCAGTTTACACAACAATCATCTGAATAGAATCTGTTAATACCCTGTTTTACAGATGAGGAATCTGCAGAGGAAAGCAAAAAGAACTTCCCTGAGGGTCATTCAACCAGGGAAAGGAAGAGCTGGGCTGGTAAAGCTGCATCCCTACCTACCCAGCTCCACTAGGGGGTCCCTAGGAGCAACTGGTTACACCATATTCCCTCATCTGTAAAAGGGAAATAATAGGATCATCCTTTCTATTAAGTGGGGGTGGGGATACCCACAAGGCCCTGGGGGTAGAGCTGGTGGATGGTCAGCACTGTTTCTTTGCACACACACACAGACCCACACTCTTACTTAGATGCTTGCATGCTCAGAGGTTCTCTCCCACTTTGCAGTCATGTTTTCTCTTTCCCCAACTCATATGCATCCCTCCCGCACCCCCAGGCACCCATGAGGACCCCCTACCTTTTGGGCCGTGGCAGTCTGAAGGACAGCCAGCAGCAAGGGCAAGACTAGCACGATGCTGCCGATGTGGGCAGGGACTGGGACCTTCATTTTGGCTCCAGTGCCTGCCTGCCAGGCTGCTTCTGAACCTGAGAGCAGATGGGAAATAAATTAGTAATTGCTCATTGCTCCGCCCCTGCGGGGGCAGGTTCTGGGAAATTGGGATCTATAAGCCAAAACCCCCAGAGGCCTCAGATAAGCAGGCAAATGACCAATGTCCAGTGAACTTTGGCTGGGGGCAGAACATATCCTGAGGAAAGGCTCAGGGTGGAGTTGGGTATTGGTGCCCCTTCTTTTTTTTGGTGGGGGTGTTGGGGGACAATCCTCTACCACTGAGCTACATAGCTCTGGCCCTTTTTGTTTTTTATTTTGACACAGGGTCTTGCTAAGTTACCCAGGCTGGCCTTGAACTTGCAATTCTGGATTATGGGACAGGGAGGAGGGTAGGAAGGCACCTGCATGGAGAAGTTGGTGATGAAGGCTTTCTTGGGCAGCTCCATCTCAAAGACTCCCCATTAGCTGGGATTACAAGTATTTGCTATCACCCGCAGCTTTTAAATTGGGTTTCTTTTTCTTTCTTTCTTTCTTTTAAAATTTTTATTTGTTTATTTTGAAGTACTGGGGATTGAACGCAGGGCCTTGTACATGCTAGCAAGTGCTCTACCACTGATGTATACCCCCCAGTCCCTGGGACCTCTTCTTTTTTTTTTTTTTTTTGGTTCTGAGGATTGAACCCAGGAGTGCATTTACCACTAAACTACACCCTTTTTATTTTTATTATTTTTATTTTGAGACAAGGTCTCATTAAGTTTCTCAGGGTTCTGCTGAGTTGCTGAGGCTGGCCTACAACTTGTGATCCTCCTGCCTCCACCTCCTGAGTTGCTGGGATTAGAGGTGTGTCCCACTGCCTGGGGCTGGCACCTCTTCTGAAAAGTCCAGAAGCTCCCTAGGTACCATGACCCCTCAAACCAGTCATCCCACCAAGTTTCATAAGTGTTGGGGCATGTGACAGTGAAGAGGAACGGACAGTTTCCATAACCTCCATCCTGGGAGAAAACAGGGAGCTGGCCATTTTAGGTGGATTTCTGGGTAATGGGGGCCTGGGAAGTGCTGCTGGGAAGTGGTGGCCCTGGAAGCCTGAAGAGGCCCATAGAAGTGTGTGAGAGGCCCAGGCAGAATGGGTACACCTTATTTTTGGAATGGGAGGTGCGGAGCCCATAAGCCCTTCTTCTTCCTGAGTCCCAGGCTGCTGTTTGGTCTCCATTAATCTAGCCAGGGTTCTAGGATCAACCCCAGGTGGGCCCCAAAACAAGGCCTGAAATTCGACAGCACACACCAAGAGCCTAAGTGAAAGAATTCCCCACGCAAAGACACTTCGCCGGGAGAATTCCAGTTTTATTGCAAAAAGCCGTGTGCTTATATAGAACTAAGGGGGGGATGGTAGGGCTTAGATAAATGGCAGGCAACCCGTTTATTGGCAAGTTCTTTCAGATATCAGCTCCGGAGCCCAGGAATTAGTTCTCATTGGGGCTAAGGTTCCCTGCCAGCGAGATTTGAAATTGGCGCCGGCGGGAGAGTTCACACGGGCGGGGAACTTTTCGCGCCACTGCAGAAAGAAGAAGGTAGGAAGAAGAGGTGCTTAGGCGCCATGTTGGGGTTTTTTCTCTGGGGTATGGCTGCCGTTTATACTTTTCCCAACACTAAGAGATGCACAACCCATGGCCCATGGTAGTCTACTGAGTCGGGCACAAGAGCCAGCTGCATAGAGAGCTCCTGAAGCGGAGCATGAGCAGGGTGACAGGTGTCCTCAGGGAGCCTGAGAGGGCACAACACTAACGTTGCCAAGGCCGTTAGGCAGCTAGTCCCCAGGGGTGGGTTAGGTGGGGTTCTTAGTGTCTTTCATTTTTTTTTCAATCCACCTTTAATAAAGTCGAAGTGCTGCTTTTATAATAAATAGCAATAAAAATTGAACAAATATTAGGTGCTCTGAATGCAGCTGGTGTGTTCCCTGGTGGTTCTAGGGAGATCAGCTCCTGAGTCTGTGGACACACAGGGGTCAAAATGAATCATCAAAGTCCGGCCAGGTGCTCAGTCCTGGGTCAGAGAATGATACCAGTGACTCAGTGATACCAGCTGCTATGGGGCCCACACAGTGCCCTGGGGCAGTAAGAGGCTTTCAGAGGGCTAGGGCAGTGTCTCTGCCATCAGCCCTTCCTCAAAGCTGATGGCATCTGGCCCTGGAGAAAGCTTCGTAGACTTGGGAGTGAATTCTGTGGCAGCAAGGAAAACTTCCTTCTTTTTCAGCACAGCTATGGCCAGAGCGCACCTCTGTGCACATCCATACCGTTAACCCTTTTGGCTCTGCATAGGATTGGGGTTACACAGGGGGACATACCCCTTTGGTATATGGGAAAGAGCCTCCCCAAGGGGCCCAGTGAGCAAGCCCAGACTCTGTTCCCACAAGAGATCTGCTCTCCTGGGGCACAGGGCTTCGCACACACAGGCTGGAGCCCAAGCTATATAAGGAGGCCAAGCTGGTCTGGAATGTGGGAAAGGCTCTGAGCAGCCATCTCCCCCTGCTCAGGGGACAGGAGGGGCTTCTCAGTGGCATCAGCCTTGAGCCAGGCACTGTGATCCCAGGCCCTGCCAGTCCAGTCCCAGGAGGAACCTATCAATGATCCTGCCATCACAGCTAGACAGGCCTTGATTATCCTTGAATCTAATAGTTCCATGCACACTGGGGACACTCCAGCTGAGATCCTGGTGTTCCCATGCTCCAGGTAGCATGGGGGAGGAGTAGAAAAGAGGAGGCTCACCCTGTTGTTTGGAAGAGGAGGAAATAGCTTAGGAAACTACATGACACTGGCCAGGGAGGAACTTTGGCCAGGGAGGAACTTTGGCCAGGCTCTCTCTTTGAGGAGACTTTGGATCATAAGGGAGCATGAAGAGGGTACAGGAGGAGTGGGCTTTGGAACCTACGCCCCACAGGCCTTGGGGTCCTTGGATGCATCTTAATGGATTCCATTGGGGAAGGAAAGAGCCCCAGGTCTCCAATGACTTCACTGTAAGTGGTGTTGCTATGACTTCCTTTATGTGAATAGCTCAGCCCCCCTGTTGTATACAAGGGGAAACAGGATCAGAAAAAGGGGAAGAGGCTGGTCTAAAGTCACACAGAAGGTGAGCACCATGTCTCTAAGTCCAGATTCTTTCTAGTATATCTCAGTGGCCCTAATGTCACCTGCTTCATCCCTTGGGGCCCACCTAAGAGCCCAGGAAGGGAACAGGACATATTCCCATGCCCTTTCCCATTCCTCACTCTCCTCTGCAGTTAGTAGCAGCAATGGCCAGTGATCAACCAACAACCTCCTAATGCTGAGGCCACTTGGGCATACGCTTTATTGGTGTTTCCAAGGTTCTGGTGCAAAGGGTCAGGGCTGTGGGGCAAGGGCGGCGGTCCCAAAGACAGCTGGGAAGAAAGACATATTCTGGCATAAAAAAAGTTCGTGGGAAAGGCTCCTGTGTCCAGGTGCTCCGGGTGGAGGGGGCGCGATGAGCACTTCTCAGCCAAAGACACTCTTGGCAGGTCCAGCTTTGGGCTTCTCAAAGACAGTCTCAGTGCCTGTGCGGTCACGGCTGAACACAGATGGGGCGACTGAGCCAGCTTGCTCTGTGGGAAGGAGGTAAGGGAGGTACTGTTAGGGAACAGACCTGGCTTCCTCCTAGGGAAGGCCCCTTGTATTGAGAGCAGCCCCTTCTGAGCCCAGAAGCTCTGGATTCTCAGGAAAGACCCCTTGATACCCACCCTACAACAACCACAACCCCATATCAAATTGCAGCCCACTTGGAGGACACTCACCACACTCCCGCATGACCTGGTAGGTCTTGGACTTGATTGCCTGGTTCTTGGCCAGGTTCCCTCGGGCCCCCTTCAGATCTTCCTCCTTCACAGGGGGACGCTTCTTCTTGATGGGGGCTTCTGGAGCGCCAGCCTTGGAGAACCCAGAGCTGAATTTTTTCCGAGGCCTCAAGGCAGAGACCCCTTTCCTGGCTCACTGAGCTCAAGCAGGTTCAAGACCCATTCCTCTTGCAAGAAGTCACAGTGATACACCCCCGCCCCGTGCGTCTCCCAGCCCCCTTGGCCTGACCTGCATACCTGCTCTCCCTCACACACTTGGAGTTGCTGGTGGCAGAGGCCACCATAGCTTCATACTGGTCTGTCTGCCTATTCCTGAACAGGACACAGGAGAAAGGGACTGGCTTTGAGGCTGAGCAGCCCCAGGAAATTTGTTGAGTTCCAAGACCTGATATTGGATGGCAAGGGGTCTCTTAGGGATTGTCCCTCTCCAGAAAAGCACCCGTATTTTTACTTAGTATGTCTTTGGAAGGGAATGGGTAGACAGTCCAGATGTCCACAAAGTGACAGTTCAAACTTGACACCCATCCTTGGAGCAGACAACAAGGACAACCCTCATTGGCAGGCTAAGACTATGTGCCCTTCCAGTGCTGGGACATTCAGGGTCAATGCTTGCTTACAACCCCAGGCGCCTGTGAGTCTGAGGCCTTATTCCTTTCTAAGCCCTGGGGGCAGGTGCAGGGATTCCCTCCCTCAGCCCGGGCTAGGCTCCCGGGACAACACCGCCCCTATAAAGAATATACCCCGCTTGGGAAATACAGGGACACAGAGCTGAACACCTAGGCATAGACTCCAGTGTGTGTGTATACACACACACACACACACACACTGCACGGCTACAGCTACAAACATACACACAACTGTACACACTGGGCTATATAGGCAGCTCCCTCACACACACACAAAGGGACATGTAGAGGTCTATAAAGGGACACACCCATCTCCTACCACCCCTCCTAACAAACTAGAGAATAAACAAAGCCAGGAGCTGGGACGTCCTCCCCAGGCCTGGCCTCCCCAGGGCTATAGTGCCTCCTGTTTATCCTTGGATCTTAGCTCAAGACAGCTGCCAAAGATGAGGTGTCCAGGTCTCCACCCTGACTCCCTTTGGTTCCAACACAGCCCATGCTGGGCCCTCCTACCTGGGACATGGTGGGTGCTGGGCAAGAGATGGCTCCCTGAAGGTGCCTCTGGCAGACAGCAGCGAGGCAAGAGCTCTGCGTGGAGCCTGGCCCTCTGGAGCTTATATAGCCTGCTGGCTCGTCCCTGTAAGTCACTCCCCTACCTCCGACAGGCTCTCTGATGATTCAAGTCCACTCAGCCACTAGCTTCAGAGTTTATTCTCGGACATGATGGGGACAGCAGCCCTGGCGAAAGCAGACAGCTGGGGAGACCCTGCACCCTTGGGAACAGCTGCTCTACTTGCAGGTGGGAGGTGCTGGCACTAATGGCGACTGGCTGTGTTTATGAATGTGGGTCTAGGAATGTGTGTGACAGTTTGGCTTGTCTGTCTGCAATAGCCCATCCCAGTGTAGGGGGCTGTCCGTGAGGAGAGGGAGGGCCCTGAGCTGGGTTGGATGCTCTGAGCTTGTTTTTCTCTCTCTTCTGCTCCTTCCTGTGGATTTTAGTGGGAAGTGACTTTCTATCCCGAGCAGCAGCAGGGCAGAAGTTTCCAGTGTCTGGTGCTTGGAAGCATTTGCTTAGGGTGAGCTCACAGGGCCATCATGATAGACTCAGAGCAAGGGGCCACTGATGGCCCACAGATGGGGAAACTGAGGCCAAGGGGACCCTGGGGGGCTGCTCCACCGGATTTTTGTGGATAGCATCGTCCTCTGCCCAGTTCCGGCACATGACCTTGGAGACTGGCTCTCCTTCTAAACTGAAAGGGAAGAAGCAAGGCAGTGGGAAGGGGGGCCCAGGAAAGACTAGAAAATGCTTGACATGAGGGTCCCAGGGACAGTCTCTGTCTCGGATATGTCATAGGGATGGGGTGGGGCTGACCAGCAGGACAGCTTAAGTGCTACAAGAGTCCTGAGAAGGAGTGAAGCCCACCCCAGGTATTAAGCTGTGCAGGGGACAGGCTCAAGGACCTCCTGCAAGGTGACTTGGTTCTCCTCTGTTTCCATCACCCTCATCTTTGTAGGGGAAGATCCCCAGGGCCACACGGCAGGGCTCTGAGCCTGGGGTGGGTGTAGGGAGTGGAGACGATCCCCACCAGAGCAGACACACCCCAGTTCCTTTCCTGTTTGCAATGGAGATTATTTTTATCTTGAAGGCTCTAGCAGATGGAACCCAACCAGGCACTGACATTTGGTTATTCCAAATGCCACTCCACTGGTATCATACCTTAACCCCACCCCAATCCCCACTCTAGTTTCGGTTCCCAGGAGGCCAATGTGAGGATGGCCAGGCTCAGGCTGAGATGAGTGCTGACAGGAGGAATGCCAGGACTCCCAGGGGCAGTGCAGGGCACGCCAGGCCTGGTGAGGGCCCTTCCACCAGCACCAGGGTGCCAGCCGGGGCTTCAGCACTGCCTCATAGCTGGCTCTGCCCAGCCCATGGCCTCTGGGATAGGATGTGGGGTGCTCCCTCC
The DNA here is from genome assembly GCF_001458135.2 of Marmota marmota marmota. Taxonomy (NCBI): domain Eukaryota; kingdom Metazoa; phylum Chordata; class Mammalia; order Rodentia; family Sciuridae; genus Marmota; species Marmota marmota. Next base: position 10,564,969 of record NW_025999941.1, on the reverse strand, counting down.
TCACACCACCTCCCAGCATGGCTCATTCCTCTGGAGGTAGAGTGGCTTAGTCTCTCATTAGCAAGGAAGTAGACACGGCAAGAGCACGTTTGATTTCTTTCCTTGGCAGACTGGCTTCGCTGCTGCATGGGGCGATGTGATGTTCCTTCTCCTGCAGCTTCCTGGGGAGCCTTCTAACCCACTGGGGACATTGTTTTAAACTCCATTAAGCTATTTCAACCCCAGAAAAACACACAACCAACAACCACAAAAGTGATGGTTTCTTTTTTAAAAAACTGTTATGTCAAACTTTATTGTAAACCATTTTACAATATAAGTACATCATCTTCCCTTTCATTTCGAAACTGTATTTCTGTGACTTGTAACACCACTGACGAAACACCCTTGCTGGGATGGCGGCTGAAGTGGCCACAGTTCTGCTTACATAGGTCTGACTTCTAGTAAACTTCATGAAAAGAAAAATCAAATTGAAAACAACCAAACCAATCAATGAACCAACTGACCTGCCCACCCACCTGCCCAGGAGCTCAAGGTGCTCGAAGCAAGTCAGACCAAAAGTCTCTTACCAGAAGCATTGCCCCTTGGGGCTGTCAATGTCTTACAAGGTAAAACAGAGCTCTGCCTCTTAGCTGGAAGGGTGTGGAACTTCTAAGAGTCAGCCTTGTGCCCTATGAAGTGGCTGCTCTGTCTGGCCAGCAGAAAGCCCCCAGGGCAACCTGTCTTGACTTGCTGCAAAAAGGTCACTGAAGTGCAGTCCGGAGGGCTGAGCAAGCCCTGCTCCCTCAGGGTCCTGGGCCAGCCTTCAGATGTGGACCCTGGTACACTGCTGAAGGGAAGTTATGACTTGCATTTGAGCCTTTTTATGTTCCCTGAAGAAAGAGGCATGAGAGGTGACATTAACCTAAGACTCCCTGTTACCAGGGAGGGCACAAGTGAAAGTTGTGGCAGGAGGCCACCACAGTGCTCAAGGGCTGAGAGGCCACAGACCCTCACCTTGCACATCTTCAGGCTATGTGGACTGAGAAGCCATTGCCACCCAGGATCTCATCACCATCTCCCTTGCCATTGTCAATGTCCTAATAACAGCCAAAAGGAAATAACAGCAACAACCACCTTTTCCAATCAGATCACAGTTCTGCCATATTGGTTTATTTTCAATAGTTACAAGAAACCTGTTCCTGACCTTGATTTCAAGCTTCCATTGTGGGTGGCTTGGCCAAGGTTCAGATTTGGACAAATCAGATTGACCGTATACAATATTCCGTCAGTATCCCATCATTTCTCAAGCACGGTGACGCCTGCCATTAGCCAGTGAAGGGCTGCACCTCGTAAGGCACCTCGGAGCAGGTGGTGAGGAAACTCATCCCAGGGAGGGAGGACAGCTCAGGAGGAAGTCCTGACCACAGCTCTCTGTGTTGCTTTCATGGGAGAGTGTGCCATGTAAGAGCCCCAGTGACTAGAGAGCTGGAGGCTCTCCCAGGGCACAGGAGGATGGGAAGGCCTAACGTGTGATGATGCCACACCGTCCAAGCCCACACACCAAGAGGCCCCTGGGATCAGACAGACTCCCTGTTTGACCTCCACCCTTGTCAACCAGTTACACAGCTGCAGCTCAGAGACTCAAGCCCTTATTAACAACAATCAGGACACAGGACACCACCAGCACTCACTTGCTACCTCTGTCCCTCAAGCTCACTGTTCAGTGGATGCTGGGACAAGCCTGGATATGAGGTCCTCTGAGGTGTACACAACCCCAAGTTTCCTTCTTTTACAGACAGTGGTCCCCTACCCCTGAACCTGGTTTGGAAACACTGGGAACTCAAGACTGAACATGAAGCTTGAACTCTGAGTGACAGTCTCCCCAGAAATGCCAGTCTTGGGTCTTGCCAGTCACAGTAGTCTGGGGATGGGCAACCCAAGAGAGCCCCCACTGGAGACGTGGAGATGTGGTAGGGAAAGACCACAGTTATGGAATGGGAGGAACCAAAGAGAGTGAATGAGAGCAGGAGCATTGTGGGACCTGCGCAGGCTCCATCTTGCTCACTGCCAGCCTGTCCCCTCCTCTGGCAGCGATCCCCACACTGGTGGAGTCACCTCCTACTGCACAGCTACAGTCCCTGATCCTCACAGTGATTCCGCATTCCTGGAGGAAGAGGGGCTGAGAGGGCCTCCCTAAGCTATTCCACCATGTCCAAGACAGGCAGGACCACAAGCAGCAGCAGACGACAGTTCCAGGTGCCTGGTTCAACAGTCTGGCTTACATACCACAAACATATTCAGACCCATTATGCTGAAGAGGAACATGTTTTTACACAGGTTTAAAAAGATGGTTCTGAGTGGAATTGCCTCTGCGCTTGTCTCACTTGTAGCCCGCATTATAGCGTTTTTATAGTTTTTTGTTTCATTATAGTTTTCTGTTCCTAAGGATCTGTGGCTGCCTCTTGGCATGACAAACCACTGGGCAACTCCACCCTGCTGCTTCCACAGCAGGAAAGTGCTGGGCTCAGCCAGCTCCACCTCTATTCAGCAAACTCTCCGAGCCACAGGGGCCTGTGGCCAGGCTGAAGAGCAGGTGCTACCATGTGAGGAGGGGCTGCAGCCTCTGGATTTAGACAGCAGGTTGTCTCACCTCTACCTGCCCACCCCAGCCTCCATGATCTGCAGAGTGGGGAAGGGGGGACTGAAAACAGGCTCGTCTGGCCATGTGGATGTTCTCCAGACTTCCATGTAAAATGAGCAGATAACAGCAGGTGACAGGCACCAGAAGAGGATTGACTCTGCAGGCTGCTGTAGTAGAGGCTAAGAGGCTGGGACTATTTTACACTTGAGATCTGGAAGCTCTGGGGAGAGGCAGGGAACAAACACGAGCAGCCCATGCTCTTGATTCCTCTGGACACAAAAACCTAACTCTTAGGCTCCTTTACCAGTTAAACCAAGACCTCTAACCTGCCAGCAGAAGTGACTGGGGTCCTGGCAGATCCCCTCCTGTTCCACACACTCTGGGGCACGCAGATCCACCTTCAGACCAGCTGCCTCATGCACAGACCTGACCTTCCACAACCACGGGTTCTGATTCCAGGCAAAGGCCGTCCACCTTGCCCACTGGGGTCACTTGCCTCATCTTATCGTAGGACATTACTTAACAATATCCCAAGTAGAAAAACTCTTGACTTCTTCCTCCCACAGCTCATACCCCATGAAAGGCAAACAAATCCATTTCTTTGGGGATTAAAAAGAGTTTTTAAATACAATAGTATGAAAATATAACTTAAAAATATAAAAGTCAAACAGCATACGGAAGACTTAAAAATCTAGGTTTTGCCCATTAGTCCCATAGGTACTTTGTAGGAAATAAACACATACTCAAAAAACAGTTAACACTGTCATAGCTCATAAAACCGGCTTTAGAAATCAAGAGTTACAAAAGCCATTTTGAGTAAGAAAGCATTCCGGTTCCAACTTGGTCAGTGAGTGACTTTAGCCCCAAGCACGTCATGTGTCCTCGCTGCCTGCAGCCTTGGGGAGAGACCCACCCGCGGTCTGTGCGGGCCTGTGTGGGCCTGTTTTTTCCTGTACCTCACCACCTGGTCAGACACAGGACAGGGGCTTCGGGGTCCCTCACAACACTGTGCAAGACAACAACAAACAAACAAAGCTCTTTGCTTGCATATTTGGTCAGTGTTTGTAGTGCAACTGAGCGGGGACCTCCAGCTGCCCACGGCCCACTTGGGTGCTGGTTCCTGTTCCCTCTTTTTAAGTCACAGTAGTCTGGGGGTGGGCAGAGAGTGGGCAGAGACAGCGAGAGGAGTGGAGGTAGAAGAGGAGGGGCAGAGAGAGGAGGGAAGGGATGATGCTGTGGGGTGACCACCTGCTGACCCAGCAGCTGGCTGGCCCCAAACTTGTCACCCCCAGCATGGAATGTGTCATACAGGCAGCCCGAAGCGGTGCTTCTTTTTCTTCATAGGCTTGAGTGGGGTCAGTCTGCGGAGGTCCTCCTCCACGTCGGACTCCTCCATCTCATCATCGGCCGAGATCAGGATCTGGGCAGCGGAGAGGCACGGCTGAGACGTGGCAGCAGCCCTTCTGTGTTTGCCCTCCCTGGACCCCAGGCCCTGCCTGGAGGCCTCAAGTCTTGTGCTTCTGTGGAAGATGGTGACAGGGAGGCCCCCTTACACAATAAGACATGCTGGCCCACCATGCTGGCCCCTACCTCAGACTCCAACTCCTCGTGGGATGCCGCCCTTCGGTAGCAGACCTTGCTCCCATTCCNCCCCCGGCCTCTATGCCAGTGCTCCTCATTTCCCCATCTAACTCCAGCTGCACCCAAACCAACCACACCTCAGCAGAGACCTGAAGCCCAGGGTCATGCTGGCAATAAGAAGCTCAGCCTTGACACACGGAGTCCTAGGGCCTTGACGTTGCCTTAAATACAGGAGAAGCAAACTGAAAAGCTGCACGGGAACATGACTTCCTACTCCAGGGACAGGGTAGTCTCACCAATTCTCCCCTGGACTGAACCCTTGAGGGCTCTCTGCTTCCAATCTCGGTCCCCTGATTAAACCCTCACTGGCTCCCTACTGCTTATACAAGCATGTCCCAGGTCCTCAGCCTGCAGCACAAAGCACCTGCTCATCTAGCTCACATCTCGCCTGTACCTCACACTGCTTGACATTCCATTGTACACTCTGGAATAAATGCTGCTCTGGCCACAGTGAATTTCACATTATTATCCAGATGCCAAATGACTTGACTGAATGCCCGCCAGCTATTGCATCTGTGCTTCTGTGGAAGACAGTGACAGGGAGGCCCCCTTACACAATAAGACATGCTGGCCCACCATGCTGGCCCCTACCTCAGACTCCAACTCCTCGTGGGATGCCGCCCTTCGGTAGCAGACCTTGCTCCCATTCCTTGAGTTCTGGTGCCCATAATGCTGTTTGTCATTCAAATGTTTACCAAGCTCTTACAATGTGACAAGCTCTGTGCCAGATTCTAGGAATATGTACCCAGAGAAGGCACGGGCTTACTTTCTGTCCTACTCCCTATCCATCTTCCAGAACTCCCTGCCTACTGCCCCAGGGTCCTCACAGGGTTTTGTTTGTCTGGGCTTCAGAAGGCTTTGCAAATGCCAGGATGAGCCATTTGTGTGTTACTCTGTCTGGATCATTTCTGTGGCTCTCCTGGTGGCACGGTGCTTAGCACGCCATGCAAGTTTCCCAGGGCCTCTCCTGAGACAGCTTCACCTTAGATGTGTGGCGCACAGCCCCTGAGTGGCTGCCAGACATAAGTTATTGCCTCTCTGCTGCTGTTCATGACCACTGCTCTTCCCTGAAGCTCAAACCTTTGAACTTTGGAGACTAGGAAATAAGGGCAGATGGGGTTGCCTGAGAGGTCTGGCTACTCCTGTATTTTAGAAGTTTCCAGCTGGCTTGGCCAGCGCTTTCCTTGCTTGTCAGTGGTGGGCAGGGATTCAATACCTTACTGCCTGAAGGTCAACCATGAGGCCCAGGAGGGTCCTTGCCAGCTTCCCTGGAACTAGGCAGTTCCTCCCTTGCCTTTCTCCACTGACAGGGAGACTGTTGGTGGTAAGCCACCCCCACCACATAGTCTACCCTCCTCCCTAGGAAGGCATGTGGGACAGCAGTCCTGGGGCCTGGCTAGATGGGAATGGTGTGTGACCTGGGCTGCTCTTCACTCAGCTTCTTCTCCCTCCCTCTGGTTGGTGATGTGACTCAGTACCCAAGAGAAGACCAAATGCAAACATTAGACCAGAGACCTGCAGGCCAGTGGCATAATGACCAGGTACTCAGAGAGGGTCAGGGAGGCCCCTACCTCAGACTCCGACTCCTCGTGAGATGCCGCCCTTCGGTAGCGGACCTTACTCCCATTCCTTGAGTCCTGGTTGGCTCCTCTCTCTTCTAGTTTAGCTTTCGTCTTTCCTTTTCTCATGAGGAAATTGTCCACTACCCAAAACATCAATGCCTGTGGGAAGAGAAATGCAGGTTACTTTGGGAGAAGCCACTTTCAAGGAAAGCAGAGCAGTCGCAGTCCCCATTTCCACCCTTTCTCAGCCCATTCCAGGTTACAAAATCCAAAGACAGGGAAAGAGAATCCAGACCCCCTGCAATCTTCTAGACGCTTTGAGAGAGATTCCCAGACCTTATTTCCTTTGCTGCAGTTTTCTCATCAGAGAACAGGGAAGAAAATCCCTGTCCTGCTCACCAAGGGGTTTCTCTTGGGACTGGCAGCCTGTCTTGGGCCCAGAACCAAGGTCCCTGGATACCTGCTCTGGGCCTGTAGAGCCCCTGTGTGGTGACAGCATATTCTGTGTATCTGTGTGTCCAGGTCCTTTTATTGTTCCTCTCACTATTTCCTGGCTTTTAACCACTGTGCATGTGAGTTTCTGAGGACTGTCCTCAGGAATAAACAATTGAGGCACATTTGAAGTGATATATACATATATTTTTTAGTGGTGCTGGGGATCAAACCTAAGGCATCACACGTATTGGGCAAGTGTTCTACCACTGAGCCACATCCTGAGTACCCCTCACCCTTGAGACGGGCTCTCACTAGGTTGCTGAGATTACAATTATGTGCCACTGAGTCCAGCTTGAATGATCTTGACCTAGAAGCTGGTGTCACACATGGGGTGGGATGCCTCCATGGTAGATCCCTAGCAGAGAGGGCAAGGACAACTTTCCTAGGACCCTTCATCTTGGACAGGGGCCCTGGAGCAGAGACCTGCCTTTTGAAGAAGCAATCCTGCCATTTCCAGGTCTTGGGGAGGGGAGTGGGGATGTGACAACTGGTCACACAGAAAGAAAGATCTGAGGGCTCTGAGTTTTCCATCAGACTCAGGACTCTGAACAGGAACCCTGGAAGGCAGGGCACAAAGCAGTGTAAAACATGCAACATGGCACTGACATTGACAAAGAAGGGGACGATCAGCATGACGATGGCCAGTTTCAGGTCTGGGTTTTCAATGGGATTCAGTAGGGCCACCTGTAAAGAGAAACAGATGCAGTGAGGTGGGAGACCATAGGGACAGGGCCCAGGAACCCCTGTTAGGGGGCTTAGCTTAGGCATTCCCCCAGAGTGATAAGACAGCCCTCACTCCCTTGGCTGCAGAACCCCAGATCTGACTGTAAATAAGGGACCCTGTATTGAGCATTTGTGCTTTCACAGCTCTCCCCTTGTTGTGAACTTGCAAAGTGCAGTGTGCTTACAACCACTGAACCAGAGCCAAGCAGTGCCCAAACAGAGTGGAGAGGGCCCCAAGCCTCCAGCAGGGAATGCAGGCTCTTGAGAACTGGAGGGAGGAAACTGAAATTCGGCAGATGCTCATTAGAGACATGAGCAACCAGGTGTCAAACCTCCTTCTAGCAGAAATCTTGTACTCTAACCACCTCCCTCAAGACAACGGCTTTGAAATGCCCTGGCCTATTTCCTAAAAATAAGACCCAGCTACAGCCAAGAGCTGAGCCACTTGTTCTGGAAGACTCAGGTGGTTTTGCATAGGGATGAGCTTATCTATACAGCACTGGGGGCAGCACTGGGGTCAGCTTATCTATGCAGCACCAAAGGCCAGAGCCAGGGGAACCCGTGGTCTCACTAGGGTATTGGCAGGATGGGAGACACAGGTCATGAAAGCTGTCTGTGGTGCCAAATGGCTAGCCAAGACAGATGTGTGAGGATGACATTTGGAAACGCAGAGACACTTAGAGTTGCAGGGTCTGAAGACTATATCCCCAGGCTTAATCTAGAGTAGACCCTATATCCATGGAGAGGACAGATGCCACATAAAAGAATGACAACTTAATAATCTTATGAAGAGTTGCCATATCAGACCAAATCTGGGATCTGCTCATGGAGTTAAAACAAAAATTTAGCTTTCTAACAGGGCTGCAGCATGTGGGTAGTGGGATGAAGTACTGAGCAAGGACTGCTGGAGTGGGGATGGGAGGCAAACCTTTTTCCACTGAAGTATAAGAAGGACGATGAAGACGACGGACTTTTCAAAGATCATGATCACGATGTAAAGGGCACACTGCCCAAACCAGGCCCCACATTGCAGAGGGTCTCCTGCAGGGACAGGTGGGTGCTCAGTCACACAGGCCCAGCATCCGAGTGAGATAACCCCCTAGCCAATTCCCTTACAGCTCTTCCTGAGCCCTCACATTCCCAGCCACACCCTAAACCTTAGTTCCAGAGATTTATAGTGAGCCCCCCACCAAGGTCCTAAAAAATCACCTTATTCCTAACAGATAAATGCAATATTTTAAGTAAAATCTGAGAATTCCTAATTTGGACATACTAAATTGGTATTCCTTTCAAAAGATTCTAAGATAGGACTGAAAGGCCCTAAAGTTAGTGAGTGCTCACGGCTGGAGCTCAGACAGGCTGGCTCTCTGTCTGCTGGCAGCAGAAGCTATGTGAAGCAAGACTGCTATTACTGTCCATTGTTGATTTTTCCAGTGGCCAGTTCTATCCTTCCTTTTCCTCTGCCCACGAGCAGACTGACGTCATAAAGGCAGCAACTGACCTCTTTGTTTGTCCACTACTTTTTACCTCCTATGCCTCGTCCCACCCACTTCCTGGCCATCTCCACTGCCTCAGCAGAAATCTGACCTGGGAGGAATTCAGATTCCACTGTCTCAAATGGGTGACTTCCAAACACTCTGGCTAAGGACAAGAGAAGAGAGAAGCCTTCAAGGCCAAGGAAATGAGCTCAGGTCTGAGAGACTGTGATGAGGGCTGATCTTTGATCCCATTCGTCACCATGACTGAGAAACTAAAGGGCCCAACAGTTCACACTGAGGGACACTCAGGCCCTGAAATGCCCCTAGAATGCTTCAAAAGGGACTCGATGAAGGGTGGAGGACCTGACAGTCCTTCTAGGAAATGATCTTCTGATATGCAAATCCCAGGGAAGGGCCCCTAGGAGTCTCCCCAAAGTTGGAGACCTGGGGACAGTGGGGTGTGAGGAAGGCCACCAGGTTGCCCTGGAAGCTCTGTCCAAATATCACTGGCCAGAACAGGAGGAAAGAGAGTAACATTTCAGGAGAGGCAAAATCTAGACTTTGAGAAGAGAATTTGGCCCAAAGAGAAATTTCCAGCTTCTCATTTGAATCTACTGTTTCCCTGGCAATCCCTGTCCAGGCATCAATGCCCCAGGCCCCCGGTCTTGCCCAGGCATGCCAACTGTACTCAGGGGAAGCGCAAGAGAATGCCTTTATATAGCTGTAATGGACAGAATACCAGTCTGTTCCCTTTTCTGGAAAACAACAGAGAAGGGTGGCAGAAAGCCTGTAGAAACTCATCAGCCACCTCTTTGGAGTCCTTCCTGCCTGTTTTCACCTTTTCTGCAGGACATTAGAGCCTCTTCCCCAGGCTGAAAATGGAGTTTTGCAATGCTTCCAGTAAACCACCTGACCTTCTTGAGAAAAGTTCTTTAAAAGAGCAGATGAAAATATTAGCTTCAATAAGAAAGACTAGGGATATGGAGACAGCATGTACCATTGGGAAATGTCTCTGAATTGAGACTGGTGTGTCTGAAAGTCAGCGGAGCAAGTGGCACCATTTACATACTGTGTCAAAAGGATACCCACTTGCTTTGAGTGTGCTCACTCTATTTGCTATTAAGCTGTGAATGACTGACAAAAGAGGAAATGCTTTTTTTTCCATCTGCCTCCTTTCTGAGTTTCTGCTGCACACCTGAGCTGCTGCTGCCTTTTGTTTCAATCTCACTGCTAAAATAAGAAAGTTCCAAACCACAGTGAAAAGAGAAAAAAGTGCCCATGATCCTGCGTTGACATACTGCCTCCTGTGTGCTGGATCACATGAAACCATAGCTCGGATGAGTGCACACGCACCTGTTTGTTTGTTCATTTCTGTTTCCCATGAGTCTCTGAAACGCTCCTCAGAGTCCTGTCTTTAAAGGATAACATGATAGGTGTGGCCAATGTGTACTGTACTATAGAACCTCATGTATACAGGTTTTGGTTTCAATGAATTATTTCCTCAGAATAAGTTACAGGAATAGGAAGCAAAAGCAGGCTTCCGGAAAGAATGGGGTGGGCAGCAAAGCCCACATGCACTGTGGACCTCATTTTCAGGGAGAGAGCAGTCTGGTCATCAGATTGCAAACAACATGTATTACCCAAATCTGCTCGTTCCCAGACATGTAAGTGTGGCTTACTTCTCAAGTCCAGTGATCTTCTCTTCTAGGAACCAAGAAAGCTACCTAGAAAACAAGCTCCTTTTCTTTAATACCTGAGAAGAGAGCTGTGGAGCTCTCATGGAGCTACTACCTCAAATGGATGGGCAGGCTTACATGCATAACAGGCAGAATAATGGTCCACATAGATGTTTACATCCTAATCCCTGGAACCTGTGAATATGTCATGTTACCTAGCAAGGGTAGGGGATGATGGATGTCAATGGAATTAAGGCTGCTTATCAGCTGTATTTCAGATAGGAAGAAGGCAGGAGGTGTAACTCAGTGGTAGAGCACTTGCCTTGCATGTGTAAGAATCTGGGTTGAATCTGTAGTTACCACAAAAACAAACAAAGATTTAAAAAATAGTTTTTTTTTTTAATATTTATTTTTTAGTTGGACACAATGTCTTTATTTTATTCATTTATTTTTATATGGTGCTGAGGATCAAACCCAGGGCCTTGCACGTGAGAGGCGAGTGCTCTACTGCTGAGCCACAACCCCAGCCCTAAAAAATAGTTTTTAAATATAGGGAGAGTATTCATAGTGTTCAGGTATACAACAAAGTGCACAATGTAATCAAAGGGGACTTTCAAATAGAAGATGGCAGTAGAAGGTCAGAGCAAAGTCAGAGTAGTGTGATGTAAGACAAACCTGACGTTGAAAACAGGAGGAAAGGCACAAGCCATGGAATGTAGACAGCCTCTGGAGGCCACAAAGGGCAGCAGAGCAATCTCCCCTACCACTTCCAGAAGTATCTGGCCCTACTGACACACTGATTTTAGTTCAAGACAATCATATTGGATTTCTGAAGGAAAAAACTATAAGGTAATCAATTTGTGTTGTTTGAAGTCACTAAAGTCTATGTTAATTTGTTATAACAGCAATAGAAAACAACAAAATTTGACAACTAGAAAACAATGGGTAACAACAATCTGGGAAGGGCGGCCCTCAGTGGTCCTAATAAAGGGCAGCTTTCTCTGGAGATACCTGGAGATATCTGGAGAAACTCCCGATTCTCAAGGGCACTGGCTAAGGCCAGGCAAGGGGCCCAGGGAGGTCAACCAGCATGAGAAGGAGGTGTAGACACAGCTATTACCCTCTTCCTTTTCCACTGACTCTTCCTTCTGTCAGGGAATGAGGGCCTCCTAATGCCTGCTGTATCAGACCTGACTTGCACTCCCAGGTCACACAGCTGATTGAGGGGATCCACCTTAGCTCTGGTCAGCTAGTTGAGAGCCTTTTGGAAGGGATCTCAACAGCAAGGAAGTAGTTATGAGTACTGATTGTGGAGGTGGCTGGAGGGTTGGTGTATCTTGCTGAGGGCAAAAGGCCCCCAACATGTACTAGCCAGGGATGCTTTGTGCGCCACTTGACTCCTCTAGGCACCTTATCTATAAACAGGGATAATAATGCCACAGTAGTCCACATGTACCGTGGTCCATTTCTGGCCTGCAAGTTGAGGAATCCATGACTTGGGGAGTCTCAGAAACCTTTCCTGGAGCCCCAGGAGGTACACGCTGTGTGCTGGACACTATCTTAAGTCAGTGACTCATCAGGCATCAAGTGTTGGGGCTAAGAAAAGCCCTCCCCTGAGCTCATCTCCCCTTCATGGGGATAAACAATTACTTAAGATTTCTAGAAATACCTGAGGCATTCACAGCCAGCTCCATGAATAAGCTGCCCTTTTAAACCGTCAATCCCTTAGAGATTTCTAGCCATCTAGAAGTTAGTGGCACCCTGGGCCCAGAGCCATAAGTTTTTTGGAATCTGCGGGAGACTGCAGATCCAGTATTCCATCCACACTCCCTCTGTCCCTCCATTCCTTATGCCCTCTCATGGCAAAGGTTCCAATGCTGCTGCTCCAACTGAGAAGAGGAGCTCCTGCCTAGATAGAAAGGCCAGTGGGAAAAGAGCTGATGTTACCACTTAGTCCTGTCCTAACACTCCCTTTCATGGGGCTACATGAAGGCAGCTTGCTACTCAGGCTGTATCCATCAGAGTCTGACATAAGTTACCTGTTTTAAGCTCTGTCTCTGGGTAAAGATGGACTTGTGACTCTGGTGACTGGTACATGCAATGCTAGGTGGGGCTCAAGCAGTTGAGGGAAAGCAAGGCAATTTGGCCTCAGGGGGACGGATCTTCTAGACCTGGCTATGTGAGCACCATTCACATAGGGCCTCCCATCACATGTGGGATGGCCTGGTGACCAGACAATCACAGGTGTACAGCAGAAAGAGGGGCAGGGCTTCCACCTCCCTACTGACCACCCCATTTCTCCAACATGGCAGGGTGAGCTCCATGAAAAGTCTGGCAGAAATAAGGTGGTCTTAGGGACTTGTAGGAGAGATTAGTGATCTCCCTGAATCTAGGGTATCTCCTGCCTCCTGCCACCTTTCCTGACACCAAGGCAAGAGCCTCAGCAGTGAGGTAGGCACCCACACATACCCAGGAGGATGATGCTTAAACCCCAGAGCTAGCCCCTCCACCACACAAAGCAGATGGCCATCCATTCCCAAATCTTCTCTGGATCCCTCACTGGTAGGCAAGCAGCTCCCACCACACACCAGCCAGTGTTCATGGCACATTACCATATTCACCAAAACGCAGGGATTCCCACTGCTGCCACTCTACCAAGACACTGACAGCGCGCACTCCCACATAGATGAGCAGCATGCCCACGGTGGCGTCCAGGAGGAAGTTGATGAGGTACCTATGAGGAGAGGGCACATAATCACAATCAGAAGCCACTGAGCTAGGCCCTAGGTACAGAGTTTCCCAGAGTTAGCAGTCAAGGCTGATGGAGGTACAGCCTGAGAAGCTGAGTGACCCAGTGTTTTTTTCTGATCTTGTTCTTGGAGGGGCTGGTAGCCTTGAATGTGCCCATGTGAGAGGCTGCAAAGGTTGCGTGCAGCTCTCACTTCCAGGTCCTTGACAAGTTACTAAAGTCAACAACTTGAGGGAGGGAAAAGAGAGGGATGAAATGCTTAAAAAGTGTTCCTGTCAGGCCAAGATTGAGCAGAAGACAGAAAAAAAAAAAAATGTGCTTCTGATTATTCTGATAACTCCCCAGTCCAGCCAACATAAGGTCTTGTGACAGTGCTGCTGCCTCAAGGCAGTTCTAGAAAATGTCTCCAGGGTTTTTTAGGCAAAGAGGGCAGGATCATGTGGCCCTTGCTCATTGTGTATAGACATGTACACACAATACTTTTACGCTTTAGAGAGAGTTTTACCCCCTGGGACAAGGCCAAAGGACTGGAGGGAGAAGGCGGGACCAAAAGGCATGCCCACAGTGACCACATGTTCTGCTAAGATCTGTTTCCACTGAGCTGACACAAAACCCTTTCCCCTCTCCAAGGTAAGACCCACCTGCCCTCCCCCGAGGGCCCTAAACCCAGATGCAGTTGAGCCCTGCTGACCACAGGCCCCAGGTCTCTGTTGCAAACTATGTGGAAGACAAGGTCACTGGATTAGGTACTGACCCACTGTGATACCGCATGGCTTTGACAACTCTGCAGATAAACCCAGGACACTGTGAAACCTAGCTGCAGTGTTTTGAGCGGCCACAGCTTGAGGCACTTTATGAGGATTCCTGGTCCTTCATTCCAACCCCAGCTTGCGCTTGCAGAGCACTCTGATCCCAGACAGAACATGCTGTGTCCTATCCCCAGGGGCCAGAAAATAAGCCTAGAGAGGGAGGGGGTGGTGTTTTTCTCCTGCCTGTCCTTCCTCTTTAAAGTCACAAGGGGTCACTCTCAGATCAGAGACAGAAAGAACAGTGCTGGCTGCTAAGGCAATTTTTCCTCTGGTGTGAGGCTATAAGGCTCTCGGATCTAATTGGTGTCGAGTGCCTCTCACACCTGAGTCCTTACATTTGAGACCCAGCCTGAAAACAACAAGGATAACTGATACACACACATGCCTTCTGGTCATTCATTCACTCGCCAAATACTGCTTGAGCCTACTATGTGCTGTCCTTGGGAATAAAGGTCAAGTTCTACACTATGCTCAATGTAAGGGAGAAGAGCAGACAGCAGGGAGTCATGCAGGCCCTGGAGCCAATCAGGATGTATTTGAGTCCAGCTCTATCACTCCTGAACTGCATGAACTTAAGTGCCATTATCTCTCTGTGTCTCAATTCCCCAACTGGAAAGTGGGGATAATCACAGTATCTACATGGCAGAGCTGCTCTGTGGATGAAAGAAGGTAAGAGATGGGGCTGGGATGAAGTAGGTGAGCCTCCTTTCCCACTCCATCTGCTAAGAGAACCATTCAGGTGCTACCAGCAAGGAGGTCAGCATTTCAGGGCCCAATTAAGGTTTTAGACAGATGGCCCTGGGGGCTGTGTGAAAGGTTTTTTTCCAATGATAAGGCAGAACAACCCATGTTCTTTAGGCCAAAGAGGTCAATAATAGTCAACAGTCTGAGACCACAGAGAAGCCCCTCTCTGTCTTTTCTGGCACAGAGATATTCCTGCAGGTCATGTTGCTGGGAAGCTGGGTGACAGAAGGGCACTAGAAAACCAAAGGAGGACTGTGAACTGATTAGAAGAAAGCCAGTGTACCAGGCAACTGTCAAAGCCCTGATGACCAATGGATGGCTGGGTATGTGAGTTCATGGGTGGTATGCACAGGATTGGCCCTCAGAGGAATGTAGAGGAGAAATGGTGACCCCCTCTGCACCCTGGAGGAGCAGGACTGGTCACAGAAAGCAAGACCAGCACACATTTTCAGTGGAGGACTGACAATGCCTGCACTCAAATATGGGTCACTTACAGTGAGCAAGGGTCCTCTTCAGTGAGATCTGCCAGGTACACATTTGCAAAGTGGATGAACAGCATCCCTATGGCTTGTTTGGAAGTATCTAAAAACCTGCACAAGACAGAAACAACACCTGTGACCAGTCTGACAGGAAGGTATTTGGAGAAAATGAATGGACCACAGAAATTATCTGGAGGCTGGAAAAACATTCCTAAGGTCAGTGTCAGGGAAGAGTCACTAAAGAACAACACAGAGAGCAGGACACACAGAGCCCTGAGCTGGGTCCCTCCCCAGCCCAGATTTGAGAGAACCAATGGTGGGTGGGTATAAAAAATTTGAATTATCAACATTCAGCAGTGATGTCTATAAGAACAAGTGAGTACATGATTAAAATTTTGTAAAAGGCCTTTATTTCAGTGACTCATCAAGGTTTCCTTTGAAGAGAAAGTGATGTTTTGTAAGGGCAAAAGCAAATCTAAGACAGCCCAAGGCAGCTTCCTGTGGACACCTTGCTGTCTTAAAGAGCTGGCTGTCTCCTTCCAAGTGATTTATTGACTTGGAGTTTTGTCCCTAGAATCTATTTCTGAAGCTTTACTACATACTGTAAATAAAATACTGCTACAGTGGGTTCATTCCACATGAAATAAATATTTTTAGGATATATATACAAGGAGTACACTGGTCTTTGCCCCTGGTTCCTGACATAGCTCCTTAACACTGAGTGACAGGGATGCTAGGAATATTTTTTATCCTAATATTTGGTTCGTGTCATGTAGTTCCTAATCCTTTGGAATTTCCTGGATGATGGAAGCATCTTTTGTTCTAAGCAGGTGACTTTTTGTGGCTCCTGGATGGCTTCAGAATGGGGAAGGTCATGAGAAAGACCAAGTCATGATGAGAAGCTTAGAACTTTGAGGCCCAACCCCAATTTTCAGGGAGAGGAGAGGGGCTAGAGATTGAGTTAATAATTAATCATGCTTACATGGTGAAGTCTGTGTATAAACAGTTAAACTATGAGGTCTGAGTGCTTTAGGGCTAGTGAACAAATACACACTCAGCAATCCAAGGGACCGAAGCTCCTGTGTCCAGGAAACTTCCAGACCTTACCCTCTATATCTCTTCAACTAATCATTCATCTGTATCCTTTATAATAAATCAGTCAATGTAAATAATGTTTCCCTGAGTTTTGTGAGATGCTCTAGCAAATTACTGAAACTGACAGGGGGTTGGGGGAACCCCAACTTCATAGTCAAGTTAGTCAGAAGTTAGTCAGTTCTTAAGGGAATGCACACTCCTGATTGGCACTGGAATGGGGTAGCCGTCATGTGGGACTAAGCCCTCAATCAGTGGGCTCTGTGCAAACTCCAGGTGTGTCAGAATAGAATTATTATTGCACACCCAGCTGGCATTAGATAATTAGAAAATAGATTGGTGTTAGGGACCCCCCCACACACACACTCTTTGTGCTTTAAAAGTACTATGAGTAGAGAAATAGTTTTTCTTTATTCTAGGACCAAGGAAGACCAGTTTTGAAGAGAGTAGTTAGAGCTAATCTCCAAATTTTGATTATTTTTTGCTTAAACATATGGACTGTAGAATCCAAGACTCTGAACATTATCTAACTAGAGGTAGACAGAGACAAAGATATCTGGAGAAGAGACTGATGCATCTGTTATTATTTTTCATCTTCCAACATTGGAAGCAGCGTGATCATAAAACAAAGGTAGGGATCAAAAGTCATGTGGAAAAATAGGACTGCTTTCATATCACACACTGTTCCCAATGATAACTCAACTGAGGAAGTCCAGATACTATTATGTATAATTTCTCATATTTCATCCCCTACCAGACTCAACCCTGTCTCCCAAAATCCAACACACTCAAAAATATTTTAGGAATGAGCTAGTGTTTCAATACATACCATATTCTCCATGGACGTCTCTCATGTTTTGGTTCTCTGAAGCGTTTCACTGGAAGAAAAGAAAGACATCAGTAGCTTTCCAAAGCAATAACACAAAACAAAATGCACCTACAGGTTGGGTTATCAATCTGCTCATTGTTTATTAAGTTCAGCACTTTCTCTTTTAACATGTGACAATATACAATAAACCAGTGAAAGTCACGGAGGCCTTGCATTGCTGACGACCAGCATAGGACCCTTCAGAACTGAATACTAACGAGAATGACTTCTTAGTGCAAGTACAAAACTGTATTTACTTCTTTGTGACAAGTCTCACTCAGACAATTACTGGAAACAATGAAGTAGAAATTAATTGCTTCTAACTTTGGGAAATGATCTAAGGATAAATTCACCCAGATGTTTACCAAGTGCCTACTTCAAACAAGGAATTGAGGAAGCAAATGTAAAGTCAGCTGACTAGCAACCAGGAAAGACAGACACATAACCAGTGATAGAGAAGAGGTGAGTCTGAGGCTGAAGGACAACCAACCCTGCCTGCCTACAGGAATGGGCATTGGGACAGGCCACACCGATGGAGACAGTCAAGCCAGGTCCTGAAGCCAAGTAAGGTTTTGCTACCAGGGAGGGAGAGAATATCTATTCTGGACAGGCAACACCATGAGCTCACAGGTACAGGGCAGAGCATGACAGAGTATGTTTGGCATACTTGAACTTGGCTTCAATTCAGCATAACTGATACTGCCGGGAAAATAGCAGACTGGAGGGGAACACACTGAGCAGGAGCCATGTGAGAGAAGGGCCAAGGGGTCTGGAATAAATCCTCTAGGAAAGGAATAGCCAAGGAAGAGTTCTAAGCAGACTCAAAGACATGCTGGAATTGTGTTTTAGGAAAGTGGCTCTGATAACTACAGAAGATGGGCTTCCTGGGGTGGAAGGGACGGAGCAAGGATGCTGGTTGTGTTCACAGCAGGAGGCAGTGGTACTCCAGCAGAGGAGAGTCAGGAAGGTAGAATTCTCATTCAGCACCAACCTGCTCAGCCTCGGCTGGCAAAGGACTCAGAAGAATTGCCCCCGGGCCCTGGGTTGCCTGCCAACACAACCATCTGAACCAGAGGAAATAGTTTTAAGTCCACATGTCCCCCACTGAAGCTCTTGGCAAGTGTTTCCACATTGATTCTATCTACCAAAACACACACAGAAAGTGCCGCCTGGTGATGTTTTCCCCCACAAAAGTACCAAGAAAGAAAGAGACACTGATGTAAGCCCGCAGAAGAGGCCTCATTACAACTGGTAGCAGGCAAGAATCAACTTCTGGTGGAGTCCTGAGCTGCCAATGAGGCCATGGGAGGCGGAGGGTGATGAACAGCCCTCAAATCGATAAACCCCACTTTCTGAATAAACACAAGCAGTTCACATTTGGCAAAGCAAGGACTGCCTGTACAGAGAATTAAAATAACAAGTCTGGTGTTTAGAGAATGTTGATATAGAGACCAAAAAAGCAGGTGGAATTGCAAGGAGGTCTGTCATCTCCTTGACACATCACAGATTCAAAACCTCAACAAAGCCAAAGAATCTGGAGATGAGGCCAACTGATTCTACTGGCCTGAATGATTCTCAAAGGCAGGAGTAATCCCAGCTATTCATTTCCATGAGATACAAGCTGAAGTATCAGAATGGCTGCAATTTACTTACTAGTGGCTTAGGGAAGAAATTACACAGTAGATATGATTATATACATTATATATACAAAATATGATACATGATAATTATAAGCCATAAATATAAATGTATTTTATAATATACTATAGCAATCAGATACAATACATATACTAAGAGAAAGATGAACAAATATGGTCTTATGGGCTGAAGCCTGACTAAATCATATGCTGAAGTCCTACAATCTCTAGTATGTCAGAATGTGACTGTACTCGGAGATGGGGGTCTCTAAAGAGGTAATTAAGGTTAAATGAAGTCATATGGGAGGGCCCTAACTCAATAACAACAGGTGTCCTTTTAACAGGAGATCAGGACACAGATGTCAAGAAAAGACACGTGAGGATATAGTAAGAAGGTGGCCATCTGCAAGCCAGGGAGAGAGGCCTCAGCAGAAAGCAAACTGGCTGATTATCACCTTCACATTCCAGTCTCCAGACTTGTGAGAAAATAAAAGTCTATTGTTTAAGCCACCCAGTCTGTGATATTTTGTTATGGCAGTCTGAGCAAAATAATTCAGCTGATAATACAATAACTGGACAAGACAAAGGATTCTGAGTATTTATTATATTAGTATTTAGACTTTAATGTACGTTTAATATTTTTCCAAATAAAAAGTTGGTGTAAAAAACATACTCCAGAAGAATAAACTAGTACAAGCACTCAAACATCAACTTGATAATATCTATCAAAAATTTAGCCGGGTGCGGTGGTGCATGCCTGTAATGCCAGTGCTTGGGAGGCTGAGACAGGAGGATCATGAGTTCAAAGACGGCCTCAGTAAAAGTGAGGTGCTAAGAAACTCAGTGAGACCTTGTCTCTAAATAAAACACAAAATAGAGCTGGGAATGTGGCTCAGTGGTTGAGTGCCCCTGAGTTCAATCCCTGGTACCCCTCTTCCAAAAAGAAAAGAAAAGAAACACTGGGATTGGGGTTGTAGCTCAGTGGTAGAGTGCTTGCCTAGCACATGTGAGGCACTGGGTTCGATCATGAGCACCACAAAAAAATAAATAAAATAAAGGCATTCTGTCTATCTACAACTAGAAACTTTTTTTTTTTTTTAATTTAAACACCCATGCCCCTTAAACCTACAAAGGAATGAATTCTACAAGTATGACTGCAGATGTGCCAAGATGGATAGGGATGTTACTGCAACACTTTCATAACAAGAATCTGGAATGAAACCAAGGCCAATAAATGTTGATACAGGATTAGTAGACATCATAGCACATAGATACAATACTAAGCAATTGCTAAAAACAAGGTAGATCTAGATGGAGTGACATGGAAAGATTTTCAAATTATGCTAATAAATTGTAAAACAATATGTTACTATGATTTTTTGTTGTTGTTCAAGTCAAGTATGTGTGGTACTGTGGGCACTCAACCACTGAGCTATATCCCCAACCCTTTTTTATTTTTGAAACATGGTCTCACTAAGTTGCTGAGACTGGCCTCAAACTTGCGGTCTTTCTGCTTCAGCCTCCTGAGCTGCTAGGATTACAGGTGTACACCATCAAGTCCAGCTCAAGTCCATTTTTTTTATACCTTTATTTACTTATTTTTATGTGGTGCTAAGAATTGAACCCAGGGCCTCACACATGCTAGGCAAGTGCTGTACTGCTGAACCGCTGAGCCACGACCCCAGCTCTCAAGTCCATTTTTAATAGATATATATTTTTGCTGGAATGATGCATATATTCCCTTCAAGGCTGCATAAGTCACTATTAACAAGGGCTAACTTTGAAAAAAGAAATATGGATCAGGAAGTGAACTTTCTTTTTTTTTAAAATATTTTTGCAGCTGGAGATATAAGCCAGGCCCTCATGTATGTTAGGCAAGCCCTTTACCATTGGACTATACTCCCAGTCTGCAAGTAAACTTTTTGTGTCATTGCAAATGGTTAAATACTCTTTTGTATATTAATATTGCTTTTACTTCAAACTTGAAAAAGAAAAGACAAATCTGTCTCAGAGGTTTGTGCTAATGCAGTAAAATAAGTCTGGCAGGTGAACCAGTGTGACTTGAGGTAGGCTTTGGGCCAAAACAGAAGCGGTGTGTAGGTATACAGGCCAGTGCCCTGGGGGCAGTCACACATAGAAGCACCACTGGCGGTAATCAGAATGGATTCAGATTCTTCTACGGAGCAGAAATGTAACTCCTATCATCTTCCTCTCCCATCTTCTTTCCCTGGAATATTCCAGTTAAGAATTTTTTTTAATTAAAGGAAGAATAAGAGAGATGTTTAGATTCAATTTAGTAAGGGGAAAACAAAACAGGAAAGTTTGTTATCTATCCTGTCATGTCTCATGAAGAGGCCTGCTCCACTGGCAGGAGAACCAGAGGAAACCCTTGCCTTCTGTGCACTCTGAGGAGCCTGGGGGCAGGGGGTTTGAAGTATGAAGCACCTCAGCCTGGGAAGAGGTGAAATCTGCAACAAGGAAGGAGAGCAGGGGGAAGTGGGGCTGGCGAGAGGGTCCAGGAAATGAGCCAAGACCTGAGGAAAGTGTAATGAGTCAAGGGTCTCTTCCAGGTCTGGGCTGAACCTTTGTGGACAGTGGGTGGAGCCCACTTAACAGGTTTACTCAGCTCCTGTGCTAAGAACAGCCTGAAGTGGGTGATATGGGAGCAGGGAGATCCATTAGCAACCAAGACCATCAGTGATCCTAGGCCAAAGGAAGGCAGCTTGACCTGGCAGCAACAGGAAGTTTGGAGAGAAGAGGTCAGGTTCTGGCTGTTTCTTAAACACTGAGCTCACAGAGTGGCTGTGGGGCTTGAGATAAAGGGAATGGTGGGGAGGACTCCAGCAGTGGAAATGCACGCCTGTACTACTGTATAGCAGGTTTTGTTTAAGTGTGGTGGTGGTAGGTAGTGGGTGGGGGATGCACTGGCTCTTTCTCACCATGTGGCCCTGGTTGGCAATGGCTCCACATACTGCTACTTTCAGATCCAGGAGGTGCTGAAGCACAGGTAACAGCACTTCTAGAGGAGGAAGAACTGTGGTAGGGTGGTGACCAGAGCCTTTGTCAAATGCACCTGGACTTTAGGTTGAAGGAGGAAAATGGGAGGGCCCAAGGGATTAATCAAATTACAGCTGCTTCCCAGGAACATGACCTGAAGTACCCAGTATTCATTGTCAATTCAGTGCCAGTTGGAGCTCAACAGGGAAGTACTTGAAGGCCTGGATGTCTATGAAGACTTTCAAATCTGGGGCTGCTCTGGCCAAGAGAAGGCAACAGCAAGGGTTTGCTGCTGCCTTTGGGAATGAAAAGGAGCCAGAAGGCCTATTCTCCAGAGTGGTGCCCCAGGATCATAATAACTAAGCTGGGAGCAAAATGATAATTTGGACAACAGTTTGCAAGTCTGATTTATCACTGTATTTATTTTATTTCAGAAACAGGCCCAAGAGAAAGACCCTGACTTCTCTCAGTGGTGCAGAGTCACAGAACTGTCTTATATATATTGTGCACATAAACCTTGTGCAGTGTCTAAAAAAAGGATTCTGGGCTTCAGAGACAGAAGAGGTTTTCAATTTTGTCTCTGTTTTTAACTTGCTATGAAAATTAATATGCACACACACACACAAAAACAAAAAAAAAAAAAAAAGAAAAGAAAAAAAGAAAGGGAGGGAAAAAGGAAAGAGGGATACTGTTTTGACCTACCAGGTTATCATCAGGATTAAATGAGAGCAGGCAGACACAAGGCCCAGTTTGCTTGGAAAAGCAATCCTCATTCTGCCATCCCTACCCGACACCCTGTCTTCCCTCTCCTATTTGCATCTACATTCCCCAGTCCTAGGCTAAGCCACTCCAGTCCTGGTCTGCCAGTTGCAACCTGACTCCCCCACACTAACCCCTTCCTCCATCCCTCCAGGAAACTCAGAGGCCAAATCCTAGTGGGATCCTAGGACTGACTCCGACTCTCCAACCCTGTTTCCTCTACCCAGCAATCCTCCCAATGCTCTGAGTGTTCCTCTGTGATTTCCTTTTCCCTCTTAATTCTTGGAGAGAAGTGTCCCCTCTCAGGGCTTCTATGCTGAGGGTGTGTCAGCTTCCCAGTGACACTACTACTGCAGACTGCCCTATCAGTCACATTGTCTCTTACCCACCCTGTCAATCCTTCCCAGCTTGACCATTCCTGCCTCTGAGGCTCCTAATTCTCCTCCCTCCCACTCAGCTGTCAGTTTCCCCTGCTGATGCTACAAGTCAAGAGTCTTCTGAACATATCCTCCTCTCTATCTCTAACATCAAACTAGTCTGGGCCCTTGTGACTACATTCCTGTGCTAATGAGGCTGCTTTCTTCCCAGGATCTCAGCTTTTTCCAGGCATCCATCCCCAACCTGCACTGGGAATTTGCTGTGCTGGGGATACAAAGGCGGAAAATGCAGACATGGCCCTTGTTTCAGGGCTTTTGGTCTAACTGTACTACTCGCCATCTAACTAGCTTAAATAACCCCCAGTGTTATGGTTGGGATCTAAAATGTCCTCCAAAGTCATGAACTAAAAGCTTGGTCTCCAGCTGTTGGCACTATTGGGAGGTAGCAGAAACATTAGGAGGTGGGTCTACTTGGAGGAGGAAGACCATGGAAGGCATGCCTTGAAGTGTTTATGTTGTCCCTAGCCCTTTCTCCTGCTTCTCAGCCATCACAAGGCCAGTGGCTTTGTTCTACAATGTGCTCCCTTCCTTGATATTCTGCTTCACCACAAGCCCAGAGTGATGGGGCCAAGCAACTATGGATTAAAACCAGGAGCCAAAACAAAGTTTTCTTCTCTTAAGTTGATTTTGATTAGGTATTTTGTCAAAAGCTGACACAGGAAACTAGGGCTGGGGCAAGGTTCTCCAGAAGAGTGTTCACAGGTCTAGGAATTAAGGGGTGGAAATGGGAATGCCACCCACCATTATCCCTGGTGACCCACTAGCAAAATTTTTGCTTCCTATTCTCACAACCCTATGCTCTACTGGCCTAGAACTCTTAACTCCAGAGGGAGGAATGCTTCCACCAGGAGGCACAACGAGTCCACTGAACTGGAAAGTAAGACTTTCCTCAGGCTACTCCGGGCTCCTCAGGCTCTGAGTCAACAGGCTAAGAAGGGAATTGTGGTGCTGGCATGGGTGATCCAGACTACCAGGGGAAATGGGACTATTATTCCACAATGGGGATAAGGAAGAGTTTGCATGGAGTGCAGGAGGTATGTTAGGCTGTCTTTTAGTATTACCATGTTGTTATTAAAGTCAATGGGAAACTATAACAATCCTGTCCAAGCAGGATGACAAATGGCCCAGACCCTTCAGGAATGATGGTGTGGGTCACCTCTCCAGGTAAAGAGTCAAGACCTGCTGACGGCAGAGGGAATACAGAGTGGGTGACAGAAGAAGGTAGTTATAAATACCAATTACAGCCACATTACCAGTTTTAGAACACAGGATTGTAATGAATATTTCTTTTCTGTTTTGTTAAGAATGTTTGTGCTTATATATAGTAAGCAGATACGTATTTTTTCCCTCCCTTATTCCTTTACTGTGTAATATTTATTGACTTAATATCAGTACTTAAATGGTATTAAATCTATATTATAATATTTAAGTTATAGGATATCAGGAGAAGAGTACACATCTCTCAAAACAGAAACAAAAACTTTGCCTCCATTCACAAGAAGGATTTATTGTGCTTTTGGCAGCACAAGGATAGTTTTATCACCTTGAGTGGAATTATGACCTTGTTATTGTGTTTAATTGGAGATTAAGTACGGTTTAAGGAGATGTGGTTTGGTGTAAAGTTAAAAACTGGTGGACCTATTAACAGTTATTCTTGATTGTAACTTGATTGGACTGAGTAAGGCACACTTCTGGGTGTGTCTGTGAGGTTGTTTCCAGAGACAATTGGCATGTGAGACAGCAAACTTCTGGATGGAACAAAAGCAGAAAAAGGAAGACTGCCCTTGCATACAAGCTCCATACTTCTTGAGAGGGTGCCTCTATTGCTGTTGTCACCACTGGGGGAAATCAGACTCCAGATTTTTCAGTCTTTCAACTCACATGAGCAACTCTCCACAAAGCTTCAAGCCCTCAGCACCTCACACCGGGGCTGCATTCTGTCCCTCTTGTCTGGAGGCTCGAGCTTTTTGGACTGAGTAGCTACTGGTTTCTTTCGCTCTTCAGCACGTAGATGGCCACTGTGGGACCATCCAGTCACTGATTATGTAATTTAATCTAGTAAATCCCCTTTTATAATTATACACATACAAACACATACAATTGGTTCTATTCATCTAGAGAACCCTAACTATTCATCCATCTTCTCCAATCTTATTCATTTTTGAATTTAAAATATCTCTTTCAGGAAAGATGAATATAATAGAAAATATATAAAATTCAGAACACATTCTGAGTATATAAAATTCAGAGTAGTGTTTATATGCTATATCATTTTAAATCCCCTTGCCTTTTTCCAACTTTATATTTAAGGTAGTCATATTTTAAGCATCACATAGATGAGTTTTTTTTTTTTTTTGAGAGAGAGAGAGAAAAGAGAGAGAATTTTTTTTTCAATATTTATTTTTCAGTTTTCGGTGGACACAACATCTTTATTTTATTTTTATGTGGCGCTGAGGATCGAACCCAGCGCCCCACACATGCCAGGCAAGCGCGTTACCGCTTGAGCCACATCCCCAGCCCAAACAGATGAGTTTTTTCCCTAACACCTCTTTGGCAATTGTAGGAGTATGAATGGTGGTCCCCAAAACTCCAAGCGATCTTCAAGCCTACCCACTGAAAACCCTGTGCTCCCTTCTCCTATTCTGCTGGGAATGATTTGATCTACTATTGCCGCCTCCCATTGTACAGGGCAGTGACTCATGAAGCTTACATGTTCAAACACAAGATATTTGAATGGTGAAATTTCACTTATCAGAAAAGGGTGACAGAAAAGCTATCTCTGAAGAGGGACCTTTTAAACAACCCTCAGCAGAGAGAAGGCAGAGAGTTGCCTGGGTCCAGAAAGAGGGCAGAACCCAGGCCAGACTTCTCTGCTACAAGAAGGGCCACCTGTCTGAGTGGAAACAACTGCAGAGGACTGTAGACTCTTCAGTGCTGAGGTGAAGTCAACTGCTACAATGTTCTGGAATCAAAACTCATTCCTCCTGTCCCACCATCTGGCCTTTTCCTTGGGCAAGGACTGCAGAAGAATAATGTCAAATGCCACCTTCAGTTTCTCTTTTCAAAAAATGCCCTGCTCAGGGCCTCACTACTCTTTACTAATTAAGATAGGAATACTGGGGGTGGGGTGGGGAAGAAAACTTAAAAAAACAAAAAAGATGGGAATACTGGGGCTGAGACTATAGCTCAGTGGTACAGTGCTTGCCTAGCATGTGTGAGGGACAGGGTTCAATCCTCAAGCACCCATAAAAATAAGTGAATAAAATAAAGGTATTATGGGCTGGGGATGTGGCTCAAGCGGTAGCGAGCTCGCCTGGCATGCGTGCGGCCCGGGTTCGATCCTCAGCACCACATACAGACAAAGATGTTGTGTCCTCCAAATACTAAGAAATAAATATTAAAATTCTCTCTCTCTCTCCCTCTTTCTCACTCTCTCTCACTCTTTCTTTAAAAAAAAAATAAAGGTATTATGTCCATCTACAACTATATACATGTGTATATGTATACACACACACACACACACACTTATGAGATGGGAACACTGTTCATCCATCCATTCATCCATTCTGGATACAGCTCTCAGTGGGGTCTTCTTAAAATATAAATAAAATCATGTTGCCCCTTCACTCTACTTAAAACTCCCATGATTCACAAACTTTACCCTTAAGATCTGTATATTTTACTTTACATAAATAATATCTCCATAAAATTAAAACCCACAAACATAAAACCCTCCTGTGCCTTTCCACAGCATTTAGGATAATGCACAGGTTACTTCTCTGACTAAGGTCCCATGTGACAGAGGCCCTGTCCATTCCTCTGACCTCTCTGACTTGTTCAGCCCCAGGGCCTCCTCTCTGTACCCTGCTGATACTGGAGCTCCCTCCTCTGTTCTGCTGTTGCAGATCTTCTACATCACCAAGTGTCTGCTCCCCATCTGGTCCTGTAGTGGCTCTCAGGCCACCTCTTGGAAGCCTCTCCTGACCACCACATCGACAGATGTGCATCTTTCCCTGTTCCTCAACCTCATTTCCCCATTTTTTTCCTTCGGGTGCTAGGGATTGAGCCCAGGGCCTTGTGCATGACAGGCAAGCACTCTACCAACTGAGCTAGATCCCCACCCCTTCATTTCCCTGTTTTATTTCCTCCACAGCACACATCTCAGAAATTCTGTTTTCTTGACCATTGTCTTCTTTCAACTGGGAAGTACGCTCTGAAGGGCCAGAAGCTTCTGTCATGTTCACCAAATATTCCTAGCATCTAAGGGAACCTGGCTCATAATGGTAGCCAGAAATTCATTCAGTGTGTCACTCTGATCCTATTTATTGAGGGCTATCCAGGTATTTATTTTGACTTCAATAAATTCCACGAATGTTAATGACAAATCCTCCCAGAAGCTTATTTTGCAAGCCACTAGTCCCACAACAGGATAAAAACTGCTTTGGTGTTGGACAAAGCCAACTGTCAGAAAGACTGCCAGAGGACAACCACATCCAACCTTTCTTCCTTCTAACTAATGCAAGGCTTGATGAACTGGCATGATGAACCAACCCGATCAGGTCTTCCTGCTATGTCTGGCTTTAGAGGCCAGAACAAGATGAATCTGGGTTTATAGCCAGTCGAAGTGCTCATGAACCAGCTTTTGGTAAGGATTTCACTTTCTGGACCAGAGGAAGTCCAAGTTCTAAGTTAGCCAGTTTTAATCCTCCCAAAGGCTGAGAGAGAAACAATGAATTCTCCTAGCCCCCCAAAGCCCCACTAAATTGTCTAGCAAATAAATATGCTCAATTTTCTGAACACAGGTCTCCATGAAGCCACTGCTTCCCCAGGGAGCAGGGCTGTGGTGCCATCTGCTAATGATAATGATCGCAGTAGGAATGGGGGCATTATCACTATGCATAGGTCCCACTGGAGGACTGTTCGAGACAGAGAAATAAGAACAGCTGGTAAACAGACAATACATAAAACCTTGATATCACTGATTTTAAAAGAACAAACCAGATATTATTTTCACCCAGATTAGCAAAGATTAAAACATACAGTGAGGGTATTAGAAAAGAGGTCCTCTTACAGTGCTGGGAGAAAAGTAAACTGGTAAATATGGGGAAGTGAATTTTAATCCTGGCACTCAAAACTGCCCAGGTAAAAGGGCATTATGCAGGATGGCTCGGTGACCTGAACTTTCTGGGACCCAAGTATGCTGCAGGTAGAGGTATTTGAGATGCTGCTCCAAGTCCTAGGAATGGGAATTGGAGATGAAGAGGTGAAACCTTCAGGAGCTGGAGATCTGTAAACCCTTCCTAATGAGGGTATGACTATTAACATATGTCCTTACTGAATACCATGGAAGCCCAAGAAGAAACAGGCTGTCCTGGAAGGACCCTACCCTGCGGCAGGTGGAGAAACTCTAGGAACTGGAAGCTCATAGAAATATGCTCCAGCTACTCCTGCTACACCTCTAACCCTGAAATTTAGGAATTTTATTTAATCTCATAATGGAGATATATGTGGGAGTGTGTGTGTGGGGGTCCTATTTGTAATAACTATTATAATTTCTTTCTTTTCCCTCCTTCCTTTCTTCCTTCCTGTTTTTATCTTTTTGTCTGTTCGTGATTCTTCTTGGTGGATTAAACCCAGAGCCTCACCACTCTAGGCAGGTGCTCTATCACTGAGTTACATCCCCAGCCCTCTTTATGAATTTTTTTGGAAACAGGGTTTTACTAAGTTTCCCAGGCTGACCTCAAACTCGAGATTTTCTTGTCTCAGTCTCCCAAGTGGCTGGGATTATATGTGTGCACCACCACGCCCAGCTTATTTTATTTATTTTCTTCAAGACACAGTCTTGCTATTGCCTGGCCTGGCCTGATCACTCAAGTGATCCTCTTGCCTCAGCCTCCTGAGTAGCTGGGGCTATAGGCAATGCTCCACCAAGCCCAGCTTTGATTTGAAATGGATATACACCGTGACCCAGAAACTCCATGTCTAAGATTTCCTTCTTCTACAGTTACACTCACACAAATGTACAATAGAGTCTGTATACCAGAATGTGCTCTATAGCACTATCTGTAAGAATTAAGACTGAAAAACTACCTAAATGTTCATTGGTAGGAAAGGGGTTAAATATATGTTATCATACAATGGAAGGCAACTGTTAACTAAGGTAGAAAGTTGTGTGGTGGCACATACCTGTAATTCCAGTGAACACCTGCTGAAGCAGGAGGATCCCAAGTTTTAGGCCAGCCTGTGCAACTTAGAGACCCTATCTCAAAACAAAAAATAAAAAGGGGATGTAGCTCAGTGGCAGAGCACTTGCCTAGTATGCACAAGGCCCTGGTTTTCATGCTAGCACTAGAGGAAAAAAACGTAAGCTAGATCTATCTCCACTGAAATGGAAAAAAACCTCATAGAAATTTGTAATAAAAAATGAGTCACCAAAATAGCAAATGTGTATTGTGAACCCATTTTTATTTCAAAAAGATATATATGGAAATTTGAAGGCATACACAATAAATACTGTTAAGCATGGTTAGTCTTTAGAGGATGGCAGTATATTGAACTTTAATTTTTTATGTTATGTATTTTTATAATGTTTTGATTGTCTACAGTGAGCATGTATTACTTTTGTAATAAGAAAAAATACAGGTCTATGCTGCTAAAAACAGTAAATTTAAAAAATGATTAAAAATTTCAATTTTGCACTTAAGGTAATTAATAGCCTTCCTCAGTTCATCTAGAAAATTTCCTTCTGAGAAAAGTGTCCAGCAGGCAGACTACTCATTAGAGGTGGAAAACAGATTCCCTGAGCCCACTCTGAGTCCCCACCAAGGTGGGTCTAGGAGCAGTACTGGGCTGTCACTGCTGTGCACACTTGCTCGTGGCACTCTGTCTGCCATGCCAGGGCTCCTTTCTTACTCCATGCTAACAGGCACAAGTTAGGATAAAATGTCCATTGTTTATGCTTCTATTTTTTAGGAATCCTAAAAGTTTCACTGCCTTTTAAAAATCAGAAAACCAATAATCAATCCTGGTTGTGTTGGATAAGAAGCGTTCGACTGTGAAGTTTTTTTTTTCTTCATTAAAAGTACTGCAACTTTATAACTCAGCAAACTTTTTAAGAAAAGGGCATGATGGCTGGAGTCTGAGTTTCTCAAAGGTAACTATCCTGGCCAACTCACCACAGAAGGTTACTTGCCTCTGCTTTTGGTCAGCAGAGGCACCACCACACACTGATGAGCTCTATCACAAACTGGATTCCCATACCTGAAACCCAAGGCTCCAACCTGGCTCCAGCAGCTTAGTGTGGGCCAAACTCCACAGAGACAGAATAATAAGCACAATAGGTATAGGGAGGGGAACTTGTGGTGTGTTCATCCCTTGAACCTCAAAGGAAAGGGTAAGGCCTCAGGGTCTACCAGCTAAGAGCTTAAACAGAAGCTGAAGGGCTGCATGCAAAATTGTCAACTCCATTGAGTCACCTAACTAACAATTTCACTATGGAAAAAATCCCAACATAGGTGTTTCATTCATAAAGATGATTCCATTTGCCCTCTTACCACCTTTGGGTACATATTTTCAACATCATTCTCTGGCAGTGGTGAAGGGGCCACACAACCACAAACCTCCATCATCCAGGGGTGCTTGTGAGCACTGACATATTCCTGTGAGGAGCTGGTAAGAACAGGTTCACCCTGACATGTTTCCCAACAGCACCCTGTTTCATCTTCAGAGATAAACAGCCTTATCCACTATCTAAACCCAACATGTATTCCACTACTGAGTTCTCATAAGGATTTCTGAGACAGCCTCATCAGATCAGGTAGTGTCTATAATACTAATGGCTCTGGGAACTCAAGATAAATTAACTCAAATCATCGCTCACTCATCCTAGGAGGTACAGAAATCATCCTAATTTTTTGATGAAGGAACTGATTTTCAGAGCAGTTAAGTCCTACAGTCAGCAAGTGCTGAGGTCAGGACCAGAACCTAGGCCACTGACAACCCTTACCCCTCCACTGGTCAGGAAGTCAGCATTGGGACTGACTGAACCTGGCCTATTGGTATAAAATGAAATGCTTATGAAACACAGACTTCTATGTGTAGTCTAAATGGCATTACCAAAAGCCCAGAAGAACTTCTAAAAGACAATAAACTCAGAAAACATAAACCCGGACAGCAAAACTATTCCAGAAGGCCATTCGACTCTGAAAGCAGGTAGAGTCTCTGTCTATAACACAAGCATGATACAAAACTAGAGACACTGATTCAAGTTTTAATGCAGTAAAAAGTGAGAATGTTTAGTCTCTGAAGTTCACTGGTAAAAGGTAGAGGCCACATTGGCTCCTTTGACAAGCCCTGTTGTGGTTGGTCCTGCTTACCACTCTCAGCGCAACTCAGGTTCTTGGGTAACCCTGCCCCTTCCCTGCCAGCTGGGAGTGGGCAGAAGAAAGCCTCATGTTCCCATGGGTGTGCAACATCCCTCCCTATCATCACATGCTCCAGCCACTTCCCACCAGCTGCTGCTCCATGCTTGGCGCCCATGGGCTATCATGGTCAAGGAGAAAATGTTAGTTAGGAAGGTTGGTTCACACGTGGGAAGAGTCCCCTTTCTGATGCCACAGTCTAGAACAATCTCCCTGGACAAACTCAATGAGCATAAGTAAACATGTACTACAACAGGGGGCACAGAAATGGCAGCAAGACTAGATAGTGGAGGGACAAGAGCAAAGGCCTGGAAGGTTGGGACACTTGGATCTAGTTCTAGCTTAGCCTCTGACCTTTTTGCTGGGAAGTCTCAGGCAAGCCACTCCATCCTTCCAGTTCTCTTTACATGGAGGCTTATATTAAGTTACCTGTATTTTCTAATTCTAATAAATCATGATATGGTGGGAACTATCCTACCTCCCCATGACCATCTGCTGTAGGAGTCAGTTAGGCAAGATGGGCCTTAGCAGGCTAAAATTCATTCAGCACCTACCATGCACCACACTGTGCTCAGCGTCTTATCCCTTTAATTCTCACAATAACCCATCAAGACAGATAATCACCTCTCCTGAGGATAAGAAAAAATCTCAGGGGGATTAAGTCATGTGGGATGAAGTTATACAGCACTGGAAAAGCTACCATCATGTGGCCTGGTGGTCATGAGAGGCTAGGGCCCAATTTCAGTGTTTGATGCCAGGGACCATACTGTGACCACCAAACCATACTATCTCCCTTCCCTGGTCTGGAAACTCTATAGTCATGACTGTCCTACCTCTGTTTCCTGGTTTGGGAACCCTCCGTTTGGATGACACTTGCCTGCCTGATTGTCCCAAGAGCCTCCTAAATACACTTGTGTTATGAAAGCATTAAATAGAAACATCTCCAAATCCAAGGGCATGCACCTAAAACCAACAAAAAATTGCCTGTTAGGAATCTCTGTAATGAAATCAAGGATAAGTTGGGGGCATGGTGGTGTATTCCTATAATCCCTGCTACTCAGGAAGCTAAGGCAGGAGGATTGTAAGTTTAATGCCAGCCTGGGAAACTTAGCAAGATTCCATCTTGAAATAAAAATATAAAAATAGAAAGGGTTGGGGATGTGGATCAGTGGTAGACTGCTTGCCCAGCATGCATAAGGCCCTGGGTTCAATTTCTAGTGTGAACATTAAAAAAAAAACACAAAAAAACAAAAAGCAAGGATAAGAATAAGTCCAAGCTCAAAGGACTGGCTGTCTAGAGTATTAGAAGACATCTAACCCTTTCAATAGGTAAGAGCCAGTATGACACCTTCAGAGGTAGCCAGTGGGACAGCCAATAGTATGGTGGACAACCAGACTTCAGAGAGACTCTTCTGTTGAGCAAGTGAGAGATGTTGTATTCTTTGGCTTGGTGAGGCAAAGTCAATCATCCAGGCAAAAAAAAAAAAAAAAAATCTTCCCATGGGAAGAATACTAAGCCGTATCTTGCAATTTTATTGACAAAAGTGCCTTTGACAGAATAATTAATGGAAGATCAGCTCTATTTAAGGACCTTTTCCCTCGTTTTCAGCCCAGTGAGGTTAGAACCCAGAGCCTTCTCTTTTCAAACAATATAAGCTGTATAAACAGAATCTGGGTAGGAAAGAACCAGCAGAGGCTCACATCCTCGGACCACTTGCCTGACAGTCAGGGGGCAACAGCCAAGGAAGCAGATAGCACGCAGGGAAGCCTTAATTTCATAACAGCAACCTGACCCCAGGAACCTGCAGAGTAAATGAAGAAATCATCAGCCCCCATGAATGTGTAGCCTCCTTGGCCAGCAGAAAGAATCCCATCCAGAGCATTTGATAGATATTTTAGGAACCTTGAAGTTCCTCTCAAAGCTTTTTCCCCAAGGAAGAACAGGTGGACTGGGAAGAAGGAGGGGCATATATACTAGTATAGGGGATACAACAAGAATGGAGCACACACTGCTGAGGAACGCAGAGTCTCAGTCACCGTGAGACTGCTGCTGAGATCCCAGTGCTCACTCTGGTCACCTAACTACTTGGATGCCTCAAAAACTCCTTTCATGAAGACTCTGGGGAAACTCCCATTGTATGAATGGTGGTCATGAGAGGCACTATAGTTTTAACAACCCTGTCCTATAATGCAGAATGGATAGTAAGGGGCCCCAAGGACTAAGGCTGGGTAGACTCCTAGCCTTTCTTTCTTTAGGGGAGAGAAAACCCAGCTACATGTAGTGAGGAGAAGTCACCTCAGCATCTAGGATTTCAAAGAGGGGGCTGGCTAATATTGTGGGGTTGTCTCACAGCTGTGTTCTTCTTGGCTCTGACCATTCTAAAAGTCTAGAAGGGACAAAAATTGGCCTTGCTAATTCTCATTGGAAATAGGCCTGCCTATGCCAGATTCCACTCAAAGAGGTCAGAACAATCCAAGAGCCTTGGGGGAAAAGGTGGCAGAGGACTGATCTGTATCAGACTCCACAGCCAGGCAAAAGTCGTGGTCAACATACATCCTTTGGACTTACTCTAACATACCTGATGCTACGCAAGAGGAACCAGACATGGATGGGCAAGAATAGAACTGAACAAAGTAGAATTAAACACTCCATCAAGAAATGACTGAACAATCTGCTCAGTAAGAATCAACAGAGGGCCAGCTGTGTCTAAGCACATTGTAGGAACAGGAGAAGAGCAGGTGGCTGGGGAAGACCTATGAGTACTCATGGCAGAGAACAATGTTAAGCTCCACACTGTATATAAACTAAACTTTGGCACTTGAGAGATGGCTCTAGGGGTTACTGGTACCTTTCAAAGTAGGAAGGAAAAGAAAGATCCATCAACTGCCTCCTTACCAAAGAGTGACTGAAACAAAATCACACAATGGAGAGGAATGATAGTATAAAAAGTCACCATGTGCAGAACGAGCAGACTCCATTTTGCTTGTTGGTCCCTTTTGACTCCCACATGTAACACAAAGGCTCATTATATGACAAATATAGTCTAAAATGTGTGTGTGTGTGTGTGTGTGTGTGTGTATTTCAGAAATCCAGTGTGGAGTATAAAAACTCAGATTTCCTACCAGTTAAAATTCAAATAGTGAGCCATCAGGTAGGCTGACTAAGGGGAAGACAAATTTAAGAACATGACAAATTGCCTGAGACCCTTAAGTCTGAAGCAGCAGCCAACTCCAGTACCAAATCTTTGCTGGTATTTCTGAGTCTGGTGAAACTACATTTATGAACTTAGAAGGATCCACTCCGTGGCATTCTGACAGCCCTGTTCACCAAGATGAAATTCAAGCACTGAGCTCTCACTTTTCTACGCAGAAGTAGAAACACTGGAATCAACCTTCTCCCACTTGGCACATAAGCCTGAGATAGTTACTTGCTCAAGTGATCTGTCTTCCTAAGCACACTGTAGACTCTTGGACAAAAGTCAAGTCTCCTTGCTATATTAGTTATCAACCATTGTGTTACAAAATTCTCCAAAACATAGTGGCTTAAAACAATAAACACTTACTATTGGTTTAGCTGAGTAGTTCTGACTTACGATCTCTTTTAAGGTTGCAGCCAAGCTGCCAGCCAAGATTGTGTCATCTGAGGCTTTGCCTGGGCATCCATTCCTAAGAAGGCTCACACAAATGCCTGTGGGCTGTAGTCCTTAGCCACTCCCACACAGGCCTCTGTACAGGACTGCTTCAGTGTGTCTTCAATTGTGCAACCGCCTTTCTCAGCTAGTCCTTAGCCACTCCCACACAGGCCTCTGTACAGGACTGCTTCAGTGTGTCTTCAATTGCGCAACCGCCTTTCTCAGCTTGCCAGGGAGCAAGCAAGGGAGCACCTTCTAGATGGAAGTTGTAATTCTTTTAATAACTTAATCTCAGACGCCATAAGACATAGCTTCTGACATATTCTATTGATTGGTCAGGTAGACCAACCTTGATACAATGCTGCAAGAGACTCTACAAGGGCATAAAAACCAGGAGTAGGGATCGCTGGGGTCCAACATGGAAGCTGGATGCCATATTTGCCCCTCTACATCCTCAGGAAATTTTTACTGAACATGGAATAGATGCACCTTTCTGGATGAAGGGTTATAAAGCTGCTATTTTGCTTTCTGAGTGATTTGAGTGGACATGCTCCTATTCTCGGCTGATCTATTTAGCTAACAATCTTCCATGGTAGGAAAAAAAGAACAAAGCATTAGAAGTACTCTCCACCTCCAGAGACTCCCTTCACCTATTCTACTTCAACAAACAAAAAAGTTGTTTCAAGCTAAATTCAGTTTCTTATTCATGCAAACAAGGGGGTGTCCTATCAGTGCAATGAAGAGTCTGCTCACAGGGCTGGGAAGAGTCTGTTAATAAGAGCAGCTAGGGCCTAAATGATGCCCTACAGGGTATCAAGGAGGGTATGTCACAGCAGCACAGGGGAGAAGGATGAAGAAGGGGATCGTAAATAGGATTATAAGTCACTGAGATGTGATCTCCTGCATAGTTGCTCAGAGCCTAAAACCTCTTTATTATTATGGGGGCAGTGGTTTTTAACATTTGGAAAGCAATTCAATTTCTTCCCAACTCTTGTAATTTGCTAGAGTCACACTTAACTCAAGATTGTAACTAAAGATGTCAAACTTATAAAGGCACCTAGGAGCTGAGTCATAATGGCCATTAGAAGAACTAGAATGACTTGCTTTGGGTGAAGAAGGACTACATGCCTTTAAAAAAAGTGCCATTTAAAAAAAATCTTCCTTCATTTATGAAAGATAATTCTCACTGGATACAGAATTCTAGGTTGACAGGCTTTTACTTTGGCACTCTAAAGATATTGTTCTCTTATCTTCTGGTTTGAGTAATTTGATAAAAAGTCTATGTATGAATTCTTGTTTTTATTTCCCTGTCTACATTGACTTTGCTCTTCTGGTTGCTTTTACAATTTTCTTTTTATCATCATTTTTCAGTAGTTTGATTTTTGCTGTGTCTTAAAATTGATTCTCTTCGTGTTTATCCTGGCTAACATTCATGAAGCTTCTTGGATATGTGAATTTTTCATTAACTTTGGAAAATGTTCTGCCATTATTTCTTCAAATATTTTCCTGTTCTTTCCTCTTCTGGAAATCCAATTACACATCAGGCCTTTGATATTTTTTCCATGGGTCACTAAGGCGCCGTTCAGTTTTCTTTCAGTCTTTCTTCTCTGTGTGCTTTAATTTGTGAAGTTTCTGTTGCTTTATTTTCAAGTTCAGTAATCTATTCTTCTGTAGAATGTAATTTTCTGTTAACTCTGTTCAGTGAACTTTTCAGAATTGTATTTTCAACTCTAGAACTTACATTTGGTTCAATTTTAGATCTTCCATTGTGCTCCGATGAGCTGATTTTTCTTTTTTTTATATATATTTTTATTTATTTATTTTTAGTATTCGGCAGACACAATATCTTTGTATGTGGTGCTGAGGATCGAACCTGGGCTGCACGCATACCAGGCGAGCTTACTACCGCTTGAGCCATATCCCCAGCCCCTGATTTTTCTTTAAACTTTCAACACACTTACCATAACTCTTTTTAAAAATCTTTTTCTAGTGATTCTATCATTGCTGTGATTTCTTGGCTTATTTATATTGACAGACTTTTTTTTCTGGTCATAGGTCACAATCTCCTGCTTCTTCACCTGTCTGGTAGTTTTTGTTTGTTTTTGGTACTAGGAATTGAACTCAAGGGCACTCAACCACTGAGCCATATCTCTAGCCCTATTTTGAATTTTATTTAGAGACAGGGTCTCACTGAGTTGCTTAGTGCCTCACTTTTGCTGAGGCTGGCTTTAAACTTGCTATCCTCCTGTCTCAGCCTCCTGAGCCACTGGGATTACAGGAGTGCGCCACCACAGCTGGCTGTCCAGTAGTTTTTGATTTGAGATTTATGTTATGATTGTTACTGATGCTGTTAAGTGTTTGGATTTTTCTATCATCCTTTAAATGAGTATTGAAGTTTAGGCAAGCAGTTGTTTGTGGAGCAAATTGATCATTTTGAAGCTCCCCCCCTTTTCTCTTTTAAATCTTGAGATACAATTTAATTTACATAGCAAAAACAGACTTGTTTTTAAGCATACAGTTCAATGAGTTTTGGGAAATATATACACTGATGTGACCCTCAGTATAATGACAGTAATTTCCACCACCTCAATAGGTTCTTTCATTCCTTTGCAATTTGTTCTACCTCTACCACCCCAAGGCAACCAGTAATCTGCTTTCTGTCACTATAGATTTAAAACACCCTTTTCCAAAATCTCATATGAATGAAGCCAGACACTGCATGTTCTTTTTATCTGGCTTCTTTTGCCTGGCATATTCAACCATGAGAATCAACCATTCTGTTGCACATATCAATGGTTTATCCTTTTTGGTTGCTGACATTTATGAACATGCCATAATTTGTTTATCCACTCAGGTGCTGATGAACATTTGGACTGTTTCCAGTTTGAGGCAATTATGAATGATGCTGCAATGAATATTCATGCACAAGTCCTTTGGTAGCCATATGAGTTTTGTTTTTTCTTCTTGGGTAATTTAGGGGTGAAGTTGCTGGGTTATATGGGACATATAATTTTTCTAATAAAAAACTTCCAAATAATTTCCCAAAGAGGTTGTATCATTTTGCATTTCCAACAGCAATATATAAGGGTTCCAAAGTTTTTGTTCTTTTCTACTCTTTGTATTGTT
Organism: Marmota marmota marmota; assembly: GCF_001458135.2. Lineage (NCBI taxonomy): Eukaryota > Metazoa > Chordata > Mammalia > Rodentia > Sciuridae > Marmota > Marmota marmota. The sequence goes on along the minus strand of NW_025999941.1, from coordinate 10,527,025 downwards.
TTATTGTTGGTTGGTATAGTTTGGATGTGAGGTGTCCCCAAAAAGCTCACATGTGAGACAATGCAAGAAGGTTCAGAGAAGAAATGATTGGGTTATGAGAGTCTTAACCTTTATCTGTGAATTAATCACCTGATGGGATTAATTGAGTGCTAATTGAAGTCAGGTGGGTGTGGCTGGAGGATGTGGGCATTGGAGACATGGATTTGGGGTGTATATTTGTATTTGGTGAGTAGAGTCTCTGCCTGCTTTCTGATCATCATGTGAGCTGCTTCTCTCCACTACACTCTTCTGCCATGATGTTCTGCCTCACCTCGAGCCCCAAGGAATGGAGCCTGATGTATGTGGATTGAGACCTCTGGAACTGTGAGCCCCCAAATAAACTTTTCCTCCTTAGAGGTGTTCTGATCAGGTCCTTTCATCACAGTGGGGAAAAAGCTGACTAAAACATTGGTTATTCTTTAATTTAAGCCATAGTATGGGTACATTGATACCTCATTATTTTAATTTACATTTCCTTGATGATAATGAGATTGAGCATATTTTCATGTGCTTATTGGCTATTTTTATATCTTCTTTGAAGAAACGTTTATTAAGAATTTTTGCCTATTTAAAATTTGCATTATCTTTTTACTCTTGTAAGAATTCTTTTCTTTCCTTTTTATTGCCCCCACCCCCCCCCACTCCTGGTACTGGGGGTTAAACTTTACCACTGAGGTGTTTCTCATTTTATGACAGGATCTTGCTGAGTTGCTGAGGCTGGCCTCAAACGTGCAATCCTTCTGCCTCGGGTTCCAATTTGCTAGTATTACAGGTATGTGACACTGTGCCTGCATGTAAGAATTCCCTACATGTTCTTGTTACAGGCACTTGGTAAGATATTCATATTGCAAATATCTTCTCCCAGTCTGTGGACTGGGAATGCTTAACCTATAAATAATACTTTATTAACTATAATCACCCTGTTATGCAAGACAGCTCAAGATTTATTCCTCCTGTCTGAAATTTTGTACCTTTTTTCCCTTTTTTCAATACTAGGGATTGAACCCAGGAGTTCTTTACAATTGAGGTATATTCCCATTCATTTTTATTATTTATTTTGAGACAGAGTCTCCCTAAGTTGCTGAGACTGGCCTTGATCTTGTGATTCTCCTGCCTGTGCCTCTAGAGTAGCTGGGATTACAGGTGTTCACCATTGTACCCAGCCTGCAATTTTGTACCCTTTTACCAACAACTTTCCATTCCTCGCTCCTCCTCACCTTTTAATTTTTTTAACAGTATGTTTTAAAGGGTGTTATCACTTTTTAATGGCTTGAGCCTAAGAAATACTTACCTAGGTAAAATTCAGAAAGATTGCTCCCATGTGTTCTTCTAAAAGTGTCATCATTTTCACCTCTACATTTAGATCTGTGATCTAGTTCTAGTTAATTTGGGGGCATGGTATTATTAAATATATATCATAATATATATATCTCCATGCTTCAATCACGCCTATGCAATGAAGTCTTCATAAAAACCCAAAGCACAGGGGGGAGCTTCTAGACAGCCAAACACATGGCAGTTTCTAAAGGGTGGAACACCCAGAGAAGGTATGAAAGTTCCATACTCCTTTCTCCATATCTTGCTTCATGCATCTCTTCATCTGTATCCCCTGTAATATCAGTAAACCTAAACAAGTTCCTGGGTTCTGTGAGCTACTTGAGCAAATTAATTGAAATCAGGTGGGGGTTGTATTGCCAGTCCATTAAAAATATCAGGTAAGGGACTGGGGTTGTGGCTCTGTGGTAGAGCGCTCGCCTAGCATGCATGGGACACTGGGTTCGATCCTCAGCATCACATAAATGTAAAATAAAGATACTTTGTCTACCTAAAACTAAAAATAAATATTTAAAACAATGTATCAGGTAAAACTATCTAGGGCTTGCAATTGGAATCTAAGGAATGGGGAGGCCTTGGGGACTGAGCCCTGAACCTATGGGATCCGATACTATCTCCAGGTAGTGTTGGAATTGGGTTGAATTGGTGGACACCCAATTGGTGTCTGCCACTATACAACTGCTTGGTTGCTAGAATTGACCTGCCAGGGGAAGAGAAATTCTAGTTTCTAGCTGATCTTGGGGAGGGAGTTCTAAATCAAGAACTATGGAGGAAACCCCAGCACGCACCTCTGAAGTCAGAAGTGATGTGTTGTGAGTGTAGTAGAAGAAATTGAGTTTTGTTTTCAACATGTGTATGAAGGAGTGTTTTCTAAGCTACGTACTAGACACTAGTGTTTTCTAAGCTACGTACTAGACTACGTACAAGGCATGACTCTTCTGAGGTGCCTACTGAGTGCCTGGGTGTTCCACAGTTCTCTCCACTATCACTGCAGTGAACTCCAATGTCACTCAGTCCTGGAAAAGGCTCTGCTTATGGCTCCTTAGCAGCTGTTCTTCTCTTTGCTCCCTCAGTTTCATCCCATGCAACACAAATGAGTATTCACCAAAAGCCTTGAGGAGCCCCGCAAACACAAGTTCAGAGCTTTTCCTCTGCATGGCTTTTTTCCTCTGTTGTGCTTGCTGCAAATTCCAGCTGCTCTGGCATCCCTGCTTTGTCTTCCTCCTCACTGCACTGAGAAGTGGAAATTGTCTCCTGACAGGAAGACCAGAGGGCTTACCTCCTCATTTCCTTTCCCTAGAGGATCACCTCATGAGCAGCCTATTGTCCAGTATCTGCAAAGAGCTATTTTGTATATTTTTGCCTGCTTTCTGGTTGCTTACGGAGGAAGTTCAGGCTCTATAAGGGTTACTCCTTCATGGGCCAAAGCCTCTTCATGCGCTTTTGCACATGCACAAATTTTCGCACACAACAAAGATTCATCTGGCTTCAATGATAAGCTCTACTGGATTCCAATCTCAAAATGAGAAGTCTTTGGATTTTTCCCAGTCCATCTATCATGCCTAGAAAGATTGCACTGTTGCTCTCAGTGAAAAGCCAAGTGCATCCAGGGATAGTGAAAGCTAAGTGGTCTTGAAGATCTTCACGTGCAGAGGAGATGGAAAGCCCACAGAAATTAGGAAGTAGCATCCCATGTCAAACAGCACACACATACACTGCACACAGTAGGCAGGCAGAAGGGGAAAGCCCAGTATTAGAGTAAGAGCTGCTGGATTTGAATTACACTTTGCCACTTAGTGGCTTTCCCAACCTGAGACAAGTCAACCTTTTGGTGCCTCAGTGTACCCAGCTGCAAAACAGTAATCTGAGTACTCATAGGGCTAATAATACAAGGGAGCGAAGTGGTTACCCTTGTATAAGTGGTAAGCAGTTACAGGACCTGGCACATGAGCAGTCTACAAATGTGGCTACCAGATCAAAGTGGCCAGGGTACCTTTGCTCTCCATCGATGGCCCCAACCTCCCCATCAAGGGGATTTACAAAAAACAATGAAAACACATATTTACAGAGTCTCAAAATACCTCCCTGGGGTGGAGCACTTGCCTAGCAAGGTGAAGTCCTGAGTTCAACTCCTAGTTCTGCAAAACAAAAGTAAAAACAACAACAACAAAAAACCCTCCACAAATCACTTATTAATTAGAAACTCTACTCTCACAGGGGAGAAACCTGGAGGAATTACCTTACTCAAGTTATCAAAGAACCAGTAGCAGGTGCCTCAGCTTATGACACACTGAGGAAGCCATAACATTACTGATGCAGCATCCCTGCCCCAAACTTGTAACCTGGGTGGAATAAGAGAAAGCTTCAGACAAACCTACCCTGGGATAGTCTATAAAATATCTGGCTAAGACAAAGAAAGGCGGAGATGTGAAGACTAGATACAAAATGTGATCCTAGACCAGGAAAAATTAGTTATGACATTATTTGGGTGACTGATCAAATTTTTTTCACAATGCCTTTATTTTTATGTGGTGCTGAGTGAGGATGGAACCCAGGTCCCGCCCGTGCTAGGTGAGCGCTCTACCGCTGAGCCACAATCTCAGCCCCAATGACTGATCAAATTTAAATGAAACAATATATTAATGTTAAATTTACCAAGTTTTGATCACTGTATTATGCTGTATATGTGAACACCTGGGTCCTTAAAAATGCATGCTGAACTAGTTAGAAAAGTCAGACACTGGTGTCTTCCCACCTCTCAACAACTCCCTGCTCAGGAGAAGACTTGACTTGGAGCCTTTTTCTGAGCACAGTGTGCTCCACTATTACCACACAGGTCTGGCAGGCAAACCAGATCCAGGTACAAAGACAGGCAGGGCTGGGCACCCTAGGGTCCCTGCCCTGTCCAGCACAGACTGCGCATCCTACAGACTTCAAAGAACTTAGGCTAAGCTAGTTAGGGAGAATTTCTTAGAAGATGGATAGGATGTAACTAGATGGGGAGGAAAGAAAAAAGCCTTTGGGGGAAGGAGAAACATAGTTAAGGGGAACAGGGGTGGACAGGAAAAGGTGGCCTGGGGACATCTTATTGCATCCCAACTTCGAATAACATAGCTCTGCTTGGCTCAGGCTGCAGAATAAACCAGAGTGACTAATATGTCTGCAGCACAGGAAGTGCTTGCAAGAGGATGGGGCAGTGAGCCCAAGAGCCTGGCCGTTCTGTAAGACACCAGGGAGCCACTGTAATCTAAGTTAAGAAGATCCGGGGCTAGGGATGTGGCTCAAGCGGTAGCACGCTCGCCTGGCATGCGCGGGGTGCTGGGTTTGATCCTCAGCACCACATAAAAATAAAATAAAGATGTTGTGTCCACTGAAAACTAAAAAATAAATATTTTAAAATTCTCTCTCTCTCTCTCTCTCAAAAAAAAGAAGAAGATCCTACCACATAACACCACAGCAGCTGCGGCCAGTAGGGAGGGAGGACACAGTAGTTACCTGGCATGATTCAGGAGCTCCCATGCCATAGAATAGAAGCAGTAAACACCTTCACAGGGCCCTCCCACCCACCCTCCATGCCTTATGCTTCACATCACCCTAAACCAAAATTCAGCCCAAGCTTGTGACTGCACAGGTCTGGCCCAAGAATCTTCATTACTGGGAGAATAAGACCCACAAAACACTGCACCCAGAATACTGTCCCCTCCACAACAGCAACACCTGAACTCAGCTCCATAACAGGACTAGAGGAGACTTTTCCCTATTTGAGATACTAAATTATTTATTTAAACACACTGAAAAAAAAAAACAACAATGTGTATTCTGCTAAATGAACTGATAGGCAATTAAAAAAATTCCCGTTTAACTTTATATAAAAGAACAAGAATTTTCTAAAATTTTGCCAGTCACTAATGGAATTCCTCACAGAGAAATTTGAGGATTGAATTATAAAACCTGGACTCTTGACAGAAAAAACAGTTGGGTGTCCCTGCACTGTGCCTGCAGGACACTAACACATACCCCTTGATTCTGGCTCCTCCTGTATTTCTGGATCCTGGTTTGTTCACCAGAGCTCATGTGGCCACGGGGACAGCAGACTTGGAATCTGTGGTCAGCTGCTTCAGAAAGCCAACGGTGAAGCCAGAAAGTGAAAAGCAGCCTTGTGTATGGCACACGCTCATTCAAATGTTCTCTAAATGAGTCATCTGCACACTCCTCCCCTTTCCAGGTAAACACTACACACATACACACACACACACACACACACAAAATTTGCTGTAACAACCTATAAGGATTTCAGCCCAGAACTCACCAAAATCCTCCAGGCCACCTCAGCCAACATATCCCAGCACACAGTCTGGGCAGAAGGACTCTGTGTGTGCTGCAATTGTGCTTGAACTATTTTTAAATGTACCATTACTACCTGTCTCTCTACATCGTTTCATGTTATTAATTGAAAATGTCTTCTAAGAAAATGTAAATGCCTGTGAAGAACATAAATAAGCTTAAGAAGCCTACATAAGAACATGGACTAGAACAAATGTGGGGGGAAGAGCCTTTTGAGAAAGATGAATATATAAAACACAGGCTGTGTGTCCCAACCTACTATGCAGGCAATTTTGTGGACAGGAAAATAAAGAAAAAGCATGAAAGTTCCTGACACACATTGATGGTCAGAATAAAAATAAAGAGCCCCAAATACTCCATATCCAAGTCTTTAAAAGAAGTGTTAAAGCCCAGAGAACCCTGGTTTAGTGCATCTATCCTCACCTTTCTTCCTCCATGGCCCCCTTCCTGTGAGCTACCCCACACCATGTCCCCAATGTAAAATTTATGCTCTATGTCACGATGAGTGCCCCCAGCTCCTGCCTCCTCCTCTCTCCAAAGTGGCTTCAGTGGAACCTGCCTATGGCATAAAATGCCCTTTAGAATAAAGAAGATATTTGAAGCCAAGTGAAATGGCAGGGAGATCTACCTGCAGATAGATGGGATTTGCAATAACTCAAGTGAGAAGTCTTTTTCTCACAGGCACAAAGATAGTTTCAGTGGTTCACAATCCTTCTGCATTAAGTACAGGATTTCTAGAATGTGCTGACAAGTGAAGTTCTTGTCAGAGACATTCCATAGCAAAGCCCAGCCCTGCTGAGGCCTGGGACCATGCTCACTGGGTGGGTGATAGCAGTTCCCAGGACTTACCCAGCATGGTGTGACTCTGTATGATCACACCCTGAGAGCTGTACAGAATCCAGGCTGGAATGAAAAACCAGTGTCTCTTTTCTCCCTATACCTCTGTGGAATGTGGTGGACAGTCAATAAAACTAGTTAACAGGGGTTGTGGCTCAGTGGTAGAGTGCTTGCCTAGCATGTCTGAGGCACTGAGTTGGATTCTCAGCACTACATATAAATAAATAAAATAAAGGTCCATTGGGAAAAGAAAATCTAGTTAACAATAAGGAGTGGCTTCCTCTGTTACCTAAAAGCAAGGTCTCCGGAGCCAGACTGGAGCCTGGTTCTACTGCTTACTGGTTGTGTGATCTTAGGTTACTTAACCTCTCTGTGACTCAGATGTAGGGAGTACTTGCCTTTACAGGTGGCTATGAGGATTGGGTGCCTGTCACAGAGCAAATGAACATGTTTGTTCACAGAATCTCCAACATCTATGTCAGAAGGCACCACCAAGAGGAGAGGAGGTGGGAAGACACCATGGTCCCATTCTTTGGTAGTCCAGAAGATATAAAGGGAATATTGCCTTAGTGGGGCACTTGAGATCTGAAAGGGACACCTTGACAACAGGCTTTCTTAAAAAAAAAAAAAGTTCTGTGTGTCTTTTTTTTGAGGTGGAGTCTCACCATGTTGCCCAAGCTGGCCTCCAACTTATGATCCTCCTTTCTCAGCCTCCCACACAGCTGGTATCACAGATGCACCACTGCACCTGGCAAAAGAAACACTCCAAATGAAGCACAAAAGTAAGGGTAGCCCCTGACTCGACAACCATCCTCTGAAGAGGCTTAAAATGGACTAAAAGGCCTTCTGGAGCTCCTCAGGTACCCTCTTTTCAGGTACCCTCTGCCTCTGTGTTCTCAGTCTACAACCAGCTGCCACGCCTGTTCCCTGCTTCAGATCTCTGTTCCCACCACTTCCTCTGTGTGGAGAATTCCTCATGCCTCCTCTCAATGTCCTGTCAGCACGCTGCAGCCCATGCCATCTCCAAACCCCTCAAGGATGGGAGCAGGTCTTAGCTTTTTTTTTGTCAAGGTGGCATCTAGCACCTTATTTGGCACCCAAGTCCTTTACAACCCTAATAGTCCACATTTCTTACATTTGGGGGACAACATACTGACTTTGTAGTCTGTCCTTTTAGAGCTAATGAGAAAGATACATATTGAACAGATGTAGTGGTTCTCAAAGGGAGGTGAGTAGGTTCCCCAAGAGATATTTGGTAATGTCTGAGACATTTTTGGTTGTCACATGCAGGGGTTGCTACTGGTGTCTAGTGGGTAGAAGCCAAATAATCGTTAAACACCTTATAACACACAGGAGAGTCCCCTGCTGGCCCCCTGCAATAAAATCATCATCATCATCATCATCATCATCATCATCATCATCATCTAGTCGATAATGCCAATGGCGCCAAGCTGAAAAACTAGGTAATTTCCTAGCATTGAAGTAATCTAAAAGAGGCTCACTACCTCTCTCTATGCTTACAATAATAACTCATAAGGAAAGAGTAACACTTATAATTAACATTTAAAATAATGACTCTCCTCATAGTCATATAGTATTAGGCAAAAAAATTCTGTAAAAAATCAACAGGTAACCTTAAACTACCAGGACTGGAAATCTCTTCCTCACCAGTTATGGATAGACTCTCTTACCCTGCTTCTCTGCTGTTCAGACACTATACCTTAGCCGCCCCCCCCCCACCCCAAGGTTAACCATCCACTGCACAGCAAAGGAAACCTTCACAGAGGCCAACCCAGAAGAACATAGCCAAGACACAACTTACATATGCATGAAATGACTGCCAAATCATTTTCAAATTCATATTTTTAATGCCATCAATGGCCATAAAATAATCTGAAGCTCCAGATACTGCTTTGGACATAAAAAACAATTAAGAAAGAAAATCAGAATTGTTCAGATAACCAAAAATGAAATGAGGTAGTCATGGATAAAGAGTAATCAGAAAGTGTGCACATCTTGTGGGAGGGAAGCCCGAACTGGATGGAAAAAGGCAGGCAGGAATGGAGGAAGAGCAGAGGAGTGTTGGGAACCTGCTCACCACAAGAATTTGTAGAAGGCACTTCATAGGCTCACTCTGTTTACAAAATGAACATACTCCCTTCCTTTCAGGGTTCCTGTGAATACATCAAGTGCTGAGCACAAGAGTCAGGAGGCCAGTTCACTACCTACAGCTTTAGGACCCAAGCCAAATAAAGCCAGTGACTTGGACACAGGTCTGTCACCTGGAAATTGCAGTCTTATTCCACCCTCTGCCCTTTCAAGGTCCACGTGAGGCACTGCAGGTGAAAACACAAGAAGGGGTTAGCTAAAGGAGAGAGGTGATGATGTCTACCAAAGCCACCTGGTTTGGACACATGCTTATGTGAAAATCACACTGACCTTGTTGGTTGGGTTAAAGTTCTTTACAGTATGTGCTCTACAAAGTGGGATAAAAATTAGGGACATTGTTTAAATAAGAAGAAGAAAAAAAAAAAGGGAAATGCTTAACCTAATTCAGAAAACAAGTCACTAAGCACTCGGGTGAGGTTCTTCCCCAGACCCCTGAATGTACATACTATAATAATGAGGATGATGACATCACCCCCAGAGAAAGCCTAACTTGTGCCTGACACTGATTCAGTTTCCTTATAGACATTCCTTATAATCCCCACAGCCAGAAGAGAGAAATTGCTATCTCTATCTCACTGGGGAAGAAACTGAAACTTTGAGAAATATGTAAGTTGCTCAAGGGCACTATGTGACAAAAGCAGAAATGGAAGCCTCAACTGGTTCCACAGCCAGGGATTCTGCTATTTTTAACCTCTTGTAAAACTCCTTCAACACAACTTCATCGTCATGCAAATATTATACTAATTGCAAAGAATTTTAAGCAGATCATTAAAGCAGTAGAGGCTTGATAGGCCCCCAAAGGGCAACACTTGACTAACAGAAGTATTTAACAGTCTAAAAAAATGCATTTGATGAAATTAGCTATGATTCAGCTTGTCCCCTAATTCAGACAACTCCCTCTTGCCCTGATTTTACTCCAAATTAATAAAGTTTTATTATAAATAAGGCACTAGATCATCATTATGGAAAATGTTACCAAATAGACCACCATTTAGAAAATCTGAAATTGTTTAAAAAATAAAAACCCTGAACCAGCCAGCATGCTAATATTGTGTGCACTACTTTCCCCCATGGGGACTAGCCTGGGACAGAAAAAAAGTAGTGTTCTTTCTTTGCCTGGGCTGGCCCTCAACAGGCAAGAAAGGTCATTAGCATTTTTGAAGCATGAGCTGGGTGAAGGCCCAGAGACAGGTGCCTTCATTCCTGTGTCCCAGCTCCAACTGAGCCATCACTTCATTTTCTTATTTTACCAGGAGTTGATCACTGCGTGAAAGGTTATTGAAGAACGGATCATCGTGTATCAATTGATAAAGAGAAATACATCTTTGTAAAGGAGAGATAAGGAGGTCTCCACTATCAAGTAACTGACTATATCATAACAGCTCGACAGCCTAATTTCACATGCCTCCCAGTGGGATGTCATATGAAATATATAGCATTATGATTATTATTATGATTATGGAGTGTTCTTGCCATAAAACTGCTCCTCTAGACCAAACTAAGGAAAACACAGGGATCAGAGGAACAACTCAAACACCACAATAAGGAAAACTTCCAGACAATTCTAGAATGTGGGACATTCTATTCAACCACCAGCTTAGACTCTTTCAAAAGTCAAAGTCCTTAAAAAACAAAACACAAGTGTGAGTGGGAAGCTGGAGGTATAGCCCCAGGGCAGGGCGCTTGACTAATAGGTGTGAGGCCCTGGGTTTGATCCCAGCACCACATAAAAATAAAATAAAGATGTTGTGTCCACTGAAA
>NW_025999941.1:10424643-10516515 GCF_001458135.2 Marmota marmota marmota | reverse complement strand
AAAAAAAAAAAAAAAAAGTACCAAATAAAATGTATGCAGCTTCTAGACCTGCTTTTAAAAACTCCAGTTATGAAAGATTCGTGACATTTGGGGGAAATGTAAATATTCAATGGATATCAGATGATATTATGGAGTTATTAAATAATAATTCTTATAGGTGGTCATGTAGGAGATTATCCTAATTCTTAAGAAACTTAGCTAAAGTATTTAGGAATAAAGTTGTGGTACTGACTGCAACTTTCCTTCAAATTAATTGCTCAGTTAAAAAAGACAGAGAGAGAGAGAGAGAGCGCAAATAGTAGAGGGCAAATAAACAGGCATTCTATGCATTAATTCTTAACTTAGATCTAAGTGTTTGACACGTTTTAAGATAAAAACTGAAATGGGGTGTATAGTGGTGAGGGTAGAAAAGACTGTGCCAACATGGGCTATGTGTTCACAGAGCACATACGGAAGTCAGCTCAGCATGAGAGGAAACTCTGGACACTCTTGAGCTTAAGCTATCAAAGCTGGGTGGACTGGTTTGTGATTTTACTTTGGGCCACAAGAAGGAAGCTGTCACTTCTCAATGCTAATACTGCTCAGTATAACTTAGATATATTTCTCCCTGCCAGTCCCCATATCTGTAACAAAATAGGCAGGCAGATTTATCCAAGTTCTCAAAACACTTATTTTGTTAAAAGTCATTTCTGTCTACACTTCAGTCCTGACTCTGCATAGCAAAGCAAGCCTGAGTTTGCTTTGCGCTCACAGTCCTTAGAATAAACACCCCCAAATGCCAACACACACATTGGCCAGTGCTGACCTTTGGCTGACAGCTGGGTGACTATCCTGCACTAAGTTTCCTGAGCTCCAGGATTGTTCAGCTCTGTTCCGCTGCGACTCTGGTCTGAATGACTTGAGTCAGAGGCTACAGACAAAGTCACCAGAACATGAGGTGCTGCTCAACAGGCAAATCATGACCAAACCCTCATGGTTAAAGTGCTTCTTTCCTTGCAACCAGTCATTTTGATGGGAGCCCAGAAAACTCATAGTAGGAGTACCTCTATAAGCTGGCTTCTGAGTTTCCTTGGCTTTCTTTAGCTGGAGCCTCTGGAAAACCCACCAACTTAATTAAAAAGGTGATGCTGACACTAGGACATGATGGTAGATGGTGGCCTGCAATAGTCTGGATGTTCAAGTAGCTTGAAGAACAGGTTAGATACAGGACCTGTCATACACACTCTCAACTGCCTGGACCAAGAATCTGTAAAACACCACACATAAAACAAGAAGTCCATCAGAGTGCCATGGTGAGTAATCCTTGTGAGAACCAAAATCCTCCCCAGGGACATCAAGAGGTGTGAGACATCTTATTCTAGGACAAAAACAGAGCAACTGATAAGCAGAGAAAAAAGTAATTTTTGAGTAAAAAAAAAAAAAAGAGCATAAACACATTATTCTGATGATTCACTGAAATCATGGAGGTGAAGTTGGAAAATTACCTCAGTTTGTCTGGCACAGAAGTGGGTCCATCATGCTACAGAATATGCTCATCTAGCAGGAAAACTGAACAGTTTCTGCAGTGAGCACTGAGGAAGTACCTAAGAGAAGCATTAAGTCTGCTGCCGAAGGGCATGCAAATACCAGGAAAGGGAAAGACTGACCTCAAAGAAGATGGGGACTGTTAATTCAAATTGCTCAGAACACACTGCTTGAAGAAGATGGTGATGAAGCAGCCTCATCATAACAAATGCCCTCCCTCCCTCAAGGACTGCCATGTGGAACCTCTCATCTGGGAGCCTGGTCCTCCACCTCCAGCAGCTCTGTAACTAGGACAACAGAGCCCAACAGCTGGCAGATGCATTTCCTTGAGAGTACCTTACTCCCCTTTCTTCTTCTCCTGTGAAGTCTATTCCAAAATTTAAAAAGGTAGCCTCTTAGGGATTTCCTCTTCTTTCCAGCAGTTCAAAAAGGAAAAGCCCCACAGTTCTATTTCAACAGAACCAAGGAATTTGAGCCATAAGAAAGGCACTTACCTGACTGGGTCCCAGCCAGTGGGTCTTCTCCTTAACTTCACAGTCCCATCACCTTGGTCTGTTTTGTCTACTTCTATGAAAGGTGATGAGGATCTTACTCTCATCTCTATTTCTGTGTTCAGAACAGATCCAGCTTTGGCCTTTCCAATTCTACTCCCCATTACTACTACCGACATCATTCCAGGACTATCTGCCATTTCCACAAACCCCCTTTCACATCAAGCCTTCCACTGAGCGAGAGACTACTTTCTCATCCAGTCTTTTCACAGAGGAAAAAAAAAAAAAAAAACAACCACAGTGGGATTTGCACATGTGCTCACAATGAAGATTAAGTAAAGAGGTGAGAGTGTCCCTGAAGACTCTCAGGGCCAGCATCACCACTATGGCACACTTCTCAGCTGTGAGGAACTCTGCCCTGTCATAATCACATTTTCCTTTCTGAATCACAAGTGCCAAACCCTAGGGGATAAAGCAGGCCATCAACCTCAATAAAAACCATGAAAAGGGCCAGAAGTAGGCTATGAAATCTCAGGTTAGGGAACAAAATAAAAATTAAACCAGAGCTGGAGATATAGCTCAGTGATACAGCATGCCTGAGACCCTGGGTTTGATTCCCAAAACCACAAAAACAATAAAATTAAACTTACAGTTCCTGAGAGAGAAAGGAAGGCTGGAGGGAGGAGAGAAAAGTGGGAGGAGAGTGAAACCCCACTCAGAATGTCTTAAAAACATACACATATAGTACAGCAACTGATTTTGGCTAAGTTGTCACAAATTATTATTGTGGAAACAAGTGAGTATTTGTTCAGCAGAAAAAAAAAGGAAGGCAAGCAGGACCTAAGAACAGAAGAAAAAATGGCAAACAAAGACAGTTGGGCACTTGTTGCAGGACTTGTCAAGGCCAGGCAACCAGAGGAAAACAGTGTCCAAGATCAGAGACTCTCCAGGGTCACCTGAAACTTGGAAGAATTCACCCAAAGAAATCTCTCTATCTTAACAAGCAAGGTGGCCCGTCAGCAAGGGGACCCTAAAAGACCTCTGGATGAGACCACCCCAGGAACCAGCTGAGGAGCACATACTCTACTGGAACTTCTGGTTCTGCCCACACAAGCACAGTGGGGAAGTTTTGAGAACAAGTCATTTTTGAATTAATGCCTCTGAACAGTTAACTTATAATCTTTCCTTCCTCCAAAACACGTTAAAGGGGCATTTCTAGACCTATGTGCCACATACAGGTTCTTGTTATCCTTATTGTTAAAATATGTATTAAAAAATCAACACACCCGCCTCGCGGTAGTCCACATGATCCTCACCCTCTCATCTCATAACCCACAGGCCTATCAGGGCCATCTGGGACTTCCTTCTTCATTACAAAACTCCCAAGGAAGTGACCCTGGTGACTTAACTCAGGGATTCTGAGACCTCCACAGACCCTCTTAGCCTATTTCTCCGTCAAGCCATTAGATTGCCTGAGTATTTATGAATACTTAAAATATAAATAATAAAAATGGGTTGGGAAGGGAATAGCCAGGGTAAGCTTCATATGCGGCTTCGTTAGGAAAGCTTGGGACAGAGATGGAACAGGTGACCTGTTTGGGGAAGAAAAGGAGAGGAAGGAGATGTGGGAGAAGGCGGCAAGGGAAAATAATGCTGAGGGAGAAGGACCAGAGGGCGGGGAGAAGGGGGTGGTCCTGGGAAAATATTCCATCTACCGCAAAGGATGCAAGGTAGCAGGATTCAAATACCAACAGATAGCAAATCTTTTAAGAGCGAAGAAGGTGCCAAAGAGAGCTCAGCATCAAACTAGGGATTTAGGGATGTGGACTTAGAGCGTGGAGGATAGGCTAAGAAGGGTTCTTGAGAGCAGGCAGAGGTGCCACCCAGAAGGGGTCATGACTCCGGGATGGAAAGTGGGGTAACCTTAATTTGCGATGACATGGTGGGAGCGGGGCGAGTTTTAGGTTGGCATCTCAGAAAATGGGACGTGTAGTAAGGTGGAGAGGGGCAGGGTCACTCTTAATTAGAGGCTGCAGCGACAAGGGCTCGGGATCGTGTGGTCAGGGACCCGGGTTCGCCTTCGTCTGGGAATGCCCAGCTTGGACTGGGGGAGAAAGGAACCTCTACCACAGGGCCCTGGTCCCCAGGCCTTAACTCTTCAGGCAGGAGGGTCCTCGCGGCCGCGCTGGGCCGGGGGTTTGTGGCACTGAGGAGGGGCTAAGGTCCCGGACTCACGCATTAATGTGCTGAAGGCCACGACGCCGAGCAGCCCCTGCAGGAAGATGCCGAAACTGTGCATGAGCGCGCCGCTCTCACAGCGGCCCGCCCCGGACGCGGCAGTGGAGGACGGCCCGCCCGGCAGTCCGCGGCTCGCGTTCCCGGCGGGGCCCTGCATGGCGGCCTGGCGGGAGGGCGTGGGGCGCCGGCCCGCCCAGCCTCGCTGCTGCGGGGACCGCACCGCCGAGCCCGGAGGCCGGAGCCCGAGCCGGGAGCCGGTTCCTCCGCCGGCGGCCGACTCGGCGCCGCGCGTAACCCGACGTCTGAGATCGCAGCGCCTGATTGGCCTGGCCTGGCGTAGGGGTGGGCCCCGGCGATTCTGCTCTCCCCCCGAGGGGCGGGGCTCCTGCCCGGGCGAAGGGCGGGCCGGTGGGTCTCCACCCGCAGGTAGACCGACCAGGTGAGCCTCGCAGCGCAGACCGGAGTGAGACTCGGGGACTCTGAGCTTCAGGTAAGCAGGGCAGTAGCAAGACCAGTCTGTGATTAAATTCTTTTTCCCTCCGTCATAAATCTCTTATGTCCTGGAGAATTTATTAAAAATAAATTTGTGGATTCCATCCTCGCAAATTCCGTCTCAGTACTTTACGGGTGGGGGCTCAATAATCTGCCGCTGGATTTCGTTGAAGCAGCCTGGATTATTCTGAACGTGGTTGAGGAAAAATCTTGGGACATCACAGGAGCTTCTTCCTTCCAAGTCAGATATCGGGCGTCTTTCCTCTCCTTCCCTGGTCAAAACTCCAGGGAATTTGATTAATCAGAACCCCGAGTTTATTTCCCCCCCCCCATAAATATTTTTTTTTTCTTTTCTTGAGACGGGGATCTTGCTGTATTGCCCAGGTTTAAGCCATCCACCTGTGCCTCAGCCTCCGGAGAGCCCTCCTCTGCACCTGGCTCCCCATAAACATAATTTAAATGGTCATTTTAATCCAAGCACTTTCGTGTAGAAATATACCAGGTTTAGACTGAAAGCTGTGTGCATAATATTCCCACTTTGCTTACATTGAAGGTCATATTGAATGTGATTCATAAAAGGCGGCCAAACCAGGCTTCTTGGCTCATACCTGTAATTGCTACTGGGGAGGCTGAGGCAGGAGGATCACAAGTTTAAGAGCAACCTCAGCAAGACCCTGCCACAAAATAAACAGGGTTGGGGTGTAGCCCACTGGTAGAGGAGCGCTTGCCTATTTTATGGGAGGGCCTAAATTCAATCCCCACTAGCACAAAAAAAGAAAAAAAAAAATCAACACACACACACACACACACACAATCTCTACCTCTACTAGGGTCCTTAGTCCTCTCCAGTTTCTCCGATTTTCACCTCTTCGGAGAAATGGTGCTTCAAGAGCCCTGACTTTTCTGCTGCATAGTGACAGTGTATGTGTTATATGAGTCCAGTTGGCAGTGGGCTACATTTGAAAACAGTATATTCTATCTCTAGGGAAAAATTTCCCTATAATTTAGCTCCCAAGAAACCCCAATTACATTCCGGGGTTAAATCTATCCAAATGCTTTCTTCATTAACTGGAATATTAACCTGATTATCCATATAGCAAAAATGCAATTCTCCACACTTTTCTTACAATACACTTTCACATCTCTGTGCTTTTGTGCAGCATTCTAGCTGCATGGATGCTGTTCCCTTTTTCCTCCTCCATGAACTGTTGTTCATGCTTCAAGGCCCACCTGACCTCCCCCACTGTACTCCCACATTTCTTTGAGTGTACTGTTTCACTAGAATTTAAGGCAGCTTAATTACATGGCTATAAATACATCTTTCTCCTACAGCTGAGTGTTGGCCTCCTGAAGACAGGAACTGGTTTTTATTCACTCGTGAATCCAACAGAGTGTCTGACATAGAACATGCAACAAAATTTTTTTAAATTTAAACTGAGTTTTAATTTATAAAAATTCTCCACAAATATTGACCATAAGCAAATACAGAAAATCTGGTTAAGAAAATAAATGGATACGGGAAAATTAAAATTGCATCACTGCCTTAAGTCCAAGAGGGATCTTATGAGGACACACAACGATTAACAGTACTAGTTCAGAGGGAACTGAACAAGAGGATGTGTCTTAAAGCCGAGGAGAGTGTGACTGGCATAAGGAGACTTAGTTTCCTGAACACACAGACAGCTCAAGAAAAATTGCACATAAGGCTGAAAACTGAAGTTTGGACACAGCACTGTTCTGCACATTCAAATGTGGACAAATCCTTAATGCCCCAAGAGAACAAGAACTCATTTTAGGGATCAGGAGCAGAATCCCCAGTGCTAGAAGCAAGGCCACTGTGGGGAATTCTTCTCTTCCTACCTTTCCTGAGCTGAAATTTTAAAAAGCATATAAATATGGAGGTGAAAGGACAAGACAGCCAGAAGGGGGAGAATTCTGGAATTTTATTAAGGTAGGAAGGAACTTTCTCCACCTCTCAGAATTGATTCTGAGGCCCCACTGGAAAGAGTTTTGATGGATGGACTCTTGTCAAAATGTCCTCCTTACTGTCGAATCAGTACAAATGAAATTAAAAGTTAAACAAAGCTTAAGACCTATTTCCTTTAATTTTCTCAAACCATTTAAAACTGTCATAATATGCCACAAGTTTATACAAACTTATTTACCAAAAAGAAAAACATAAATATTCATCCAAAATACTTAAAAAATATTTTGAAGTATACCATCAAACTGGATGGGAGTTTAATAGGTTTCCTGATGCATATTTCCCCTTAAGTGTTCTTTATCTTCAATGCATAACTTTTGAAATTAAGAGGAGAAACAGAAAGCAATAAGTACTTAAGTTTGTTCCAAACAAGCAGCTTAAAAAAAAAAAAAAAAGGCAAGATACATTAAACAAAGTGCATCAGTTCCATTGAGTTAGAATTAGAAAGAGGCCTAAGGACAGTGCTGTAACCAGCCGGGAGTCCCTCTCTGACAGGCCTCTGATTGTCTTTAGAAATACTTGAAAAAAGGAAGAAGGGGAGCAGGGGAGAGGAAAAGAAATGAGCACTTAAAATCTCAAGAGAAACATTCATTCAAACTAACTTTCACCAGGATCCTTGCAAAGGAGTTAAGTGACCACACAGCTTTAATTTTGTACTTTGTAATCTCCCTCAATCATATGCTTTATGACTTGATTTGCCCCCAAAGCATCCTTTCAACACTATCTGGCCACCTTCATTCTGCCAAGCTAGGCAAGCAGTTAGAACCAACCATGCAGAAGCCTATAGGCCTGAATATTCACACATCCTGAGAACAGGCACCCCCATCCCATCAGCAATGGTGGCACCATTTTACTAGTTAGCATCCTCTTTTAACCCCATGGCTCAGGTCTAAGCTTTACTGCTGGTGTTGAAGATTTGCCCAGCAAGGCTGGGGCTTGTTTCTCTTTTACAACATTCTTTTGTGATAGGCCATTGCACCAGGACAGAGCAGTCAGAAAAAGCATAAGGGGAGAGAATTTTAGGCCTACTTCTCATCCCCTCAACCCTCTATTCCCGGTTTTGCTGCTCTTGTAAAAATCTGACTTCTTAAACATTGTAGCCAAGATAATCAATATGCACTTTTTAAAAAGTGCACTACCACTATCTTCTATACCTCACCACTAAGGCTGCTTCCAGAAACAGTACTTGGTCTGAGACAAGTACTAAGGAAAAACGCCCTAAGAGAGTGGGCTTAAAACCACATCCATTTGGACTGAGCTTTGAGTTTAGAACTCTGCACCAAAATTCCAAATCCATTAGGTACCTTATTTGGATAAATTCAAATTTCCTAAAGATGCACATTCTCACACAAGGATGTCATTAAAATTTACTAGTAAAATATTTAGAGTGAATAAAGTCTAGGAAGAAAATTATAGTGGCAGGAAAGTGACATTTCTTTTTGGTTTTGCAAAAACTGATTTCTTTTTTGTCCTACAGTTTCTAAACCAGCACCATGGATGACAACCCAGCTACTTACAATAAGACTCAGGACTAAAAATACTTAAAATTTAACAAGGGAGTACCTGGTCCTCACCAAGATTTATACTTCACTTTCATTAGTGGTGCCTTTTTCTTCATCTTCATAAGTAAACAGAATACTTTTCAACTTGTATGCATGCTCATACATGGAACATCCCTAATACATAGGACCAGAGTTCAAACCTAAAGCTTCCATAGAAATCAATCAAACCAGTAAAGGGGTGTCTTAAATGTAAGTCTTTGGTGATAGGTGCCAAGTAAATGTAAGTGCTAGGGACAGTTTTTACAATGTCCCAATCTAGATTTCCTAATGTTCTGTGTCCTTTGGAAAGAGTTGTTGGCTTGAGAAAGGAATAGTTCTGAGTCCTACCTTATCTAGGGCCTCCTAGAGCTTTTAAAATGTATTCAGTACCACCTTAGTGAATGGATTGGTTCTACAAAGCAAGTAAAATGTATTCATGAAGAAGCTTTGGTTCAATGTCCTCTGTTTCACAGTGAGAATAATTTTACTTTCAGGAAAAAAGACATAAAAACCAAATTCTGAATGGCTTTCTATGTCTGTCTGTATCCTAATTCAAAAAATATTTACCAAGATCACTGTTTCCAGAGGTTGGTAAATACCCTTTTTGACCTCATAAATTTATGTCATAGATGCCAGGAGCCACCCACATTGCTAAAATTAGGGTAAAAAGCCCCCATTAAGGCATTCCCTGCATTAGCCCCTTCAAACTGCTTCAATGAGAAAGATGGTTCACAAATAAAAAAAGTAGCTTAGTCCTCAGAAGCACACAAAATATAGTTAAAATGTCAGAACAAATATGCATGTGAAGTAAAAGATCTCCCTAACACATTGACATAGTAGTTATATCCTAATATTGGTAGGCCAACTTTTCCAGTTAAGGAGGATGATATTCAAATTTTATACTTAAAAAAAATGCCCTGTGCCAAATTCTCAATTATTCTCTCATATATAGTATCTGGGACTAGGGGCTAGGGACTATAAATCTTTTTTAAAGTGATTGTCTATATCCCAGTAGAAGGGAAGACATATTAAGGGAAAACCTACTCATTGTTCAATTTAAAAGCCAGTCTTTCTCTAGGAGAAAGCTAAGCCTGAATAATCATGGTGTAAACAGACAAGCCTGTTGTTCCCCAAACCTACCCAGATCAGAAACCACGCTGGGCAGTGTGTTTTCACCTTTCAGGGGATTTAGATCCCCATCTGTGAAGAGAGGTGGTCCTAAATTCTGTGATTTCTTAAGAAGTCAAGAAGACAGGCAAAATAACATATTCATTATTGTTACATTTGGAAAATGTCCTCTTATATTTCATTTTCCAAGACAATGATGTGAGGCCCTAAACATTAATTCCAGAAGTTTTGTGTTCCATTGCTCTTCCTCAAGGAACCCTGTCATGCCTTATTGCCTTGACTGCTGAGCTCTTGGGAAACGTTATTAAATAAGATAACCATCCCCTTAAAACCACCTGCTTAGATGCTAATTGTTTGCTAGCATCATATATATGCTTCTCTTCTATGGATATACAATTAAACAAAATTTTAAAAATTGGATCTCTGAACAAAGTTCAAATACATTAACTTTTACTTAAATGGAGCTTCTTTCCAAATATGTTAGTAACCTAAGCAAAGTTAATGCTTTTATCATTTGGTTGGAGAACTTGAGTTCTGGTGGCTCATGAATTATCCATTGAAAAGAGGATCCAGGCTGGACTATTTGCAAAACTACACAAAAAGAGAGGGTGTTGGGTAGAGAAAAGGAAAAAACAAAAATCACAATCAGTTTAAATTTGTAATAATATTACCTTATATTTGTATAGTTGTTCAGAATTTACCCAGTTAGCAGTTTTAAAACATTTTCATAATTCTCAAGGAGGAATGATTAGGTTATAAATTTGCAGGTGACTAGGACAATTCAAACATAAATAAATAAATAAATAAACAGAAAAGCAAACCACATAAGGGAGGCAATCTGTGTATGTCTTTCCTCATTCTCTGTGTCTAGAACAGTATAAAGAAGTGCTGTTACTCTACAATAGCTAGCAATGCAATCAGAAGCGAAAATTCATCTGGAATTTCATGTCAATGTGAACTGAGTCCAAAGAAACACCTAAAAGAATACTGAGTGTTAAGTGAGAATCCTCAGACTGTAAAGTACATTCAATTTAAAGGTTTAGGCAAAGAAAAGCATATATGTGGCTAGGCAAAGGGATTTCCAGACTCCTTAACTACCTCTCAATCTTTATCCTATCACTGAGGACACTCCAGCAGGAACTCCATGCTCTGTGTCACCCCCCAAATCACATTTTTTCTTTGTGCTTCTACACTATTTACCTGGAGATACCTAGAAAGCATGGAAAATGGGCTTTACAGAGGATTCAAAGGAACATCTACTGATTCACACAAAGGACTCTAGGAATGAAACAGAGGTAGACAAACAAATCTAGAGAAAAGTAAATACAAAATAAAAGCCATTTCCATCCCTCTGAGACCTAATAGGGAGACAGCAATTAAACTGAAATACCAACAATGCTTGTAAGCCTACTTAAACACAGGTATCCAGAACTGGGTCAAGATAAAAAACAATGACAGCAGAGTTCTTAGGGCAGGTCAGTTAAGAAACTGGTTTAAGTGTCCATACAATGTTTCTAAGAAAGCAAACAGTGATTTTTTTCTCCCTCCAACTTCTGTCATAGTATTAGTGTTCACAAAGCTTAAAAATGACATCATACAAAAAAACCTCATTCATGACTGTAAGCTCAATTATCAACAGAGGTAGTAAACAAAGGAACTCTTAAGAATAGATTTTAAAAATGGATCAAAGTGTGACTATACATTCAAAACCCTAGAGCCACATAATCATCCCCAAAAAGAATTGTTTTAATTTTAAAAAGCTTAAAAACACAATGACAATGAAGCACTGATGTGCCTTAGGCAGAGTCCCAAATCAGTGCTGACTTAAAGCTATGTCCTCTCTTTCCAAGAAAGAGAAAGCAGAGAACAAAGTTCAATCTACAGTGGGAAGGAAAAAAAACAGAATGAAAAGAAACAATCACATCAGTGCCATCCAGCTGCCCAGATAATTCTTTGTTTTCAGGCTACACCACTGGAAATGCTTGTTCTTCTTATGAGTTTTTTCCTCACAACCTTTATTTTTTTAAAAACTGTAATCTGCTGAACATGAAATGTCCACATTTCCAATGGCAGGAGAGCCATTTTTGTGCCGTTTTTGCTTCCTTGGTATGGGTCCTCCTTCCCTGAAAGTGCAAAGAGAGCAAGCCGACACCTGCAGGGCCCAGAGCCCCAGGACTATTTCAGCTCTACTTCAAGAGCAGGGCGAAGGATTTGCTGCATTTGTGCTTCAAAGATCCAGCTTACTTTGGTTGTCCTTCTCAGTTGGCAAACTGCTCATAAAAAGCAAACTTGATCCTTTCTATGTGATGGCAAAGCTTGATGGCAGGGCCCAATTTTAAGTCCATGCACTCTTGAACAGTGGGAAGGGTAAGGAGCAACAGGGCCTGCCCATCAATTTCCTGTTAAGGCATAAAAATGCAAATTATCTATGATGTGCACATGAATGGCAGCTTGAGCATGACAGCCCCAATTCATTTTGGTTCTATCAAAACCAGAGTCTCTTTGTGCTTTCCCTTCATTACCTTTCCCTTTACACAAGTGTCACACATCTCCTTTTAAGTGGCTCCAATGTCCTCCACCTAAGGAAGCTTCAAAGTGGATAAGAAATTTTACCATGGATGAAAATCCATTCTATAGAGCCTCTCTGCTCAGCAGAAATTCATTTCAGTAAGCTGTTGAACCCTGTTAACTGGCAACTAACTGTGCTAAAAGAAATATATTTTTAGAGGGCTCTTTCTCAATCTGAAACAAAACATTAACTATAAACTTTAATATTCTCCTACTTTGTAACATTCATAAAAACATGATAAGCTCTTCAAAGATGTTCAGTTTTGAATAACTTCAATTATCAAAACAAAATTTATTTTAATTAGGGCCACTATTTGATCTGTTTTTTTTTTTTTCCTTTTTTGTGGTACAAGAAATTGAATCCAGGAACTCATGCATGCTGGGCAAGCACTCTACTACTGAGCTATATCCCCAGCCCAAATGAACTACTTGGGTTTCAGGAAATCTACCTTAAAACTGATTGTCACTGGGCTGGGGTTGTGGCTCAGTGGTGGAGCACTTGCCCTAGAACATGAAGGCACTGGGTTCGATCCACAGCACCACATTAAATAAATAAACAAAATAAATGTATTGTGTCCGTCTACAACTAAAAATATTAAAAAAAAAACCTGATTGTTACTTTACAGCTTGACACATGACAAATGGTATTTTTAAAAATAAGCCATTATTTTAATAAAAGATAAAATAAATCATTATTTTTTTAAAAGATGAGAGTTAAGCAAGGCTTGCTTGATTTCAATCCATTTAAATACATGGGGAACAAAACCAAATTTCTGAGAAAAATGGATGGATGAAAATTTGCTTCAACCATGAAGCAGGTTAGATAAATAACTTCTAATCATCTTTTTTCCTCCCCAAACGGGAATTAAACAATGCCTTAGTTTTGGATCAAACATTTTTCCTAAAACTTGTAAATAAATTGTTCACTATTACACAAATAGTTCTTTGCTAAAAGACAATATTATTATAGATTATAGGTATCTGCAATTACCTGGTCTAGGAATATTCTTGCTAATGGAGCACAGTCCGTGGATCTGATGAACCGAACGACATCTGCCACGCTCCACTTCAGGGGATTACTATCCAAATGAAGCCTTTCAGCAACTTCAATCCTTATTTCCTTCATTCCCCACAACAAAATCAAACCAAAGGGTGTAAGAGCTATTTTATCTGAAAAAAGTCTCTCCATAAGTTAATAACCCTTCAAGACAGGATTTAAAGTGATCTTAGGACATGATTTCCCCCAACAAAGATGGAAAAACCCTACATGCATTAGATACTCAGGAAATTTATATTATAACACAACATTATCAGAAAGGAAGAATTCATCTCAGAGTTTCAGCACAAATAAGTGGGACAATTTAACAGAAAAAAGTTTTTAACTCTCCTATTTGTTCTTGGTCTATTTCAGCTGGTCTCTGCTAGTGTACTAAAGTGAATGGGATGGTATTTTCAATGAGAAGGCTAACCAAATTGTCACAAGAGACTTTTTATTGCTCTTGCTCATGGTACATTTTAAAAAAGTAATCCGTTTTTAAAATAATAATTTCACACCATCCCAGCACTGGGGTGCCGGGCTATATCCCCACCCCTTTTTATTTTGAGACAGGGTTTCACCAAGTTGTCCAGGCTGGCCTCAAATTTGTAATCCTCCTGCCTTAGTCTCCCAAGTTGCTGGGATTACAGGCAAAACAATAAAACAATAACTAAATTGCAATCTTATCTCTCTCTCACACACACACACACACACACACATTATATAATATACATATATGTATATATTAAGTATAGTAAACAAGATAGCTTAACCAGAATCAAAAAGATAAATAACTATTTCTACAAAAACCATACATATTATGAACATATTAAAAGGCAATTTTCC
This sequence comes from Marmota marmota marmota, assembly GCF_001458135.2. NCBI lineage: Eukaryota > Metazoa > Chordata > Mammalia > Rodentia > Sciuridae > Marmota > Marmota marmota. The sequence continues at coordinate 10,502,667 of NW_025999941.1, read as the reverse complement.
TGGGCTGCGGTTGTGGCTCAGTGATGGGGTGCTTGCCTGGCATGTGTGGGGCACTGGGTTCGATCCTCAGCACCACATAATAATAGATAAATAAAATAAAGGCATTGTGTCAAACTACAATAGTTAGGGAAAAAAAAAAGGCAGTTTTCCCTAAATTAAATGACAGGCTCTATAAAATAAACTAGCAATTAAGTTTTTTTAACTTAAGCAGCTGCTGAGAGATTGTGCCCCTCATAAATAGATGATCTCCTCCAAATAATACTTGAAACACATGTAAATCACTGCCTTTGGAATCATTAGCTTGTATTAAAAGAAGTGGAGGGCTGAGGCTGTAGCTCAGTGGCAGAGTGCCTGCCTTGCACTTGTGAGGCACTGGGTTTGATCCTCAGCACCACATAAAAATAAACAAATAAATAAAGGCATGCTGTCTAACTATAAAAATTTTTAAAAAAAGAAGTGGAATGCCTGCATCATTAACAATTAGATTCTAGAAGAAAATTAAAATGGGGAAAAAACCATTTTAAATAATTGTACCTTTGGCGAAGGAGGTTTATTTTCATCATCAGAAAATGAAAAAGTGCGAAGTTCTCTTTTTCTCCTTTGTCTGTCTGGGGGCAGTGAAGTGGATATCTCACTTTGGGTGGGAGAAGAGGAGCATGACTTTTTTTCAGACATTTCTGACTCTTCCTGTAGCTCATCCTGCTGCTCAGATGTACTGTCCTCACTTAGGGAATCATCATCCCCTTCATCTGCATCATCCTCATCTTCACCCCCACTTCCCTAGAGGAAAAAGAGACAAGTCTCATTGAAATTCAGGACAAACCAGTTCCTGGGCCACAAAAACATCTTCTATTGGCTACAGATCTGAATTAGAACCACCTGCAGATATTCTTTCTGTGTTCGAATTATAAAGCAGTGGTTGCTAGAGATGATTGGGTACATTACAGATATCATACCTGGGGTGAGCCCACTGGGGTATTATCAACAGATGCAGAGGAACGTTTCTTCTTATGAACAAAAACATTTTTCCTTCTCTTTCTCCTCTTACTGGCTTTTTTCAGGGCACAAGCTAAGTTACTATGCCCACCAGGGGGCCTTCCAATTCTTTTATTTTTCTTCTTTCCATAATAATGTGCTAAATGTAGATGATAAAGAAAAATAAAAGTTGCTTTATTATTGCTATGCACCTTAAAACCACAAGAGAGTTTATTAACATAGCAGTAAACAGGTATAGTATATTTGACTGAGGCTTAAATTCCATATAGTGGAATAAGGAGATAAGTATTTGATATAATTAATACTGACAGGTGAATAAACCTCCACATATCAAGATATAGAACATCTTCATTAACCCAGTCATTCCCTCCCAGAGCAACCACTATTCTAATTTCCATGATGACAGATTAGTTTTATATCTCTATGGAGCCATACAGAAGGTAGTTTTTTTAAATATGTGGCTTCTTTTACACAGGATAATGTTTTCGAGTTTCATCTGTTATCATGTATACAAATTTATTCCATTTTGTTTGTGAATAGCATTCCACTGTAGAAATGTACCAGTTTATCTACTTTCTTATTGATGGGTACTTGGGCTGTATTTGGGTTATGAATATAATTTGTTTACAATGAACATTCATGTACAAGGCTTTTAATGCACATGTTTTCATTGCTTTGTATAAACACCTAAAAATATAGTTGCTGGATCATAGAGAGGACATATCATTAACTTTTTAAAAAATGTTTATTTTTTAGTTGTAGTTGGACACAATACCTTTATTTTGTTTATTTTTATGTGGTGCTGAGGATCAAACCCAGGGCTTTTCATGTGCTAGGTGAGCATTCTACTACTGAGCCACAACCCCAGCCACATATATCATTACTTTTAAAGAAGCTACTGGCTTTCCAAAATGGATGTGTAATTTTACATTCCCACCTGCAAAGTATGGGAGATTTAGGTGTTCTACACTTTGCAAACCAGTAGTAGTATTGTCAGTCTTTCATTTCAGTCAATGTAGTTAGTTCTCACTTTAGTTTCTATTGTTTGTTTTTGTCTTTTAAAAGCTACTTTTATTAGCCGGGTAGCAAACACCTGTAATCTTAGCTACTCAGCAGGTTGATGCAGGAGGATTGTATCTTTAATGTCAACCTGAGCAATTTAGTACAACTGTCTCAAAATAATATTTTAAAAGTGTTGGGGATATAGCTCTGTGGTAGAGCACTTGCCTAGAACACAAGAAACCCTGGGTACAATCCCAAGTACTGCTAAACAAATAAAACAAAATATATTTTTTGTTGTTAATTGACACACAGTGATTGCACATATTTGTGGGGTACAGTATTTCAATGCATGTATACAATAAGTAATGATCAGATCAGGATAAATGGCATAATTATCACCTTGAAGATATATTGTTTGTTATGAACATTCAAAATCCTCTCTACTAGCTATTTTGAAATACACAATTAGGTTTTGTCAACCATAGTTATGCTATTGTGCTATAAACATTATGAGTTATTGCTCCTATCAAACTGCATCCCTATGCCCATTAGTCATCCTCTTTCTATTCCCCTCTGCCACACCCTAATTCAGATTCTGGTGATCCCTATTCTATTCTCTATTTATATGAGATCAGCTTTTTAGCTTCTAAATATAATTGAGAACATGCAATATTTGTCTTTCTGTGCATGATTTATTTCCTTTATAATGTCTTCCAGTTCCATCCACGTTACTACAAATCTCATTGTAGTTTTAATTTGCAAATTTCCCTGATGACTAATGATATTGTACACTTTTTCATGTGATTATTGGACACTTGTATATCTTCTTTCTTGAAATACATATGCAAGTCTTTCATTTGTAGTTTTAAACTTTTATTTCATTTTAATTTTACTTAAAAAAATTTTTTTTGGTTCTGTGGACTGCATGCAGGGTCCTCACTCATATGCTAGATAAGCACCTACCTCTGAACTACATCCGCAGCCCTTTTTGTTCCTAAATAGTTTATTGAGATATAATTCACCTAACATAAAATTCAACAGTTTAAAGTGTATATAATTCAGTGATTTTAGTATAAATATGTTGTGTAATCATTACCACTTTATAATTCCAAAACATTTTATTTTCTTTTTCCCTCCTTCTCGCCTTCCCCTGGAGGTGAAACTCACATAACATACAAATGACTATTTAAAAGTGTATAATTCAGCTAGCCGCATTAGCACACATCTGTAATCCTAGCTACTTGTGAGGCTAAGGAAGGATGATCTCAAGATCTCAGCCTTAGCATTTAGCAAGACTCTGTCTCAAAAAAAGGAAAAAAAAAAAAAAAGGAGCTAGGAGAATAGCTTAGTGCTAGCCCCTGGGTTCTATCCCCAGTAACAGAGGGGGAAAAAACCTCCACAATTCAGAGGTATGTAGTATATTCAAAATGTCAAGCAGCCACCGGATGTGTCATTTTAAAATTCCCCTTTTTATTATTAAGTTGTGGGATTTAATATATTCTGAAGAGAAGTTCTTTGCTGGATATGCATGTTACTTTTAAGTATTTTTTTAGTTGTCGATGGACACAATACCTTTATTTATTTTTATGTGGTGCTGAGGATCCAACCCAGTGCCTCACATGTGCAAGGCAGGCACTCTACCACTGAACCACAACCCCAGCCCCTTTTCTTTTTTTAAAATAGTATTATTGCTGGGTGTGGTGGCACATGCTTGTAATCTCAGTGGCTTGGGAAGCTGAGGCAGGAGGATCACAAGTTCAAAGCCAGCTGCAGTAACTTAGTGGGCCCTAAGCAACTTAACGAGACCCCGTCTCAAAATTAAAAATAAAAAAAAAGGCTGGAGACATGGTTCAGTGGTTAAAAGCACCTGGGTTCGATCCCTGGTACCTGCCACCACCCCCCCCAAAAAAAAAAAGTATTGAAGAGCAAAATTTGGGGATGGGGGGTACTGGGGATTAAACTCAGGGGCACTCAACCACAGAGCCACATCCCCAGCCCTATTTTGTATTTTATTTAGAGACAGGGTCTCACTGAGTTGCTTAGCACCTTGCTGTTGCTGAGGCTGGCTTTGAACTTGCAATCCTCCTGTCTCAGCCTCCTAAGCCACTGGGATTACAGGCGTGTACCATTGCACTTGGCTTGAAGAGTAGAAGTTTTTAATTTTGGTAATATTTAACTTATTAATTTTTCCTTTATGTTAGTGTATTTCTGAGTCCTCTCTAGGAAATCTTTGAGTCCCCCCAAATCTTTCTAACTTGAATATATTCTCCTTGTTTTCTTCTTTACAGTTATAGCTTTTACATTAGGTCTATAATAGATCTTAAATTAACTTTTATATGAGTTATGAGGTAGGAGTTAAAGAGTTTTTTTTTTTTTTCCTATTTGTATGTCCAGTTGTATTAGTCCCATTTGTTGAAAAGAATCTCCTTTCCCTATTAAATTCCTTGGTCACCCTTGTTGAAAATCATTTGACCATATAAATTTGGCTCTATTTCTGGACCCTATACTCTATCCCATTGTTTTATTTCACTACTCTTTTTTTTAATATTTATTTTTTAGGTGTAGATGGACAACAACACAATGCCTTTATTTTTATGTGGTGCTCTTTTGATACTATAGCTTTATGATTTAAAAATAGAGAAAGTGAAAAGTCCTTCAACTTTATAATTTTCATTTAAATTTTAGAATACATAGATAATTCAAAAATGAAATACATAGTCTATCTCTGGGTTATGGATTAAGGCAATATCAAAACATAATTGGGGCTGGGGTTGTAGCCCAGTGGTAGAGTGCTTGCCTCACACGTTGGAGGCACTGGGTTCAATCCTCAGCATCACATAAAAATAAAATGAAGGTATTGTGTCCATCCACAAAAAATATTTTAAAAAATATATAATGGAACTTTCTACACAAATGAATTCTTCTTAAAGGTTAAAGTTCATTTATTATCATTACTAATTAGGAAAAAATTACAGATGCTCCTAAAATCTAGGCTAGTTTCAACTGAATCATTATGAAAGATATATTCAGACAAAAAGCATAATAAAATTCACAAATCTTCAAAGGCCCAAAGTGTTATATGTGCATTTATCTGAATAGTATTTTTCATCTAGCTCCTAATAGCTCTAATTTTCCAAACTCTGATACAATAGACTAAAATAATCTATACCCTTACAGAGTTTACAATCCAATATATACAAACAGAAACTCGAAAGTTAGACTCTTACATGATTTTTTAATTCAAATATTGATTAGAAAGCTTGCCATACAAGGTCTAAGCCTTGGATCAGCAACATCAGTCACCTCAGGGAGCTTGCTAGAAAGCAGACATTCAGGCTCATAGACCCACACCTCTAATAAACCAGAATCCGTTTTAACAAGATCCTCAGGTAATCTGCATGTGCCATAAAGTTTAAGAGGCACACAGCCCTAAAAGAAATCTTTTCAAATTTAACACAGTAAACTCCTCATCCGTGTTAATTCTCCCAAGTGACAGAGGGCTTGTGGGATTTAAAGAAAAGCAGGATCAGAATTTTAGCTTTGGGTAACAATGCCTTAATGAGGCTCCCACCTGAAATTTCATCCTACATGACCCCATCTCAGTTTCATAAAGGAGAAAAGATAAGCACAGAGAGGAAACAGGTGTCAGCATACTTCAAAGTGAGACTACAACTTCCTCCTCTCCTGCTATTTATGCCTCTGCAACCGCTGGGCCTACTTCGCTGCTCTTCACAACACTGAGAAAGCTCCTGCCTCAAGCCTGTGCCCTCAATACCCTTTCTACCAAGATGTCTGCACAGCTATGTTCTTGTTTCCTTCAGGTGTTCCCTGTCAGAAGACTTTCTTGATCACCTGTATATACAGCACCCCAGGCCTAGCCTTCCTCACTCCTCTACTGCACTTGATCACCTTGCTTTATTCCCTACCTCTTGTACTTAACTCTCTATAGCTGTTCATTTATTATCTATCCCAAATTACATGAAAACTCAGGACAGGAATTTTGTTTTATTAATATATGCCAGTGCTCACACAGTAGGCACATAATAAATACCTGAAAATCATATAAATGAATGTCATATCCTATTTAATGCAACATCTAATTTATACAGGGGCCACATGGAAGTTGGCAAACTAGGACCTATGGCCTATTTTGGTATGGTCCTTCAGCTAAAATTGTAATCGTACATTTTTAAAAAGGGTTCTTTAAAATGAAAATACAACAGAATAAAAAGAATATGTGAGAGAGACCACATGACCCATAGCATAGAATATTTATTATCTGGTCCTTTACAGAAAATGTTTGTGTACTCATGTTATATATAAGTATGTCTGCAAAAATTAAAAATTCCAATATATAAGGTATGGTCAGTTGCTATAATTAATATATTTGAAAAACATGACTTACTGTATTTGGTCTTTGTAAGTACAGAGCAGTTCTCAGAACATGTATCCAGAACCATCCGTGGACCAAAGAGGTTAGGACAGCATTCCAGTTTAATACAGGTTTGCCGGCAGAATTCAGTTACCCGATCTGCTGTTTTCACTATTTCAACAGTAGCCCGATAACTTTTTCCCTTATATCTACCGTTGGAAGAAATCAGATGACAGATTTATTTAGCCAGTGATTATACAAAGAAAAACCAAGCATACTAAATAGCTGAACAATATTTTTTTGTTCTTAGAATATTCTGAGTCCTACCGAGTTTGAGGTCTCTGAAAACAACATTAGACTTAAATCTAGTAAGATGTGACAACTAAAAGCTGAGTTATTTAAATGAACAAATTATAATATTTTATTTTTTAGTTGCAGTTGGACACAATACCTTTATTTTACTTATTTATTTTTATGTGGTGCTGAGGATGGAACCCAGGGCCTCGCACTCCACCACTGAGCCATAACCCCAGCCCTGTGAAGATTTTCAAATAGTAATCTCACTAATTAGTATAAACACAAAAGTGGTGTTTCCTTAAGTCTTTCTTTATTAGTGGGTAGTGATCCTCAGAAGGTGGTTCAAGGATAGTATGACTTGCCAATTGTCATCCATGCACGGTCAGAAAGTAAGAGTCAACTGGAAAATTTTATGTCTCTTGAATCTAATAGGAAATTGTTCTTGCAATTTTGTGTCTTAAATTTTATATTTCTTATAATTCATTTTTATCATATTTTGTAAATGTTTTGATCCATGACAGAATGGAATCTAAAAAAGAAAATCAGCTTGGTTCTTCACCACAAATAAAAGATAAAGCAACACTACCCTAGAAAACATAAGCATCTGACGTAATCCACATAAGAACTGATTCTGTGACCTGTTAAAGACAAACAAGAATAGAGAGCAGAGGAATCTACTCACTTGGCTTTTAGGACTTCTCCACATCCATGCCACACAGAGTCTTTGTCCAATTGGAGCTCCCGAAGGACACGACTGGGTTTATAGGCTGCATTTATAAGTAAAGTGAGGACCTGAACTCGGTTTTAAAGCAGAAAGAAATATGGGTAGGGAAGGAGAAAAACAGATCATTAGCACCATGGCACTCTTGCTATCCCATAGATTGTTAAGACAATTGTTTAGAGAATAATTCTAGTCACATTAATTAAGATTAACAAAATAATAAAACCAAACATATGGTAGTTGCCCATAGTTGCAAATAAAGAATAACAGTCCTCTTAAACATTCAAAATGCTATGGTCATGAAAAAACAGGCACCATAAATTTTAAAGTACTCTAGCACATTCTTCTAAAATGTTTTCCCAGTTGTAGCACACACAGAAGATTACATTTGTTTGGGACACTAAAAACTATAGATAGCTGAGCTTTATGGAGACTTGAGGAGTGTGGCCCAGAAGCTCTAGCTTCCCCAGATCCTGCAAGTTGCTACCCTGAAGGCTTAAAAGTTTGATAGATCCTCAAATCTGTTATCCACAGTACAGCACAATGGCTGAGAGGCACTGCAAGTCCAGCAGATGGACAGCTTTATCATGAATAGCTTGGTCCTTGGTTAATATCACATAGTCTCCAAGTCATAGACTTATTAGTTCACATCACACAGTTCTCATGTGGTGTCTGACAGAACACCCCTCCATGCTGACAAAAGTAGAAGAATTACTGCCATGTGAAGAATTACTTAGATGAATGTTTTGAGGGGAGTAGAAATAATTATGTGCTCAATATGCTGTCCAGTACTTAACTTTATCTACGGTCAACCAAAGTCCAAAAATATTAAATGGAAAATTCCAGAAATAAAAGTTTTTAAGTTTTTAAACTGCACTATTCTTCCTGGGATATGAATCACCCCTTTGTCCATAGTATCCATCTGTATACACTACACATCTGTTAGTCACTTAGCAGCTGTGCCAGTTATTAGATCAACTATTGAGGTATCACAGAGCTTATGTTCAAGTAACCCTTTAAGTAGCCTAATGCCATATCACAATGCCTACATCATTCCCTCATCTCATCATGTAGGCACTGTATAAGCTCAGATCATTACAATTAGAAAAGTAAATATAGCACAGTAAGATATCTTGAGAGATTCCACATTCATATAACTTTTATTATAGTATATTGTTATAATTGTCCTATTATTCATTATTGTTGTTAATCTCTTATTGTGTCTTATTTATAAACTAAAACTTTATCATAGGTACTGATTTGAATGTGTTCTACCAAAATTCATGTGTTGAAACCTTGGTCCCCAGAATGATAGATGTGGGAGGTGATGAGGTGATGGGACCTTTAAGAGGTAGAGCCTATTGGAGATACACAGGCCATTTGGGGACATGCCTTTGGAAGGATTGTGGGACCCTCGTTTCTCTCTGGCTTCCTGTTTGATACTGTGATCTCTTTCTCACACAAGCATTCCTGCCATGTAATATCACGAACATCAGCCAAGAAGAACATCACGAGAGGCTGATCTGGAGCCACCTGTCTTGGAATTTCAGGCTCCAAAAAATGAGCCAAATAAACCTCTCTTTCCTCATAAGTAGCTTGTCTTGGGTATTCCACTATAGTAACAAAAACAAAACAAAACCCAACTAATACAATAGGTATGTATATAAGGGAAAAAACACAACATATAAAAGGTTTGGTATTATCCATGTTTTCAGGCATTCACTAAGGTCTTGGAACACACACCACATGGATAAAGGATGGGGAATACTGTATATGAGAAAAGTTAGTAACTTTTTATAAAATCAAGAGTTCTCAGTTCTATCAAATATGGCTCCTGTATGAATGAGCCCTAGGAGACTCCTTATATTTCCAAGTTGTTCTGCTCTAAGCTAGAATCTTACCTCTCTGAGGACCAGAACACAGTTTCCAGGTCCTACACATTGAGGCAGCTCAGCAATTCTTCCTTTGTTAAGATATGGCCCTGAGAAGCAACGGTGGTTGAAGTATATCTTTGGACAGCAATATTTTCCATTAATCATAACTGAGAAATGAAGTAAAACAAATATTAAGAACAGTCATTCTCTATCCCATGTTTCTAATGCTGAATTACCAGGGGCACAGGGGTGGGAACCAAGCAAATAAACCATTAGGTTAGTTTGGAGATTATGTGTTTTCTTTTTCTATGATTCTTTTCCTTTTCCCTTTTTCCCTTCCCTCCCTCTTTCTCTGAAGTGGTGGGGATCAAACCCAGGACCTCATGCATTCTAAGGAAGCACTCTACCAATGAGTTACATATTTCGAAGCTTAATATAGTGTTTGAGAATGCTCTTGAAATAATTTATATTTAGAAAGCTTATACTTACCTTACACTAGCCTTACAGAGGTCATCACTCTACTGAAATCAAACAAATGTCCTGAATTACATGCTCATTAACTCCTGGATTGAATGTAACACTATTCTAGAGCCCTTTACTTCTAACAATAAAGAAGTAGAAAATGTACTTCATGAACCAATGATGATTCCTGACAATCAACAATTTTAGTTCTTCAAATACCAACTATTTGATAATCTATTCAGGAATATTTCTAGGAATTGACACTGCATATTATCCAGAACTAAAGTTTGTCTTCTAAAACCCACCAAACAAATAATCTGGCAGATCTGATACCATGTGAATTCTCCCATCTCTGGGATTTCTCAGAGGGCTGAAAGTGTGCTGTGCCAACATCTCTGGGTTCCTTTTGTGTGCAGTGGGTGCAACAAGGCTTTGACACCAAATTCAAATATTTTCTGAATAAATAATGTTCTTAAATTTTTTTTAATAATTCCTCACAGCAACTGACATTTCAGCTACTGAATGTAGAAAATTTAAAAAGACATTAAACATCTTCATTTGATATGCAGCAGAGGCTCCTTTGATGGATACTGCTCTTTTATCCACCATTAAGGAAAGCAGGTGTGTGTACAATGTCCACTATTGACAGGACTTACATTCATAATGTTCTCTCTTTAATTAAGAATGCAGTCTTGGGGCTGCAGCTGTAGCTCAGTGGTAGAGTGTTTGCTTAGCATGTGTGAGGCACTGGGTTCAATACTCAGCACCATACAAAAATAAAGAAATAAAATAAAGGTATTTATGTGTTCATCTACGACTAAAAAAATTAAAAAGAAAAAAAAAAAAGAATGTGGTTTTAGCATGGTGGTTATCTGTCAGCATCCACTTTTCTATCTGAACTCTGCCACTCTGCCATCTAGATTCCTCTTAGCAGAATTAAGGTAGTCATGCCTCTGTTACTAAGGAATATTGGCAGTTTATAGCTCTCAGTTACAAGTCTGTTCTACAGTTGCCCTGATCTGGGGACTGCCCTCAGTAGGAAAGAGCCATCTCATCCAAGGTCCCATTCCTTTTGAGGTAGAGAGAGCTGAAGTCTACTTCTAATAACAAGTAATGAGTGGCCACAAAGCCTGAATTATGGACAACTATGTGCTTTAGATCAGTTCTAAGGCTCCTTGTGGGAGGATAAGAAACTTCTATTGCAACTACCTTGTGCTTCAACTTCTCTCTGTATGCAAACCTGCTTCCTTCACTCCTTCCAGAAGTTGTTACCAAAGCACTCCCCAGTCAGACTCCTGCATGCAAATATCAGAGTCTCATACTGTTTCCCAGGGAACCTGAACTATGACAAAACCTAAACCAAGATGACTTGGCTGTGGTCACATATAAGATATTAATGTCTTAGTTCTGAAATTGCAGTAGGCATCAAAATGGCCAGCAATGCAAAAAAATAAGTAGTCGACATAGTCCCAATCTTCTGGGTATAAATGATGTAATAAAAAGTTAATGGGTAGAAGAGACAAATGTACAGGTTTTGAACTTGAGAAACAGTTAAGTTCCATTTCTCAGCCTTCCACTCATATGCAATGTGAGCTCTCTTGAGCTCTGGTTTCCTTTATAGAGCACCTGAACACCCAATCTGTGCTAGAATATACATAATCATGATGCTAAGCATTACACAGCCAGCACAGGAGTAGTCAAGAATAGTTCCAGAAAGGACAAAACATAAACTTCTAGCAAGGATCCTTATATCCCTTATCAGACATTGCCTCTGATACAATTGTAACTGTAAAATTTACATATAAAGAGTTAACCACCTCTCAAGCAAAGCTTAAGAAAGAGCAATGCCTGGAAAGCCTCAGGTTCTTTATCCCAAGTCGGGAATGGTAACATCAACCCCCAGAGTCTTTGGCACCCAACTGCTAATCAGTGAAGAACACCTATAATTAGAAATGGGTAGAAATATCTGCCTACAGGTGATTATAAAACTAAATACATCTTAGACAGTTATAACTCCAGGGTCTCAATTAGGAGGCTCCTCTATGAAGCCACATTCTATAAATCAAATGTAAGATACAGTCCATGAAAAGAAATTAAAGGTCCTCTTCGCTATAAGATATAAATGTTTATCATACCTGAGTCTGTGGAGTTTGACTCCTGACTCTTCAGACCCTCGTGGATAGTCCTGGAGGATGGTACTCTAGGTTAGGAAAACACAGCAAACAGTGAGATCAACCTTAAGATCAGCTAAGCATGAGGGTTAGTTTCCTTCAAATTTAAGACAGCAAATGTGGCAGTCAGCATAAAGTCCTTCTTTCATCATAATTTTATTTAACAACAGCAATTGCTTTTCAAATTGTGTGCAAGATTTAATGAGTCAACAGTCGGTGTTGTAAAACTGCTTATTCAGATGAATTTTACTTTCATTCATGTTTTCAAGAAATTATGAAATTTCTTGTGGGATTCCTAAACCACAAGTAAACTATTAATTTTTCAGCAGTCACAGAACAGAAATATTTCTTATGTCAATTTCAAAATTTTTTAAAAATTATGTTATTAGAGAAAAAACACAGAAACTCATTCTGTATGTAGCAATCCCTAAAATAGGCTAATTTACCTTTTTAGAATGATTCCTGGCTAAAGCTGTGGACTGGTCTTAACAACTAAGCTGAGGAAAAATCCAAGGCCAGTACTGTCACTGTTATCTTACTTCTGTATCTGAAATTCTTCCCACTTCTATTGTCAGTTTTTGTTTTTTTTTTTTTTTGGCGGGGGGCACTGGAGGTTGAACCACTTTAACATTGACTATATCCCCATCCCTTTCTATTTTTTATTTTGCTAAGCTGCTGAGGCTGGCCTTGACTTGAGATCCTCCTGCCTCAGCATCCCAAGACACTAGAATTGTGCCAGTTTTATTAACCATACAGACACAAAGGCAGTTATAAATAAATTATAAATTAGATAGCTAATAGAATTTTCTATAGAAGACATTGTATCCCTCCTGCCAAATTCCTATGTCAAAGTCTTAATCCTTACTATATTTGGAGGTCAGGCTTTTGGGATTAATTAAAATTAAATGAGGTCTTAAAAGTAGAGCCATAATCTGATAGTATTGGTGGCCTTATAAGAAGAGTTGGGAGAGAGAGTAAGGGAATATAAATGAATGAATGAATTTCTTCACCAAAGGAGGACACCACCAGATGGTAGACATTAGCAAGCCAGGAAGAGGAACCAAATTGGCTGGCACACTGATCCTGGACTTTCCAACTTCCAAAAACAGGAGAAAACAAATTTCTGAGGTTTAAGTCATTCAGTCTGTGGCACTGTGTTTGAGAAACTTAAGCAGACTAATAGAGAATGCAAAATCTGTTGTTTAAAAACATAAATATAAACACAGAAAACTTTGCACTTTTAAGATTTGAAGCCACCACCAAATAATTGCTTCTCAAAAGCTGTATGTAAAGATGCTACAAAGAGTTTCCTGGTAGGCACAAAGCCACTCTTCCAAGTATGTCATTTTTTTTTTTTTAGAGTTGTTGTCTTCTACTTCAAGACACTGTGACAGCCAGCCACAGGTGGCACACACCTATAATCCCAGTGGCTCGGGAGGCTGAGGCAGGAGGATGGTGAATTCAAAGCCAGCCTCAGGAACAGTGAGGCCCTAAGCAACTCAATGAGACTCTGTCTCAAAATAAAATATAAATATAAAAAAAAGGGCTGGGGATGTGGCTCAGTGGTTAAGCACCCCTGGGTTCAATCCCCAATAGCAAAAAAAAAGACACTATAACAAATAATTTCTGACTACAATTTTTACTTTTCCTTCACAAATACTAGAATGGGGACTGTTATTTCCTTTCTTTTATTCAAATACAAAATATATATACTATAAGCAGAAGTATAAAAACTATTTAATTTGTATAAAAACTATCCAATTAAAAGACTATGTTTCCATCCAAGAAACAAACATGACTTACTTTTAGTTATTTCTGTATTCTAAATTTCAAACTTAACTACTCAGACATTCTATTATATTACTTACTGTTTTTCTGGTTGAACCACTGCAATTTTCCTCTGTTTATGTACTATAAGAAAGGGGGTGGGGAGTCAAGAAAAATAAGACAAAAGAAAGTTATATATGTATTGTTTATATTAACATATTTAAAATGGTAGCTACCTGCTACTTTATATAAGTTCTTATGTATTTGAATATCTAAATAAAGCACATTATTTTGGGTAGGAGTCTTTATACAAGGAGCAAAAATTGATATTTTCAAGGGTCCCTGGGTTAATCAATTCCTAGGAATATTTTCCAAGCAAAACTAGATATTCATGAGAAACTGGTTTGACAAAAGTACAAATCAGACCATTCAATGGGGGAAGGGATAGTTTTTAAAATATGGTGCCGGGAAAAGTGAATTCTCTTATCTTACATTGTATTTAAAACTGAACTTAAAATTGATCAATGATCTAAATGTAAGAGATAAAGCTATAAAACTCTTAATAAAAAAAATGAAAAAACTTCATGACTTGGTATTTGTCAATCATTTCTTAAATATGACACCAAAATTAGAGGCAATAAAAGTACAAAACACTAAAATTTGACTAAATTTTGTGCATAAAAGAGAATAAAATCTTATGCATGTCAAGAAAGTGAAAAAGAAACCCATGGAAAATATTTCCAAGTCATGTATCTAATAAAGGATTAATATCTCTAACATGCAAAGAGCTCTGACAACTCAATAAAGGATAAATAACCCAATTTAAAAATAGTGAAGGACTTGAGTAGATATTTTTCCAGAGACAATATACTAATGTCCAATAAGCATATAAGAAGAGCTCAACATCACTAATCATTAGGGAAATGCAAATCAAAACCATAATTTCACACCCACTAAGATGGCTATCAAAAAATGAACAAAGGAGTTGGGCACGGTGGAGCATGCCTGAAATCCCAGCAGCTCAGAAGGCTGAGGCAAAAGGGTCATGAGTTCAAAGTCAGTCTCAGCAATTTAGTGAGGCCCTAAGCAACTCAGCAAGACCCTGACTCTAAATAAAATATAAAAAGGCTGGGGATGTGGCTCAGTGGTTAAGTACCCCTGGGTTCAATCCCTAGCACCAAAAAAAAAAAAAAGAAAAGAAAAGAAGCACTGGTGAGATGTGCAGCAACTGGACCTCATGTGTTGCTGATAGAGATGTAAAATGCAGCAGCTGCTTTGGAAAACTGTTTGGCATTTCCTCAAATCATGAAAACATAGAGTTACCATATGACTCACCATTTCCACTCATCAGAATGTACCCAAGAGAAATGAAGACACAAATCTTTACATAAAACTTGTACACTGAAGTTCATAGCAGCATTGTTCATAATAGTAAAAAAATGGAAACAACCCAAATGTTCATCAACTGAGGAATGGATAAATAAAATGTGGCATATCCATACAATGGAATATTATTCAGCTATATAAAGGAATAAAGTACTAACAGACACTAATTCACATGGGTGAATTCTGAATACATGCTAAGGAGATTGTCACAAAAGAGCACATATTATATGATTCTATTAATAATAAATGTTCAACATAAGTAAATCAATGGAGACAGAAAGTAGATTAGTGGTTCCCTGGGAAGGGGTTGGAATGGGATTTCTTTTGGAGATGAAAAATATGTTCTCAAATCAACTATGAAGCTAATAGCACAACTCTGTGAATATACTAAAACCAAGGAATTATAAACTTCAAAAGAGCAAATTTCATGGTATACTAATTATATCTCAAAACTGTTTTTAAAAGAGGGGAGATAGGGGGCTGAGGTTGTGGCTCAGCAGTAGAGTGCTCGCCTTACACATGCAAGACCCTGGGTTCAATCCTAAGCACCACATAAAAATAAATAAGTGAAATAAAGGTATTGTATCTAACTACAACTTAAAAATAAAGATTTTTTTAAAAAGAGAGAAGGGAGATAGAATATTACAGCTAAGATTAGGTTGCACTGTAATCTCAGTTACTGAGGGGGCTGAAGTAGAAGGATTGCAAGTTCAAGGTCAGCCTCAGCAACTCAGCAAGAACTTGTCTCAAAATAAAAAATAAAAAGAATTGGGAGGTGGCTGGGGTTGTGGCTCAGTGGTAGAATGCAAGACTTGCGTGTGAAGCACTGGGTTCAATCCCCAGCACCACATAAAAATAAAGGTATTGTGTTCATCTACAACTAAAAGAAATTTAAAAGGGAGGGGGGGCTGGTTGTGGCTCAGCGGTACAGCACTTGCCTAGCACATGAGAAGCCCCAGGTTCAATCCTCAGCACCACATAAAAATAAATAAATAAAAATAAAGGTATTGTGTCCAAATACAACTAAAAAAATAAATACATAAAAAGAGAACTGGGGATGTAGCTCCATGGTAAAGCATCCCTGGGTTCAATCCCCAGTTATCCTCCTGCCCGCCAAAAAAAAAAAAAAAATCAAGATTAAGTTGCAAAAAGACTCTAGCTTTCATCTTATTCGACTTCTCTTGCTTTTTCTCACTTCCTCACTCTGATGGAATCCAGTTATCTTGCCATTAACTGCCCTATGGAAAGATCCATGTGCCAAAGAACTAAGGGAAGCCTCCAGTCAATAGCCAGCAAAGAGCTGAGGCTCTCAATCCAATAGCCCACGGAAATTACTTTTTGTTATTATGGTCTGAATATCCTGCAAATTCATACTGACACATAATCACCAACATGTTGGCATTAGGAAGGGGGGCAGTCTTTAAAAGTAATTAGATCAGGGGCTGGTCAGCAGAGTGCTCGCCTCACATGCACGAGGCCCTGGGTTCAATATCCAGCACCACCAAAAAAAGTAATTAGATCATGCTGGGCACAGTGGCCCATGCCTGTAATCCCAGCAGTTCTGGAGGCTGAGGCAGAAGGATCGGGGGTTCAAAGCCAGCCTCAGAAAAAGTGAGACGCTAAGCAACTCAGTGAGACCCTGTCCTTAAATAAAATACAAAATAGAGTTTGGGATGTGACTCAGTGGTTGAGTGCCCCCGAGTCCAATTCCTGGTACCCTCTCCCCACAAAAAAGAGGCCACAGGGAATTAGTAGTCTTCTTTAGCATGTGAGGACACAGCAAGAAGGTGTTATCTATTAACCAGGAAACAGGCCCTCACCAGACACTGAATCCATTGATACACTGTTCTTGAATTTCCCAGCCTCCGATGATGTGTTATTTATAAATTTCTCAGTCTATGATATTTTGTTATAGCAGCCAGAATGGACAACACTTGCCAATAATCATCTGAGTAAACTTGGGAGCAGATTCTTCCCACATTAAGACTTAAGATATCTCTGGCCCTTCCTGAAACCTTCACTGAAGCTTTGGAGAAATATACATCCAAGAGAACCCACCTAAGTTACACCCAGATGGCCAACCCACAGACACTAGAAGATAATGTTTGTTGCAATAAAAAATTTCCTATGTAGAAATAGATAACCAGTTTTTCTCTAAAATGTCCCTATTCATCCTAATAGGTAAAAGTCATACAACAGATCACTTAACAATCATCAACCCTCTTGCCCAGAAAAGATACCTCGTGCCCGGCGAGGAGTGCTGAGGGGGTGGCCATTGGTCTCACACCAGCCCAAAGGAAATATATCCATGGATTCCACACTCACAATACATTCAGGTATAGGCTTCTTAGAACCTGTTTAGATTAAACAAAATAATTTTGTTTAGATCATTAAACAGCCTACTTCATAAACTACTTTCTAAACACTTGTGTTTGTTACAGAAACAAACACAAGTCTCTCAAGCAAGGATATTTTTCATAGTTTACCTTTTTCATGTATGATAACATTATGGAAAAAAGTGAACTGTGCCCTATATGTTTAAGTTTTATGGACCAAAATGGATAATGAATGTACAAGGTGACCTTAGTGAAGAAACAACAAATAAGCAACTAGAACTACCACTGGTATCATTCACATAGCTAACAATTCTTTTTTTTCCCCCCCAATTCCTTGAAATAATTAGAAACCAAAAGGGAAAGTGACAATTCTACTCATGAGAACATTAGTTCAGGTACTCTGGGAATAAGCCAGAAAGTAAAACAGTAAATTCCAATCAGGAAATTATTTGGCAAGTTGCTCAGCAAGTTGCATGAAAGTCTACATGTAATATTATCCTTAATGCCTGCATTAGATGCCAATTCCATAAATCACAAATAGTAAGTACCTTCTCAAAATATGACTATTTGGCAATAGGATAAAGAAAAAGAAACTCAAGCCACACACAGTAACTACAGCACTGAGCACTCACACAGCCTTATAACCACAAACCTCCCCCATCACTGAATACTACACTGAATAAAATACATAATTTCTATTTCATATGCCTTCTGATACTGTTTGGGGCAACAAAAATACTCTCTCTTCAATAAACTGTGTTTGCTGTTCATGCTCATTTATTTTAGTCACATCACAATATATACTATTTGACTTAACCTTCAAGAAAACAGGGACTTCATAACAAAGGTTTTATGCACATTCATTGCCTAAAAATTGAAAACTAAGGACAGGAAAATAAATTTTTAGTTCAGAGTGTTGCAATTCAAATAGAAGTCTCTAAATAAGGTCACTATTTAACTAGTCCAATAAGCGAAACAAGCCACACTACCAAAATAAATAGGAAGAGCAAAGGAGTGCTGGCACTTACCCTCCAGCTGGAGCCACAGGTAGGAGCCTCTCACAGCAGTAATGGTGGCAATGCATACTTCTTCAGGAAGAAGAGGGTTCACTGCCTCAAGCTTCATGTTCTCCTTAAACTCATGCTCAGAAATTGACTAGAAAAGGAATGAATCAAATTCACTTACTAGATTAACGCTCAATATTAATTTCTTTTTATTTTTTATTGTTTTTTAAAGGTGCAAAAAGAAAATATCTGCCTTTCTTGGTGTTTACAGGCAAGTGTGGTCTTTAGGTCAGAGATTTGTGCATACTGCAGCATAGATGATGACCCTGTTCAAATTGTACAGCCTCTTTTTGACTCCATTTCCTCATCTGTCAGATGACTTTGAAAACACTTCTATCTCACTGGATTATTAGAAAGATCAATGAAATAAGAGTTGGTGTCTCAAACCAAGTGATTCTCAACTGTTCATTCACTTCCCCTCCCTCAGAGGGCTCTACTATACTAAAAACTCCCTGGTTCATATTTGTATGTATACCACAAAAGTAAGTCAGAATTAAAAAAAAAAAAAAACTTACAAATAAGGGGGAAGAGTCATTTAAAACAGGTTTAAAAAATTTGCAGCTTCTGGGTCAAAATGGATAACTAAACATCTGTATTTGATTATTCTCCTTTCTGATAAGTCACTAAAAGTTTTTTTTTTTTTTAAGATACAAACCTATCAAAATGGATGTAAGAGAAGATTAATTTTTTTTTCAATATTAGAAGTCTCAATTTTATAATTAAATGATATTTAGTGTTTTGATAAATTCTAAAAAAAATATTTAGTGTCTTGATAAATTCTAAAAAATTCTTTTTGAAGCACATACTTGTATTTTGATATAAAATTTTTTAAAAATTCAGAAAAAATATATGCACACATTTTTTCATTTCAGAAACTAAAGGTAAAATATATATTTATAAAGCAGAAATTGCTTAGATAATCTGATACAAACCTTTTCTGGATAGGATAAGGCAGTATTTTCAGTGTAACGTTCAAATTACACTTATAACTTAACATCTTTTGCAAAAAGGGATTTCTAGCAGGACCCATTAAGTTCATTTTGTGGTATATACATCATTTTTACCTAAACCACTTAGCCACAGTAGACTTTTTTTTTTTTTTTTTTTTTTTTTCACAGTAGACTTTTTTATCCTGCTAGCTGCAAAGGGATCCTGGGCATGACTCATAAATTGGAGTTTGAGATATCAAGCTATTATTGCAGTTTCCCAGAGTAAACCTTAAATTTAAGACTTAGCAATCAACTTACTTTTTATTAAAAGTGACAAAAATAAATCGGTGAGTGCAGTGCTTTCTTTTAGGTTGGTTATGCATTTTAAGTTTTTCTTTTTATTATTAAAGCCTTATAGTATATATAGCAGTTGGATTCATCTTGACAATCTCATACATCATGGAATTCAGTTTCAGTTCATGATCCTCCCCTTTTTCCTCTTGTCCTCCCTTCCTTCCCCTATTCTCCTTCCTCTACTCGACTAGACTTCCTTACAATTGTCGATTTATTTATATCTGATTGGTTCTTTTTACTTATGCATAAGGTGAAATTCCCTGTGATATGTTTATATATACACATAACATGATTTTTAAAGAATTCATTCTGTAGGCCTCCTCTTACCTGTTCCTCCACTTTGCCTCTCCTTTTTCTACATTACCACTCTTCCCATTATTATATCCTACCCTACCCTTCCCTTTTCCTTTATTTTATTCAACATCCACATATGAGAGAAAACAGTTGACCTTTGAGTTTCTAAGTTTGGCTCATTTCACTTGGCTTGATATTCTCCATTTCCATCCATTTGCCAGCAAATGCCATAATTTCATTCTTTTTATGGCTGAGTAGAACTACATTGTATATATACAATAATCTTGCCTCAATCCATTCATCTATTGATGGGCATCTGGACTGATTCCACAATTTAGCTATTGTGAATTGTGCTGCTATAAACATTAAGGTGGCTGTAACACTACAGTATGCCAACTTTAGATCTTTGGGAAAATACCAAGGAGTGAGACAGCTGGTCATATTGTGGTACCATCCCTAGTTTTTTGAGGAATCTCCTTACTTCTCTCCAGAGTGGTTGTAGTAGCCTGTAGTCCCATCAATATACAAGTGTACCTTTTTCTCCACAAACCTTGTTAATATTTATTATTGTTTCCTGATCATCACCATTCTGATGGGGTAAGTTGAAATCTTAGTGTAATTTAGATTTGCATTTTCCTGATTGCTAGAGATACTAAATATTTTTTCATATACTTGTTGGCCATCTTTGTTCCTTCTTTTGAGAAGTTTCTGTTTACTTCTTTTGCCCATTTGACTGGGTTGTTTTTTTGGTATTAAGCTTTTTGAATTCTTTATATATTCTGGATATTAATCCATTATTGGAGGCATAGTTGGGTCAAGATTTTCTCCCATTCTGTAGGCTCCCTCTTCATGCTCTTAATTGTTTCCATTGCTGTGCAGAAGCTTTTTAGTTTGAAAGCATCTCACTTATTGATTCTTGGCTTTATTTCTTATGCTTTGGAGGTCTTGTTAAGAAAGTCAGTGCCAGCACTTAAATGATGGAGGGTTTACTCTATTTTCTTCTAGCAGTTGCAAAGATTCTGGTCTAATTTTGAAGTCTTCAATCCATTTCAATTTGAGTCTTTTGCAGGGTGGGAGGTGTTTACTTTCATTTTTCTACATGAAGCTATCCAGTTTTCCCAGCACAATGTTAAAAAGACTTGTTTTTTTTTTTTTTTAAATCTAAAATATATTTTTGGCACCTTTGTCAAATACCAAATGGCTTTAAATATGTAAATTTATCTACATACAAATTTATCTATGTATATTTTCTATAATAATATAATTTCAGATCTGATACTGTGATGCCTCCTGCTTCATTTTTCTTGCATGGTATTGCTTTGGCTATTCTGGGTATCTTATTCTTCCAAACAAATTTAAAAATTGTTTTTTCTAATTATGTGAAGAATGTCATTAGTATTTTTAAAGCTATCATTATTTGGCTTTTATTTATTTATTTTGTTCTTTAAGAATCCATTCTGATATAATTATACAAGTATGGAATATATCTTATTCTAGTTAGAGTCCCATTCTTTTCAGATATGTACATGGGAAAAACTGATTTTTTTCACTGTCTTTCTGTCATTGGTATTTTGATGGGGATTTCATTGAATCTGTATATTGCTTTTGGTAGTATGGCTCTTTGACAATATTAATTCTGCCTATCCAAGGAATATATCTTTCCATCTTCTAAGGTCTTAATTTCTTTCTTCGGTGTTCTATAATTTTCATGGTGGAGCTCTTTAATCTCCTTGATTAGATTAATTCCCAAGTTTCTTTTTTGAGATTATTGTGAATGGGATGGTTTTATTGATTTCTTCCTCAGGTGTTGGGAGCACAGGGAGAAAGCTATTGGCTTATGGGTGTTGATCTTGTATCCTTCTACTTTGCTGAACTCATTTATAAGCTCTAGAAGTCTTCTGGTAGAGTCTTTTGGGTCTTCTAGATATAGGATCATGTCATCAGCAGATAATTTGACTTATTTGTATTTCTTTGATTTCCTTTTCTTGACTGATCGCTCTGCCTAATGTTTCGAGGACTATATTGAATAGAAGTGGTAAGAATTAGACAGCTTTGTCTTGTTCCTGATTTTAGAATAAATGCTTTTAGTTTTTCTCAATTTGGTATGATGCTGTCTTTGGTTTATCATAAACAGCCTTTATGATGTTGAGGCAAGTTCCTTCAATCCTTAGCTTCTCTAGCATTTTTAACATTAATGGGTACAGAATTTTATCAAAGGCCTTTTCTTTATCTATTGAGAGATTATGTGATTCTTGTCCTTAATTTTATTTAAGTGGTGATTTACATTTATTGATTTGCATATGTTGAACCAACCTTGCATCTCTGAAATGAAACCCATTTGATCATGGCATATTATCTTTTTGATTGTTGAAATACATTTTATAAACTAAAATTTAGAATAGGGTCTATTATCTAAGCATATATGAAAGATAAATCTAAGTTGGCCATTAAAAAAAAAAAAAGCTAAGAACTGGAAAAAACCAGGTACTAGGCAACTGCAGGTGAAAAAGAAATAGTCAAAACAAGAAGGAATGATAACACCTGGAGCTCTTCTACTCCACCCTATCTAACCCCCAGGGCAACTGTCTCTTTCCCTCCATATAAAAGTTGGATTTAGCCTCTGGACACGGAAAACATAGATCCGTGGGCAGGAGGATACAAGAAATTATTAAGGGCAAGTATGTAGTGGGTAATGAATGGGTAATGAATACACAGGGTGTACCACTGAATTGTGTTATAGCATATCAGTGAAAGGTGAATCTAAATTGGCAACGAAGAAAACTAAGAACTGATAG
The DNA here is from genome assembly GCF_001458135.2 of Marmota marmota marmota. Taxonomy (NCBI): domain Eukaryota; kingdom Metazoa; phylum Chordata; class Mammalia; order Rodentia; family Sciuridae; genus Marmota; species Marmota marmota. Next base: position 10,479,847 of record NW_025999941.1, on the reverse strand, counting down.
AACCAGGTACTGGGGAACTTCGGAGGTTAACTGGCCCAGTCTAGCCTATACTAATCAGGCAGGGGATTGAAAAAGACTTCTTATGAATAATATGAGAAGCCCAAGAAGACACAAAGATAAGGATCTGGGTTTCCCCAACAAATGGTCAGCCAGATCACATCCTGAAGGAAACTTCAAGGTTGACAATTCCCACCAACACAATCAAGAATTTCCAATCAGCTTTTTCTTTTATTCTTCCATTCTTAACTATAAGCATTTAAGAATTACCAGATATATAAGAACATGAAAGTTAGAAATCAAAACAGACAAAACAAGCAACTTGGAGAAAGCAGAGATTAGCGTCAACTTGCCATCAAGTGATGGGGGGTTAACATCCTCTGAGAGAAGAAAAACTACTGCATCCTTAAAACAAGAATGGTATACTAGAGAAATGTAGAAAAAAACTACACTGAGATTCCATCTCACTCCAGAATGCCAATCATCAAGAATACAAGTAACAATAAATGCTGGCAAGGATGTGGAGAAAAAGGTACACTCAGACGTTGCTGATGGGACTACAAATTGGTGCAACCACTCTGAAAAGCAACATGGAGATTCCTCAGAAAACTCAGAATGGAACCCCCATTTGGCCCAGCTATCCCACTCCTCAGGATATACCTAAAGGTAATATAAAATGGCTAAATGCTCATTTACTATAATATAGAGTCAATAAATGTGTCTAAAAATCAATGCCTAAAAGATGGCACACATTGTTTTGAAAATGAAAAAGTCTTAATACCAGAATTATATTGAGAAGAACAGAAAGCAATCATTTCTGAGAAGGGAGGATGTGGAAAGGGATAGGAAAGGGACTATTATTCTATATTCTAAGCTTTCTACTGCTCTTTGGTTTTTTAAACATGTGTGTTTATTATTTGAAAAGAAGTATTTTTAAATAAGCTTAACAATTTTTCTACATGCTATATTTCAACATTTTTTTAATATTATTGAACCATCAAATTATAAAATGTCAAATTCACATTTCAGCTACTAAGAAAACATAAAGCGGATAAACTTATAAACTAATGTAATTAGTACATTTATTAACTTCTCCAGTAAACATATTTGTCTTTAACTATAATCAACAAGGTGGCTAGGGGATTGAGTGACATAATAGTTTGAGAGTAACAGTCATAAAAAGCAAGGGAAACACAGCAGCCCCTGCAGCCTTGAAGCAGTGGTCAAGTGGTCTCACCGGAGGAAAGCACCTCTGGGGAGCAGCTTCAGCACCACACTGTTTGAGGTAGTCGGCCCAGTCGAAGTCCTGGCTTGGGTAGCCTACATGGAGACAAAGAGCAATGATTCACATCACGTGTGCTTGCCTAGCTTTACCGCTCGGCCATGTGTCCATCCATAAACTTCCAAGGTTGCTAATCTAAGGATTTTTGATCATCTTAGAGAGCATAAAAAACACTTCATAAATCCAAACCACAATTAATTTTTCAATGCTAGACATCAAACTTAGGGCCTACATAGTTAATTTTATAAAATAAAACAACTCTGTCCAAACTATACAGTGGAATTCTTTGGAATTTTAAATTTCAAATTGGGCATTTATTTATTTTTTTTAACTTTTTTTTTTTTTTTTGGTTAATTTTTTTTTTTTAATGTGGTGCTGGGGATCAAACCCAGTGTCTTACACATGCTAGGCAAGTGCTCTACCACTAAGCCACAACATGGGTCCTGGGCATTTATTTTTAACAATATTTTTTACTAAAATAATTTTATTTGCTGCATCTTTAGGATATTTCTCTATATCTTAAAAGCAATCACTTTTAATGATATTTGAAATTAAGCTGTATTTTATATATTAGTTGACAGCAATTTACCAAAGAATCTAACACAATTATGACCAGACTTGATTTACACATATGAATCTAGTATTATTATCAATTTTATTAGGATGTAAGCTCTGAAGGAAAAGAGATAACAAACAGTACTACTTAATAAGTGAAGATTTTTTTTTTGATAAGGCTATTTCTTTAAACATGTCTTAGCTAATAGTAATACAATGTTCTTAGCACTGTTTTCAGATTCAGGTACAACAGAATTTCAGAATCTCAAAGCTCTCAGAGATGGAGAGAAGATGGTTAATGGACATGGGATACAGATGATAAGAGAAATAACTTCTGGAGGGGTAACTAGGATTAATGAGAATTGAATATTCCAAACAGCTAGTAGATTTTTAATGTTCCCAACACATACACACACACACATACACACACACACTCTGAAATGAGATAGACATGCCAATTATCCTCATCTGATCATTGTACACTATTTGTATATATTAAAATGCTACACTGTATCCCATATACATATAATTGCTACATGACAATAAGAAAAGAACACCTTAAAAATATCAATGCTCTTATAATCTAAATCATTAATTCATTTCAGAAAAAAAGTTGAGCTTAATTCCCTACTTTATTCTACCAATATTCTTGATAGAGTATCTCCAATCGAATGACTTGAATCAGCACCATCTGTGAACAAAAAGCTCAGCACCATCTGTGAACAAAAAGCTGATAAGGCCTGACTGCTTCACTGTGTCTAAACTTCTCTCTGCCGTCACAGAGCTTAATACCACAAAGGCACAGAGGAGGCTACTCAAGACTATGCCCTCCTTCAGCCCTTTAATTATCTTTTCCATATAACTGAGAAAAGTACCACACTCTCCCTCTGTCCCTACCATGTTTCTCAAAAGTACATTTTCTGCCATTTTCATTTGTTTAATCTACTTTATTTACAAGATAGTTGGCTTGTCTACAACAGGGCTGAAAGCTCCAATATCTTTAATAATTGTTTTTTTTTTTTTTTGCCTTTTCACATGAAGGTGCAAGCCCAAGCATTCCTACAAAGCAAGAACATCCTTCTGTAGGTGTTCCATACAACACCCTCCTACCAGACACTCCTACAGTTTGCTCCACTGATGGAGGAGAATCTGGGTAGTTCTCCTTGAAGAGACTGTGTTGTGCTCATTTTTGTCTCCCCAGTGATAAGCTCAATATTTGGTTCATAGCAAACATTCCATAAATGTTTACTAGCTGAATGGAAAGCAAAAGGTTTGAGTTTACAGCTTGTTAACACAAAAGAGTACTTCTATAGCTCAGTGTTTCAGCAATCAACATTTAGAAAGTGAAGCCATGCTTACCAAAAACCTACTAATGAAGTACACATAGACCACTGCTCAAATAATCAGATTCGCTGATATAAAAGATCAGATAGTCATCTGACATTTTCCAGATACTCCAGGTTTAAAAATATTAAAAACTTCAGTCAAGCTCAACTAAATCATAATTAAATGCCTTGATTAAAAGGTCAGAGATTATATTTTGAAAGTTGAAAACACTAGGAAAATAAACTTTAATTTTCCTACCTAAAGCCTCTGAGTCCTACTCTTGACCACAACTTCCCACAAGGCCCAGATACCTAAAAATTAATAACCTACATTATAGTTCTAGCTGTTAAAGCCTCTTCTCACAAGCCACTCTCAAAGTTCAGCATGCATCCAAACCCACCCTTCTGTGAACTCCTAACAGGACACAAGATGGAATGGACTAAAGAGTCAGCACAGAATCTGAACTTGAACCAGACCTTCTGGTTATGCAGATATATGCATCAAATACAAGAAAAGTACACACTTAAGAGATTCTTAGCTTTATAACTTTTAAAATGTAAATATATGGAATCTAGACCTTCATTTACACTTGTCTGAGGCCCCCCAAATATTAAGAACATCAGGAGAAGGACAAAAGATTCTAGCAATTCCACCTAACATATCTCATCTCAAGAAACAACACAGAAGAGTACAAATGTGCACCTGGAGGTGGGCTGATGTGTAGACCATTCTTCAGACTCCACTGCACAGGGAAGATGCCAGGACTGTTGACATGGCACACAAATGATCGCCGTGCATGGTCCCCAGGTCGCAAGTCATCCATTTCCACCAGAAAGTACTTCTCATCAAAAACCTATACACACAACAAAGAAAACACACAATGTGTGTGTGTGTGTGTGTGTGTATAAATGTATATACACACGTATACATATATGTGTTTTTCCTTGGCATAGTCAAACAAGTCACAAGAGTTCATAGTCCCACTGGGTATTAAAAATGCTAAACAACTGATAAATGTTAACTCAATATCAGGTAATATTTTAATTATATGCTTTTCATATATTAATCCAACTTTAATCTTCCTAACAATCTAGGTACATTATTAACTTAACCTTGCAAATTAAGGGAAAAGAGTTTAAAGAAATGTTAAATAACTTGCCCTAGGGTACAAAGCCAAGAAAATGAGAATCTGGATTCAAACCAAGTAGTTGGTCAAAATTTAGTTTACAAGGGATCAACCACACTAGTATTATGTGAATGTATCCCTCCAAAGCTGCTGTTAATGCAAGAATATTCAGAGATAAAATGATCATATGTTATGAGAGCTATAACAATTAGTCGATCCTAGTCTGAATGAACTGAATGAGTGGTAACTGTAGGCAGGTGGGGTATAACTGAAGGAGGTGGGTCACTGGGGTGTGCCCTAAAAGGGTCATTCTCCTGTGGCAGGTTCCCCCCACCTCTCTCTGCTTCCAGACTGTGTCATGAAGTTAGTAGCTTTCCTCCACCAGCCCATTTTACTAGGATGCACTACCTCGTCTTGGGCCCAAAGCAATGGAGTTGGCCATCTATGGACTGAGCCATGAATCCCAAATAAACATTTCTTCTAAGTTATTGTTAGTATTTTTGTTACAGTGATACAAAAGCTGACTAAAACAATTTAAGTTTTTAGATCCTAACCCAGTTTCAAATGCCAAAGAAGAGAAAATAATGAACTTCTTCTGGCTCTTAACCAGCCCATATTTCTGAAAGATTCCAAATAGGGTCTTAGGACCTTACTTACAGATTCAGAATCCCTCCTTGCTCTGAGGATAATCTTCTGGCAAGACAAGGAAATTTACATATCTATATAGGTCAGATGATTTATCATTCAAGCAATTATTGTCTAGTTATGCTCCAACATAGGTTATACTTTCAGTAAATGAACTTCTGCTCTAGTCTTAAACTGAAACCCCTCCTTTATGTAGTAAACAAGTAACTGAGTCTTGACAAAATGCTCACCTCTTGAGGATGCTCCTGGTAAGGGCCTTTCTTTTGTCAGATTTCTGAACAATTAAAGTCTGAATTTGGAATAATGGTCATAGCCATCCCACTGCTAGATCTTGTGATGCTAATTGCCCCCACACACCTCCTCATTGTAAGAAGCCCTGCATCTGGTTGAATGCTTGCTGATGATACTACCTGCCTCCAAACTTTATAGACACTAATGCCTACTAGGATTACTCCAAAGAATGGGTGAGGGGGTCACCATTCTGCTGCCCAGGCCCTAGTCTGCATTGGCTGGTTAGGGCTACCAAGCTCTAAAGAAGTGAGAGATCACAGAAAGCTGGAAATATAATACGAAATGTGCATAGAAGTAATTCTGACCAAATTAGTAGAGTATAAAGATTAGAACCCTACGATTTCCTACAACAGTCACCCTGATGGATATTCTTACCAAGGAGAATTGCTCCCACTTTACCTTAATGACTGTAGCAGGAGAGATCCCAAAAGGAGACCAGGGGTCCACAGCTTCCAATTTCATATTTACAGAGAATGTATGAATGCCAATAACTTGTTTATCCTGAAATGCAAACACCAAAAGGGAATAAAAATACAGCGTTTTTATATTAGTTTTATGTTCATATGTAACTGAATATTGTTCTAATTAATTCAAATAAAGGAACTAATTTTTTTTCCCCTGGAAAAAAACTGTTCAGGATCAAACAACAGAGAAAGTACTCCTATTTACTACATTTGAAACATAAGAAACATCTGGAAGAAAAACCAAAAACATTTTATAGTAAAGTAGGTCTATGTATTTAGGAGTAGAAAATATGACATGGGGAGAACACACAGACAAATGTTGGAAGAAAATAAGGGTGATCCTTCCTCCAACCTTAACCCCTCCTCCCCAAGACAGAAGGCCATAGCACTCCTACCTCCAGGGGTTATTTTTCACTTCTCTCTTCCCCAAACTGCTTTGCTTTACTCTATTGTAAGGAGATGAATACTTATTTATCACATGTTTTTGTTTTACCTTAAATAAGTAAGATGGTAATGGCTCTTCCTCTTCCTCTTTCACTTTAGCCAAAATCTCTTGCCACTCAGTTTCATTTTTCAGATGTTTGATGGCTTCATTAAGACAAGACAAAATGCTTTAGAAAACCTATACACTTTTTAACTATTCTGAAAGCATTCACATAAACAACAACAAAAACTTTCCACTGGAAATTGTCCCATTAGTTTACACCCATCTTCACTCAAAAGCACTTGCACCTTAACCTCAGTACTAGGCTTTGTGAAAATACCTATGAAAATACCTAAGTTTACTGTTGTAAACTATAAAATAATATAATACACATCCAAACAAGGGCACATAATAAGTGCATATTTATATAAATAACAATTTATTATTGTAATTTCCTTTAAAACAAGTTGCTAAGAACTCAATTTACTGTATACATCTATCTGAATGCTACCTAGAGAGTTTTTTTTCTTTAATCTGATAAATGGTCAGAATAGGTTAGGTAAGAGTTTCTGAGGCATATCAATATGTGGGAGGTATATTATAAGTGCAAGAAAAGTAAAAGAAAAGCAGGCAATTCATAACACCACATATATTTGTGTCAATCTCTTCTATGTGAATAAAAGCTTTTAAAATATGTAGAACACATTTTTTTCAGTCACATAGATATTAATACTAATATGATATAACAATAATGTAATAGTTGATAGAAAAATTCTATATTAGTTTTCACCTAATGGGGGCTGAAGCTCATATCCTTGTTGAGCAGCCCAACCAACATGATGAAGAAATGGATCCAAGTAATACAACCAGTGTTCAAAATTGTTGGGACTTTCAAGTCCTTCATAACACAGCTTCAGCCGTCCCCCAATGTTTTCTACTACAGTAACAATCCAAGTGCTTAAAGTGTCCCGAAAAGCTTGGCATTCTAGCCTGGATCCTGGAGCAATGAGATCTAAGGGATTCCGTCCATTACGGAGCTGTAGGTTAAAAAAGTAAAATGGTTAAATAAGAAAAGTTAACATGGTATTTTTTAAAAGTTCTAAATGATCCCAAACCATCCTTCATATTTTTTATTCATTCAAAAGCCAGTTACATCAAATTGTCTGCTATCATGCAAGGCTCTTATAGTATTACTTTTAGATGATATGGAAATCTTTTAAAGAATACCTACAATAAAATTATTCTAACAAATTTCTCTAGAATATTATTTAGCTCATTTACTAAGAATTTTTTAAATGTAATTATTGTCTAATTATAAATGCAAAACTGATTATCATTAAAGAAAAAAAAATCCAACAGGTCAAAGTCTCCTATAATTTCACTTCTAAGAAAGAACCAGGGTAAGTATTTGTCATATACTCTTTGTCTTCAAAGAATTCATTATCCACCTCTTTCTCTTCTATTTTTTTTCAAAATGGGAACACCTTATACTGTTTTTTAATTTGTTCTTCATGTAACACATCAAAACATCTTTTTATTATATCAAATGTAAATCTTCCTCATCTTTTAAACTGTTTTATGATATTTCTTATTATAAGTGGGCAATAGTTTATCCACTTTCCTTCTGATGGCATTTTGCTTGTTTCTGATTTTTTACTCCTTTCAGAATGTTTTAATGAACACAGTAAGAACTTTTGACTACATGAAAGAAAGTGAAAATTCAATTCTATCTAGATATATATTAAAAACAATAATAAAGAATAAAAAAGGAAGTGCTAGGGATGTAGCTCAGTGGTAGAGCATTTGCCTAATATGCTCGAGATCTGGGTTCAATCCCCAGTACCAAAAAATTTTTTTAAAAAGGAGGGAGGGAGGAAGGAAGGAAGGAAGGAAGGAAGGAAGGAAGAAAGGAGGGGACTGGGAATGTGGGAGAGCATATGCTTAGCATACATGAGGACCTAGGTTCAACCCTTACCACTGCAAAAATACTCATTCCAAAGTCATCACCTAATCATCTCTTAATACTCAACCTAACGCCTTTTTCTGAGTAAGAACTGCTCAGTGAAACTGCCATATCCAGGTATAGAAAAGAACTTATGAATGCATTAGGGAACACATTCATAGTTAAATATTTCCATACAGAAGAACCGTGATCAATAAAGAGCAGAATATTTTAAATGGGCACAGTGGCACATGCTTGTAATCCCAGGAGGTCAGGAGGCTGAAGCAGGAGGATTGGGAGTTCAAAGCCAGGCTCAGCAATGGAAAGGCGCTTAGCAACTCAGTGAGACCCTGTCTCTAAATAAAATACAAAATAGGGCTGGGAATGTGGCTCAGTGGTCAAGTGCCCCTGAGTTCAATCCCTGGTACATCCCCCCATAAAAGAGAGAGAGAGAGAGAGAGAGAGAGAGAGAGAGAGAGAGAGAGAGAAGAAGAAGAGGAGAAGAGAAGAATATTTTATCAATTCATTTTTTCCTGATTTCATTCATTCATTCAAATTTTACTGAGTATTTGGTATATATCAGACCCTGACTAAGCATGATGAAATGAGTCAGAGCACAAAAAATAAAGAATAGCTTGAAATAGTGTTTATCAGACAAGATTTAAAAGGGCATGTGAACAGATCACAGAATTAGATTTAAGAGCTAAAACTATAACTATAAAATATGTAGAAGAAAATATAATACTGTCTTCTTGACAGCACAATTTTTTTTCAATGATATAATAGCAGAAAATTTCCCAAACCTAAAGAATAGAATGGAAAATCAAACACAAGTGGCATACAGGGCCCCAAATGTACAAAATTACAGCAGACCCACACCAATACACATTATAATGAGAATGAATAATACAGAAAATAAAGATAAAATCTTAAAGGCCATGAGAGAAAAAAAAATCAAATTACATATAGGGGGAAACCAATCCAAATCTCAACGGATGTCTCAACGCAGACTCTCAAAGTTATGAGGCCCTGGAATAATAAATTTCAAGCTCTGAAAGAAAATGGATGCCAACCAAGAATTTTATATCCAGCAAAATTAAGTTTCAGATTTGAAGATGAAATTAAAACCTTCCATGATAAACAAAAATTAAAAGAATTCACAAGTAGAAAGCCTACACTACAGAACATTCTCAACAAAATATTCCATGAGGATAAAGTAAAAACCAGGAAAGGGAAAATTTACACTAAAAAAATATTCAACCAAAGGAGAACTAAATCAAATTAAAAACCATAAATAAGTCAAAATGATAGGGAATACAAATTATATTTCAATAATAACCTTGAATGTTAACAGCCTAAATTCATCAATCAAAAGACATAGACTGGCAGATTAGATTAAAAAGCAAGACCCAACATTATGCTGTCTTCAAGAGACTCACCTCATGGGCAAAGACATTCACAGGCTGAAGGTAAAAGGAAGGGAAAAAAACATATCACTCATATGGATTGCATCAACAAGCAGAGGCTTCCATCCTCATCTCAGATAAACTAGGCTTCAAACCAAAATTAATCAGAAGAGACAAAAAAGGATATATCATACTTCTTTTTTTTTTTTAATTTTTTATTTTTTTGGTTTTCGGCGGACACAACATCTTTTTGTTTTTGTATGTGGTGCTGAGGATCGAACCTGGGCCGCACGCATGCCAGGCGAGCGCGCTACCGCTTGAGCCACATCCCCAGCCCGATATATCATACTTCTTAAGGGAAGTATATATCAGCAGAACATGACAATTATAAATATTTATGCCCCAAATAATGCAATATCTATATACATCAAACAAATCCTTCCCAACTGCAAGAATCAAATAGACCACAACACAATAATACTGGGTGACTTTAACAAACCTCTCTCACTAATGGACAGATCTTCCAAACAAAAACTAAATAAACTACAGAACTAAATAATGCAATGGATAATTTACACTTAACAGACATATATAGAATATTTCATCTATCAACAAGTGAATATATTTTCTTCTCGGCAGCACATGGCTCTTTCTCTAAACTAGACCATATCTTATGCCACAAAGCAATTCTTAATAAATACAAAAAAAAAAAAAACGGAGACAAAACCCTGCATTCTATCAGATCACAATGGAATGAAATTAGAAATTAACGACAAATTAAAAGAACGAATAGAAACTAAATAATACACTATTGAATGATGAATGGATAGTAGAAGAAATTAAGCATGAAATTAAAAAAATTCTTAGAGGTAATGAGAACACTGATACAACATATCAAAATCTCTGGTATAGTATGAAGGCAGTACTAAGAGAAAAGTTTATTGCACTGAGTACATTCATTAAAAGAATAAACAGTCAACAAATAAATGACCTAAAACTGTATCTCAAAGCCCTAGAAAAAGAAGAATAAATCAACACCAAAAGCCGAAGACAGGAAATAATTAAAATCAGAGCTAAAATCGATAAAATCAAAACAAAAGAAACAATTTAAAAAACTGACAAAACAAAAAGTTGATTCTTTGAAAAATAAATAAATAAAATAGATAAACCTTTGGCCATGCTGACAAAGAGAAAAAGAGAAAACTCAAATTACTAAAATACAAAATGAAGAAGGAAATATCACAACGGACATGGCTGAAATATAGAAGATAATTAGAAACTATTTTGAAAATTTATACTCCAATAAAATAGAAGACATCAACAAATTTCTAGAGACCTACCGAAACTGAAGGAGGAGGTCACACACAATTTAAATAGATCTATTACAAGTAATGAAATAAAAAACGCCATTAAAAGCCTACCAACAGGACTGGATGTCCTCCGGTGCGGGCAAGGACAAAACCTTTTTGTGTAGAGTTATGCTACCTAACTATCTAGAGATGCATCTTAACCCTTATGAGCCCTTCAGCGGGACCTGAGGCTGGCTGTCACCTGCGAACCTGCTGACCTTTAATGACCCTCATCTGCTGAGCTCTGGAAGTGCTTGCTCCTCTCCATCTGTCTCCCCGAAATGAATCGGACCCTGGGATAGTGTTGGCAGAAGGCCTGTCAGCCTTCTGATTGGTTCAGCAGATTGGTTCAGAATGCAGGTGAACACATCTGCACTGCACAGCTTGGATGGACACCCCAAGCTGGGCATCCTTTACCTCCAGGAGAGATAAGGGTACCAGTCCCTACCAGAGTGTGACCCCACCAACTGTAGCTATAGGAAGCAAGAAAAGAAGCAGTCCTTTAGATGGTGCCTTGGTGGCCAGTTGGGTGACAATGTGGTGACATCACCCCCAGGGTGACACTTAGACCAGGAACTGCCATCAGGTGGTGTGTGTACAGCAGCACTTGTGGCAAGAGCCTAGGGAACCTCCTGGGAAAGCCTGGGCCTCAAAGGCACTGCCTACCAGGATTTCTTGTGCAGAACATCATGTTTGGGACAGGGCTTCCTGTTCCTGAGGTTGGGGCATTTGGGAAATTTGTAAGGAAAACGGGATGACCTTTCTTGAACTCCAGTGAGAACCTGCACTGGCCGGAAGGGTTAGAAGACATCTTGCTAGGCCTCTGGTTGCTTATAGTGAAATATAGGAACGCATGTTAAGACTGATTTCTACTCTGATGATAACAGGGAGGTGACTTTGTTCCTTTCTTTTGCTTTATTTATAATAAAGAATAAACTGACCACGCATCATTAAAAAAAAAAACAAAAAAGCCTACCAACTAAGAAAAGCTCAGGACCAGACAGATTCTCAGCCAAGCTCTGTAAGACGTTCAAAGAATTAACACCAATACTCCTCAAAGAATTCCATGAAATAGAAAAGGAGGGAATCCTTTCAAACTCATTCTTTGAGGGTAATATCACCCTGATACCAAAACCAGACATAGACATACCAAGGAGAGAAAACTTCAGACCAATATCCCTGATGAATACAGATGTAAAAATTCGTAATAAAATTCAGGCAAATTGCATACAAAAATATATTATAAAGATAGTGCACCACGATCAAGTGGGGTTCATCCCAGGATGCAGGGTTGGTTCAACATATGGAAATCAATAAATATAATTTAACAGACTTAAAAACAAGAATCATATGATCATCTCAACAGATGTAGAAAAAGCATTTGACAAAATACAGTACACCTTCATGTTCAAAACACTAGAAAAACTAGAGATAGTAGGAACATACCTCAACATTATAAAAGCTACCTATGCTAAACCCAAGGCCAGCATCATTCTAAATGGAGAAAAATTGAAAGCATTCCCTATAAAAACTGGAACAAGACAAGGACAATTCCTCTTTCACTACTTCTATTCAACATCATCTTTGAAACTCTAGCCAGAGCAATTAGACAGAAGAAATTAATTAAAGAAATACAAATTACCTATTTGAACTCAAAACTATCATTATTTCCTGATGACATGCCTCTATCTAGAAGATCCAAAAAATTCTACCAGAAAATGTCTAGAACTAATAAGTGAATTCAGTAAAGTAGCAGGATATAAAATCAACATCCATAAATCAAATGCATTCTTATACATCTGTGAATCCACTGAAAGAGAAATTAGAGAAACTACCACATTCACGATAGCCTCAAATGAAATCAAATCCCTGGAGATCAATCTAACAAAAGAGGTGAAAGACCTCTACAATGAAAACTCCAGAAGACTAAAGAAAGAAATTAAAGAAAACCTCAGAAGATGGAAAGATCTCCCATGTAACCTGGATAGGCAGAATTAATATTGCCAAAATGGCCATATTACCAAAAAGTGTTATACAAACTTAATGCAATTCCTATTAAAATCCTAATGACATTCTTCATAGAAATAGAAAAGACAATCAGAAAATTTATTTGGAAAAATGAGTCCGAGAATAGCCAAAGTAATCCTTAACAAGAAAAGTGAAGCAGGAGTAATCACAATACCAGATCTAGAACCATATTACAGGGACTAAGGTTGTGGTTCAGCAGTAGACCACTTGTCTAGCATGTGCAAGGCCCTGGGTTTGATCTTTAAAAAATTTTTTTTTAAAAAACTATACTACAGAGCTATAGTAACAAAAATGGCATGGAATTGACACCAAAATAGACTTGTAGACCAATGGAACAGAATAGAGGACACAGACAAACCCACATAAATACAGTTATCGCATATTAGACAAAGGTGCCAAAAAAACATTCACCGGAGAAAAGATAGCCTCTTCAACAAATGGTGCTGGCAAAACTGGAAATTGATATGTAGCAAAATGAAATTGAACTTCTATCTCTCCCTGCACAAAAATCAACTCAAAGTGGATCAAAGATTTAGGCACTAGAACAGAGACCCTGCACCTAGGAGAAGAAAAAGTAGGCCCAAATCTTTACCATGTCGGCCTAGGATCTGACTTCCCTAACAAGACCCCTAAAGCACAAGAAGTAAAATCAAGGATCAATAAATGGGATGGATTCAAATTAAAAAGCTTCTTCTCAGCAAAGGAAACAATCAGTAATGTGAGAAGAGAGTCTACAGATAGGGAGAAAATCTTTACCACATGCACCTCCAATAAAGTATTAATCTCTAGGATATATAAAGAACTCAAAAAACTTAACACCAAAAAAACAAATAACTCAATCAATCAATAAATGGGCTAAGGAACTGAACAGACACTTCACAGAAGAAGAAATACAATCAATCAACAAATATATTAAAAAGTGTTCAACATCTTTGACAATTAGAGAAATGAAAATCAAAACTACACTAAGATTTCTTCAGCAAATAGTGATAGTTCGAGTTCTACTTTACCTATTTGTATCCCTTTAATTTCTTTCTTTTGTTTAATTGCTCTGGCTAGAACTACTCTAAGATTTCATCTCACTCCAGTCAGAATGGCAATCATCAAGAATACAGGCAACAATAAATGTTGATGAGGGATGTAGGGAAAAAGGTACACTCATACATTGCTGGTGGAACTGCAAATTGGTACAACCACTATGGAAAGCAGTATGGAGATTCCTCAGAAAACTGGGAATGGAACCACCATTTGACCCAGCTATCCCACTCCTTGATTTATACTCAAAGGACTTAATAAAATCTGCATACAACAGTAATGCAGCCATGTCAGTGTTTATAGCAGCTCAATTCACAACAGCTAAACTATGGAATCAACCTAGGTGTTCTTCAAATGGATAAAACGTGGTATATATATTCAATGGAATATTACTCAGCTTTAAAGAAGAATGAAATTATGGTATTAGCCAGCAAATGGATAGAGTTGGAGACTTACCATGCTAAACAAAATAAACCAATCCCAAAAAACCAAAGTTCGAATGTTTTCTCTAATATGTGAATGCTAATTCACATTAAGGGGTGGGGAACTAGAGAAGAATAGAGTTACCTTAGATTAGGTAGACGGAAGGGAAGGGAAGGGAGGGGAGGGCATGTGGGGATAGGAAGGATAGTAGAACAGAACAGACATTATTACTTTATGTACATATGTGACTGCATGACCAGTGTGATTCTACAACATGTACACTCAGAAAAATGAGAAATTATATCCCATAAGTGCATTCTACTGTCATGTATAACTAATTTAAAAAAAAATTTAAAACTCTGATCTGTATTTATATATAGAATGTATAAGAAACTCTTATAATTCAATAATAAAAATATAACCCAGTTTTAAAATGTGCAAAGACACTGCTCCAATAATGAAACATGAGTGGCGAATATGCTTGACCTCATTAGCCCCTTAGGGAAAGGCAAATAAAAATGAGATACCATACTCACTAGAATATCTATAACCAAAAAGATAACATGTATTGACAAGAAGATAAAGAAACAAAAAAATCTTTATACATCACAGTTCACATGTGCCATACAGAATGCTACAGGTATACTAGAAAGTGACAAGATATGATTTAGAAATTTAATAAACAATAAATTAATTATGTAATCAAGAAATCTATATTCACTAACAAGTTCAAAAGGTACACTAACTTTTTAAAAAATATTTATTTTTTAGCTGTATGTGAACCCAATATCTTTATTTTATTTTTTATGTGGGTGCTAAGGATCGAACCCGGTATCTCAAACATAGTAGGCAAGCACTCTACGAGCCACAACCTTAAAAGCCCTTAAAAGCTACACTAACTTAAAAGGACTGCTGAAAGCAGGTAGGAGTAAGATAGGTCCAATGTATTCTGAGCAAAAAGAAAAAGGGTCTCAAGTTATCTGGTATAAGAGTTACAAATGTACCCTCTGAAGCTGAATCAACACCTGATCAGTTCCATAGTTAAGAGTTTAAAAGACCTCATTTTCCAACTGTGTACAAGAATCTAGAAAACTGGTTTTGTATGTCTTAGCAACGAATCCAGAATCAATATTTTAGGGCACTAAGACAGCCACCAGTTTTCAGTTTCTTAGGATGTTTAAATTTTTCAATACTTATGCCTATGTCTTTAGTAATAATGCTTTTCTCCTTCAGAGCAGCATATTAGCAACCAATTTATTTCTTTGCAAACGTTTTTTCCATGCTGGTTTGGCATGTAGTAATACTTACGCCCTCTAGCAGCGGAACAGGAGGACTACAAGCTCCTATCAAGGTCTGCTGCAGAAATGTATCCCAATCTGACACTTTATCTCTGATGCCTAGATTTAAAAAAAAAAAGACTGTTACTCATGTGTCAGCCAAAGAACACAAAGGAACTAAACACATGGTAATGGCTTTGAGATGTGTTTTTCATTTTAAAATCTAAGACTTCAATGCATTGTTTCTTCAGCAGCTTGAAAAGATAAGACCAAAAAAAAAAAAGTCCTCATAGATAGAACTTCTTTGTGATTAATTTAAGAACTTCTTTGTGATTAATTTAATAAGAACTGTGTAAAAAACAAAGAGAATAGGTGTTGTAAACAAAACAACTCAGTGATGGGTGTGGTGGCACCTGTAATCCCAGTTACACAGAAGACTGAGAGAGAAGGATGGCAAGTTCAAGACCAGTCTTGGTGACTTAGCAAGATTCTGTCTTGATATAAAAAAGTAAAAAGGGCTAGAATACAGCTCAGTACGTTATCCCTGGGTTCAGTCCTCACTACTGAAAAAAAAAAAAAAAAAAAAAACAGGGAAGGAGGAGGAGGAAGGAAGGACAATGGACAAACTTCTGGTTACTCCAATTTGTCCAAAAGGTGCCTACTTTATTTTATTATGCTAATTTTCAAACATACAGAAAAAGGTATATTGAATCCTCCTGTACTCTAGTTTCAACAACCTTAACCTCATAAGATAGGCTGCTTCATCTATAGGAGTTAGCAAACTACCACCTGTGCGCTAAATCCAGCCTGCTGTCTATTTTTGTAAAGCAAATTTTACTGAAACATAACAAATTTATTGCCAAAAGCTTAGTCCTTCTCTCAGATCCCAATCCAATAATGAGGACACAGTTTTAAGAAAAAGGAAAAAGAAGGTTTACTGCTTTGCTATCAAACGAGAAAAACAGGGAGTGCCTATCCAAAATGCTGTGATTCTGCCCATCAGCAGGAATAGGGGGGTTTAAAAGAGGTGATTCAGAGAAAATGACACTAGGGAGGAGAGATCAGAAAGGAGAAGATCGTGGGAAAAAATATCAGGAAGAAAGTTAGGTTAAAAAAAAAAGCCCTCCCTGATCTTTTTTTTTTTTTTTTAATTTTGTTTATTTTTATGTGGTGTTTAGGATCCAACCCAGGACCTCACTGGTACAGCACTCACCTTGCATGAGTGAAGCCCCGGGTTCGATCCTCAGTACCACATAAAGATAAATAAATATATTGTGTCCATCTACAACTTAAAAAAAAAAAAAAAAAGACCAGGGAGGAGAAGGTCAAGAAGGAGAAGGTTAAAGAAAATAAGATCCAAGAGGAGAAGATCAGGAAGGAGAAAGTTAGGGAAAAGAAGATCAGGGAGAAGGTTGGGAAAAAGAAAAAAAAAATATGTCAAAGCAACAAGGGATACAGTTAAAATATAGAGGGAACCTCTATATAAACAAATGTCAATTTGTTTATATATTGTCCATACCTGCCCTCATACCACAAAGATGAAGCAGCTGTAACAGAGGCCATATGACCCACAAAGGCTAAAACATCTACTATCTGGCATTTTTCAGGTAATTTGCCAACTCCTGGCCTATACCTGCACTCACTCCACATCTGTCCAATCAAGAATTACTTGGAGGGTTGGGGTTTGGTTCAGCGGTAGAGTGCTTGCCTAGCACATTCGAAGCCCTGGGTTCAATCCTCAGCACCACATAAAACAATAAAAAAATAAAAAAACTATTGTGTCCAACTAAAAAATAAATATCAAAAAAAGAATCACTTGGCCAATTCCAAACATTATATATTCCATCCATATATACATCAGTATATATTTCTGAAATAACTTTTTACATAAGATCATCATCCTTTTAAAAAATAAACAATTCCTCAATATCAAATATATAGTCCATTTTCAAATTTTCTCAGTTGTCTAATAAATGGTCTTTCAATTTGTTTGATCAAATTAGCATCCAAAATAAGAGCTATACACTGCAAATAGTTATCTAAATTTCTTTTAGTGTGCAGGTTATTTCCCTTTCTGCCTCCCCCGACTCTTGCAGCACATTTATTGACTCTCCCTTTGTCCTTATGTAGACTTTTTCAGAGTCTGTTTTCATTGGTTACCTCCCTATAGCAACCAGTTGTTTCACTGTCCCTTATATTTTCTATTTAGAACCCAAAGCTTAATGAAATCCAGATCTGACCTTTTTTTTTTTTGGAGGGGAGGGAATGGAAAGAATGCTTCATGCGTGGAGTTATAGGTGCCATCAAAAGGCAGCTAAAGTCTGGTTGTCCTTTTGTGACATTAGCAGATTTTATAGTTAATACTGATTCACTAGGGGGCTAAAAAATGATAATAATATTCTAATTCTATAATTCCTTCATCATTTATTAACCAAAATACTTCAAAAGTTTCTTCTTCAACTATTTATTTACCCTGAAGGTTAGTTCACAAAAAGAAGGCAGGGTAGTGCTCGATACTCTTTATTCTTTCCTGATATTTATCAGCCCTTAAAATAGTTTCCTTGGCATCCTCCAAAGGCTATCAGTTAGGGTCTTGTTTAAAAATTTTACTATGAAGTCATAAATTAAAGTATATATGATATATATTTGAAATCACTGTAGCCAACCTTAATTTTTTTTTTAACTTTTAATAGAAGAGTAAGAGTAGATTCCTTGGAAAACTTTGATATGGCTGCTATAAACATTGATATGGCTGTGTCCCAGTAGTATGCTGTTTTTAAGTCTATCTACATTGTCAGAGTTCCCTTACATACTACACTGTCTCCTTTAATTATGTAGTATATACTATACAACTATAACATATATTTAATGTGTCACTAATAGTTCTTATGCTAACATTACTTCATTCTAGAAAATTTACGAAAGGGTCCCATGAACAATGTTCCTCATGTACTTTACCTATTGCTAAGTTTTCATATGATCTTTATACCTAAAATTCAGCTTGGCTAGATTTAAAATCCTTGTTCTATTCTTTCATTGAATTTCTTATATTTGTATTTCAAGTGTTCCACTGTCTTTTGGTATAAACCACTACTGTTAATAACTCTCATGACAACTTTGTTTCCCTTCCTTTGCAAGAAACCTGGTCTTTTGCATAAACAACCAAAGAATTATTTTTTGCCTTAAACTTCAATAATTTCACTAGAACTTCCCCAACCCCCACTAATGGGGAGTAAACTCAGTGTCTAAGCACATACTACACAATGCTCTACTACTGAACTACATTTTCAGACCTATTGATTTTATTTTTGAGACAGGGTCTTACTAAATTGCTTGGACTAGCCTAGAACTTTCAATCCTCTGGGATTACAGGTATATACTCTGGTGTGTAGCCAGCCAGAACACACGTTGATACAGTGGTTCTCATTTGATTTTCCTACATACTTAATGAGCTTTATAGTATGAACTTCACATTGTCTTTTATTCCAGCAAAGTTTATTTATATTATAGTTTATTGTATTTTATTGTTTCATTCCTTCGGTTTTCTTCTTCTGTTTTATGTATATTAAATCATTATAATCAATCTAATTTTTCTTAAGTCCTTTTTTCTTGCCCCACTCATTTTTACTTAAAAATGTTTTCTTACTGTGTTATTGGAATATTTTTAACAAGTTCCTGGGTGTATAGGAATAACCTCTCCCCAAAATAAAAGATATGTTGAATTCCTTAAAAAAATGAAAGAGTTTTCTTTACTTTCACCTTCTATTTCTCATCAGATATAATCTATGGTGTTGATTCATTCCTGTCTTCATTTTAACTAAGTTTTCAAGTCTAATTTTTTTTTCTGTTTCCAGCCTAAGTTCTACTTTTTCTCTTTTTAAATCTTCCTCTCCTCCAGTCATCTCATTTCTGAATTTTTATAAATTTTATTTTGCTTTTATCATTACTACTACTACTGTTACTATTAGCTTGTTTTGAAATGTTTTTATTAAACACAGTATTCATCAATTTTACTCTATTTTCTTTTTGTCATAATAATCTTACATGATGTTCAACTAAAACCATTTCTGTTGTTCTTGGATTAAATGAGACGTACTTTCCTATAATCTTTAGATGAGATGATAGGCTAGGTAGCTTCAGGCCTCTAGAGCTTCCTCTTATTTATTTATTTTGGTACTAGATGGAACCCAGGAGCTCTCTACCACTGAGCTATATCCCCCAGACCTTTTAACTTAATTTTTCCCCATTTTTTAAAATTCTTTTTAGTTATATACAACACCAAGATATACCCTGACATAATCACAAAAGCATGGAACACAACCAGCTCCACCCCAATTCAGTCCCCAGCACTTCCTCCATGCCCTCCCTCACCGCTTCCCTCACTCTACTCTACCAATCCTTCATCAAACTATTTACAGTTTACTTTTTAAAATTATTATTGTTAGTGTAGTATGGATATACCTGATGCCAGGACCCACTGTACCAAATCCATGCATTCACACACAAAAGTTCTGTAAGATTTATTCCTCTGTTCTTTCTTTTTCCTGTCCCTTCTTCCCTCTCCTTAATCCCCTCTACTATACTGATCTTCCTTCTATTTTTTGATGCAATTCCCTCTCCCTTCTTTTTTCTTCTTCCCTCCCACTCCACTTTATTTTGGATTAGCTCCCACATATCACAAAAACATTTGACCTTTGACTTCTGGGGACTTTTGAGACCAATCTAACCAAATTGCCCAGGTTGGCCTCAAACATGCAATCTCCCTGCCTCTGTCTCTCAAATTGCTGGGATTAAAGGGGTGCATCACTATGCCTGGTTTTGTATTCTTTTTTACAAAGTAAAAATATATCTTACTAGAAGTCCACAATAACTCATCATCTCTAAACAACATTCTTCACTAAAAGAAAAATGCTGATTTCAGGGGTGGATTGAAAAAAAAATGGAAAAAAAACTTTAAGTCAAAAAATTAAAAAACTGCAAAAAAAAAAAAAAGGAAAGGTACATATCAAAAGGGCACATTCTAGCTTAAAGAGGTACCTAACTTGATGCATCTAAGACAATTTCAGCATCAAAACAAATAATAACAATAAAAGATTATAACCCATTGAATAAAATCAGAATCATGAGTCTACATTGACATACTACATATACATGTATATACATAAATGGGAGAAATGAGAAACCTCTTTCTATAGTAGAAAGTCAATTAAGAAACACAGAAGAGGGCTGGGGATGTGGCTCAAGCGGTAGTACGCTTGCCTGGCATGTATGCGGCCTGGGTTCGATCCTCAGCATCACATATAAAACAAAGATGTTGTGTCCGCCGAAAACTAAAAAAAATAAATATTAAAAAATTCTCTCTCTCTCTCTCAAAAAGAAAAAGAAAGAAACATAAAAGAAATTAGAAAAATACCATTTGGTAACCAGTAGAGTAATAATTGTTTCAAATAAAACTTATCAGTGAATGCTAAAAATAGTGGGTGAACAGTGATATTTTAACAATTGCAAAGCATTTATTAGATGTTAGTTAATTTAAAAGGGTAAAAGTATATGTGTGTGTGTGTATATACTTAAATATATAAATATACACTTTTTTTTTTTTTTAATACACAGGGCACTTTTTTACTGAGCTATATCCCTAGTCACTCTTTTTTTTTGTTTTGAAACAGGCTCTAAGTTGCAGATGCTGGCCTCAAATTTGTAGTCCTTCTACCTCAATTTCCTGAGTCGCTGGGATTGTAGGTGTGCACCACTGAGCCTGGCAAATAATTTTAATGGAAAACTCTTGTATATACCAACTTAATCTAAGTGATGAAAGTTCATATCAGTATTGGACAAATCAACAACATGCATCTTCCAATTAGGATATACTAAAAGGACATAATTTCTGCATTTTTCCTACCAAAAGTACACAATCTGAATCTACAGAAATATAAGACACATCCAAATTTGGAACAACTCTATACAGTAAATATCCTGTACTATACAAAAATGTCAAGACCAAGAAAGACAAAGAAAAGGTAAGAAAACTAAAGAGGTGTGACATCTAAATGCCATGTGATCCTGGACTAGATTCTTTCTTGTCCAGGAACAGAAATAGGGCATAATGACCATTCCTGGGAGCAGAACATCACGAATATTACTGGGAAAACTGGCCTGCACCTTTCAATATGTCAAAGCCATGAAAGACAAAAGTCTGAGGAATATTTCAGATATAAAAGGAAACTTATTTATGAGACATGACAACCAAATGCAACACATGATTCAGGATTTTCTTTTATTATTAAATTGTTATTAGGACAATTGTTAAAAAGCTTTAAAAGGTCTGTAGATTAAATAAGGGTACTTGTATCAAAGTTACTTTCCTCATTTTGATATTTTACTGTGCTCACAAATGCCTTGTTCTTAGAGATACATTAAAGTATTTGTGGGTAAAAGGGCATTATGTCTAAAACTGATTCTCAGTTTGCTAAAAAAGCATGTGTGGGCAGGAGAGAAAGGATAAAGCAAATGTGGTAAAATGTCAACATTTGGGGAAACTTGGCAAAAAGTCTCCAAGACTTTTCTTTACTATTCTTATAACTTCTGTGTAAATCTTAAATTACATTAAAATAAGAAGATATATATATATATATATANTATATATATATATATATATATATATATATATATATATAAAGTCTAATGTCTTCTAAAATCTGTAGTCTCTCTTCCCTTCCCCCACTTTTATCTCATCCTTCTTCTGACTTTATTCCTCTCTCTCCTGCTCAATCTGGACTCATCTCTCAGAAGGGCTCCTTCCTGGAATGGAACTTCAGTTGGTTCTCAGTTCCCAAATTGCTTAAGGGTAAGAGGAGAGAGGATAATAAAAATAGGAAGAGAATGGACAGTATGTCAAACTGACTCAATGTACTTAAAAACAGCCAGATCTTCCAGTGCCAAACTCAACCAACCTCACAGTTTTAAAGGGTGAGAATCAAATGATGTCCTCTACGAACATCATAAAAAGTTGATGCTTTATGGAGAAAATAATTTTAAAAGAGAGGGAAATGTGTATTATTCCTTATAATTGTTTTCATTTGAACTGTTAACCTAAAAAAGTTGAGTCAACTTATCTATGTGCCTTGGAAACTGAAAATCTCAAGTCTCTGGACAATTCAAATTTTCTTACAGCAAAGTCATATCAAGTCTTGCCAGAAAGTATTACCTTCTGGGGCTTCAAGAGTCTTCTTATTCTGCTCACACCACCCAATGGGATAAAGATCAGCCTTCCTGATGTCACACCAGAAATCTGCTCTCCGGTCCTCTCCGTAGCCATCGTAGCGGAGAAGAAGCAACTGTTCACAAGCAGTAATGATGGTGGCAACCCAGTAGGTCTCAGGATTTGTTCTCACAGCCACCTCCAGTTTCATCCCAGGAGCAAATCCATTTTGCAAACGTGTATCCACCTGAACAGAAAAATGTTATTAGGCACTAGTCAAGTTATCTCAGACAAGTATTACTCTGCCCAACATTCTTTTCAATTCTGAAGCACTAAATTCAATAAAATCTTCTCTAGGGAAACCTGAGAAATTCCCATTCTAACTCAGAAGAGTGAACCAAAGAAAACAGAGAAATAGAAACAGAAGGAACTCAATATTTTCACCAAAGCAGTCTACTTTGATTACAGAAAATACTTTCAATTAAGTATATAAACTACTAAATAGAAGCAGCCTTCAACAGAAGTTTTCAAGAGTAATTTCTAGATCATTCAATAGAAAATGTATGAAACCAGAAATAGGGAAAGGATAAAAATGTTGTAATGATAATAAATTAGTATAATATATACTATGTGGAGGGTGTCATACTTCCCAATGTCCCTAAAACAGACTGTTTCCACTAGTTATCCTTGATTAATAATTAATAATATTGTTTTGTATGTGTTCTAGTTCAGAAGAAAAATTACATGGTAATAAAGGTATGGGTTAGCAATTCTAATACTACTTTATGTGTATTCTTGGATTAAGTAAATAAATATGTTGTGGATAAGGAAGGCCAGGTTTCTCACTGTGGAAGGAAGAAGTTACAAATAAGGAAAAGGGAAAGCTAAAGTAAACTCTGTAGTTCTGGGCTAAAATCAGAGGTATCTGAAGGAGAAAATAATGATAGATATCTAGATAGATGAATAATAGAAAAAAGTATAGATGTATTATATGTTTGTGTTACTATATTTGTATTCCCTAACTCTGTGAATTGACAGGTAATACAAATAATGATGTCCAAAATTAACAAGCAAGCACCCAAAGCTTGATTTCTAAATGCCATCTTCCAGTAAAAAAAAGAACAAAAGCTACTTGGAGAAATGACAACAATTCTGTGGAAAGAAAATAAAGTAAAAGTCTGGAATATCTTATGATGCCATAAAGTAAAGAAATGGTCAAAAAATGATGAGGTATGTCAGAAAGGCATGGAAGACAACTAGAAGGATATCCCGGCAGCCACATTTCAAATAGGAGCAATACGATAAACAAGGAGAATAATGAATTATAAATCACTAACAATATAAATATTCATGAGTCCACAATGAAAAGAAAGAAAAAAAGAGAGGGGGAAAAGATGGAAGGAGGGAGGAACAAATATTCCTTGAAGCAGAAATCGAATCAATAAATATAGAAAAAAAAGATGAAAATAGAAAATCACCATTAGACAAACATTATAAAATAAACAATGGCAGACATTCAAGAATCACTGATGAACACTAAAATTTCCATGATGAGAAACAGTATCTGCACAAACTCAAAGTTTTTCCCTTTAAAATTCTTATTAATTGCAAAAGGGAAAACATTATAGTGAAGAAACCTGGCAGACAGCACTTTATTTAACTATTTAATCAAAGTTAACATCATCGGTCCTAAAATTTCAATATTATGTATCCTTTCTTTACATCATTCTTGACTTTATTCCTGACATTCCTGCAAAATCTGCATAAATTCAATCCAATCATGGGGGCGAAAACAAATCTAAATTGAAGAATATTCCACAAAATAACTGACTTGAAACACATGTTCTTCAAAAAGTATCAAGTAAAAAAAAAAAAAATTTTTTTTAAGTATCAAGTCCACGAATGACAAATGAAGAATGATGAGGAACTGTCATACACTGAAGGAGACTATGGAGACACGACAAATAAATGTAGTGTGACAATCAAAATCACTGTAAACTGAAAGTGAAGACCTGAAAAAAATAGAGCCAGCGAAGATAAGTCCCACATTCTGAATAAATTTTTTTTCTTCTAGTCGCTACAGTGTCTTACTACTGAACGGTTACTTTTTTCCTGA
This sequence comes from Marmota marmota marmota, assembly GCF_001458135.2. NCBI lineage: Eukaryota > Metazoa > Chordata > Mammalia > Rodentia > Sciuridae > Marmota > Marmota marmota. The sequence goes on along the minus strand of NW_025999941.1, from coordinate 10,454,960 downwards.
ATTTTAACTGTAATACCACCCACGTTTTGATGCTATCAATATGATTATTTTCTGTGTAGGGTTTCTATTGCTAAACACTACTTATAAGATTCATTCTCACTATTATATGTAAGAATACTCTTTTCATTATTGTATAATATTCCCCAACACAAACCTGCAAGAGTATATCCATTCTACTATTACTAGTACTAGGTTTGGGGGCACCTTCATAGTTTTGAGAGGCTACAAATAACAATGCCATGAACATTTCTATATGCCTCTTGGTACATACACACATTCATTTCCATAAGAGAAATTACCAAGGTGTTTTCCAAAGAAGTCATACCAATTCATTCCCATATTTTTATTCACACTATATTTTGGAGGCCTGTTCTCTGAAGGTTATTTGTACTGCAAATAACTTCTCATTTTCATGATGGTGTCTTTTGATGAACTTGAGTTCTAAATTTTAATGTATATTTTAAATTTGTGTTTTCTCTATATTTTTAAACAAATCTTGCCCCACCTCTAGAGGTCACAGAGATGATATAATATATTACTGTCTAGAAGCCTTTCATATTTAGAACTGATATCCACCTAGAATTAATATGTGGTTGGAGTTAGGTAGGACCAGGTTTTATTTATTTCAACATGTTTATATAAAAATCAATACCTTCCCCAATCACTATTTATCCCCATCTTTGTTATAAATCAAGTGTCTCTATATAAGTGGATCTGCTTCTGATTTGCTTTTCCTTAGAGCAACACTTTACTTAATCTTAATTAAGTTTGATATCTAGCATATCCAGTATACATACTTTGTTTTAATCTTCAGATATGTCTGGCTATCCCTCCTTCATACATCCTATAATATAAACATTAGAATTAGCTGGCCAATTTCTTCCAAAAAATTTTAGGGGGAATTTAATTTGTGTTGCAGTAAGTCTACACACATATTGGGGGAGAAATGACATCTTTTTACAATAGCAATTATCTGATTGATTACATATAAAAAGTTATCCTTTTATATAGGGTCATTAACTTACATTAATAATGGCTTGAAATTTCCTTGGAAGTTTTTGTTAACTTATTCCTAGACATTTGATGTTCTTCAATGTTACTATATTTTAATTTAGTTCAAAATAATTCTTAATTTCTCTTGAGATTTCTCCCATGATCCATATGTTATTCAGAAGTGTGCTGTTTATTCTCTAAGTATTTGAGGATTTTTCACCTATCTTTCTGTTATTGATACCTAGTTTAATTCCACTGTGGTTCTATGGCAGAGAGTATATGATTTCTATTCCTATTTTAAATTTGTTAAAGTGTGTTTTGTAGCCCAGAATGAGATCTATCTTTTTGAATGTTTCATGTGAGCTTGACAAGAATGTGTATTCTGTGTATTCTGCTGTTACTAGATGAGGTATTGTATAGATGGCCATTGTATCCAGTTGGTTGATAATGTTGTTGAGCTTAACCATGTCCTCCTTACTGATTTTCTGCTGAAAAATCTGTCCATTTCTGACAGAAGGGTGCTGACTTCTCCACTATAATACTGGATTCATTTTGCCTCTCCCTTGTAGTTCTATGAATTTTTGCCTTTCTCTTTTTATTTTAATTTAGGTACTGGGGGTACTTTACCAATGAGCTACATCCCCAGTTCTTACCTCACATATTTTGATGCTCTGTTGTTAGGTCCATATATGTTAAGAACTGTTATGTCTTCTTACAGAACTAAGCACTTCGTCATTAAGTAATATCTTTCTATATACCTGATGACATTTGTGCTTTGAAGTCTACTCCATCTGAAATTAACGGAACTATTCCCATTTTCTTTTGCCTGATATTTGTGTGTGAGTGTGTGTGTGTGTGTGTCTGTCTAACTATCTGATACTGGGGACTGAACCCAGGGACACTTTACCACAGAGCTACTCTCCAGTCCTTTTTACTTTTCTATTCTTTATTTTAATTTTATTTTTTATTTGGGTACCAGGGATTGAACCCAAGCATACTTAGCCACTCAGCCACATCTCCAGCCCTTTTAGGTTTTTGTTTTGTTTTGTTTGTTTTTAATTTTAAGATAGGGTCTCACTAGTTGCCTACAGCCTCACTAAGTTGCTTAGGCTAGCTTTGAACCTGCAATTCTCCTGCTTCAGCCTCCTGAACCACTAGGAAGGATTATAACAGGTATGTGCCACCACGGCTGGCTTTTTATTTTGTGACAGGATCTCACTAAGTTATGCAGGCTGGTCTTGAACTTGTGATTCTCCTGCCTCAACCTCCTGAGTTGCTGGGATTACAGGTATGCACCACCATTCCCAGCCATCCAGTTTTTTTGTTTTATTTTATTTGGTACTAGGGATTGAACCCAGGGATGCTTAACCATTGAGCCACAACCCCAACCCTTTCTTGTATTTTTATTTATAGACAGGGTTGAGTTGCTTAGGGCTTCATTAAATTGCTGAGGCTGGCTTTCAATTTGTGATCGTCCTGCCTCAGCCTCCTAAACCACTGGGATTACAGGCATATGCCACCAGGCCCAGTTTACCCATTTAGTTTCAATCTGTATGTTTTTAATATTTAAAGTAGTTTTCTTGTAGACAATGTATAGTTCTGTCTTGTTTTCTGATCCACTCTGACAATCAACTGGTATATTTAGACCTCGGACATTCAAAGTGATTATTGATAAGAATTGAATTATCTATCATAAACAGGGCTGTGGGATGTAGCTCAGTGGTAGAGAACATGTTTAGCACACACAAGGTTCTGGATTTGATCCTCAGTACATGTGCATGCATGCACACACACATAAATCTACCATATACTATATATTACAGTTTTAAATGTTACCTTATTCTTAGTTTCTACTTTTGTCTTCTATTCTTTTTCTGCCTTTGTGGTTACAAACAGGCAACTGATATGATTCCATTTGATTATTTTGTCCATTTCCCTTATTTTGTGCTGCTGGGGATTGAACTCAGAGTACTTGCCTAGCATGTGTGAAGTCCTAACACTGAGCTACATGTCTAGCCTTGGTCTTCTTTCTTAGTGTACCAGGTTTTGTTTTTGTTTTTTTAAACTTTTTTTATTGGTTTCCCAAAAATGTGCAATGTACATTTAAAGTAATCCCAATCCATTTCTGAAATAACACTATACTGTTTCATGGGTAGTATGAATACCTTATAATAACAAAATAATTCAAATTCTTCTTTCCCATTCCTTGTATCATTGTTGTCATTTCATTTCACTTATACATAGACACACTTATTCAATATATTTATAAACATACATAATTGAATGCATTATTGCTGTTGTTATTTTGAGCACTGTTATCTGTTAGTTCAATTAAGAATAAGAAAAGTTGAAAGATTTTATTTTACCTTTTTTTATTCCTTCTCTAATGCTCTTCCTTTTTTTTTCTTCCTCAGAAACATGCAAGCAAGAAGAAAGTAGAGTGAAATATTTAAAGCATTGAAAGCAAAAAGTCACCAACCTAGATTTCTGTATCAAGAGAAATTATCTTTAAGAACTGAAGAAGAAATACATTCTCAGACAAACAAAATTTGAGGAATTTTGTCACCAGTAAGCCTGCCTTACAAGAAATAAAGAAATTCTTTAGAAAGAAGGAAAATATTTGATATAAATCAGAAACTAAGAGCTACATAAAGGAAGAGCACTGAAGAAGGAATAAAAGAAGTTAAAATAAAATCTTTGATTTTTCTTATTCTTAATTGAACTAACAGATAACAGTTTCTCAAATAATAATAATAACAAAGTAGTTGTTGATGACAGCTTAGAATGTTATAGCTTTTATGAGTAAATGACAGCAATGTTATCAAGTACATGAGGGAGGAATTGAGAATACTTAGTTAAAAGACATTTGAACTAAATGACAGAAATGTTATCAAGTACATGAAGGAGGAATTGAGAATACTTAGTTAAAATACATTTGAACTACCTGTGATGAGGAATAGTGTTACTTAAGAGAAGATCTGAATAGGTTGTAAACATATACTGCAAACTCAAGACCAAACTACTAAATATTTTTAAAGAATAATAATGATATCCTAAGAATGTAGTGCTAATTGAAATAAGACAAAAAAGACAAAACAAGTATCATGATTCCTCTTATGTAAGGTACACAAAAAGTATAATAAAGGTTCCCAGGGACAATGAAGAGGAGGAAATGGGAAGTTACTGTTTAATGTGTACCAAGATTCTATTGGAGATGATTATAGAAGTTCTGCAGATAGTTGTACAACGCTATGAATATACTTAATGCCATTGAATTATACACATAAAAATTAAATAGTAAACTTTATGTATATTTTTATTAAAACAGTTTGTTTTAATTGAATGGTTGCTAAAGGGTTTTAAATATGCATCTTTAATTAGTTGGAGTCTACCTATAAATAATATTTTACCACTTCTTGTGTATATAAAGATCTTACAATGTTATGCTCCCAAATCCTCCCTCCCATTTTTCATGCTACTGTAGTTACATATTATAAACACAAATATTTTCTATTTTTGCTTCAAAGTTAGCTTTAAAAAAATAAACCTCATATATACATACATTCATGCCCTTTTCCATCATTTTCATATTTCTTTGAATATATTCAAATTTCTGTCTTATCAAATTCCCCTGTCATAAGAACTTCCTTAACAGTTTCTGTAGTCTAGGTCTGCTGGTAATGAATTTTCTTACTGTACGTTTTCCGGGGGATAAGTTTTTATTTTTTCTTCACATTTGAATGGAATTTTTTCTGGGCTGACAAGTTTTTTCTTTCAATACTTCTACTCCACTGTGTTCTAAGTTATATAGTTTCTATAAAGAATGGCACTGTGGGGGTAAAGAGAGAAGAGGGGAGGGGAGGGTGGATAGTAGAGGATAGGAAAGGCAGCAGAATATAACAGACACTAGTATGGCAATATGTAAATCAATGGATGTGTAACTGATGTGATTCTGCAATCTGTATATGGGGTAAAAATGGGAGTTCATAACCCACTTGAATCAAAGTGTGAAATATGATATATCAAGAACTATGTAATGTTTTGAACAACCAACAATAAAAAATTAAAAAAAAAAAAGAATGGCACTGTGATTATTTGTTCTCCTCTATGTAATGTGCCTTTGTTCCCTCTGGTTGCCACTGAGATTTTCTTTCCCCTTGGTTTTCAGTGTTTGCGTACAATATGTCTGGGTGGGTTCTGTTAGACTGTTTAGTATTTATTCTCATTTGTGTTCCCCAGGCTTTTTGGATCTGTGGTGTGGTATCTTTATTTCCTTTGGTAAACTATCTTCCTTTATGTCTTCCTCACTCTATAGTCCTTCCTCCAAGACTGCAGGTATATATACTATCCCACAACTAATGGGTGTTCTGTCTTATTCCTCCACCACCACACCTGAACACTTTTTTCTCTTCATGTTTCAATCTGGGAAATTTCTGTTGATCTATCTTCAAATCTACAGATCCTTTCCTCAGTTGTCAAGTGTATTGATTAGCCTAACAAAAGTATTAATCAACTCTGCTATTATGTCCTTCATTTCTATTATTTCTATTTCATACTTTCTAATAGTTTTATCTCTGCTGAAATTCCTTTTCTGTTCATGCATGCTCTCCAAGGACAAATTCTGATAGGTCCTTTAACATCCTGACCATAGTTATTTTAAATTCCCCATGTGATAGTTCCAACATCTAGGTCACATGACTCTCGTTCTGTTAATTGCTTGATCTTTTGACAGTGTTTCCCCCCACCTTGCTTTTTTATTTTTTTTTTAATATTTTTTAGACCTTTATTGTGTTTACTTTTATGTAGGGCTGGGGATAGAACCCAGTGCCTCACACGTACTAGGCAAGAGCTCTACCGCTGAGCCACAATCCCAGCCCATCTCTTGCTTCTTTATGTGCCCTTATAATATTTGGTTGAAAACTAGACATCATGAGTAGAACAATCAAGACAGAGTCAAATAGTGATTATACCTAGAAATGGGTATGTTTCTTCTTTTTCTTGGGTCTTTAGTTCAAGAGAAAACGTTAAGTCAATCTAGTCAAGAATGGAGCTGGGGCTGGGGTTTGTTGCTATGGTTATTCATAGTGTACCACAGGCTTCAAATTTCTGTAGCATCAGCTAGTATTTAGCGGTATAGGCTCATCTGCCAAAGGGTCTTTTTTGGAGTCTGCTGCACCATCCTTGAACTCAGGTCTTCTCTTTGTGACTGCACCTCAGAGACTGTCTCTCCACACAGTTCCCTCTACCCCTACTACAGACTGCTGTTACTCAACACTTTCTAATCTGATGGTGAGGAACAAGTAAGGAGGAACATTCTCTTATATTTAACCTCAGTTTTAAGCTTTGTGTTCCTAAGTCTTGGGGCGGAAACTTCTCAGTGATCCTACCCTTATCTCAACTACAGGGAATTGCTAATGCTTCAGCAAGTACTCCTACCCTTCTTCCAGGAACAGAGGGCTTTTGTTTTCTTCTATTCTATTACCCAAGCTGCCCTGGGTTGACAGGGCTTATACTTCTTCCCTTAACAGCTTAAAGTTTTTGCTCTACAACATCCAGAGAGAGTTCAGTGGATTTCCCGTAGTAAATGCTGTTTTTTTCCACCAGTATATGCCATGAGGAGGGCTTCTTCACTCTTTTAGATCCTTATTCCCAAATGTGCTTTATCTCTAATTCTTTCTTCAGTTTTGTTTTTCCTCCTTAGATTGGACAATTTATAAACAACAATACACTGCTCACAATTCTGGAGGCTAGGAGTGCAAGATCAAAGCACCAGCAGATTCAGTGTCTGGTGAGGGTTGCTCTCTGATTCATAGATGATGACTTCTTGCTATGTCTTCACACAGTAGAAGGAGCAAACTCTCCCAGACTTTTAAAATTTATTTTTTTCTTTCTACTTTTATTGGTGTATTTTAAATATACATGATGGGGTTTTGCTGTTACATATTTGTACATGCACACAATATAACAATATACTTTGGCAAATATAACTCCCCAGCACTTCCACCCTCCCTCTCCAACTTCCACTTCCTTCCTGGTCCCTTTCCTCTACTGATCTCCTTTTGATTTTCATTAAGATTCCTACCCGGGGCAGGAGTTGTGGCTCGGAACCCTTGATCTTCTGAGCTTTCCTTTAACATAATGGTCTCTAGTTGTTTCCATTTTCCTGCAAATAACATAATTTCACTTTTCTTTATGGCTGAATAGAACTCCATTGTATGTATATGCCACACTTTCTTCATCCATTCATCTGTTTATGGACACCTAGGCTGGTTCCATAGTTTGGCTACTGTGAATTGTGTTGCTATAAATATAGGTAAGCAAGTATTACTATAATATTATGACTTTAATTCTTTAGGATGAATACCAAGAAGCAGTATAGCTGGGTTATATGATGGTTCTTTGTCTGAGGAACCTCCACACTGATTTCCATAGTGGTTATACTAATCTACAGTCCCACCAACAGGGTAAAAGTATTCCTTTTTCTCCACATCCTCTCCAGCATTTATTATTATTTGTATTATTATTTTTTGTAATCCCAAACATAACACTTTATTGTGAACAAGTATAAGAACATTTTGGTCTCCAATAATATATGCAAAAGTTGGTAAGTTTCATCTATAGTCAACCAATCTGTTCCAATGAAAACTATGTTTTTGTGGGAAAAAAAAATTTTAATACCTTTATTTTATTTATTTATTTTTATGTGGTGCTGAGGATTGAACCCAGGGCCTCACACATGGTAGGTGAGCGCTCTACCACTGAGCCACAATCCCAGCCCCTTGTGAAGAATTTTTTATGAACCAAATTATTTCTTCCATTCTTCATTCATTGTTTCATAAACACCTATTACATGAAAGATTCAGGCCTATGTGCCGATGAGAATACCCAGATGAATAAAAAATCATTCTTTATTTTCAAAGACAGGACCAGTATAGTCTAATGTAGAAGATGGACCAGATATATGAGTAACCATAATACCAGCCAGCAGGTAAAAACATGCTCTAAGAAGGGCATACTCAGGACAAAGCGAATTGGAAGGAAGGAGATGTTTTCACAGACAGGAAAATAGAAAATTTCACAAAGGGTTTGGCATTTTGGATTTGGATATTGAGGGACTGGAGGAGGTATTATTTGTATTCTTGATGACTGCCATTCTGACTGGTGTGAGATGAAATCTCAGTGTAGTTTTGATTTGCATTTCTCTAATTGCTAAAGGTGTTGAACATTTTTTCATATATTTGTTGGCCATTTGTATTTCTTCTGAAAAGTGTTTAATTCATTTGCCCATATATTAATAGGGTTGTTTTTCTGAGTTCTTTATATAATCTAGACATTAATCCTCTGTCCGAAAAGTAGCTAGCAAAGATTTCCTCCCATTCTGTAGGTCTCTCTTCACATTCCTAATTGCTTCCCTTGCTGTGCAGAAACTTTTTAATTTAATGTCATCTTATTTATTAACTCTTGGCATTATTTCCCAAGCTTTAGGGGTCCTACTGAGAAAGTAGTTTCCTGTGCCTATTTGCTGGAGTGTTGACCCTACAATTTCTTCTAGGAGTTGCATAGTTTCTGGTCAGAACTCTTTTATGAAGGCACTAGTCACTTCCCCAATGGCCTCACTTCTCCATATCACCATACTGGTAATTAGATTTCAACATATGAGCTTTGGGTGGATACAAACTTTAGATAACAGCAAAGTAATCAGATTAAATGAGGTCATAAGGGTGAAGCCCTGATCCAACATAATTAATATCTTTTTTGTAAGAAGTACCAGAGAATTCTAATGTAGGTCTATGCACATAATTCCCTCTACCCCACTCCCCAGGTTATCTGAAGTCACAGAAAGAAAGCAGCCACCTGCAAATGAAGAAGAGAATCCTCACCAGAAATTGACCATGAACTCTGATCTCAGACTTTCAGTCTCCAGAACTGTTGAGAAAATAAATTTCTGTTGTTTAAGCCACCCAGTCTATGATATTTTGTCATAGGAGCCCAAGCAGACTAAGACAAATATGAAGTAAATCATTTTAAAATAATTAATTTAATGCATTTTAAAAGGGAGCTTAGGGGAAGCAGTTTAAAAGCCAAGTCTAGATATAAATTATTAATAAAATTTGGAGTATTTTCTTACATTCTAGTTATTACATAGGGCAAATATGCTGTCCCCTGGGAAAACATTAAATGGAGCTGTTAGGGAATAATACTGAGCTACATAGGCCACTAATATGCCCCAATGTATGATATGCTTTTTCTTAACAAGAGGGAAATTCCACTAAAATTTCTTTTTTTTTTTAATATTTATTTTTTAGTTGTAGTTGAACACAATATCTTTATTTTAATTATTTATTTTTATGTGGTGCTGAGGCTCAAACCGAGGACCTTGCATGCTAGCCAAGCACTCTACCGCTGAGCCACAACCCCAACTCTCCCACTGAAATTTCTTTTGATGAGAAAAATCAATAATCAATAAAGTAAAAGAAAATAATTTTTTCCACTTATGAAAAGGGTTTTTTGCAAAAATATAAAGGAGCATCCATGACCAGTCAAAGAGGTAAGTAATACATTTTAAAGCAGAAAAAATAAAAAACCATAAAGGATTTTAGAATATGTCAAGTTTTGTCAATGAGAATGGTAGGAAGAAGGAAAAGTAATTTCAACAACTCTAATTCTCTAATGATGACACAACAGCTAAAAGAAAAAGGATAAAACAGTAAAACAATAATAGTTACTGCTTACATGTTTAAAAGACCCATAAGGAACTGCTGTGGACCCTGTCTCTTCTAGATAGTCTTCCCAGCTTAATTCTACTTCTTCCATACCAGATCCAGCATCTGGAATTAAAAACAAAACAAAAAACAGGTGAATCTCAATTAAAGAAAAATGAAGGTACAAAAACATAAAACTATAGCAATCTAACTTATAAAATTTACTTCAGGACAAATTAATTGAGTTTGCACAAAAAAACTGAGTAATTTTTTTAATATTTATTTTTTAGTCGTAGTTGGACACAATACCTTTATTTTATTTATTTTTATGTGGTGCTGAGGTTCGAACCCAGGGCCTCAGCCTCACACGTGCTAGGCGAGGGCTCTACCACTGAGCCTCAACCCCTGCCTAAGTAAATTTTTACTGTTGTTTTAATGGCAGTTTCCCTTAGTGCCTAGAGTGTCAATGGGTCTCAACAGAACAGAAGTTTGGGGAGACATCAAATCTAAAGTTCACCCTAGTGGATCGTATAATATGAAGATAGTAGGAATATAAAACTATTATATTCATTTTGGCCTGTAAGTTAGTATCTAGTACCAAACATTTAGGTCACTTAATAGATATTTCAAACTTAAGTTTTCAATATGATTCTAAATATTCTCTGAAAAAGTTGGCTACGATCTACATACTGTGGGATCAGGCTCCAAATTCCTCAATAGGACACCCATAGCACAAAAGTTAATAACTAGAATCAACAAATGGGACTTACTCAAACTAAAAAGTTTTTTCTCAGCAAAAGAAACAATAAGAGAGGTAAATAGGGAGCCTACATCCTGGGAACAAATATTTACTCCTCACACTTCAGATAGAGCCCTAATATCTAGAGTATACAAAGAACTCAAAAAATTAGACAATAAGATAACAAATAACCCAATCAACAAATGGGCCAAGGACCTGAACAGACACTTCTCAGAGGGGGACATACAATCAATCAACAAGTACATGAAAAAATGCTCACCATCTCGAGCAGTCAGAGAAATGCAAATCAAAACCACCCTAAGATACCATCTCACTCCAGTAAGATTGGCAGCCATTATGAGGTCAAACAATAAGTGCTGGCGAGGATGTGGGGAAAAGGGTACACTTGTACATTGCTGGTGGGACTGCAAATTGGTGCAGCCAATTTGGAAAGCAGTATGGAGATTTCTTGGAAAGCTGGGAATGGGACCACCATTTGANGGGATGGAGATGAAGGAAGAGGAAGAGGAAGAAGAGGAGGAGGAGGAGGAAGAGGAAGAAGAGGAAGAGGAGGAAGAAGGGAAATTTGCATGGAAATGGAAGGAGACCCTCAGGGTTATACAAAATTTCATACAAGAGGAAGTGAGGGGAAAGGGGAAAATAATACAAGGGGGAGAAATGAATGACAGTAGAGGGGGTAGAGAGAGAAGAGGGGAGGGGAGGGGAGGGGGGATAGTCGAGGATAGGAAAGGCAGCAGAATACAACAGACACTAGTATGGCAATATGTAAATCAATGGATGTGTAACTGATGTGATTCTGCAATTTGTATACGGGGTAAAAATGGGAGTTCATAACCCACTTGAATCAAAGTGTGAAATATGATATATCAAGAACTATGTAATGTTTTGAACAACCAACAATAAAAAATTAAAAATAAATAAATAAATAAATATTCTCTGAGTAAAGATACTATTAATCATGTTTTAGCTTACTACCAAAAAAGAGTGAAGTTATCCTTTCCCTTCACATCCTATATCCAATCCATAAAAAATTCTGTAGCTACCATCTTTAAAACATTCCAAATCAAATAATTTCTCATCCTGTCTATTACTATCTCTAGTCCACAGTATCTTTCATCTTTTAATCATACTTAAATAAGAGCTACAATCTTTCAAAGATTACAAGGCCCTACATGAGCTAACTCTTGGCCACATACCCTTCTATTTTATCCCCAGCCAGACATTCACTGTTTCCTGCACTCAGGTGACAATGAGTTCCTTGACATTTTTTAATGTTTTCTGTAAGGTCTCTGCATTTGGTGTTCCCTCAGTTCAAAGATTCATCTTCCAGGAGGATCACACCTTCATTTCATTCAAGTTTCTACTAAAATGTCACCTCTTCAGTATCCATCTAAATGGAGGCTCTGCTTCCATTTTCTTCATAGCATTCATTTCTACTTGACCATATACCATATCTTTTAATCTTCCCTACTAAATCATAAACATAAAGACAGAAATTTTACTTTGGTCACTCTTATATTTCTGTCACCTAGATTCAAAACACCTGGTATATAGTAGACACACAACATATACTTGTTGTGTGAGCAATAGATACTAAAAGAAAAATTATCTGCTGGGTGAGCAAGATTCAAATATCTGTAATCCAACAATCCTACTTCATGTAAACTAAAGAGCAAAGACAGTTTTATGTTTGTTTGTTCACTAATACGTCCCACTACCTAAAATAATGCTTGAAACAGAGCAAATTCTCAATAAATGGTTGGTAAATGAGTAAATTCTAGGGGAAGTCATGCTTCCAATGAACACAAGGAGCAAATAAGAGAATATTCACCATAGCACTGTTTGTAATAGTTAAGGACTGGAAGCAATTGGTAGGATGAGAGATAAACTGTGGCAATTCTTTAATGAAATGGTATTATATATGCAAGTGAAATTAACTAACTTGCATTGACATAGATAAATAAAGAACATCAAGTAGAAAAGACAAGTGGAGAATGAAAAGCATAGCTAGAAATAATTTAGGCTTCAAAACAAAACTTTTCAGTATCATGTTACAGGAGTCCACATGTGTGATAAAATGATACAGAACTATATACACTTTAAATCAGTATCAATGTCCTGGATTTTATATCATATTACAATTTTTTGAGGAACTCATGGGAGAAACTGGGTGAAGGGAACATGAGACCTGTCAACACTATCTTTGCAACTTCCTATGACCCATAATTATTTTGAAATAATTAGAAAGTAACCATCAAAATTAAAATACTATTTTTAAAAAGTGTCTTCATAAAAATGACTTACTTTTTCAGCAAACATTATTAGTAGTCTTTAGTGCCAGATTCTTTGCCTGGTGCAGCACACGGCAATGAAAAATAACTACTAACTTCAAAGAGCTTCCAGTTTAGTGGTACAAAGACAAGTCAGACAATGTAACACAGGTGAGTAATACAATTGTGCACTATGGAGGATAACATCTGCTCAGCAAAACCAGTACCTGCATCAAGCTGCTGTTCCCCGTTCATCTCCACAACACATGGGTTTATCTCCTCCCCACTCAAAGGAAAGGCCTAATGATTCTGCTATGATTGGAAGATGACTTGCAGGTTTCAAGAGTCTGTCCAATGAGCATCCAAGGGTCCAAATGAAAGTGCTGAAAAATCAAAGAGAATTCATCAACAGCCTGAAGCCAAAGTGTTTACTTGTTCAAAAGACATGACACTTGACTGGGATGAAAGGTAAGATAAAACAAAAACATACTGGCAGAAAAGATAGGATTAGAGGAAAAATCTGACACCTTCTCTAATTTTGACAATTCTGTATAAGAGTATATGTGGAGAGAGAGGTAGGAAGGGAAAGAGGGAGAGGGAGAAGGGGCAGGGGGCAGAAGAAGAGGGAAAGGATGGGAAGAGAAACCAAGACCTTGATAAAATATCTATAGATCACAACAAATTAACATGTATATGAATCCTATCCTTAAAACTTAGTGTTACCACTCTTTGTGCCATAATTCCTATCCACAAAAACTTTAATTTTTCCTTTTCACAAAAACAATTCCTAAGACTGGGTTGTGGTTTAGTGGTAGAGTACTTGCCTAGCATGTCTGAGGTACTGGGCTCAATCCTTGGCACCATATAAAAATATATATCATATATTACTTTATCTAGTTTTCCATTTTACTTCTCTAGGGTATTATGCATAACTAAATTTATCAATTATATTAATCTACAATTATAAAAGAGAATCCCTCCAAAATGAGTTCTAAACCAAATTTTTTAAACAACTTTATTGGAGTATAATTTATATACCCAAATTTTATTTTAAATGTATAATCTAATAACTTTTAGTAAATTTACAGGGTGGGCAAACATCACCATAATCCAATTTCTGTATCCCTGAAAAGAATCTTCATATTCACTTGCAGTTTGTTCCTCCCCATCCCATCTCTAGGCTCAACCAACCACTAATCCATCTCCTGTCTCTAGAGATTTTGCCTTTCTTGGACATCTCACATAGATAGAATTATGCGATATGTGGTCTTTTCTGTCTGTTTTTTTTCACTTAGCATGTTTCTGAGTTTTGCCCATGGATGAATCTATTTATTCTTGCTTGTAAAACAATCTAATATATTATCTATATACACCTCTAACAGATGAGAAAGAATAAGTGAAAAAAGGATTTGCTACAGGAGGGCATGGTATGAACTAACTGCCCAGGCAACAATACAAAAAACTATATAAATGAGATAGGTACTTAACAGCACAGTGTTGAGGGTGATATTCTGCAAGATCAAGCAACTTTATATCTCTCAAAGGGTTTTAAGTGTATATGAAAGCCCTTGGTAATTGATTCTCAGAGCAACTTTAATCACTAAGAAAAAGTTATCTTAGATTTTAATGTTGCCCTTCAAGAATAATAGCTACCTGAAATACAACAGCTTCAGATGGGAAATAGCAGTTCTACCAGCTATGCAATCTTACATGTTATCATACTATGTCATTGTTTTTGTCTGTAGAATGAGGTAAGGTCTTTTTCAGATTCTAAAATTTCATTTCATAGAAAAAGTTTTAATAAACTATTATAAGTATGGATGTCCCATTTGAGACAACTACCAGTTATGAACAAAATTATATACCATAAAAGCACTGACATCCACATCTTCTCATAGGAACAACTGAACGAAACTCAAGAGTAATATACAAATCCTCTAAATGTGCTCCCTTTCCTTAGTTTACTTTTTCACCCAAATCTCAGTCAAATCGTACCATTCCATCTACTAATTAATTCACTCCCTACATATTTATCAACACTAGCTCATCACAAACAATTATTTCTGGGGATGAGGTAAAGTCATCAAGAGAAACATAATTCCTATTTTCCTATTTTCTTTCTTTTTTTATAGCTTAGGGATGGAGTGCTTGCCTAATCTACACAAGACCCTGGATTTAATCCTTAGTACTGCAAAAATAAGTATAAAATAAAGAAATAAAAACCCAGAATAACTACCTGTAGTAAATCTTTCAAAATATTTAAAAGTCATTTGAACACTTAAACCATGCTTTCCCCCACCGCCTATTATTAATAGTTGTGATCCATATTCGATAAGCCTAGTGATAGTAACTACACTTCATGTTAACGCACCTTGTTTCCAAAGCTAAGATAAAACACTGAGTAAGAGTATTACAAAGGGGGCTGGGGTTGTAGCTTAGTGGTACAGCGCTTGCCTAGCATGTGTGGGCACTGGGTTTGATCCTCATCAACATATAAAAATAAATAAATAAAGTTATTCTGTCCATCTACAACAAAAAAAAATTTTTTTTAAAGAGTATTATTTGGGATATTACAATAATGTAAGAGAGCCATGCACTGTGAGCACACACCTATAGTCCCAGCCACTGGGGAGGCTGAGGCAGGAGAATCACTTGAACCCAGATTGTTCATGGGCAGCCTGGTCAACATACCAAGACCCCAGGTATGCAAATACAATCAAACAAAAAAAGATGTCTTTGGGAAAGATCTTCAGCCATGTAATTTAACATGTCTTACATAAATAACTTTTAAAAGGCTTAGGAGGACAGAACTCAGTATAGATTGCTAATATGTATAAATTTGTATTTATAAACTCAATAAATATTTAATTTCAGAAACTATGTTATCCAGGCTGGCTCTGAACACCTGGGCTCAAGCCATTCTCCTGCCTCAGCCTCACCAGGTATCTGGGACTACAGGCATGTACAACTGCACTCAGCAAATCACAGCAAGTTCTAAACAAAACCTTGTACTTGTACTCAAGATTAACCTAAATTGAGAGGGAGGGAGGGAGGAAGGAAGGAAGGAAGGAAATTATGGAGCCAATAGTTTGAAAAGATTATTTTGAACCAATAATAACAAACAAATAAAATATAGCACAAGATAACAATGTCCCTTGTATGGCCATTAAAAACTATGGTAGAGAAATATTTTTCCTTCCAATCAAAATTCCAAAAGAGTATTTTATACTGCTTGATAAGCTAATTTTAAAAGAGAAAGTGTATATCTTTTATAATGAGGCAAATTTCTTCTATCAAAATATTAAAATAGAATAAATTATTAGCATAAGAAAAAATAAATACATCATCAATAAAGTAGAATGAAGATGAAAAATATATCCAATTTTATAAGGAGTACAGTACATGATAAAAATGGCATACCACATCACTTGTGAAAAGATACAAATAGTGTTAATGAACTGGATTTGGAGGAGGAAAATAATTAGATCTTTGCTTTACACTACAATATAAACAAACTATAGGTGAATTAAAAGAGGAGAACATGAAAAGTAAGATTTAAACCAAATTAAAAGAAAACATAAGTGAATATGGTTAGAATTTCAGAATAGCACAGAATTCCTTAAGCAAGGAAGCCACAAAATGGATACATGTAAATAAAGAAACACTTAAAACTCCCATTTGGTAAAAAGAACCTTGATTTAAAGGACAAACTATAGAACAGAAGAAACCATTTCTAGCATATAACAAAATATGAATAGCCATAATAAAAAAAACAGCACCTATAAAGTAAATAAGAGACTTATTTAATCTAATATAGGGAAGAATTTTCTTTAAAGGTCATGTACAGTCAGGTGCAGGGGCACATACCTATAATGCCAGCTATTCAGAAGACTGAAGCAGGAGAATCGCAATTTTGAGGGCAGCCTCAGCAACTTAGCAAGACACTTTCTCAAAATTTTTAAAAATTAAAATGGGCTGAGACATAGTTCAATGGTATTATGCCCTGGGTATGATTCCTAATACCACAAAAAAATTAAAAATTAAAAAAAAAATTAAAAGATGGATCCAAGAACAAGAATTTTAACAGAAGAAATACAAATGCTCAATAATTATATGAAAGTATATTCAACCTCAACAGCTAAAATGAGTTCTTACCCAGATTGTCAAAAATAGAAGATTAATAACATCTAATATAGGTGAGGATGTAGAGAAATGGATGCTGTCAATACAAGATGAAGAAGGTAAATAAATAAAGCCCTTTAAAAGAGAAATTTTACTCTATTAAAAAATGTATTTCAATTTTATTCCAATATCTATTTCAGAAAAATAGATATTGGAATAAAATATCTATTTTATTCTGACATATCTATTTCAGAAAAATACCTAGAGAGAACAAGGAAATAAATAGCTAACAATTTCAAAAAAAAATATAAATTGTCTTCATTTCCAGGGCCAATACAGAAAAACACTTCCATGTGTGTACAAAGTAGCAAGAGCCAAAATGTTGGCTTGAACAAACAATGTCTGTACGGTGCGGGGGGGGGGACTTCAATGTCAATCAAAATTGCATCATATTCACAAGATGAGAATTCAAAAGAATGAAACACTTTAATGAATATAAAGTTTGTGTTGAGGCGACAAAAATGTTCTGGGTATAGAGAGTGATTTTATATAGAGCTATGAAAAATATAGACATATCTGTGAAAAATACAAATCAAAACTACATATTCCTATAGGTACATATGTATGTGCAAATATCTTTATATTATTTTTTTAATTCTTTGTGCAGATATCTTTAAATGGTCTAAAAGAGTGTATCCAAATCACTAATGGTGACTATCTCTAGTAAATGAGATGCAGAGGCAAAATACAAGGAAATTTTTGTTTTTTCTGAATTGATAAGCTTTTTATGATGAGAATATACTCAAAATGTTTACTTCTATGATTTAAATCTCTATCTTTTTTAATATTTATTTTTTAGTTATAGTTGGACGCAGTACCTTTATTTTATTTTTATGTGGTGCTGAGGATCAAACCCAGGGCCTCTTACATGCTTGGGGAGTGCTCTACTGCTAAGCCACAACCCCAGCCCATTAAATTTTTATCTTAAGAAAAACAAGATGCATTTATTAATATGGAAAGTCGTTTATCCATTTTTTCATTTACTGGAAACCTACTATGTTTATATGTATGTATGATCCTAGTACCACAAAAAAATTAAAAACTAAAAAATTGTAAAAGATCACAATATTAGAGGCACATCGAAAATAGACCAAAATCTCTGACCTCGTGAAGGAAGAAAGTACAGTACTTTTTAAAAATGTGTAAATGACTTAACTGGGCTGGAGTGACAGTAATAGGTTTAGAGTTATATCGACTGAGGGAGAAAGTTTCACTGAAAAGGTAACATAGACAAAGACTTAATAGATATGGAAGGTCAGAACATGCCAGGCAGAGGGAAAAGTCAGCACAAAGATCCAAAAGAGTGAGGTTCTGTGTTCTAAGAATAGCAAACAGGACAGTGAAGACAGTGCCAGGTAAGCAACAGGAACGCATAGAAGAGGGGGCAAGAGAGAAGTCAATTCACACTGTGTGCCACACCCCCATTCCCTGTTGTGAATGCCCCCCACCTTCAACCCTTAAGGAACTATATTTACCCAGTAATTCTAATCCTCTGGTAGTGATAAAGGGTAAGGGTACTGTTAACAGAAATGTAAAATGTTGCAACCACTTTGGAAAAGTCTGACAATTCCTCAAAACATTAAATACAGAGTTAGCATACAACCCATTAATTTCACTCCTCAGCACGTACTCAAGACAATGAGAACATATATCCAAACAAAAACTTGCTCCTGAATGTTCATAGCAGCAGCAATATTAACAATACCCAAAAGACAGAAACAACTCAAATGTCCATCAACCAACTAATGTGGTCTATATAATACAACAAAATGCCTTTCAGCCATAAAAAGAAATAATGTGTACTACAATCAAGATTTCCTTTTTGTTTATTTTGTTTTTTAGTGGGGGAGAGTGGGTGAAATACTAAAAAATTATTGATTTTAGTGGTGATGATTATACCACTCTAACAGTTGGTGGTGCTAGCTGATATCACTCTGTATTAAAGGAAAAATCACTGAGCTTTTTATACTCTAAGTAAGTGAATTTTATGGTAACATAAAATATATCTTAATAAGACTAAAAATGAGTACTTACACAGAAGCCAATGACAAATGAGAAAAAAAATCTGGTTTACCATTAGGATGTACAAGAGAATAAGGAAGAAAATAATTTAGCAGTTATCAGCTGGTATTATTTAAAGTATTGTTAATGCTTTAACAGAAAAATTACAAATTTCAGCTGTTTAATCCAACAGATTATTTACTTATTTCTCACTCAAATAAAACCAATGTTCCTGATCACTTGCAACTCCATGTAGCAATTCCTGAAGTCAAGAGCCTTCCTTCACATAACTGCCATCTTGGACATAGTCTTCTCAAGCAGAATGGTGGAGAGGGATCACTTACCGGAGGGTCTGCAGGGCCAGGCCTGAAAGTGACAGATCCATCCATCTATCCTCATTCCAGTAGTTAAAATGCAATCACATGATCACATCTAACTTCAAGGGAGGTTGGAAACTATAACATGGTAAGTTCCACCATTAGTAAACAGTGTGTTTAGAATTAGCACTGTCATTCTCTAGAACTTTTATTAAGAGCCAAAATCAGTTATTTAAAGAAAGCTCTTCAAAGCAAAGGTACTAATACTATGATCTGTCATGGAAATCTTCCTCAATTAGTCAATAAATATTTACTTAGCACATACTACCTGCCATACCCTATTCTGGGTAGACAAATATGAAAAATTTGCACTCCTGAATATGATAATCTGGTATGGGTAGACCAAATACATAATATGCATAATATGCTGAAAAAAATAAATGTTAGGGGGAAAATTCAACAAGGAAGGGCAGGAAATAGAACTTTCAATAGAATGATAAAGTGGTACCTGAAAAAGAACATTCAAACTCAAAATGCTAAGACCCTAAAGTAGGAACTTGTATGTCACGTTATGAGGCCACCATGGTTGGAGAAGAATTATCAAATCAGAAACATTAGGGGATGAACTCAGGAAAGTACCAGGGAGCCAAATTATATATGAACTTGAAGGCTGCTGTGCAAACTTTGGCCTTTGGGAAACCAATAGAGGATTTTGAACGAAGGAGGGATGTAATTTGACCTTTTAAAAGGATCACTCTGCCCAGCAACACAAGAAGCTGAGGCAGGAGGATGGCAACTTCCAAGGCCAGCCTCAGCAACTTAGTGAAACTCAGGAACTTAGTGACACCTGTCTCAAAATTCAAAAAATAAAAAAAATAAAAAGGACTGGAGATGTCACTCAGTGATAAACACCCCTGGATTCAATTCCTATTAGCAAAAAAAAAAAAAAAAATTTTAATAAAAATAAAAGTATCATTTTGCAGCTATGCTGAAAACAGACTCTACATGAATATGAACAGGAAGACCAATTAAAAAGATACTGGAATAATCCAGGTGGGAGGTGCTGGTGCCTAGGAACAAGACAAATGCTGTGTGTGAGAGAAAGAGCAGAGTCTGAGTTGAATTCCCTCTCCCCCCAGTTTTTGGCCTGAGCAACTAGAAGGATAGAATTGTTATTTAAAAAGAAAAAAGTTGTTTCAAAAACTTGGACATTCTGATTACTCTTCTCACTACTAAAAGTTTTCTTTTTAAAAATATTTTTTAATTGTACTTGGACATGATATCTTTATTTTATTTATTTATTTTTATGTGGTGTTGAGGATCGAACCCAGGGACTCGCACGCGCTAGGCAAGCGTTCTACCGCTGAACCACAATTCCAGCCCCAGGAAAATGTTTTTCAATCAATAAAAGTATAATTATTATACCCCTATGTGTGTAGTGTTCCCAGTTTCTAAGTTACTTTCATAGGCTATGCTTCATCTGAGTATAATAAAAACTAAGATATCTAGAATAATATTTAAAATAAGGTCCTCCCCTCCCCCCTTTTTTCTTTTTCACTTTGGGAATCTTCCTGTCAGCTTCAATTCCATCTTAAATTTCACCTTCTTTTAGGTGCACTGGTTAGCCATAAAGACATTTTCCCACATCAATTCAGTAATTTATGCTGCTGTCCCCTGCACACCCTCTTTCCTTTGCAGTGCTGGGTGTTGAGCCCAGGGAATTTAACATGTTCAACAAGTCCTCTATCAGTGAGCCACATTCCCAGTATTTTTTTTTAAGAGAGAGAGAGAGAGAGAGAGAGAGAAGGGAGAGAGAGAATTTTTTAATATTTATTTTTCAGTTTTCAGCGGACACAACATCTTTATTTTATGTGGTGTTGAAGATCGAACCCAGTGTCCTGGGCAAGCCAGGCAAGCGCGTTACCACTTGAGCCACATCCCCAGCCCCTACCCAGTATTTTTTTTAAAGACAGGGTCTCATTAAGTTGCCCAGGTTGGCCTCCAACTTGAGATCCTTTTGCCTCAGCCACTCAAGTAACTAGGATTATAAACATGTGACACTGTGTCTTGTTGCCTTTTTTTTTTTAATCTCAATTTCACCACCCACAAATTTTCTAGTAAAGACACTGCAATAATAATTTTTTCTAAGCTTTAATACATGTTGTTTAAAAATCTCAGGCATATGCAGAGAAACCCCTAGGCAAAAATTCAGCACTCATTCGTGATAAGAACACTGAGGAAACTATGGACAAAAGGAACTTACCTCAACATCATAAAGGCTAATATGTTAAACCCAAAGCCAACATCATAGTGAATGGGGGGAAACTAAAAGCATTTCCTTTATAATTTGGAACAAAACAAGAATGTCTACTCTCACCACTCCTATTCAATATAGTATTAGAAATTCTAACCAGAGCAATTAGGCAAGGAAACAAAAGGGATAAAAATGGGATAGGAAGAAGTTAAATTATTTAAATTTGCAGGTAATATGACCCTAAACTTAGAAGATCCAAGCTCCAACAGAAAACTACTGAGCTAATAAACAAATTCAGCAAAGTAGCAGTTTACAAAGACAAGATACAAAAAAAAAAAAAAAAAAAAAAAAAAAAAAAAATCAACAGCTTTCCTATACACCAATAATGAATCTGCTTGAGAAAGAAATCAGGAAAACAATCCCATTCACAATAGCCTCAAAAATAAAATACCTAGGAATAAATCTAACCAAGGAGGCAAAACATCTCTATAATGAAAACTATACAACACTGAAGAAAAGAAATGGAAGAAGATATAAGATAAAGACTGACCATGTTCATGGACAGGCAGAATTAAAATTGTTAAAAATGGCCATACTACCAAAAGCAATATACAGATTCAATGTAATCCCCATCAAAATACCAGTGACAGTCTTCATTGAACTAAGAAAATGCATTAAAATTCATTTGGAATAATAAATGACCCATAATAGCCCAAATAATTCTAAGCCAAAAAAGCAATGAAGGAGGAGGCATCACATTACCTGACTTCAAATTATATTATAGTAACAAAAACTGCATGGCACGGTATAAAGACAGACACACAGACCAATGTACAGAGACAAACCCACACATTTACAGTCATTTGATCCTTGATAAAGGTACCAAAAACATCAGAGAAAAAAACAGGCTTTTTTTTTTTTTTTTAAACAAATGGTGCTGGGAAAACTGGTTATCCATATATAGAAGAATGAGATAAGATGCTTGTCACCCCGCACAAAAGTCAACTCAAAATGGATCAAAGACCTAGGAATTAGACCAGAAAACTATGTAACTCCTAGAAGAAAATGTAGGGTCAGCATTCCAACATACTGACAGGCACAGGCAACTAACTTCTCAATGGGTCCTTTAAAGCTCAGAAAACAATACCTAGAGTTAATAAAAGGGATGGCATAATATTAAGAAGTTTCTGCACAGAGAAGGAAATAATTAAGAAGGAAATAATTAAATCTGGGTGTAGTGGCACATGCCTGTAATCCCAGCAACTGGGGAGACTGAGACAGGAGGACAGAGAGTTCAAAGCCAGCTTCAGCAGAAGTGAGGTGCTAAGCAACTCAGTGAGATCCTATCTCCAAATAACACAAAATAGGGGGCTGGAGTTGTGGTTCAGTGGTAAAGCACTTGTCTCACATGTGTGAGGCACTGGATTCAATCCTCAGCACCACATAAATAAATAAAGTAAAGGTATTGTGGGCTGGGGATGTGGCTCAAGCGGTAGCACGCTTGCCAGGCATGTGTGCGGCCCGGGTTCGATCCTCAGCACCACATACAAACAAAGATGTTGTGACTGCCGAAAACTTAAAAATAAATATTGAAATTCTCTCTCTCTCTTCTCTCTCTCTGTCTCTCTCTCTTAAAAAATTTTTTTAGAAAATGTGCATCTTTAAAAAAAATTCTCTCTCTCTCTCTCTTACAAAAAAAAAAAAAAGTAAAGGTATTGTGCCCATCTACAACTTAAAAAAAAAAGTTAAAAGGGCTGTGGATATGGGTCAGTGATAGAGTGCCCTTGAGTTCAATCCTCAGTACCAAAAAAATAAAATAAGAAGAATGTGATGAAAGAACTTACAGAATGAGAGACAATCTTTGCTACTACCATGGATAGACAGAATTAATATTGTTAAAAAATAGCTATACTATCAAAAGAAATATATAGATTTTTTTGATAGAGCATTAGTATCCAGAATATATAAAGAACTCAAAAAACACCAAATAGCCCAATTAATAAATGGGCAAATGAACTAAACAGATACTTCTCAAAAGAAGAAATACAGGGGCTAGGTTTGTAGCCCAGTGGTAGAGCACTTGCCCAGAACATATGAGGAACTGGGTTTGATTCTTTGTACCACATAAAATAATAAATAAATAAAATGTATTGCATCCATCCACCAAAATAAATAAATAAATAAATAAGAATAAAAATAAAGAAAGAATGGTCAACGAATATATGAAAACAATGTTCAACACTATTAGCAATTAGGAAAATGCAATTCAAAAATACATTGAGATTTCATCTCACACCAGTCAAAATGGCAGTCATCAAGAATATAAACAATAATAAATGCCAGACAGGATGAGAAGAAAAAGGTACTAAAAGTATTGGTGGAGTTGTAAATTAGTACAACCACTATGGAAATCAGTAGGGAGGTTCCTCAAAAGACTAAGAAGACAACCACCATATGATTCAGCTATACCACTCTTCAGAATCTATCCTAAAGAAGTCAAGTCAGTGTACTATAGCAATGCATGCATATCTAGGTTTACAACAGCACAATTCACAACATCCAAACTACGGAACTTGCCTAGGTATCTATTCATCAATGGAGACTAGACAAAGAAAATGTGGTATATATATACACAACGGAGTTTTATTCAGCCATAAAGAAAAATGAAATCGTCATTATCAGGAAAATGGATGCAACTTGAGAAGATTATATTAAGGGAAATAAGCCAAACTCAGAAAGCCAAAGATCATGTTTTCTTTCATATGTGGAAGCTAGTGAGGAAAAAGAGAAAAAGGCAGGGGAAGGAGTGTTCATGAAAATTCAAACAATATCAGTAAAGAAAAAGGGTCAGGAGGATGGAGGAGGGGAGGGAAAGGATAAATAATAGAGAATGATACTGACCAAATTACATTGTTACGTTGCATGCATGTATGAATATGTAACAATTAATCCCACCATCATATATAATTATAATGCACCAATAATAAATATGGGGGGAATCACAGGCATAAATATTTTTAAAAATTGATTCACACTATGATGAGACTGGAAATCTACTGCCCATCATACTTAAATATCTAGTCCATTATCTGCTATGACCATATGACCTGCTATGATCATATGACTACTTCATGGCCTTGTTTGCTCAGAAATGACTAATTAGTACCAGGACACTGAGCAGTCTATGCCTCTTACCAAGATTACTAAATTATGATTTTGAAATGTTCTCTTGCTGCATAAAAAAGTAACAGATGAGAAACATTTAAAAATCATTTATTTATCTTTATATTATTTTATAAGCTGGGAAAATGGTAAATCTTATATAGTTCAAATATGATCACATTTTTCAGATTGAAAACTGTATTTGTGGGAGCCAGTAACATAAACATGTTAAAGGTCAGTATGTCTTTCTTCTGATTAAATAAATAAGATTAATAAGTTGAATTTACCAACATAAGCATTGTCAAAATATATAAATTTCAGTAGTATTATAGAAGGATTACAAAAACTGGGTACTGTGGCACATGCTTATAATCCCAACTGCTTGGGAGGTTGAAGCAGGAGGATTGTGAATTCAAGGATAGCCTGGGCAACTTGGCGAGACTCCCAAGGGGGTGGGGGGTAGGGTAAATTATAGGAAGAGACTATGTTCAGTCATGAAAAGCCTTGAAACTATTTTGCAATTTCATGGATTTTTTTTCTCAGTCCTCTTGTCAAGTCACAAATCAAAAACCATTACTCCAACCCAACAAATTCTTATTAACCATTTATCAAAAAAATAGGAAAGAAGTAGTATTTGAGTACCTACTTTTTATATCCCTGTATGTATTAAATAGTAAATAATTGGTCACACAAAACAATGCCCAACACATGGTAAACTTAATGTTTAATTATTTTTAATGATATCTTGTTTAATACTATTCTATTAAAACCAGATATAATAACCCCATTTTACAGGTAAAGAAATTGAGCCTCAGAGAAGTTAAATAACCTGTCAATGAAGAAGCAACAGGGGTCTGGTTTGATTCTAGAGCCTGAGCTCCTTTAGTCTTTTTGACCTCCAGGCTTTCTCAAATCTCAGAGAGACTACAAAGAGGACTATAAGGTATCCCTACACCAGCAAGTGATCTCCCTCTTCCCCTATGCTTTTTCCATTACCATGAAAAAACAAGAAACAAATCATATAACTTGATTAAATTTAACATCTGACCTAAAACTCTCAGAAAGTTGATCAAATTTACATTAATCAACAAGGAAGTCTGGCAGTGGGGCAGTTTAATACCTAAGAGATCATAAAGACCGGTCAGGATCACTAATATAATTTAACTGAAAGAGCTAAGCTACAGATAGAACAAAAGAGAAATCAAAACGAAGTCCTCCATTTTTAAAAAAATATTTTTAGTTGTAGATGTACACAATATCTTTATTTTGTTTATTTATTCTTTCAATGTGGTGCTGGGAATGAACCCAGGGCCTCACATGTGCTAGGCAAGCACTCTACCACTGAGCCACAACCCCAGCCCCTCCATGTGTTTTTAACATTCTTAATTAGCTCAAGTTTAAGAAACAGACCACAAAAATAAATAGGGAGGGAGGGAGGGAGGAAGGAAAGAAAAACAGACCACAAACTAAAAAGACCCAAAAGTTCTAATTAGGCCTAGAAAGTTATCTAATTTTCTTTACTTCACAAATAGCTACATATGTGCTCATCTCAGTATACACAGCCCCCAAAAAGAAGACCCCTGGGAGGGAAGAAAATGAGAGTGAAGGTTTAAGAACTCCTTGATAACTATAATTAAAGAGAAATTAGAAAGACAGGTCAATTAAAGGAGAGATCAAGTGCAGACATAGGCCAGGAAAAAAGAACATCAGACTGGACCAAACAAAGCTTCCTCTCACAGTCCTTACTTAACCTGCTAAATTTCATGTTGCCTTAGTTATATTATGCCTACAAATTATCTGGCACATGAAATATTGAGAAACAACTAGAAGTAACACAAAAACCAATTATATTAATTAAAAGCATATTAGTCTCTTGAGGAAGATGAAAAAAATCAACTGAAGCTAAATACTAATTATAACCAGATTTGTTTTACTCACAATTTTGCACAGTAAATATCTTTAAAAGGATCTCTCAGCAAAAATCAGCAGGGGTACCTAGACAAGGTCTTCCACTTTGTGCTTTTGTTTTTTTAATTTGGGCAAAATATTTCTCCAAAAAGTGAACAAAATTCACGACAGGGAATGGCAACTAGTTAAAAAGGAAAAAGAAGAAAGAAGAAGAAAAAGAAGACAACGACGACGACTTGACTAGCCATAAAAATGAAACCCAGGGCTGGGGTTGCAGCTCAGTGGTAGACACTCGCCTGTCATGTATGAGGCGCTGGTTTCGATCCTCAGCAACACATAAAAATAAATAAATAAAATAAAATAAAGGTATTCTGTCCAACTACAACTAAAAAAAAAAATACTTTAAAAAAATGAGACCCAGCTTAAATTGCAGTCTATCATTTACTAGCTCAGTTTCCATATCTATTTAACAGGTAATATACATACACATGGTGAAGGGTTGTTTGAAGACTAAAATGATAATGTATGTGAAATACACCACCATTCGAACATCAGGAATCTAATAAATTCTATTAAAATAAAATACTAAGAGGGCTGGGGTTGTGGCTCAGCACTAAGCTTTTGCCTAGCACACGCAAGGCCCTGGGGGGTTCAATCCTCAGCACCACATAAAAATAAAATATACTAAAAATATATTAAAAATAAAATATTAGAAATGTCTAAACCCTCATATCCCTAGGCAATTTGTCTCCCCAGCTATAGAAGTTAAGACTCATAAATTTTAGAGGCTACTAGCCTTGACAGTTTAACAACAACAACAAAATTTAAGTGGTTAACTGCACTCAAAATAAGAGAAAATCAGCGGGTAGTATGTGCCTGTAATTCCAGTGACTCAGGAGGCTGAAACTGGAGGATCACAAGTTTGAGACCAGTCTGGGCAATTTGGTGACCCACTGTCTCAAAAAATAAAAAGGGCTGAGGATATGTCTCAGTGGTAGGTGCCCTGAGATCAATCCCAATACTAGAAAAAACAAAAAAGAAAGAAAATCAAGTGTATGATGATCAACATCATCTCAAAATAACTGGACAGTATGGGTAAGGAAGCATGGGGCCTCAGAACCACTGGTGAATTCCAAGTACTCAGTCCACTTGCTAAGGAGTTTACACAAGTTAAGTAACCAATTTATGCCTTAGTGTCCTTATAAATGGAGATATTAACAACAGTACCCATCTCCTAGTATATTATTTTATCAAGTAATACATGCAAAATTTGTAGTATAGTAAGCCCTCAAAGAATATTAGCTATTCATGCTTTAACAAACCTCTTACTTAGAATGAATATCTATCTACTGCTTCAAAGATGATTCACAACCCATATAAGAATTTGAGATACCCTTTTCCCCCTGCCAAGTATCCTCCTAACCTCTCCTAACAAAGTCTTATAGTACACAGCTTTTAAAATTACACTGTACTTCCTTATCAATTCTTTAATGGAATCACAGAGTTTAGAGAACAGTCAAAAGGTTAAAGAGAGATCTGAGTGATAAACAACCACCATCAAAAAAAACCTTAGAATATGCAGGAAAGTACATAAACAAAATCTTTGCCCCAAGGAAGTGGCTCTGCCTTATCCCAAAGGCCTCAAAGAAGAGAGCTCAAGGCAAGCCATAATGATTGAAGTGTGAGACTCTGGGGAGGTTGTCTTCTATCCAAACACTCAGCAAACTCCCAGGGATGTTCTGAGGGTTTTGCTGCTTTTGTTTTATTACATTATAAAACAAGGCACTTTAAAAAGATTCCTGAACTACAGATATGTGTGTGTATAATTATTTCAATGCAATTTTTTAAAAGTTTAAGGCCATAAAAGAAGCAGATAGATAATCTTTTGGACAAGCTTCTCTCCACAAAAATCACTACAGACGTTCATACAGGATGATCAGATAAAAAACAGTCCCTTCAAGATGGCATCCCAAATCTAGTGCAATACTGCTATCCCCAGGGCATCCCCAAAAAACAAAGTGATGGTCATGACCATCTACAGTAAAATACTGAGACCTACAAATGCTGAACATTTAATAATGAAGGACAATAAATTATTTAGGAAAAAAATGAATTACTTAGAAACAAAATAACTCTTCACTAGCTTTTAAAATAAGTGCTTCCAGAAAAGGAGTAAGTCTCTGGTTACTACAAGAGACACACTGCAAAACATGTTAAATCTATAAAATAATTCAGCACAAAAAGGTAAATAGACATACGGGGTGGGGGGGGACCTATATTAGAAATCCAACTAAACTCATGCAAGGTGTAAAACCAAAACTCGAACAGGCAGAACAACAGTCTATTTACCTGAGATTGCTGGAGCTCAGTGGGATATTCGACACCCTTTTGTTTGGTCAGTATTAGAACTTAGTTGCACCTTATTATTTGCCTTTATAAACTTCAATACCCACCTATATTAACTAAATATATGTAAACATCCTCTGAAAACTATGTAAGTGCTTATGTTAAATAAACAAGAATTTTTGGTTAATTCTCTATACCTTTTAAACAAAAAAAATGATTCTTCCTTCTCCACTTTTCTATTATTTCCCTAAAGACTATTTTTTAACACTTTTTTTTAACACTTAACATTAAGTTATTACTTTTAGCCAACTTAAATGGCACATTACAAAGGCTGCTACTTTTTTAAAATAAGCACTTACCAATTCCACTTTCTAGAGATAACTATAAAATTAATTTTCAATCCTTGGTAATACTGTTACTAATAATCATATATTCATGCTTTGTAAGAAACATGTTTTCCATGAAACTAAAACTACTAATTTTTATGTTTTATAAGAAAAAAAAAACTCATTTTTTACAAAATATAGAACTTCTTTCAGTCTTGGACAAAACTATAAAACAAAGGTACTTAAAATTATTAACACAAGCTAATAAGAATTTAAAACTTCAGTATTTGCAAATTAACAACACAAAAGGTAGGCTTGAAGCAAATAAATGGTTATTTATGTTTCTTTCAGAGAAAAAACTTTCCAGCCCTGTCTATGAAAACCATTCTGACCTATATTCCAAAAGCTAAGTAGTTTTTTTAGGAATTGGAAAAAGGAAAATTGAAAGACCAATATTGTTATTCTAATTTGTTGTATTTAAACTGTTCTGAAGTAAATGAGTTTAGTTGGCCAAAACACAGCCAACTGCTCAGGAAAAACATAAAAGTAAAATATGACATACATCCTAAATCACTAACATGTTTTTCCTTAGTATTCTCTATAGGATATGAGATAAATATAGTATTATTTTCTATTAGGGTATAAAAGAGAACTCAACTCAATTGTTTAAACTCACATTAAATTCTTCCAAAATGACATTTTGAAGATTATCACAGGCTTAGCTACATCAAGTTTGGAATTTCATGACAGTCAGTTGACAGACAGGATCTTCCATCACTCCTTCCTAACTTGGAAATGAAAATCCAATGCTTGAAGAAGATTAATGTCAAACCTAACTATCAAAAAAGTCTTAAGCTTACTTCAAATTCTTCTCAGAATTATCTTTAAAGAAAAAAAAAATCAATAAGCCATTCATATACCACAGTACTACTCTTAATCTTTAACAAAACGCCAAATTCAGATGGCTAGATAAGAGTCCATTTAATGAAAAATTTTTTAAAATATATTTATTTTTTAGTTGTAGTTGGACACAATACTTTTATTTATTTATTTTTATGTGGTGCTGAGGATCGAACCCAGGGCCTCACACATGCTA
>NW_025999941.1:10422423-10424590 GCF_001458135.2 Marmota marmota marmota | reverse complement strand
AAAAAAAAAAAAAAAAAAAAAAAAAAAAAAAAAGTTTGTGGGGGGGAATCATAGGTATTCCACAAAGCATAGAAAAAAATAATCATTCTTTCCCTTCCCTGCTCCCTGGTACTAGGAAATAAACACAGGGTCTCAACATACTAGGCAAGTGCTCTATCACTGAGTTACATCTCCAGCCCCCAAAATAAACATTCCTAATCAAAATTCATTTCTTCCTCTCCAAAAGTACCACAGGATCTGGAAGTGGGCTCCAGAACAGCACTTCCCTTATAGTAATTCAGTCCTCTCTGCTCCTGGGGCCTAGACCTGCCTTAGAAGACTCTCTATGATATGACACCATGCCTATAAGTGGAAAGCTTACAATTTGTGTCTGCTGAGTGAAACTTAATGGGGTAGTTCTGTTACCTATTTCAACATTCTTCAAGACTCAACTCTCAAAATTCCTCATAATCATCCTTTAATTTAAAAGGGTACCAAGAAAGCCAAATTACTGAAATTTCACAATTCTGAAAATATGATGCCTTACCAGTTAAAAAAAAAAAAACTAGAGAATTTAAAAAAATATCACATAAGGCAGATAAAAGAGGCTGGAGGAATTTTTTTTTTCTAAACAAAGGCCTTAACATTCATAAACTCCAACTGAAAACCCATAACAAGTAGTTTTTGACACTTCAGTCCATATGTTAAATAGATATGTTAGTTACGTGCTTTCCGGGCACGTAAACTTTTTGTTTGAGACAAAGGTCTTATATCTTTTACACTGTTACACATGGAAGTCCCTTTTTTTACTTTTTGTTGTTGTTGTTGTTGTTAGTTGTAGATGGACAGAATGCCTTTATTTGTTTACTTTTATGTGGTGCTGAGGATCGAACTCAGTGCCTCATGCATCTACGCAAGCGCTCTGCCACTGAGCCACAACCCCAGCCCAAAAGTTCCTTTTAAAACAAATTACAGGGGCTGGCATTGTGGCTCAGTGGTACAGCACTCGCCTAGCACACATGAGGCACTGGGTTTGATCCTCAGCACCACATAAACATGAAATAAAGATACTATATCCATCTACAACCAAAAAATAAATATTTAAGAAAAAAAAACACAAATTTTTCTTCAAAATTTGACCTACTATACATCTGTACATCTGTTCTCCTATATGTTTAAAGGTCTGCTATATTCACAGCAATTACTTTCTTTATGTGCTGCACTAAATTTCTACTCTTTCAAAGATTAATTTAAGGCTGATCAATTAGGGTTGCAACTTCCCCACCCCATTAATTTATTTAGTTCTAGCCATTCTAAGTACTTGCTATACATAAGCTCTGATTAGGAGTTACATCTACTTAAGAAACACTATGAAGTTACTGACATTATATTAGTACTTAAAACAGATGCACTGACAGCCAAAAAAGAAAAACGTCATTACGTTCAGGCAGATTTCTGAAAAGGACTAACAAGTAAGATACTTATGAAAAATAACAATAGCAGTAAAAGCTCAATGCAATTTATTTTAACTTTATAACTTTAAAAACAACTTTTCTTATTTAAGATCACAGAAAGAAGACTCTTATAACAATGAAGCAACAAAAGAGACAACAGCAACATCAATCAAACTGTTTCTTAAAAGCAAGCAATTACTACATACTCATTACAAAATACTATGCTGGGAAAAGATAAGATCAAGATCGCAATTTGCTCTTACAAAGCAATAATTCAATTTATACACAATCTATGCCTATAAAAGCAGGTTTTGAAAAGCCCTGTAGAACACTTTTATAGTTTCCAATGGAAGGATTTGTCCGTAAACCTTTACTACAGAAGAAGCCAAACAAAAAATGAAAAACCCTCACTAGCTAATAAGTTCAAATTGTTTATTAATTCAACTGGGAAGTGGTACATAAGAAAAAAAATACATTGTTAATAAAGTCACTTTTTAAAAAATATTTATATATTTTTTAGTTGTAGCTGGACACAATAGCTTTATTTCACTTATTTATTTTTATGTGGTGCTGAGGATCGAATCCAGGGTCTCACATGTGTGAATCGAGCACTCTACCGATGAGCCACAACCCCAGCCCAAAGTCACTGTT
Source organism: Marmota marmota marmota (assembly GCF_001458135.2). Lineage (NCBI taxonomy): Eukaryota > Metazoa > Chordata > Mammalia > Rodentia > Sciuridae > Marmota > Marmota marmota. Next base: position 10,422,506 of record NW_025999941.1, on the reverse strand, counting down.
TTTGTAACTAACGATATCCATACACATTTAATCACAGCATAACAAAATAGGAGAACTTTCTTTAAAAAAAAAAAAAAAAAAAA
>NW_025999941.1:10386614-10421030 GCF_001458135.2 Marmota marmota marmota | reverse complement strand
ATCAAATATAAGAAAATTGTACTTTTGTGGATTGGTCTCTGTGTCCTCTATTCTGTACCATTGGTCCACCTGCCTGTTTTGGTACCAGTACCATGCTGTTTTTGTTACTATTGCTCTGTAGTATAGTTTGAAATCTGGTATCGCTATGCCGCCTGATTCACCCTTCCTGCTTAGAATTGCTTTTGCTATTCTGGGTCTTTTGTTTTTCCATATGAATTTCATGATTGCTTTATCTATTTCTACAAGAAATGCCGTTGGGATTTTGATTGGCATTGCATTAAATCTATAGAGAACTTTGGGTAATATCACCATTTTGATGATGTTAGTTCTTCCTATCCATGAACAGGGTATATTTTTCCATCTTCTAAGATCTTCTTCTATTTCTCTCTTTAGGGTTCTGTAGTTTTCATTGTATAAATCTTTCCCCTCTTTTGTTAGGTTAATTCCCAAGTATTTTATTTTTTTTGAGGATATTGTGAATGGGGTGGTTGTCCTCATTTCCATTTCAGAAGATTTGTCGATGATATACAGGAAATGCCTTTGATTTATGAGTGTTGATTTTATATCCTGCCACTTTGCTGAATTCATTTATTAGCTCTAGTAGTTTCTTTGTAGACCCTTTTGGGTCTGTTAGATATAGTATCATATCATCCGCAAATAGTGATAATTTAAGTTCTTCTTTTCCTATTTTTATGCCTTTCTTTTGTCTAATTGCTCTGGCTAGTGTTTTGAGAACTAAATTGAATAGAAGTGGTGAGAGAGGGCATCCCTGCCTTGTTCCAGATTTTAGAGGGAATGCCTTCAGTTTTTCTCCATTCAAAATGATGCTAGCCTGAGGCTTAGCATATATAGCTTTTACAATGTTGAGGTAAGTTCCTGTTATCCTTAGTTTTTCTAGTGTTTTGAACATAAAGGGATGCTGTACTTTGTCAAATGCTTTTTCTGCATCTATCGAGATGATCATGTGGTTCTTATCGTTAAGTCTATTGATGTGGTGAATAACATTTATTGATTTCCGTATATTGAACCAGCCTTGCATCCCAGGGATGAATCCTACTTGATCATGGTCCACAATTTTTTTGATATGCTTTTGTATTCGATTCGCCAGGATTTTATCAAGGATTTTTGCGTCTAAGTTCATTAGAGATATTGGTCTGTAGTTTTCTTTCTTTGAAGTGTCTTTGTCTGGTTTCAGGATCAGGGTGATGTTGGCCTCATAGAATGAATTTGGAAGAGCTCCTTCTTTTTCTATTTCTTGAAATAACTTTAAAAGTATTGGTATTAATTCTTCTTTGAAGGTTTTATAAAACTCCGCTGTATACCCATCCGGTCTAGGGCTTTTCTTGGTTGGTAGTCTTTTGATGGCTTCTTCTATTTCCTCCTTTGTTATTGGTCTGTTTAAATTGTGTGTATCTTCCTGACTCAATATGGGCAAATCATATGACTTAAGAAATTTATTGATATCTTCACTATCTTCTATTTTATTGGAATATAGGATTTCAAAATAATTTCTAATTATCTTCTGTATTTCTGTAATGTCCGTTGTGATATTGCCGTTTTCATCCCGTATGTTAGTAATTTGAGTTCTCTCTCTTTTTCTCTTCATTAGCATGGCTAAGGGTCTGTCGATCTTACTTATTTTTTCAAAGAACCAACCAACTTTTAGTTTTATCAATTTTTTCAATGGTTTTTTTTGTTTCAATTTTGTTGATTTCCGCTCTGATTTTAATTATTTCTTGCCTTCTACTACATTTGCTGTTGTTTTGCTCTTCCTTTTCTAGGGTTTTGAGATGAAGTGTGAGTTCATTTATTTGTTGGTTTTTTCTTTTTTTGAGGAATGAACTCCAGGCAATGAATTTCCCTCTTAAAACTGCTTTCATTGTGTCCCATAGATTCCGATATGTTGTGTCTGTGTTTTCATTTATCTCTAAGAATTTTTTGATTTCCTCTTTATGTCTTCTGTAACCCATTGATCATTCAGTAACATATTGTTCATTTTCCAGGTGATGCAGGATTTTTCCTTCCTTCTTTTATCATTGATTTCCAGTTTCATTCCATTATGATCAGATAACATGCATGGTATTATCTCCACACCTTTATATTTACTAAGAGTTGCCCTATGGCATAATATATGGTCTATCTTTGAGAAGGATCCATGTGCTGCTGAGAAGAACGTGTATCCACTTGATGATGGTTGATATATTCTATATATGTCGGTTAAGTCTAGGTTATTGAATGTGTTATTGAGTTCTATAGTTTCTTTATTCAGCTTTTGTCTGGAGGATCTGTCCAATGGAGAGAGCGGTGTGTTGAAGTCACCCATAATTATTGTGTTGTGGTCTATTTGACCCTTGAACTTGAGGAGAGTTTGTTTTATGAACGTTGCAGCACCATTGTTTGGTGCATACATATTGATAATTGTTATGTCTTGTTGGTGAATGGTTCCTTTTAACAGTATATAGTGTCATTCTTTATCCCTTTTGATTAACTTAGGTTTGAAGTTGATTTTATTCGATATGAGTATGGCCACTCCTGCTTGCTTCCGAGGACCATGTGAGTGGTATTATTTTTCCCAACCTTTCACCTTCAGCCTATGTATGTCTTTTCCTATCATATGAGTCTCCTGAAGGCAGCATATTGTTGGATTTGTTTTTTTAATCCAGGTTACTAGCCTATGTCTCTTCATTGGTGAATTTAAGCCATTAACGTTTAGGCTTACTATTGATATATGGTTTGTACTTCCAGTCATGCTTATTTATTTATTTATTTTAATATGGCTAGTTTTTCCTCTTTGGTTATTTTTTCCCCCCTTTACTGAGTTACCTCCCACTGTTAGTTTTGGGTGCTGTTTTTCAATTCCTCTTCTTGTAGTGTTTTGCTCAAAATGCCTTGCAGTGCTGATTTTCTGGCTGCGAATTCTTTTAACTTTTGTTTATCTTGAAATATTTTAATTTCATTGTCAAATCTGAAGCTTAATTTTGCTGGATACTGTATTCTCGGTTGGAATCCATTATTTTTCAGCATTTGAAATACGTTGTTCCAGGATCTTCTCGCTTTCAACATCTGTGATGAAAAATCAGCCATTAACCTAATTGGTTTACCCCTGAATGTAATCTGCCTCCTTTCTCTCGTAGCTTTTAATATTCTCTCCTTGTTCTGTATGTTGGATATCTTCATAATTATGTGTCTTGGAGTTGGTCTATTACGGTTTTGTATGTTTGGGGTCCTATAGGCTTCCAAGATTTGGCAATCCATTCCATCTTTCATATCTGGGAAGTTTTCTAAGACTATTTCATTCAATAGATTGTTCATGCCTTTGGTTTGAACCTCTATACCTTCTTTTATCCCAATGACTCTCAAGTTTGGTTTTTTTATGACATCCCATATCTCTTGGATGGATTGCTTGTGATTTCTTAGCATCCTTTCTGTGTTGACTATATTCTTTTCAAGTTGATAAACTTTGTCTTCATTATCTGATGTTCTGACTTCTATTTTATCTAGTCTATTTGTAATATTCTCGTTTGAGTTTTTAATTTGGTTTATGGTTTCCTGCATTTCTAGGATTACTGTTTGATTTTTTTTAAAATCTCTATCTCCTGGTAGAGCTCATTCTTTGCCATTTGAATTTGCTTATGTAATTCGTTTTTAAAGTATACTTTCATCGTTTGGACTTGCTGTCTAATGTCTTCTCTAAGATTCCATTCCATCTGAGTTAGGTATGCCTTGAGTTCTTTCTCTGTCCATTTTTCTGATGCCTCTAGATTCTCCTGTAAATTTAAGTTGTCCTGTATTGTTTGTAATCCTTTTTTCCCTTGTTTTTTCATGGTGCTCACACTACTTTCCAACTCTGTTTGACTGCTGTGTTTCTGTTTTCTCCTTTAAATTTGTTTTGGTTTTTATAGTTCCAATATCTCTCCTTTGTGTTGGGAGACAATGTTTAGAGATGTTGGATTTAACTGTGATTTAAGGTAAATTCATTAGTTTCATTAAAGGCCTACAGATTTTGATGGCATATAGAGAATTGAGGTTTGAACTTAGGATTTTATGTTAAGGTCGGGCGATTTGATGGTATGGAGGTTAGTATATGTTAGCTTCTTTGGGGGGTTGCTCAAATGCAGGCAAATATTAACAAGAGAATAGACAGGAGTACTTGGGGGTAGTTAAGGGCTTAGGCGGACTATAGACCGACTCGTAGTATTCATCTATTTGCATTTAGTAAATTATACGTAATCTGGGTGGTCAAGCTTAAGAGGAAAGATGGGGAAAAGGTAAGGAAGCAAACCAAGAAAGAGAGAGGGAGAGAAGAAAGAGAAAAGAATAGAAAAGAAAAAGAAATGATAAAAAAATAATAAAATACAGTAAAATAAAAATTACAATTAAAAAAATTAAAATTTAAAAATTTTTTTTAAAAAAGGTGCTGTTAGGCTTCTATTTTCTTCGCTTCCAGTAGGTGGTGCTGTGCCTTCCGGGCCAAGATTTTGCCCTCCGGCTGTAGGAAACAATCCGTGTGAGGCCGCTCCCACCTCCCCCACCTGGTGTCTCTCCAAACCTGTTAGCTTAGGTTTATTCCTGGTCTCTAGTCTCCTAGCTTCTCCTGCCAGTGTGATACCTCTCCGCAGTTCAAGCTATACTCTGGGCCTGCAGTTTCCTGGATGTGGAGCGCGGCTATTGGGAACCGGCCCCTATTATTTTTGTTTCCCTCCGATAGCCACTCCTCCAAGAGCTAGCGAGACAGGTTTCTTTTTCGCCACTGGTGGGAGGGGGGAGTTGGAGGTCAGGTGCCTTTGCCTTTACCTTTCCCCACACCTCTATTCACGCTCACTCTGATAATTATGCCCCGGAAAGCCGGGGAGAGCTTTTATGCGATTTCCCCGCTGTATGGGAGAAGGGCTAAATGTCACACACCTGTTCTATCGCAGAACTTGCTGTGATCTGTCGGAAACTGGCGATGGTGACATCAGCTCTCCAAGATGGTGGCCACTGGCTTCCTCGTTGGGTTGTCTGGTGTGGAGGACAGATCTGGACTGTTTCTCTCCCCCGTCTCAAACCCAGAACTCAGCCTGGAGCACAGTGAGGGCACAGTTGGCAGGATCCCACAAAATCTGAAGCACCGTTTCTCTGTGTTCCTGGCATGCCGTTTCTCTGGCTGCGGGGCGGGCCGCCGATCAATCAGCCTGAATCTCCAGGCGCACGGTTCACTCGCGATTGAGCCCCAGTAATTGATCCTCGGGTGATGGAAATCCTTCCTCTAGGTTTCAGTGCACCCCAATTTTGCTGGAAATTCCTAACAAGATAGCTTTTGGCTGTTCTAACTCGTTATTCACCTGCGCAGTGACGCGGTACACGGAGGTGATGCACTCTATTCGCCGCCATCTTCCAAAATCAAAATGTTTTTACTTTTATGTGGTGCCAGGGATCGAACACAGTGTCTCATGCATGCTAGGCAAGCGCTCTACCACTTAGCCACAACCCCGGCCCCAGGAAAAATTTCTTTTAATGTGAGTATGCTAACTAATAAATGATAAAGGGATTACAGAACCTCTACTAAATAAATTACTGAATCTAAGGGCTGGGGATATAATTTAGTGTTAAACACTTGCCTAGCACATGTAAGGTCCTGGATTCAATTCACAGTATTGTAGAGGGTATATGATCACTTGAAAGAATTGCATCCTTGCAAGAATTGCATCCTTGCAATTTATTTATTTTTATATATCTTTATTTTATTTTTTATGTGGTGCTGAGGATCGAACCCAGTGCCTCAAATGTAGTAGGCAAGTGCTCTACCACTGAGTCACAACCCTAGCCGTCCCCCAATACTTTCCGTTTTAACTGTCTTCCATAACTTATTTACCCAACCACTTCACTGGTATAACCTGGACTATCCAACTTAATGCTGGTAAACACATGCATCTGCTAAGTTGAGGTAGCCATCTTTGGTATCAAGGGGATCACCAGTATCTCAAGTTTGAAAATTCATTCTTGATAACAGTATACTTACTATGCAAAGGTGTCTTATTTTTGCTTAGATGAGGGTCAATTAAGTTAGATGTGTTATACTTTTCACAAAAGCAAAAATGTACACAAGTAAATTTTTTTTGTCTTCCAGTGCAAAATCAGTTAATTGGTTGTATTTTGAAAAGTCAAGGAGTTTTATTTTAAAATTCTTGCAAATTCAGTTGAACATGGTCATGTCGTTTATCAACCAGCAAAAGCTTAGTAAAGACTACATTAATATTGTAAATATAAACATATCAAGTATGGTTTCTACACTGTGAGAGCCTGTAATGTCAGTTAGAAAAACCTTATAGTGACTTACAAAGCAAATGATGACTACCAAATACTCTGGAGAGACCACATGCAATATGGGAGTAAAGTGGGGAGGAGAGGGGGGTAAAGAAGTTAAGCCAGATTCAGAATAGGGATGTAATTTTGAAAAACCGAGATGAGAAAAAGAATTCTAAATAAGGAAAAAGGCAAAAGCATAAAGGTAGGAAAGTGCAACGTGTGTTTCAGACACAGAAACCAATTTGGTTTGAGTTGAAGTCTTCAAAGCAAGTAAAGAGGACACGGTTGAAAAGCTAGATTGGGGTAAGTCAGTAAAATTAAAGTATCCATGTAGTGTACACATGCAGTGTACAGATAGATGGGACAATGATATCCAGGATGAAGTGGGAAGGAAGAGCTTGTAAACTAGTTTAGGTGACGCTTATATAAGCAAGTCTGAAACAGATCAAATATCAGAGTGACCAGAAGAAAATACTTCATTCATATAACAATTTACTTAATGATCTTCTTTTACTTATACTTAAATGATCTTCTTTTACCCTCAGAACAATGTGAAAGTAGAACTTGTCACAGTTCACAAGTTAAGAATTGTTGGCCATGGTACTTTCTTTTACGACTGTCACTCCATTTTCTATCCGACCTCTACGCCAGTTCTGGAGATTGAATCCAGGACCAAGGCCTAGCACATTCTAGGAAGCACTCTGCCACTGAGCTACACCCTCAGCCTTTGTATATTTTGAGACATGATCTCACCAAGTTGCCCAGGCTAGCCTCGAACTTTCAATCCTTCTGCCTCACCCTCTCAGGTAGCTGGGATTATGAGTGTGTGCAACTGTACCTGACTTCCACGTTTCTTTTTTGACTGTTTGCCTCTTAACTGCTAAACTGTAAGCTCCATGAGGGCATGCAGGGACATGCAGATTTTTGTTTGCTCTTGTATCCCTCTGCTTCACAATGAACCCTCCTCGCCGTCTAACCCCTGTGGATACTCACTGAACGTGTGATGGATGAGTGAAGAGCACATCTCCTCTTCCTATTCTTTTTTTTTTTTTTTTAACACAATGCATTTTTATTTTTATGTGGTGCTGAGGATCGAACCCGGGTCCCGTGCTCTACCGCTAAGCCACAATCCCAGCCCCCTATTCTTTTTTCAATGATACTGAAAACCTTTTTAAACCCAAAGTGGTTTTTTTAATGTTTATTTGTTTTTAGTGAGAATTTAATTCAGGGGCACTTTACCACTGAGCAACATCCCAAGTCCTCTTCACGTTTTGAGACAGGGGCTCCCTAAATTGCTTAGGGCCTCGCTAAATTGCTGAGGCTAGCCTTGAATTTGTGACCCTCCTGCCTCACCCTCCTTAGTCACTGGGATTCCAGGCACACTCCACTACATCCAGCTTTTTAACATGTTTTAAAAAACTGTTCTGATAATGGAGAAGAATAGACAATTTTAACACCTTTTCTTGGCACTTCCTAGAAAAAAATTTTCTCCCTAGGAAGGGACAAGGAAAAATGCATGTGCGCGCTCGTGCGCCATACACACACAAAAACAATATCAGGCTGCCTACCACTTTCACAGTTGAATCAGAACATCACTCTATGTGATAAATTAGACTAAGGACACAAAAAAGGGTAACGTGTGGTAATTGTTTTTTCAAAAATTTCGTTTCCTTGCACAATGGAATGTATGCTAAGAAAAATAATCATGCATATGATTAAAGTTAAGAAACCCTGGCCTACAATACTTATGCCAGAAAGTAAAAAAACACTCCATGAATAAGTGGAAATAAGTCAAAAGGACAAATAAACCAGGTTGAAAGGGCTCTCACTGACCAAATCTGAGACAGTGTAAGCATCAATATAAAAAATGAAAAGAACAGATTAGCTCATTAAGTAACACAGAAAACCATGAGTTCATATTGATATAAATTATCAATAAACTGAAAGTTTGATGGGAATGGGATAGTTATATAATTTTGAGGTACTTATCCATGAAATAGTAATTCATTACAAGAAGAAAAATGACTTATCAGTGAAAAAGTCTGACAGACATCACCTTAAGTAGCACCTCATAAGAAATGGGACAAACCAAAATTACATATCAGATTGGATTCAATGAGACATGGCATCATTTCTACAATATTCCTGCAAAGATGTGCAATCTGTTTAATCGTGTGAAAACATCAAACAAACACAAATGGAGAGACATTCTACAAAATAACTTGTCTACAATCTTCAACCCATCAAGACTATCAAAGTCAAATGCAAACCACATGATTCTGAAGTGACTCCTTTTGTTACCAAAGGGAAGAATAAGAAGAACGGGGTGGAAGCTCTACTGGGACTATTATTAACCTTGAAAGTGGTCTGACGAGTATTTGACAGTAACAACACATCAATGTTAATTTCCTGATTTGGGGCTATATTTTACTACTTATGTAGAAAAAAAATACACTTTTTGCTTTGACTATTCCAGTTTTTTTCCTCCCCCACCCCCTTTCTTCTTATAGTGCTGGGGATCAAACCCAGGGCCTCACACATGCTAGGCAAACACTTTATGACAGAGCTACATTCTCAGCCCTTTTATTATTGTTTGTTGTTGTTGTTGTCTGGTGCTAGAGATTAAATTCAGAGGTACTTAACCACTGAGTCACATCCCCAAACCTTTTTTATTTTTTATTTAGAAACAGGGTCTCACTCGGTTGTTTCTGGTCTCACTAAGTTGCCAAGGCTGGCCTCAAACTTGCAATCCTCCTGCCTCAGCCTCCTGAGTCGCTGGGATTACAAACATGAACCACCATGTCTGGCTTTTAAAAAAAATTTTGAGTCAGGGTTTCACTAAATTGACCAGGCTGGTTTTGAACTTATAATCTTCCTGCCTGAGCCTTCCAAGCAGCTGGGTATTTCTGCAAAATGAAAGTTATAGATAAGATTTTAATGCACATATATATATGTATTCTTTCCACTAAGTATATTGTCTTTCTAAGAAGTATACTGAATGAGTCTTCCTTTTGGTCACTGGAAGAGCAGTATGAAAAAGTGTTATATAACAATTTTTTAAAAGGGTTTACATATATTAAGCTTGCCTTCAAACTCCTATTCATTACATACAAATTTCATGAGCATGGGAAGAGTTTTTACTCTTCTGGGTTTCAACATCCTACCCTACAAAGTAGGAAAACCCCCTTTTTTTTTTTTTTTTAATAGAATGACTATGAGGATTAAATAAAACGGCCCATTTGAGAATGCCTCCCAGATAGTAAGTAACCAAAACTAGCTCTCACTTTTAAGCAACTTATTTAAGGCTTTCTTCTAGTCAGGCTTACTTCTAATTTAGAAAGACCAAAGAGTAGCCTTCCTAATATCAGACAACTTTTCAGATTAAACAGCTATTAAGGATTCTTTACTCCAAGGCCCTTTCCATATAGGTAAAGAAATTGGGCCCCCCAGAAAACCCTGGATTACACAAGGCAAAGTGAAAACTATCTCCCATCATGGAGAAATCAGCATTGTTTGGGCCCCCAACACTTAGACATGCTCTCATTTCACCTTCAGAACTCCAAAGCAAGCATTATAATGATTTTATAGATTAAGACACCAAGCTCATGCAAGACTAAGAAACCTCAGGCCAAGCATGGTGATGCATACCTATAATCCCAATTATTTAGGAGGCTGAGGCTGGAGGATCAGAAGTTCAAGGCCAGTTGGGCAACTAAGCAAGACCCTGTCTCAGGGAGGGGCTTTAGCTCTGAGGCAGAGAGCTTGCCTAGAATGTACGAGGCCCTGGGTTAGATACTCAGAATTACATAAAAATAAATAAATAAATAAAATAATTATTTTAAAAAGATCCAGTCTCAAAATAAAAAAGCTCGAGACATAGCTCAGCGGTATAATGCCTGCCTAGTATGTACAAGGCCCTGAGTTCAGTTCTCAACTGGGAAAAAAAAAAAAAAGGAACCCTACTCAGAATTCAAGTCTGACTACCAAATTCACAAATTAAATGCTATCTCATTTATTTCTAACTATGATCAAGAAAGACACTATACACATGCTTAAAAGGTTTTTCTATATCCTAAGCCCTCAAGTAATTATTACTTCCTTACTCCCAGAGTTCCCAAAATGTTATCACTGTAAAACAGAAATTGTTTAACCCCCAGGCCTTTTCCATTGGCATCCTGGGCAATTCAAATAATCATACACACTCCTTATCTTAGACCTGTTTACTAAAAATCAGCAACAGTAAAAAATAAAGCACTTAAATTTAAGTAGTTTATCATATCCTTACTGTTTACAGCAAGGTTCTTAACCTGGAGTCCTAGGGTCCATGAAGAGAATTCAAGAATGTATGAAATTATGGATAAGAAAAAGGTTTTACACCTGTTTTCACCAACCTTAAATTGAAATTCAAGATTTTCTTTAAATATGAGAAGGCAATAAATCACAGTACCATTAGTAGTAAGTACAACTTTGTCACCACAGAAAAGCACACATTTTCATGTATTACAGTTTACATACAACTGGTTTTCTTTTTAATCCTATGTATTTTATATAATATATATATAATGAATGGAGGGGGGAGTTTGGTGCTACATAATGTAATCCCTTACTCTTTGGGTAAATTTAGGTTTTAAACACATGAATTACTTATTCCTTCAACAAATATTTACTTGGTTTGTATACTATACCACATTTTGCAGCAGCTACAAAGAGAAAACATTATCCCTTTACCTCAAACTAGTAGAGAGACAGGCTCAAACAAAATAAAGGGGCAGAATGTCTTCCATCCCAAAGCAGAAAGGCAAGAAAAACTATTAGAGAAATTATTTCATTCTCAACAAAGAAGCAAAAAAGTAAAGCTCCTTTGGGAAAATGATATCAATCAGAAAGCTATTCTGGCTTTGGTTCCTCCTATAGCAGAGAGGGCAAGGGATACTGGATAAACTCTGAACCACTAGCCCAGGGCAACACAAGGGAGAAAAAGGCATCAAGATTGTCAGCTGGGCTGAAACTGGACTATGCTGCTCAGCCAGGTGCAAGCAGTTCCTGGAGCCTAATTTAACCTTCTGTGGGGCTGCTAAATCCTTTCTAATCCAGAGATACATTATGGAAGGGAAAAGTCAAAGAACAGTACAAAAACAAAACTTTTTTTGTGTGTGTGGGATGGAATTAGGGACTGAATCCAGGGCCACTTTGAGTTAACTCCCCACCTTGTTTTAAACAGGGTCTCACTAAATTTCTGATGCTGACCTTGAACTTGCGATCCTCCTGCCTCAAGCCTCCTAAATCACTGGTATTAAAGATATGACCAACCACACCTAGACTTAATTTTGCTTTTAGACAAGATAGATGGAGAAAGTGCACAAGGGTGTAAGTGAAGGGCCATGTTTCACAGTGAGATGACAGCTGCTTAATTTGTACAACCAAAATATTTATTTATAACAGTATTTGTTTCACAGAAGCTAACTTAAAAAGTGATAAATGTAGATATCTCTACATATATAAAATTTAGCGTTTTTATAAAACACAATGTTTAAGTAAGGTTATAATTTGCTCAAATCTTCTCCCCTCCAAATTTTAATACTACAATGGTTGATATGCCATACTAACAAAAGGTAACCAGGTAAAAGATAAAACTATCCCAGGTAAAACTAACCTTACAGAAATGAATTTTATATTTTTATCTTAAAACTGTTTTCCAGTATTTACCAACACAATTGGAACCCAACACACTGACAATGCTTTCTTGACTATGAATTCACCTCAGTCTAACACTGTGAACCTCCTTGTTCCTGGTACTACCCTAGGGATGGGAAGGCATTGCTATAATACAAAGCTCAATCTTGTCCTGAAAGATTTTACCGTTGAGGAAAAAGTCACTATGGGAATTTTTGAAATGCATGGTATTTAAAAATCATCTGCACAGAAGGGAAAGTTAACTGTGGATCAAAATAGCTGCAAACAGTTTCACCAAAGGCCAGATATGAATTTCATCTTGAAGGATATGACAGAACCTTAGAAAGATACAGAAAGGGTAGAGGGCATTCCCAGAAAGACAAGCTTGCAAAAAGCAACAAGTAGACCGACATGAGGCTGGTATCAGTGCTATGGGGAAATGGGGTGGAACATATGCTTGTGTGTAAGGTGACCAGAGGGATCAGTCAGCTGATTACAGTGGTTTCTACTCAAAATAATAAAGGTATTCATTATGCAATCCTCCACAAGAAAAATAAATGCTTCCACACAGGGGACAATAAGAATCAGATAAAGCTAAAATGGACAGAATATAACACTTTAAGGACAACTCAGTGGTGTGTATAGCTGAGTGGTCAAAACTGACCAAAGGCAAGCCTTCTGCTAAATTCATTTTTCTGTCCAAAAATTTTCATAAAACCAAATACAATATAAAAACTAAAAATCCCAACTGGGCATGGTGCTGCATACCTGTAATCCCAGCAACTCAGGAGGCTGAGACAGGAAGATCAAAAGTTTAAGGATAGCTTTAGCAACTTAGTGAAGCCCTGAACAACTTACTTAGTAAGACCCTATCTTAAAAAACAATAAAATAAAATAAAAAGGGCTGGGGATATAGCTCAGTGGTAAAGTGCCTCTGGGTTTAATCCCCAGTACTCCCCCCACCCCTAAAGTAACTGAGAATTCCAGGTAATAGATTCCTCATGGAGTCTTAAATTCATTCAAAATGTAATAGACATTTATTGTTATTTACTGAGTTATTAACTGAGCATTCGAAACTAACCTCACCTGTTACAGGTATGACCTGATACCACCTTACCTTACATTTAAAAAGCAGTTTTCTCAGCTAAAAACACATTATAATTGTCAGCATAAAGATGAAAGAGCGTGTTACCGCTTGAGTCACATCCCCAGCCCATGAAAAAGTACTTTTATTTTAGAATATGATTATTATTTTTTAAATCTCCTGTAAACAATTTTTGTGTGTGTGTGTGTTGGGGATTGAACCCATGGCCTTGTGCATGCAAGGCAAGCACTCTACCAACTGAGCTATATCCCAGCCCCTCCTGTAAACAATTTTAATTATTTATATTGAATCTAGAATTGATTTTAAAACTCTGTAACTTCTAATAATTAAGTGATTTAAATATTTACATCAATTTTTCACATTCTAGGAAATGATGTATCTTTTTCCAACATGCTTGGGAGCAGAAATTTTCAGATTGTGTAATGTTTGCATGAAGTTTTACCAGTTGAGCATTCCTAATTCAAAATTCAGATTACAGATGCTCGACCTGCATAACTATGTCTCTTTCTATATATACTCTTGTCAAAATGCTCTCATCATTTTGTTACTACTAATTAGTTAACCAGTAGCTTTAATTAATCCAAAAAGTAACACAGCCTATTTACAAAGGTTTTTTAAAATAAACTGCCTTGAGGTCAGGGAGAAAGAGAGTTAACATTTGAGTGCTCACTGTGCCAGGCACTATGCAATATAATACTTCATCCATCCAACCACCACTTGAAATATTCCCATTTTAAAGGACAAGAATGGAGGCTTAAAGAAACTACTTAATTTTCACACATGGTAAATGACAACCAAATCCAAAAACTAAGTTCTTTCTCCACAAAACAAACCTGCTTCCTGGTCAAAAATAAAATCTTTATACATATAAAGCTCTTTTCCCTATATGGTTTTCTTGTCTTCTATCATTCCTTCTTAGACACATTCTAAAGCCTTAAGGTTGGTAAGAAGACAGACCACTTCATAGAAAGTTTTTAGAACCACTATCCAATGAATCCTCTGACATATATAAGTCATATACTAGAAAGGCGTTCCTTTTACAAAGGAAGACTCTGTAAAAAGTTCTGGGGAACAAGAGTACAACTAGTCTACCTTAGAAATTGTACAGTTATGTTACATTCTTCACTCCCAAATCACAAAATCAGGTGTCACAAACCTGAGAGAGGTGAGTCCTAGGCTCTCTTGGAACTGGACTCTTAAAGACAGTTACAGGTATGACCTGATAGTGTGAGTAAATGAACAAACAGTATAAAATTTAAGTCAATAGACATAAATTATAAAACTGGAAGACCAACCAAAATGAGAACATAAAGCAGCCCCACCTCAATAAAAGTAGTAATTTAAAAAGCCAAAATCATCTTCAAGTTATATAAAAAGTAATAGACTTCCACATACCCTACAGTCAGACTTTTAAACATTTACAAATCTAATTAGTGCAGTGCAATGACATCTCACTGTATTTTAACTTGTGTTTTCCCGGTTAGAGCCACAAGAATAGCTATAATTTTAAAAAAGGAAATTAATAAGTGTTAATGAGGATATGAGGAAACTGAAACCTTCATATATATATTGCTGGTGGGAATGTAAAATGGTTACTTTGGGAAACTAACAATTCCTCAAAAATTTAAACATTGTTTCCATATGCCCCAGCAATTCCACTCCAAAGAGAAATGAAAACACAGGTCCACACAAAAATTTGTATAGGAATGTTCACAGCAACATTACTGATGATAGCCAAACAGTAGAAATGATCTAAATGTTCACTAAATGAGTACATAAATAAAATCTGATATATCCAAGCAGCAGAACATTATCTGGCAATAAAAAAATGAAATACTGGTGTACACTAAAACATAGATGAACTTCAAAAACTTTATGCTAAATTAAAGAAGGCTGTAACAAAAGACCACATGTTATATGATATCATGTATATAAAATGCCCAGCATAGGCAAATCTGGAGAGACAGAAAGTAGATTAGTGGTTGCCTTGGGCTGAGGAAGCAGGGAAAGATGGATAGGGAATAACTGCTAATGGATATAAGGTTTCTTTCTGGAATAATGAAAATGTTATAAAATTAGATTATAATAGTTGTATAACTCTGTAAATATACTAAAAACCACTGAACTGTACATTTCAAAGTAGGTGAGCTCTATTCCTCTTATTTTTTAAGTAAAGCCATTTTTTAAATAACTAGATCTTATTTGTAAATTAAAGGCCTAAATAAGAAAAATTATTTACAACTTTTAGTTCACACCCATAACTCCAAAGTAGGAAAAAGTGCCTAGGTCTGAGTTCAGTGGCACAATCAAAACACCACATCATCCTCTGAGCTCTAGGAGCACAATCACAACCTTAATCAAAAGAGCACAAACCTTCCAAGACTATCTCTGGACACAGACACATCAATCTAGCTAAGGTCAAGGTGAGGATATATCCAATTTTTAAAGCAGACGCTGTTCAATCTTCCTCCAAGTGTTTGTACCAACTCACACTCCACCAGCAATGAATAAGAGGTCAGTGCTCCACTTATTCATCTTCTACTATGAGAATTTTACATTTTTGCAAATCTGGTGAATGTGTTGCAGCATCTCATTGTGTTTTAATTTGCATATTCCCAATTATAATGAACTTGAATGCCATTTCTTATGGATACTGACTGGATTTCCTCTTTTGAAAAGTGCCTTGTCAAGCCATTTTTCTATTGGGCTCTCTCTCTTATTGATTTGAAAGGACATTTTTTTATATATTCTGACAGTCATATGAGATTAAAAGTTATTCTCCTACCCTGTGGCTCATTTTTTACTCTTTATGGTTCTATTGATAATGGTTTTAGTTTTAATGTAGTCTCATTTATCAATCTTTTCTTTTATAACTGGTGCCTTTTGCATCTTGTTAGAAAAATTCCCCCCCCCCTCTCCTAAGGTCACAAAGATCTCTTATATTATCTTCCAAAAGTTTTCAAGTTCTGCCTTGCATACTCAATTCTTCAGTCTACTTGAAATCAGGTCCAATTTCATTTGTTTTTCCTAGGGAAAACTGTTTACTTGGAAAAAGATCTATTACTCTAGTACCTAAACTCACAATCACTTAACAAAATAGGAAATCAATAACATCCTTCTTTTATTGATAACTAACTATGCTATGAATGCTGAGTATTTTAACATACATTATATAAATATATGATAATTCTGCAAAGTACATTATTACTATTTCCATTTTACAGATAAAGAAACTAAGGCTCATATCAGATAAAGTGGACTTCAAGCCAAAGTTAATCAGAAGGGACTAAGAAGGACATTTCATATTGCTTAAGGGAAGTGTACATAAACAAGACATAACAATCATAAAATATTTATGTCCCAAATAATGAAGCATCTACATACATCAAACAAACTCTTCTCTCAATTTCAAGAATCAAACAGGGGGCTGGGGATGTGGCTCAAGCGGTAGCGCGCTCGCCTGGCATGCGTGCAGCCGGGGTTCGATCCTCAGCACCACATACAAAGATGTTGTGTCTGCCGAAAACTAAATAATAAATATTAAAAAAAAAAAAAAAGAATCAAACAGACCACAATGCAGTAATGCTGGGTGGCTTTAACTTGCCTCTCTCATAAATGGCCCTTCAAACAAAAACTAAATAAATAAGCTATAGAACTAAAACATATAATTAATAACTTAAGACTTAACAGACATATACAGAATATTTCATCTATCAACGACTGAATATACTTTCTTCTCAGCAGCACACAGATCCGTCTCTAAAACAGACCATATCTTAGACCACAAAGCAACTCTTAGCAAAAAAAAAAAAAAAAATAGAGATAATACCTTTCATTCTATCAGATTAATTAATGGTATTAAAAACAAAATTTAAAAAAAAGAAAACCTAAGGATAGTAGTTGTAAAAAAACTCTATGCTAAACCCAAGACCAACCTCATTCTAAATGGAGAAAAATTGAAAGCATTCCCAGTAAGAACTGGAAAAAGGCAAGGATGCTCTCTTTCACCACTTTTATTCAACACTATCCTTGAAACTCTAGCCAGAGTAATTAGACAGAAGAAAGAAATTAAAGGGATACAAACAGGAAAAGAGGAACTCAATATCACTATTTGCTGATGACATTATTCTATATTTAGAAGATCAAAAACATTCTACCACAAAGATTCTAGAATTAATAAATGAATTCAGCAAAGAAGTAGGATATAAAATTAGTTACCCATAAATCAATTCCCATATATAAGTACTGAATCCACTTAAAGAGAAATTAGGAAAACTATCCCATTCATAAGAGCCTCAAAAAACTAAAATATTTGGGAATCAATCTAACAAAAGTGAAAGACCTCTACAATGAAAACTACAGAACACTAAAGAAATAAATTGAAGATGGAAATATCTCCCACACTCTTGGATAGGCAGAATTAACACAGTCAAAATGGCCATACTATCAAAAGTGTTATACAGATTTAATGCAATTCCTATTAAAATCCCAATGACATTCTTCATAGAAACAGAAAAAGCAACCATGAAATTCATTTGGAAAAATAAGAGGCCCAGAATAACTAAAGCAATCCTTAGCAAGAAAAATGAAGCAGGAGGCATCACAATACCAGATCTTAAATTATACTACAGAGCTACAGTAACAAAAACAGCATGGTACTGGCACAAAAACAGATATGTAGACCAATGGTACAGAATAGAAGACACAGAGACAAACCCACATAAATACAGTTATTTTATACCACACAAAGACACCAAAAACATACATTGGAGAAAAAGATAGCCTCTTCAACAAATGGTGCTAGGAACACTGGAAATCCATATGTAGCAAAATGAAATTAAACTCCTACCTCTCACCTATATTCAAAGTGGATCAAAGACTTAGGCATTAGAACAGAGACCCTGTGCCTAATAGGAGAAAAAGTAGTTTCTTCACAGCAAAGGAAATAATCAATAATTAATTCTGTAGGAGAGCCTACAGAATGGGAAAAAAATCTTTACCACACACACCTCAGAATATTAATCTCTAAGATATATAAAGAACTCAAAAAATTTAACACCAAAAAACCCCCCAAATAACCCAATCAATAAATGAGCAAAGGAATTGAAAAGACTCTACTTCACAGAAGAAATAGAATTGATCAACAAATATATGAAAAAATGTTCAATATCTCTAGCAATTACAGAAATGCAAATCAAAAGTACATCTCTTCTCTCAGTGGTCGAGCGTTTGCCTCACAGCTGTGAGGCCCTGGGTTTGATCCTCAGCATCACATAAAAATAAATAATAAAAATATTATATCCATCTTCAACTAAAAAATATATTTAAAAAAAAAACCCTACATTGAGATTCCAATTCACTCCAGTCAGAATGGCAATCATCAAGAATACAAGCAACAACAAATGTTGGCGATGATGTGGGGGGAAGAGTACACTCATACACTGCTAGTGGTGCACCACTCTGGAAAGCAGTATGGAGATTCCTCAGAACATTTGAAAAGGAACCACCATTTGACCCAGTTATCCTGTTCCTCAGCATATACCCAAAGGACTTAAAATCAGCATACTACAGTTGACATGGCCACATCAATGTTTATAGCAGCTCAATTCACAACAGCTAAGCTACAGAACCCACCTAGATGCTCTTCAACAGATGGATATATATATATATGACAGTAGAATGTATTCTGACATATCAAACATACATGGAGTATAACTTCCCATTTTTGTGGTTATACATGACAAGGAGTTGCACCAATCATGTATTCACATATGAACATAGGAAAGTTATGTCTGATTCATTCTAGTCTTTCCTATTATGGAAATGGACTGTTACTCAGCCTTAAAGAAGAATGAGATTATAGCACTTGCTGGTAAATGGATGGAACTGGAGACTATCATGCTAAATGAAATAAGTAAATCCCAAAGAACCAAAGGCCAAATGTTTCCTCTGATATGTGGATGCTAACTCACAATAAGTTGGGGGTAGGAGGCTAAAAGTTCCCTGGATTAGACAAAGGTCAATGAAGAGAAGGAAAGGGGGATGGGAATAGGAAAGACTAGAATGAATCAGACATAACTTTCCTATGTTCATATATGAATACGTGATCGGTACAACTCCTCGTCATATATAACCACAAAAATGGGAAGTTATACTCCATGTATGTTTGATAAGTCAAAATACATTCTACTGTCATATGTAACTAATATATATATATATATTTTTAAAAAAAGAAGAAAAAGAAAAAGCTAAAAAACCTACCCAGGCTTTTGGAAGACAAACACAAGATCCGTGTCTGCTTAACTTAGTACTCGTGTTCTTTCTACTATATCATATTGTTTTATTTAAGAATGTGATCTCTGAATAAAAAAGAAAATATTTTGATTTTTAGGATGCTTTAGTCATCTTACTCTCCAGGTCCACTACTATATTGATGCTTATTTTACCTTCATAGTTCATTTCTTCATTCTCTCAACATCTACTGAGTGTCTATTACCTTCCAGGCATTGTTCGAAACTTTGAGAATTAAATAATGAACAAAACAAAATCTCTATCCTCTTGGGGGCTTACAGTCCAATTTGATCAGTCTCCCATGTCTATTCGACATGATTCAGTCCTGCACACTTAAAAAATGAAATCTTCAAATAGCAGAGTGAGGGCTAGGGATGTAGCTCACTGGTAGAACATCTGCCTATCACAAGGTAGGCCCTGCATGTAATACCCAGTACTACAAAAAAATAAAGGAAAACAAAAGGCAGTACTGCAACACGTTATACTCTCATGCAACAAGGTTGAACTTAAGGATCAACTTGGAAAAATACCAGCATTCACAAGGAAAGAACTTCATGAAATAAAACACTCTTGCATTCCTAGTCTCTTCCCTTCTATGGCTTATACCTTCACTTTTCAAAACACATTATTTCAAAAACCTTAACAAAATGAGTATAACTTCTTGTAAGTATCTATATATCTTATGATGTTTCTGAAATATTTTTCTCCTCTCCTTCAAAAGACATACCTCAGTATATGACAAGTAGTATTAAGCATCTGCTTCTTCATTTCTTTAACCAGAAAC
This sequence comes from Marmota marmota marmota, assembly GCF_001458135.2. Lineage (NCBI taxonomy): Eukaryota > Metazoa > Chordata > Mammalia > Rodentia > Sciuridae > Marmota > Marmota marmota. The sequence continues at coordinate 10,400,889 of NW_025999941.1, read as the reverse complement.
CAATGAATACTTAGAAAAATTAAGAATGCAAGAAATAGGTAAGGAAAAAATGTTAATTCTGCAGAGTAATTTGAGGGTGCCAAGAGCTTCCTTTATTTTCCCACCATTTGTTTCTAGCTGCTTTCATCTTTCGGACAAAGGAAAACCCCTTCCTTGAAGTTCTAGACAACACCCCTTGCCCCTTCTTACTTGGTAACATAGACCCTTCAGGTCTACATCCTGCTCCACTACATTGGTCCTTAAGAGCTACACACAAACACACTCTAATACTGCAATCTCAATAATAAAAGAAAATCTCTCTGGACTACCTCATGCCCTCCAAATACTTCTCCATTTCTCTGCTCCACCCCCCTTCCCAGTAAGGGGCTTGTTTACATATGCCAATTTGGCTTCATTCTTCCTTAGATTTCAGTGACAACTGTCTTGTCCAGGTCACCAGTTACCTTCCTATTACCAAGTCCAATGGTTTCCTCTCTTGTCTTATTGAAGCTGTCCATTCTACACAGCACTGTACACAGTAAACTGCAATCCCTTTGCAACTGTGACTCTTCCTCAGACTCCTTTGTTACCTCCTCCAGGATCACACACAAACTCTAAAGCTTAGAATTCCACAGGGTTTAGTGCCAAGTTTTCTTCTTTTTTTTCCCCTGCAAACACATTTGACACCCTCTTCCTTGGTAATGCCATACCAACTCAAGGTTATAAATACTGTCAATAAGATGAGAACTCAGCCTTTGTATCAGACTCATAATATATCCAGCTACTCATTTGGAATCTTCATTTTAATGCTGTTATGAATAACCAATTCTGAACTCTAATTTTGCTTTCAAATGTTATTCTCCTTGGACTTCATCTCAGAACTATACAACCAATCAAGCCTAGCACTTAAAAACCATCACTGAATTAAAAAAAAAAAAATTTAAAGAAGCCATCATTACTGTCTCCTTCACTCTGTCCATTAGCAAATCCTGATGAGTCTCTGTCATCAAACTACCTTGAAATCAATCACTTTTCTCCATTTTCACTACTATTACCCTAATCCAACTCACTTTGACACTGCAATAGCCTCCAAATGGTCTCTTTCCACACTTAGAAGTCCATTCGCCATACCGCATATAGACATCTTTTAAAAGACAAGCAAGTTATGTCATAATCTTACTTTTGAGCCTTTCAGTAGCTTCCTAAATAAAAAAATCTAAACTCCTTACCAGAATCTACAAGGCCCTGAAAAATCTAGTCCCTACTTACCATTCCATCTTCTTTCTATTCATATACCCTCCTATTTCACTACAGACACCATCCAACCTATGGTCCTCTGCAAATGCCATCTCCTTGCCCAGACTGCTTCCTGCCCTCCACATCTTAATTTTAAAAGTCATCAGTACATAGAGATTTTTTTCCTCATCACTCTATTTAGCACATCCACATTCTATCCTCTATCATTTCACTCAGATTTCCTACCTAGTGGTTAGCAGAATTATTAGATTTTCTTTTATTTCCTTACTAGTTCATTACCTTCCTACCTTCCTGAAGTACAAGATTTTGTCTTTTTGTGGCTGTATATAAGACTGACAATAAATATCTATAGCAAATTAGAATTTGTAGAATGAATGAAAGAAAGAACAAATTGAGAATGGAGAAAAAAAGAAAGAAAAGAGAACACATTTCCTTCTATGTTTCTATCCAGAGTTTTGTAATACAGATTTTTCCATACTATAAATGAAAGTTGAACCTGAGAATATTCTATGTATAACTTCAACTATTCCTACAGAACAGCTCTAAATCAGGTGTGGTAGTGTATGCCTGTAATTCCAGCTACTCTGGGGGCTAAACAGGAAGATTGCAAGTTCAAGGCCAGCCTGGGCAACTTAGAGAGACACGATCTCAAAATAAAATAAAAGGGGCAGTGACTGTGGCTTGGTGATAGAATACCTCTGAGTTCAATTCCCAGTACCACCAAAATAAATAAATAAAAAGTTCAAATTTAGTTATTGATTACCATCTAGCAAACTAGTGCACACCTAAATTTGCCAATGTAAATTCAGAGAATTTTTTTGCTTAAAACATGTATGAGGACAAAGAAAAGATAATATAAAATGCAAGTCTTATGTTTAAACTCATTAGAAAAAGCCATCTAGAAAAGCAAAATGTTAAAAAAAGTGATAGGTAAATGGGAGTAAATCATTATCTCTACTTTTGTACATGTTTGTTTTCCATAATAAAAAGTTAAATAAAAATAAATACCTCCAAGATATCAAAAAAGAGTAGGTATCTCTGGATCACAGATACATTCATGGCTCAATTACACTCAGTTGTCACCTGGAGATTTAATTTAAATGAGTTGATAACAGTTTCTAAAGATGTCTTTATAATACATCAAGGCCTTCTGGGGAGCATCTGAGAACACAGGGAGATGAACTGCCCTCTCCTCTGCTCTGGGTCATAGTCTTCTGCCCCAGCACCTTTCTACCAGTTCTCCAATAACCACAGCTCAAAAACAGAGCAACTTCGAGGTAAGAATAAGACCATTTTAAAGGGGAAAAGACTGAATGCATACAGAAGGGAAAATAACATTTTTTTGCTTAAATTCAAACAGAATATTTTTCCCTGGAATTTTGATGAGCTAATACTTCTTCTAAAGTTGAACTTCAAATTCAGGAAGGTATTTACGGAAGACTACATGCAAATACACCAGAGGCTTGCATTCTTATTCAATAAAGCCCCTCATCTCAGGATTCCTCACTATACTCCAAGACCTTCTCTAGGCATTAAACAAAATGTTATGGACATCTGTGGTCAAATGCTGGAAATTAAGTGCTCATTTATTGGTGACACAAAGAACAGAACCATCTAAACTACTCTGGCAGGTGCTTGTTTTTTTGCTATAGACAAAGCCTAATCAATGCCAAGTGTTGGTGGTGCACACCTGTAATTCTACCTGTTTGATGGCAAGTTTGAAGCCAGCTGGGAAAGCTGGCAAAACTGCCTCAAAATGTAAAAAAGTCTAGGTCAGTGATAGAGCATTTGCCTAGCCATGCCCAAGGCCCTTCGTTCAATTCCCATTAAGAAGAAAAAGGAGGAAAAGTGAGGAAGAGGAAGGAAAAGAGGAAGAATGGAGGAGGTAGAGAAGAGAGAATGGAGTTTGAGGAAGAAAAGAAGAAGAGTCCATGGGAAAACAAAAACAGAAGTTTATTACTTCTATTTAAGTTGTTTGGATTAAAAATAATTTTTAAATTTACCAATAGGAAATTACAGACTGCTGCTAGCTATAATTTTAAGAAATCCATTATATCCTTACAAGTTAATCTACAAACATAATGAGAAAGATACAAACCAGAACATAAAAAATTTCTTTATGTTTACTAGCAGCACATGGATCATGCTCAAATAAAAACAATTAGCATTAAATAAATTCAAACTAATTTCATGAATGAACTAAACTGATACTTTTTAAGAGAGAGAGAGAGAGAGAATTTTTTTAATATTTATTTTTCAGTTTTCGGTGGACACAACATCTTTATTTATTTATTTTTTTAATGTAGTGCTGAGGATCGAACCCAGTGCCCTGCGCATGCCAGGCGAGCACATTACTGCTTGAGCCACATCCCCAGCCCCCTAAACTGATACTTGAACATAAATTTTCCAATTCATCAAAACCATGATAAATTACTCAGAAGATATTTTAACATGAAAAGTCCTTAGAACTTCAATTTCTAGGAGAAGACATTATGCTAAGTCACTCAGTTATAAAAAGGCAAATACTACATAATTCCATTTATTCCTATAAGTAGTCAATTTCACAGAAGCCAAAAGTAAAATGATGGATGCCAGGGGTTGGGAGGAGGGAGAAATAGGAAGTTTATTGTTCAATTGATATGGCTTCTCAGTTTTATGAGAAGTTACAAAGATGGATAGTGGTGGTTGTACAGCACCTGACCATTTTCAATGACACTTAACTGTATACTTAAAAATAGGTAAGATTTTATAAACTTTATAATAAAAATATAAGATTCTGACATCCCTAATTTTAAAATAAGTTTATTAATAACAGATTTATGTTACCAATCATGATTAGCACTGACCAATATGTTGGCAATTACATATATTCAGATTTTAGTGTCTTTACTCACTCATTAAGTGAGAAAAGAAAGGAGTGCCAGGTTCAGTGGCACACACCTGTAATCCCAGTGGCTCAGCAGGCTGAGGCAGAAGGATCAAGAGTTCAAAGCCAGCCTCAGCAAAAGCGAGGCACTAAGCAACTCAGTGAGACCCTGTCTCTAAATAAAATACAAAATAGGGCTGGGGATGTGGTTCAGTGGTCAAGTGCCCGAGTTCAATCCCTGGTACCAAAAAAAAAAAAGAAAAGAAAAAGAGAAGCAACTCGTTACTGGCAATGAGTCCTGAAGGGGTGGAGAGCTAAGGATGACATAATTTACTAAGAGAGAAGCACTGAATCAGAGTACCCACACAGGCCTGTCATTTTTTAGACCTTTAAATGACAGTAGAGCCTGAGTAAGGACTCTAATCAGGAGAGGCCAGTATGATCCTTTAGGTGACAGAGATCTAATCTGGAACATGATTAGGCCTAAACACAGATTTACTGAACTCAAGGAAATGAGCACTTAATCACACTAAGAGATCAGGGCCACAGTAAAGATATGTTTCCTGCTGTGTGCCATTTCTAGAGGCTGAGTTCAGTTTGGTGGTTCAATGCATGGATGTCACTAGGCTAAATTGGGATTTAATCCTTAGCTGTTTTATGTTTCAGTCATAATCTAAGATATTACCCTGTTATCATTTGAGGCCACAGCCCAAACTATTCAATTTTTCCTACACTGTTTATTTCCACAAATGAGTTAAATAAATACTACTTTTACTGCACAGTATATGTTAGTATTAACCCACACCTATCTTTCTAGACTCTGCCCTGGATTACCAGGCCTGAAATCTTCATTTCAAACCCCCTTATCATTTGTGCTCTCCCCATCAGGTTCTGTTAGTACCACTGGTAGAAAATGGGGTTTGTGGGCTCTGGTTTGTGGACATCTTTTCCCTTTTCTTTCTCCAGCCTTTCCTGTTGTAACCAATTCCTAGAATTACATCTCTTTTTGAGTGAAGCACCTGCAGTGGTATTCTGACAAGAACTGATGATCTACCAAATTCACAATTTATGGGTCAGGGTGGGGGGAGTTACACTATGAAAAAGTCATTTATTTATCTATTCCTAAATTTAACAAAGCTTTACTGAACACCAGCTACAGGCCAGACCCTGTTGTACAAACTGGAGATGCTAGATAATAACAGAAACCAAAATCCTTGACTTCAAGGAGCTTACATCATAGTAAAGGAGAGAGATACACACAGATAAATTAAGTGAAAAACACAGTGTGTAAAATAACCACTAAGGTGAAAAAAAAAATTAAGCAGGAACATGGAATGTTGTAGGAGAGCTGAAATTTTAGATACCCAGGTCACTGAGGTAACTTCTGAGGAAAGGACCCAAGAAGTGAGGAAGCTGCATACATCTATAGAAACAGCATTCCAGAAAAAGAGAACAGTGTATACAAAGACCCCAAGGAGTTGGAGAACAGGAGGAGGTACATGTGGAAAGGATGTGAGGGAAGCCAGGCCACAGGAGCCTTAAAGCCTACAAAAAGCTTTAGTTACAACAGTAGGTTCTAAGCAGAGAAGAAACATCATATGAATTACCTCACAGGGTCTTGCAGTGGCAACAGTAGACTGTAGAGGACAATATATTTTGATCTCCAATCTGATATTTTTTTTTAAATGGGCTAGGGATGTGGTTGCTCAGTGGTTGAATGCCCCTAAGTTCCATCCCCTGTACCAAAAAAAAAAAAAAGGAAGGAAGGAAAGAAAGAAAGAGCGAGCTAGTCCCTGGGTCTTGCTGGAATTTGCCCAACAGAAATTTCTATGGAATTCCTACCAGGTGAGAATATTACGACTTTGGTCAAAGATAATTAGATATCTGCAAATGAACATTCTGCAATAATCAATACTGGCAAAACCTAACATGTAACATGCCGGGGCTTTGAATTTTATTAAAATGTAAAGAAATAGTATAGAAATACAAAATACTTTAAAATTGTTTTTATTAAATTGATCAAATTAGAGGTAAGATATTATCTTACTAACTGTAGTTCCAAGAAGAAAATTACCTTACATATATTTTCTAGAAAGATAACAAGAAAATTCAGAATTAGAAGGAATCTGGAATCCCATTCCATTCATTTTTAGACCAAAATTATAAAGCCCCAATAAAAATGGAGCCAAGGGTCGGGGTGTGGCTCAGTGGTAGAGCACTTGCCTAGCATGCATGAGGAACTGGGTTCAATCCCCAGCACCACATGAAAAAATAAATTAATTAATAAATAAAATAAAGGTATAAAAAAATGGAACCAAGTCCTTCTTTAAGCATCAAAACATATACTAATACTGTGGTGAAAATATTTCAAAATATATTTTTCCTTGACTGTGTTCTTAAAACAGAGATTCCTAAAGACACTAACTTCTCACTGATAAGCCTGCCCTCTCTTAGAAAACAACTGTGCCTGTCCAGAGTAAAGCTGGACTCAGTGCTAACTGTTGCCTCTACTGTGCAGCCCTCACAATCTCACACCTGGCTAATCACATCTGATCAAAAGGCTGGGAAATAGTTAAGAACCATGCATCAGCTTTGGTGCAGGAGCTTTTATAACACTGACTGCTAGCACCTGAAAACAGATATTGCTTGTGATGTTCTTCATGAAAGTGTAACAGCCCCAAATGAATGGCTGGATAGGTAATGTATACACATACAGTTCTTTAGAGAAAGATCTTCCTCCAAATGAAATTAATCACTTTTAAGAAAGCATAAAGTTTTAAAGAAAAATTTTTTACCAAAATACTAACAGCATAAACACTTCCTGAAAAAGCAAATTACCAAGGTAATGTTTAAGTCTCAAACAAATGCTTGAAAGTATAAATACAAAAGTAATACGCTATAATAAAGGGCATGCTATTCCTTCTAAAACCTGATACCCCACCAAATTCTCTACCAGGCTAAATTTTTTGGTCCCTTTCCTACCATTCCACCATTTTTTTTTTTTAATCCCTTGGTAATGGGGACTGAATCCACTGTCTCACACAAGCTAAACAAGTATTTTATCTCTGTGCTACATTCGTAGTCCCCTTTATTTTTTTTAATTTTCAAATTTTGAGACAGGATTTCACTAAATTGCCCCAGGCTAGCCTAAAACTTGCAATCCTTCTGCATCAGTCTTCTAAGTAGTTGGGATTACAAGCATGTGCCACCACACCCAGCTAAAATCAGTTTCACTTTTTAAATTAATAACAGCACTGGGCACAGTGGTGCACTCTGTAATCCCAGCTACTAAGGAGGCTAGCAGGAGGATCACTAGTGCAAGGCCAGCCTTGGCAACATAGCAAGACCCTGCCTCAAATTTTTAAAAATAAAAAAATTTGTTAAAGGACTGAGAAGAAGAGGGCTGAGGATATAGCTCCACAGTAGAATACCCCTGAGTTCAACACCCCCGTACCACAAAAAATAATACTAAAAATATTTTTACTGGGGCTGGAGTTGTGGCTCAGTGGTAGGGCACTTGCCTCACATGCCTGAGGCACTGGGTTTGATCCTCAGCACCACATTTAAAAAAAAAAAAATAGATAAAACAGACATATTGTGTCCATCTAAACTAAAAAAGATTTTTAAAAATATTTTACTATATTAGAAAAGGAAAACATAAAAACATACAGAACTATAAATCAAATAGCAAATGACTCAACATAAGCACCCAGCATAATAATTCTCTCAACAATTAAAGATCAAATAGGGGAGCCCAAACGATATTATAAATTTTAAAACTTCACACCCATTTAGGATATCCTATAATTCTTGCCAAGGTACATGTTCACAGTTGCAAGTTAAGAGAGTTTACCCTCTCTCCCTGTGCCTGAGCTGCTTCCTATCGTCCCAGGTAGGTCCCTGTGAACCTGCCTAAATTAAAACAGCCTTGAGATCACAGTGACTGCTCATCTGCTTCTGCTGCTCTCAAAGGGGAAAAGGAGGCAACAACCTCATCAAAGATAAATACTCACTTTAGAGGGAGGCAGCACTAAAGACTTGGAAAGTGATTCAAAGGGAAAAAATTAGAGTTACTTTCTTATTTTACAATCAGTTTTTTCTAAAACCTAAGATATTTTAGCCTATATTAAAAATATTTATACCAACAAGTGTATGAACAAGTATTCACAAATCACTTAACTATCTGGCCTTTACTTCCACAAAAATTGTTTCTGAAAGCAATACCCTACACCAATGTTAGCCCATTCCCATACCTCCATCAGCGTATCTTTCATAGTAGACACTTTGTACCTTTTTACAGCACTTAAAAATAAGCTCTTCCCTATCATGTCTTATCCTGGGACACTATAGTTTCTCAAAGACATAGAACTTACTCAACTTTGCATTCCCTAAACCCCTGGCACCAGTGATTTCACATCACAACTATTGTGTGTTTGTCAAATTAATTTCTATGTTATCAGACAATGGTACCCCTAATTCACTAAACGAGTAAAACAATTCAACTAACACAGTACTGCCTTCAGAAGTTCTGTCATTTTCACAAGAGAAGGAAATTCAGTGCCTGCCAAGTGCAGTAGAGGTTCATTATTTCTAACTAAGTCTGTGTGTGCACACTGCAGCTACCTTTCTCAACAAAAATGGATGGAAGAATCAGCGAGGTTATTAAAGCCAAAGCCCCGAGTAAATTTGTTAAGGCATCATTCATAGGCAATTTACTTGCTCTTCAGTCCTCTTGAAATCCTGTGAAGTTAAAACATGCCTTCAAGACATTGTTTTTGTCCACTTGCTCTTTAAACATAGGATGGTCCAATTTGTCAGGCTGCCCTGTTGTTTACAAAGCCTTCCTCTGTACAAAGAACTTGATTAATCCTAATTGCGTGCTGTTTTCTGTACTTCTTTTTCTCAAATCTCTTCTTGAAGATAACTTATGAGCTCTATCAACTTAAATTTTGACATCGAGTATGAAAGTGTTTCTTTGCCAGGAGTCCAACTAAGTCACATCCTTTTGTCACACACGCCTGCCATTACATACTGCCTTGTCTTGTGCCCAAAAGCCATGAGCCAAGAAACCATGGGCTGAAACCATGAGCCAAAATAACCTTTCCTCTTTATATGCTGATTATCTCAGGTATTTGTATAATAACAGAAAGCTAACATGTTCTCTTTAAGAAAGCACTTAACAGAAAATGGCAGTATGAACAGGAGGTGTTGAAGAAGTATATATGCTGAGAGGTATTCTGAAGTTCTTCTGACATAGGGAAATGAAGAAGAACTTGGACTACAAAGATATATAACACTTTTTTTTTTTTTTGGTAGTACTGGGGACTCAAACCCAGGACCACGTGCATGCTAAGCAAGCATTATACCACTTAACTAGCACTATACCACTTAACTACATCCCCAGCGGGAAATACATAATACTGTAAGGTTTAACCACAAAATGCCTCAAGATTCCAAATCCACTTTCTTTAGGAATTCTACATTAGAACAGGAACATGTGACTAGAATTCCTTATCAAGTAGCCCAGAAAAAAAATCAGCTTTTTAAAACTTAGCTATAGGGGCTGGGATTGTGGCTCAGCGGAATGGGGTTCGATCGTCAGCACCACATAAAAATAAAGGCTTGTGTTGTGCCCATCTACACCTAAAAAATAAATATATTTTTTTAAAAACTTAGCCATGGTAAATGAACAAAAGAATATCAAAAAACATTCAGAAATTGATATATTAGCCAATCCTTGCTGCTGCAATATCCTCAAAACCAAAATACAAAAACAAATTAACTGAATTTATAATAAGCAACACACTGAGGCCTTGAGCTTTAAGGGCATGATCAACATCTCAGCAGTCTAAAGACATCTTCAGATGCTTCAGTTTCCCAAGACTGAGCTTATCTAGGGATTTTGCCTACACCACCTCTTCTGCAACATGATGGATGGGGTGGCGGGGAGCAGCTCTGGATGACTTTGTCATCAACTCCTCTGACTTTACTAGACCCAGTTCCTCTACCTTCTGCATTATGGAGGACAAGAATTGGCTAGAGAACAATCTACCTTCAAACATTAACTCAGAAAAAAAAAAAAAATCTCTGTAAATCCTAGAAAGTTTTTCTTAATTCAAGCAAATTCAATTGTCATCAGTCCATGATACTGTTTATTGTAGGAAAAAAATAAAAAACTGGAAATAACTCAAAATGTACACAAATTATGATACATCCATGTAACAAATCACTAGGCAACCACTAAAAGAATAAGGCAGACCTATAAGTACTTGGATGTATCCAAGATATTTTAAATAAAAAGAGCAAAATACAAAGTAATGCATAAAACATACCACTATTTGAGGTGTTTTTTAATGTAGATAGGAAAATATATGCTATTGTATAAATAAAATTTTTCTGATAAAATACAAAAGAAACAGGGAAAAATGGTAACCTATAGAAGGGACTGAGAAACTGCAGGTTTCAGCAAAAAGGAGTATACTTTTTCACTATTCAAAATAATATTTTATACATAGATCTGCATCTCTACTTAACTTTCTTTATTTTAATATATATATATATATATTTAAGTTTTAGGTGGACACAATATCTTTATTTTATATTTATGTAGTGCTGAGGATCGAACCCAGTGCCTCGTGCATGCTAGGCGAGAGCTCTACCACTGAGCCACAACCCCAGCCCCTCTACTTTTTTTTTAATATTTATTTTTTAGCTGGACACAATATCTTTATTTATTTTTATGTGGTGCTGAGATCGAATCCAGGGCCTCGCATGTGCTAGGCGAGCGCTCTACCACTGAGCCACAACCCCAGCCCATACTTAACTTTTTTTAAATGACTACCTTCAGTCTAGGATATGATTAAAAAATAAAGCAACAGAAGAAAAAAGTAATGCCTATAAGAAGCAATCTTATCTTTCTAAACTATAGCCAGGCACCGTATAATAACATTCCTGTTAACAATGTATTTGAGGGCTGGGGTTGTGGCTCAGCGATAGAGCGCTCGCCTAGCACGTGCAAGATGCTGGGTTTGATCCTTGGCACCACATAAAAACAAATAAAATAGAAGTATTGTGTCCAACTACAACTAAAAAAATTATTTTTAAAAAAATGGTTTTGAGTATACAATGGTGGTTCCATAAGAGTATATTGCTTAGAGATGTTGTAGCTATCACAGCCATCTCAGTTTAAGTATATGCTATGTAGTCACACAATGATGAAATTGCTAAACTTTGTATTTCTCAGAACATGTCCCTACACAACTGTATTTCTGAATTCCCTGAGGAACAATTTGAATTCAGTAAAACAGGTGAGTAAAGGGACTGAGTATAAAGAGGTCCCTTCTATACTCCTTCTTTATAACTTCAGTAACTTTCAACTTCTTGCCATAATGCTAAAAACAATTCCTCTTCATTCTTGAATAAAGAATATTTCCATTTTTAAGTGCTTGGCTCCATAAAAGATTCTATTATAGCTGGTCGCCATGGCACATGCCTTTAATCCCAGCAGCTTGGGAGGGTAAGGCAGGAGGATAAAAAATTCAACACCAGCCTCAGCAATTTAGCATGGCCCTTAGCAACTTAGTAAGACCCTGTCTCAAAATTTTAAAATAATAATAATAAAAAAAATCTTAAGGGGCTGGGAATATGGCTCAGTGGTTAAGCACCCCTGGGTTCAATCTCTGGTACCAAAAAAAAAAAAATCATATTAGTAAGTTTGCAACTAAAGTTCAATTATATTTCATGTTTATATGAAATACTAATTATATTTTATGAATAGGAAGCTTCACATAATATTGTTTCTCAACTATTCAGATTTATAAGAGTCTAAATTTCCTAAATTCACCACAGGCATCAATTCAGTACAGGGTTTCCCCTCACATAATTTCAAAATTTCCAAAACTTATCCATTTCCAGGGAGGATGAGGGTAGGGGATATTATAGGCAAAACTTAAGCCTATGGAATCCTCTTCCACTTCTGAAGATCCCACTCACTCCACGCCATCCTCAGGACCACAAGTCCTTATCCAGAAGCAGCTATCATCAGGGCTTCCCAGTAAGAGCCTGGATTCATTAACACTAGTAGAAGGCAAGAGGATCCACAGATTTGTTTCTGAAGCTCAACCAGTTGCTCATGTGCCTGCAAATAATAGACTCTCATCAGTCATCCCAGGCTAAGAGAAGTGGAGCTACTCCACTTCACACCCATGAATAATCAAGCTGCTAAAGGCCTCTTTGTAACTACCACCATGAAAAGTAAAGCAAAAAGATTGACGTCAATGTCCTTCAACTTGATTTTTACTATTGTAAATGCATTACCAAACATCTAAAGATATGCAGTTATCTTAGAAAAAGTGAAAAAAAAAATGCTTTCAAAATGCTGAGAGGGGGAATTTTGCTAACCTAAAACTTGAACGAAAACAGACACTTCAAGCACAAAATATAACAAAATATTGATATCTCATCTTGAAAAAAAGTCTAAACATTTGGAATTAAACTATAATACCAGAAAAAAAGTCTCTGGCATTAAAAAATACATGTATTTCCTGGGCTGGGGATGTAGCTCGATGGTAGAACACTTGCTCCCAAGTGTGAGGCACTGGGTTAGATCCTCAGCACCACATAAAAATAAATAAAATATTGTGTCCATCTACAACTAAAAAAATATTTTTTAAAAAAAATACATGTATTTCCTATATCACTTACTAATTGTGTATTTATACCTCCATTTAACATATATATTTTTCCCGGCACTGTTCTTAGTATCAGGGATACTGTGATAATTAAGATACAATTCCTGCCTATGCAGAGTTTATAACAGTAAACACAAGAAACAAGACTATTTTTATTTCTCCCACAAGAAACAATAGGGGAAGAATCTTTGAAGTAGGTACATAGATTTTAATATCCTGTAAGTGTGGTTTTAAAGCATTTTATTATGAATTAAATGAGCCAGGGGCTGTGGTGCACACCTGTAATTCTAGAGGCTTGGGAGGCTGAGACAGGAGGATCACAAGTTCAAAGCCAGCCTCAGCAACTTGGCGGGCCTTAGGCAACTTAGTGAGATCCTATCTCAAAATAAAAAATAAAAATGGATTGGGGATATGGCTCATTGGTTAAGCAACCCTGGGCTCAAACCCCTGTACGAGAGAGAGAGAGAGAGAGAGAGAGAGAGATGTTTTGGGAAGGGTTAAGGAAGGCTTCATGATTGGGTTGAACTCTCCACTCTGAAAAGGAACCAAGTGTAAGAAACTTGAGCAGGACTCAAAAACCATGTGGCTGGAGTATGGAAAAGTAAGGTAGGGCACAAGGGAATGTTGCTGGGATTACAGGTATCAAAGGCACTGCAAATACTTGTTAAAAACTCTCAGGGTTTCTCTGCTTCCTGACCACACCAAGAGCAGAGCAGAATTCCTCAACTGGGTTCTTCCCCAATTGTGGCTGCCACAGCTTGGGCCCAGAGCATTGGAGTCAGCATCTACGAACTGAGAACTCTGAAACCATAAAATAAACTTTTTCTCTCTTAATAAAATAAAAGCAGCAGTACATGCCTAGCAACTCTGGCAGCTAAAGCAGGAGGATCACAAGTTCAAGGTCAGCCACATCAACTCAACACGGCCCTATACAACTTAGCAAGACCCTTTCTCAAAATAAAAAGTAAAGTTTTTTTTTAAAAAAGGACTGGGGATCCTAATCCCAGCTGTTTGAGGGGATGAGACAGGTATTCAAAGCCAGCCTCAGCAACAGTGAGGTACTTAGCAGCTCAGAGAAACCCTGTCTCTAAATAAAATACAAAACAGGGCTGGGATGTGGCTCAGTGGCCAAGTGCCCCTGAGTTTTATTCCAGCACTCCTCCTCCCTAAAAATGAAGCCTTAGAATTTTAGAGAAAATTGAATGGAAATTGATAATTTTTAAGATTCAGTGAATTAAGATGTGGGTATCAAGTTTTTAACAAACTTTTAAATGACAGCCATTAACTTGATTTATATATGCAGGATATTTATCGTGTTTAATCAAATCATTAAAATTCTAAAAAGGAAATAAACAAGGTAACTAAAAATTGTTAGGTATGGATTTTTACAAGAATTTCAAAGATGCCCTTTTGTATTAGACCTCAATTTGGGAAGATGTTTTTCTAAATATTATCCAATGAAAGCAAGTATGCAACAATTTAC
>NW_025999941.1:10382601-10385870 GCF_001458135.2 Marmota marmota marmota | reverse complement strand
AAAAAATAAAAAAAAAAAAAAAAAAAAATGGTAGTTCTACTACAGCTAAATCATCAAGCACACTCTGGGCTAATGATGCTATATGAAATGTGGGTGAAAAAGACAAATCCAGCATAGTTCTTGGCCCATCAACTGGCCAGTTACACTTAAACACAGAAAGTCAGAATTCTTTAATGAAATAATTTCACAAAAGAAAACTGTGGAACTTTGTGAACTATCCCCCCCATATATGCCTAACACAGGAAGGACTGAAGACTGTTCCTAATTTCTATCACATAGACTTCCTTGCAGTAAAAAACATAGGCCTTTGTTAGAAACTAACAAAGTAAAAATTCACTTACACTTCGAACTCCTCTCCTTTAGTAGTAGAAACAAGAAAGAACACAAACGATACATTAAAAGGTATTTAAAAAGGATAAGTAAATTGTTGCATACTTGCTTTCATTGGATAATATTTAGAAAAACATCTTCCCAAATTGAGGTCTAATACAAAAGGGCATCTTTGAAATTCTTGTAAAAATCCATACCTAACAATTTTTAGTTACCTTGTTTATTTCCTTTTTAGAATTTTAATGATTTGATTAAACACGATAAATATCCTGCATATATAAATCAAGTTAATGGCTGTCATTTAAAAGTTTGTTAAAAACTTGATACCCACATCTTAATTCACTGAATCTTAAAAATTATCAATTTCCATTCAATTTTCTCTAAAATTCTAAGGCTTCATTTTTAGGGAGGAGGAGTGCTGGAATAAAACTCAGGGGTACTCAACCACTGAGCCACATCCCCAGCCTATTTTGTATTTTATTTGGAGACAGAGTCTCACTGAGATGATTAGCGCCTCGATTTTGCTGAGGCTGGCTTTGAACTCACGACCCTCCAGTCTCAGCCTCCTGAGCTGCTGGGATTACAGGTGTGTGCCACTGTGCTCAGCCTGTCATTGTTTGGTTTTTTTTGGTTTTGGTTTTTTTAGTTGTAGATGGACACAATACCTCTATTTTATTTATTTTTAATGTGGTGCTGAGGATTGATCCCATGGAAAACAGTATGTATTAAGCAAGCGCTCTACTGCTGAGGCACATCACCAGCCCTGTTTGTTTTAAAATACTGGAGGTTGATGGGCTGGGGATGTGGCCTAGTAGTAGAGGGCTTGTCTTACATGTGCAAGGTCCTGGGTTCGATCCTCAGCACCACATACAAATAAATAAATAAGTGACAGTGTACAACTATAAAAAATAAACTTTAAAAAAAAAAGATACTGGAGGTTGAACCCAGGGACACTCTACTGCTGAACCACACTGCCCTCCCCAGCCTTTTTATTTATTTGTTTTTAAACAGGGTCTCCCTAACTTACTGAGGCTGGCCTTGAACTTGCAATCCTCCTGCTTCATTTTCCTGAGTAGCTGGGATCACAGGTGTGCACCACCAGATAGGGCAAATTCTGTTTTAAGAAATTAATTTATCTACTGACATCTTAAACTCTGACTTGGGAAAATTAATGATTCATCCTTCAAACTTACTCTCCACAAACATACCTGTATTTTAAAAATGGGCAGTAACAGAATAATACCATATCTGTGAACAAAAGAACTCCCAAGAATCACAGATCCAAATCTGCTAAAAAGTTACCTTCTGACTACAAAGTCTCTCAGGTTGGAAGTTTACCTTATTCTAGATACAAAAAAACCTTAACAGTCATTATCAAAGCAAACAATCATGATGAAAATGACCATAATTTCAAGTTTACATAACTGCTGTCCTCGAGTTTAATTATTAATATTGCCCCCCTTTCAGCTTCTAAAGGGTGCTGTTCTGTGACAAAACTCCTCTATGGTGATAGAAGTCAGAATAGTGGTTGCCTTGGGGAGGGGACAGGTATAATGAATGGGAGAAACTCAAAGGGAGCCCTCTGGGGGCCTGAAAATGCTCTGTATCTTGATCTGAATGTGGTTATCAAGGCATATGATACATTAAAAAAAAAAATCTTTGAAATATACTCTTAAGATCTTACCTCAAGAAAAAAGGTATAATTTCTTAAGCACACTTAAATACATTTTTGAATGTCTTTATTCAAAAAATTCCAAAAAAAGACGACACCACGTTTTTAAAAATGTATTTATAAAGATGCACCTTCGTGGAACCATAGACTGATTTTAACATCTTTCATGTTAAAGTCACCAAATTTTAGCACCAAAAGCACACAGAAAGATATCTATTTATCCTAATTTCGCAAATAGGTAAAATCAAAATCCATATAGGTTTAGAGATGTACCCAAGATAAGGCAGCTAGTCAATGACAACGGTAGTCACAGAACTGTTTCCTGTTTCTGGCCACTCCCGTTTCCACCAGGCCGTTACTTTTCTGAAACTGCAAACAAATCTGAACTTTGAGTGTACCTGTGGCCTAAAAGGACTCAACATACGACTCCAAACACCGGTTAACAGGCCCCAACGTGTACACGTGTAGACACTCCTCCAGCCTCTCAAGATGATAGGCAAGTTAATGTACATTTTACTTCAGATGCCATAAAGTTAAATATGACATCTTAAAGAGGTGGTTCAGGACAAGACATACGCAGATACTGTCAAAATGCACCTTACTTCCTTTCAAATCTCTTTGACGGTTACTTGATTCTCAAAGAGATCACTGCAGAATAGGGCTCGCACGCGCGCGCGCACACACACACCCCACATCACTTGGGGCCATTAACCAGCACTGCTTTGAGTGACCCGCTGGGAACAGTACCCATCAAATAAAAGCCAGTTTTCTGACTGGAACGTCCCACCCCACTCCCGGCGCAAAGCAAGATCTATAGATAACCTGTGCCTGATAGCTCAGTTTTAGACCCCACTCGAACAACTGACATCTTGGGAAAAAAACTTGACCCAACGTACATTCTTTCAGCGGGAATTTATGTTCTCCCAAGGCGTATCTGCTCCGCATAGAGCAGGCCTTAATTCCCAGGACACTCTGCTCGCCTCTACACTGCCTCCTTTTCAGCGTCCAAAAGCAGACTTCAAGAACAGAAATTGAAACGGTCACGGACCTGCGGAGTGCCTCGGGACTCTGTCCAGGTCCGCGAGGAGGTTGGCCAGCAGCGCCCGACGATCTGCAGAGCCAGGGAGGCCCGCTCACTTCACAACGGTGGCTATGCAACCGGTTGCGGCGACCGCTAGACGCTCCGCAACCGCGCAGCGGCCGCCTGGGCCCTCCGAAGTTCCGACCCGCGGCGCGGGCGACTAGCCCAGCCCAAGGCAGCCATTCA
>NW_025999941.1:10367905-10381561 GCF_001458135.2 Marmota marmota marmota | reverse complement strand
GTAGGCGAGCTGGGGCCCTGGGGTCCAGCGCCTCCCGCCGCCCCCGCTCGCGCGTCTAGCCGGCACCTTTCTTAGGACGCCCGGGAGGCGGTGGCGGGGGGCTTCGGGTCCCCGACGACGTTATGGCCGGGTGCGGACGGGCCCCGACTGGGAGACGCGCTCTCGAGAACCTAGTGCTGGTTCTGGCTCTGCTCTGATTCAGGAGGGAAGGGCCTACCTCGGCTTCTTGACCGAACCACGGGGAACCTAGTGGAGTCCTGGGGGTCGTTCCTTGTGTCCGGTTCGGGACGAAGCGCGCTGCTGTAGTCCGCACGTGATCGCCCGGGGCAAGATGGCATTAACGGAGAAACGGACCCAGAGGCGTCGGGAATCCCAGATGGGCGCGTGCCACCGCTTGATGCCTGGTCCACGTCGGGGGGTCTGGCACGTCGTTTTTAGGTTCTAGAAAGGCACCCAGGTGTCCCCTCTCTACCGAGTCTGACTCGTGCCTCTATGCGCACCCGATGTCTCCAGGCTTCCTCAGAAGGCGCCCTGTAAACCTGAGTTTTCTTAACGAAGAGGCACAGAACAGTTGCCGAATGTGGGCGAGAGCTCCGAGTTCTGGTGAAATCAGCTCAAAGGTGGCTGCGTCGGCCTCGCAGTCCGAGGTGCCCACGGGCGTTTACGTTCTGGAGCTCGTCCCTTCCGCCTTCAAGTGCAGATGCGCGTGAGGGACACACACACACACCTGATCAGGAAAGTTCCCCTGGAAGGGAGTCCCAGTGCCAGTGAGATCGCGAGTGCAGTACTAAACTCCTGGGCCCTGGTAAGAGAGTTCGGTCAAGACGGTGATGGCCCCTACCTTTCAGGGAAAAGGAAGCGCCCCCACCACAAGGAAGTTCTAGGATACCCGCAGTGTGCTAGACGCGCGGGCTCAGTCCACCTTTCACTGATTTCAGTCGCCCTGGGAAATATTATATCAAATATTATATCACAAGTTTACAGACAAACTTGCTCAAAGTCACGCTGCAGGCTGTATTTGAATCCAGATTCTTTTTTTTTTTTAAGCACCACTTAAAAGAAAATATGACAACCAGTGAGACAGAGATGTAAAAAGATTTAAGTATCCAATCATTTCTATAGAATTTGACTTTTCAGACAGAAAACCTTCCATAATTGTGTATCTTTACACAATTAGAACCACAGGTTTTCATTTGCTACTTTCATTAACATTTTTCTTTTGTTAACATAATTCATTTTTAGGGAGTGCAGGTACCCCTATCCATCCACTTAATATCCTGGTATAGTATATTTTGTTACTTTGAGATTGTTTGCAAATATATCCTTGAATTCTGCACATGGGACACATTCCCTGGAATTGGGAAAGCTCCAGGTGGAAAGCTTTGAGTGGCCGAGAACAGCAGAGTGATTTTGCCCTACAATGACTTTGAACTTTCCCAAGAAACTGCACCATTTATTCTATCACCTCCAAGGAACAAATGTAAGGAGTTTAATACACAATTCTAAGCATTGAGTGCCGTCTTTTCTCCCCTACATTAATAATGTCTATGGATAGTTCAAGGTTACTTTACTAAGCATTTTTTTAGATGACTAAACATTCAAAATTTCCTATCTTCATTCCCATTTTTGTGAATGATCTGTTCATATCCATTTATCTGTTGGGGCCTTATACCTCTTCTAACTTTGAACAAGCATTTTTTTTTTTTACAGATATTACTCCTTTGCAATCACTGATGCAAATATTTCCAGTCTGTTGTTCTTTTTTGTTTTATTCTAATGTTCAATTTGTCATTTTTTTCATTACTTCAATACTAATGAAGTAAGCTTTCTTCCACCCATCTGATAATCTGTTTTCTGCTAGTTTTATACAATTTCATTTCATATTTAATTCCTTGATGACTATATGCTGAATTTATTTTGCTTTATTTTGGAGTAAAATGTGGATTTAACTCATCCCCTCTGTTACCAATTGTTATTGCTTATGCAGTCACCATTTATCAAACAGTTCTTCCCTTATGATTTGTTTAGTTAAACCTACTTTTATGGGTTGGTATATTTTTTAATTTTCCATTTCCTTCCATAGGCCTTGGTTTAAGCAAAGACTACATGTATATAAATATTGGCTCTTTGAAATAGGTTTTTAAAAATCTTTTTTAGTTGTCTTTATTTTTATGTGGTGCTGAGGATTGAACCCAGTGCCTCATGTTTGCAAAGCAAGCACCCTACCACTGAGCTACAGCCTCAGCCCTGAAAACAGTTTTTACATCTGACAAGGCTCAGTTCCTACTATGCCAGGTGGGGGTCTTCTTTTTTCAGAATGTCACTTAATATTCACACAAGTTCATGTGTCCATGTACATTTTAGAATAATCATTCCACCTTTGCACTCCTGTTTGTCTTTGAAGATGAACATTCAGGTTCAACACTGAGTAGCCCTGTGACATTGACAAGTTGCTTACCTCTATATTCTTGGTCTATAAAAAAGGATAGGAATTAACACCTGCCTCCTCATTAGCTCAATGCCTGGCACATAGAAAATGCTTAGTAAATGTCACCTATTGTTAACGATATTTTTGGTTTCAAAGAAAATTTGAAATTTTGCATGGCATTGCATTATCTAGGAACTAGTTTAAATGCATCAAATATTCTATAACATTTCATTTTTTTCCAACCAGGACATGTCCTATCTTTTCTTTTTTCCCAATATTTTAAGACTCTTAGATAGAAGCCAGAAGTTCCCTTGTTGACTCCAGCCCTC
The DNA here is from genome assembly GCF_001458135.2 of Marmota marmota marmota. Classification (NCBI taxonomy): domain Eukaryota; kingdom Metazoa; phylum Chordata; class Mammalia; order Rodentia; family Sciuridae; genus Marmota; species Marmota marmota. The sequence continues at coordinate 10,378,804 of NW_025999941.1, read as the reverse complement.
TTCCACTCTTCACCTTCATGACCCCTAATGAAGAGAAACAGCAAAGAGCCAGAGTGAATAGTTGAAAACTACCATTTGAATGGCTGCCTTGGGCTGGGCTTGGGTGGGTGTGGGTTGTGGATATATGCACCTTGCAGCATCCCTAGAATAGAGCAAACTAGGAGCTTCCAGGACATCTTTAGTGAGAGGCAGAGTTAGGCCACAAACCAATGGTGCCAGCTCCTCAACTACTCTGCTCCTGGGAAATTTGGCTTCCAGATTGTTGACAGAGAGGTAGGCCCCAGAAGAGAATGGAACTAGGGGTAAACTAGGGAAGACTGACTTCTCATTATGACTCACCTTTCCTAAAAGCCTCCCTACACTTCCTGATACAACTTGTGTAAGTCCAGCAACCTCACTGTGGCCTATATGACTATCCCGTGCCCCCTGCCAACCTGTTCTACTCACCTAACTTGCCAGCTGCACCTGCCTCCTTTTATTTCCATGAGCATGCCACAGTCCTTCCCACCATGGGGTGCACATAACCTCGACCTCCTCATCTACCTTCATGTACTTGACACCTGCAGTATTTGTTTAACAAGGTGGGCTCCTCGGGAGTTTGCCTTCCATCTCATCTCTCTCTCTTTCTCTCTCTTCCCCATAGTTGAATTTATAATTTATGCCTGCATTTGTTTGTAATTTGCTTGTGTCCTGTCCATGGCTCCACAGATAGACATCAGTCTCCATGAGGGCAGAGATGTGCCTGATCATTAAACCTGAACCTGGTCTTTTCTCCAAGAAGCAGTTGTGGACAAGAGAATGGCATCCAAGACCAGAGGCTGGCATACCCAGAAGGCTCCCTGGCCATTCCCAATTTGGTCTCCACTTCCTTCTGGCTCCATCAGTTGGAGGTTATAACACCATGTCCTCACTGACGGAGGGATCCATACTGACTATCCCAAAATGGACTCCTGTTCCCTTAAACTTTGCCTGCTCCTTCCAAGGAGGCTTCTTTCTGGCAGCAGTGAGTGTGAAGCTGGAACTTAGGACTGAGTGAGAAAAGAGTAACAGGCCCGGACCCTGGGTACTGGCAGTGCCATTGGTCAGGGCATCAGGCTGTTTTCAACCCAAGAGGAACTTAATTAGGTTCCTCAAGGCTGCTGTGACCTGCTTTCAATAATCAGTATCTTTCCATTGTCACTGAGCAACCAGTTCCCTTTAATCATCCAAGTGAGGCAAGTCATGTAATGTCTCCTTGGGGCTAGTTACCCCAGTGAGCAGGTGATTGCAACCAACGGGCCCTACTTACCCCATGCTACTCTCTTCTGAGGCCCAGCTGGCTATGGAGGCCCTGCTTCTCTGGTAATAAAGACCACTGCTGAATGACCTCCCAGGACTTGCCCTGCTCCATCTCCAGTTTTTGTTCTTGCAAATCCCATGAAGCATCCTTCTCTCCTACAACATATTGTAGGGGGAAAACCAATGGGATTGGAAGTAGCTAGATAGCTTGGGCTCAGTTCAGGTTCAGTCACTGCTTCTCTATGAGACCTTCTGTGGGACTTTCTTTGTGGAACCCTTTGCCTCTCTGGGCTCAGTGTCATCATCTCAATAAAACAGGAATGAAGCCACCTACCATGCAAATCCCTGAGAATTAAAGGACAAAATGTTGATAAGGCCTCTTTGCAAACTGCAAAGCACAACAGAATTATAAGAAATAATTGGCCTGGCCTCAAAGTCACCTCCACCAGGAAGTTGCCCAAGACCACTCTACTTCCTTCTTTGTCTTCCCAAGGAACTTAGCTTCTTCCCCTGCCTTCTGTTATTTACCTTGGGACAGGCCCAGACCCAACCCCATATTCCATCCTTGAGTGTTGCATCCTAGAATCGTGCTCTATTCATCAGTGGAATCCCCTTTCTGCTTCCATAGCCCTCTTTGGCCAATTCAGACAGGCAAATAAATTAATAGCTACAATGTTTCTAACTTTATATTACTTGTATCCCCTTTCTTAAACTTTTTCACATCTTTAATGTCTTATCAACTAACAAAAGTTCACAGGTGCATAGGGGTGTAACTCAGCAACAGATCACTTACCTGACACACAAAAGGTCTTGAATTTGATCCCCAATACACAAAACAAAATTCACAAGCATCAAATAAGTGACAATGACATTGAGCAAGGCATGAAAAAACAGGGGAGCAGCTCTCTGTATTGGGGTTTCTCTTTGGGGTGATGAAAATGTACCAAAATTAAATAGTGGTAAGGGTTGCATAGCTTCATTAACATACCAAAATGGATAGAAGTTTACACTTAGAAAGGGTTAATTAGGCTGGGCACAGTAGTGCATGCCTGTAGTCCCAGCAACTTCAGGTACTGGGGCAAGAGAATTGCAAGTTCAAGGACAACCTGAAGAACTTAGAAACACCCAGCCTTAAAATAAAATTTAAAGGACTTGGCGGGACGGGTAAACTCAATGGTAGAGTGTTTGCCTAGCATGTGTGAGGCCCTGGGTTTAATCCCCAGGACAGCAAAAAATAAATAAAGATGAGTTTATGGTATTTGAATAATATCTCACTTAAATTGTATGAGAAATGTATACAGGACTATTATCAAGGACACAAACGTGCAGCTCTTTTATCAAATGTAGCTCATATGGTTCTTTGCTTGATCAGAACAGTGAAGTGTTTTTGCTTTCTTTTTTTGGTACTGGGGATTGAACCCAGGGGCACTTAGCCACTGAGCCACATCCCCAGCCCTTTTTATTTTGTATTTTATTTTGAAATAGGGTCTTGCTAAGTTGCTAAGTCTGGCTGTGAACTCACAATCCCCCTGCCTTAGCCTCCTGAGCTGTGGGATTACAGGTGTAGCCACTGAACGCAACCAGAACAGTGAAGTTTTTTACGATACTTTTTTTTTAAGGATAATTTATACCATAATCAAAATGCAAAGTGTTCAGTCACACCAGAACACTCCTTGAGACCCCATCTAATAATAACAACAGCTCCATAGATTGGTTTTGCCAGTTTTTAAAAAATTCATCATAAAGTAAGTACTTTTTTTGTGTCTGTCTTTGAGATTTATCTACATTGCTATGTATATCAGATTATTCCTTTTTTCTTTAATTTAAATCACTTCTTATATCAGGTTAGATATTATTTTAATCATAGAGAATTCCTAGGGAATAAATATTCAGGGGTGCCCTAATATACAGTCTTTGAAATATTATACCCATATCAATGAAGTTTCAAGCTTATGCCCTCAGGTATGTTTATATCATATGATTTTACACACACACACACACACACACGTGTGTGTATATATTTGTAAACATGCACACATATGCCATTTTAGTAAAAGGTTAGGTATATTTTAAAACATACACAAAATATAGAAACACTTTTTTTATTTTTTTATTGGTTGTTCAAAACATTACAAAGCTCTTGACATATCATATTTCATACATTAGATTCGAGTGGGTTATGAACTCCCATTTTTACCCCAAATACAGATTGCAGAATCACATTGGTTACACATCCACATTTTTACATAATGCCATATTAGTAACTGTTGTATTCTGCTACCTTTCCTATCCTCTACTATCCCCCCTCCCCTCCCCTCCCATCTTCTCTCTCTACCCCATCTACTGTAATTCATTTCTCTCCTTGTTTTTTTTCCCATTCCCCTCACAGCCTCTTATATGTAATTTTGTATAACAATGAGGGTCTCCTTCCATTTCCATGCAATTTCCCTTTTCTCTCCCTTTCCCTCCCACCTCATGCCTCTGTTAAATGTTAATCTTTTCCTCCTGCTCTTCCTCCCTGCTCTGTTCTTAGTTGCTCTCATTATATCAAAGAAGACATTTGGCATTTGTTTTTTAGGGATTGGCTAGCTTCACTTAGCATAATCTGCTCTAGTGCCATCCATTTCCCTGCAAATTCCATGATTTTGACATTTTTTAGTGCTGAGTAATACTCCATTGTGTATAAATGCCACATTTTTTTTTTATCCATTCATCTATTGAAGGGCATCTGGGTTGGTTCCACAGTCTAGCTATTGTGAATTGTGATGCTATGAACATCGATGTGGCAGTATCCCTGTAGTACGCTCTTTAAGGTCTTCAGGGAATAGTCCGAGAAGGGCAATAGCTGGGTCAAATGGTGGTTCCATTCCCAGCTTTCCCAGTAATCTCCATACTGCTTTCCAAATTGGCTGCACCAATTTGCAGTCCCACCAGCAATGTACAAGTGTACCCTTTTCCCCACATCCTCGCCAGCACTTGTTGTTGTTTGACTTCAGAATGGCTGCCAATCTTACTGGAGTGAGATGGTATCTTAGGGTGGTTTTGATTTGCATTTCTCTGACTGCTAGAGATGGTGAGCATTTTTTCATGTACTTGTTGATTGATTGTATGTCCTCCTCTGTGAAGTGTCTGTTCAGGTCCTTGGCCCATTTGTTGATAGAAACATTTTTGATACAGGTTATTGAACCCAAGGGTGGTACATCCCCAGCCCTTTTAAATTTTTTATTTATTTTTATGTTTATTTTTATTTTATTTAACTTCTTTTTTTTGTACCAAGGATTGGACCCAGGGGTGCTCAACACTGAGCCACATCCCCAGCCTTTTAATTTTTTTTTTAAATTTTAAGACAGGCTCTTGCTAAATTGCTGAGGCTAGTTTTGAACTTGCAATCCTCCTGCCTCAGCCTCCTGAGTCACTGGGATTACATACCATACAATTTCCATACCCAGCCCTTTTAAAATTTTTTTAGTTGTAGGTGGACACAATACCTTTAATTAATTAATTAATTAATTTATTTATTTATTTATTTTTATGTGCTGCTGAAGATCAAACCCAGTTCCTCACAAATGCTAGGCAAGCACTTTACCACTGAGCTACAACCACAACCCCCAATTCTAATTTTTTTTTAATATTTATTTTTTGGTTGGACACAATACCTTTATTTATTTATTTTTATGTGGTGCTGAGGATCGAACCCAGGGCCTCACATGTGCTAGGCGAGCGCTCTACTGCTGAACCACAACCCCAGCCCCTCTAATTTTTTTAATTTTGAAATGAATTATTATTATTACCCATGCTGGTCTGGACCTTGCAATCATCCCCCCTCAGCCTCCCAAATTTCTGGGATTATTGGCATAGCCACCATTTTAAAAGGAAGAGATAAAGATAACACAAATACTACTTTTAAATAATTTTTATTTTATTTCATTTCCCCTCATATTGTTAGATGATATTATTAAATGACATTAAGGGAAACTATATTAATAATAGTAATGGTATTTTGAATGAAAGTAATGTGATGGGAAAAATATCTCTTCCACATGACTGAAGTATAATTGAGGTACAATAAACTATACCTACATAAAGTGTACAATTTATTTATTGTTGATATATGAATGTACCCCAGAGACCATCAATATCATCAAGAAGGCAAATATTTTTATCACCTCAGAAGTTTCTGTATCTCTTTTAATCCATTCAGCCCATCCCAGCCTATCATAGGTAGCCACTGGTCTGCTTCTGTCATCACAGGTTAGTTTGAACTTTCTAGAATTTTATATGAGTGGAATTATAAAACTGGTACTCTTTTTTTTTTTTCTTCTTCTTCTTAACCTGAAATTAAACTCAGGAACACGTAACCACTGAGCCCCAGCCCTTTTTCATATTTAATTTAGAGAGTCTCACTGAGTTGCTTAGGGCCTCATTAAATTGCTTCTAAGTCCAATCTTCCTGCCTCAACCTGATGAGCCGCTAGGATTACAGGCATGCAGCACCGTGCCCAGCTAAAGTTGGTACTCTTTTTGCCTGTCTTTGTTTATGCAGCATAATTTTTGCTAGATTCCTCCATGTTGTTGTGGATAGCAGCAGCTCATTCCTTTTTATTGCCAAGTATTATTCAATTGCATGGATATACCACAATTTGTTTCTCCATTCCCTTGTTGGTGGGCATTTGGGTTGTTTCTGGGTTGGGGCTATAGCCATTTATGCACAAGTCTTTCTATGAACATGTGTTTTCATCCTCTTAGTTAAAAGCATATGTATTATATGCTAAAATATAATAATATGACTATTAATATAATAAATGTACTTAATCATTAATTGTATAATATTGTATACACATATAATAAATGCCTCATTATTAGTCATGTAATTACTGATGTAAGACTCATTACAGTTCTGCATCACTTAACCACTGAGACTTGTTCTGAGAAATGCATTGTTGGGTGATTTCATCCTTATGCAAACATCAGAGAGTGAACTTATATGAACTAAGGTGGCTATGACATCACTAAGTGATTTAATCTCACGGGACCACTATCACATATACAGTAAAGTCCGTCATAGACTGAAATGTTGTTCTGCAACACATGACTATATACATGTGTACAAATATCTAACTCTCTCTCCTTTTCTCTAGTGTGCGTGCCTTTCAACGGGGCATTTAGTTCCCATTCCTTGTGGTCCTCTACCTGCTGGCTTTGGATGCCAAGTTAAAAATTAGCGGACTCCTGGCCTTCATTCTAGAGAGGCCAGTTTTAAGACTTGGGGGCCAAGGTCAAGTGTGATGGTGCACACCAGTAATCGCAGCAGCTCAGGAGGCTGAGGCAGAAAGATTGCAAGTTCAAAGCCAGGCTCAGCAACTTAGAGAGACCCTGTCTCTAAATGAAAAATAAAAAGGGCTGGGGATGTGGCTCAGTGGTTAAGCACCCTGGGTTCAATCCCCAGTACAAAACAAACTAACAAGACTTAGGGCTAAGCTGGGTTGAGGGGCTTACATTTGGACCAGGACACTGAGTCTCCCTAAGCTGTCCCAGGGCTCCTCTCCTGACTGCCTAAGACCCAGCAGCCAGGAGATAGTAGAAAACAGGGCCATCTTAGGCATAGAGCAAACTCCAGGCCCATCATAAGCTGCCTGGGCAGGCTTGGGTGGGAGATTTGTGAAAAAAGCTGGTCATTAGGCCCTTGGAAGGGACTTGGCAGGGCAAACCTCTCCTGTCCCCCAACTCCAGAGGAGAGCATAAAGGGAGATATATATACATGGGCCTTCCTAGTCACCCTCTGTAGCCACCTGCTAGTAATCCTCTACTGCCCAGAGTCCTTCCTTCACACCCTGCCTATTTGCCATGAGTGCAGACCACAGTCCCCACCAGATTCTTTTGGCTGTCCCCACCTGTCCCATGTCCTCTGTCTTATTTCCTGCTTCTTCCCACTCTGCCATTTTTTTTCTTTTATATTTAGATATAGCTTACATCCTATAACTTAGAATATCGGTGAGAAGCCACATAACATCGGCAGGTACATTTAATATGTTTGTTTAATACCTGTTATAGCTACAGGTCAGATTAATCTCTCTGATTAACAAGTACTACCTCTAGTCCTCCAACTTGTCCCCTAGAGTTAGCACTAAGTGTATTTGGAAGGAAAGAAATTTCCACACAGTGCAGACAAAATTAGGAAAAATGCCAATGGACTTTGCTTTACCCAATAACTTTGTACAAAGGGAAGCATATTCAATTGAACCTATTTTTTTTTTTTTTTTGGTAGTGGGGATTGAACCCAGGAGCGCTTTGCCATTGAGCTATATCCTCAGCCCTTTTCTTCTCTTTTTATTTTGAGACATGGTTTCACTAAGTGCTGAGGCTGAGCTCAAACTTGCGATCCTCCTGCCTCAGTCTCCCAAGTTGCTGGTATTATAGGTATACACTACTGTACCCAGCTGTCATTGCTTATTTTGTAATTTCTGGGGTGCATGACCTTTGCTTCTGATGGGTGTTGCTCCAAAGGCCTTCAGTTTCCATTTGAACTAGTCATTTTACCAGATCTGCAGTAAAAAGTCTAAGGCAGTTGCTTATCTTTCTAATATCAGTTATTTTATCCTTGAAATTTGGTTAGTAACACATGGTTGGTTGAAAGCAGGACACCGTACCTAAAGATGTCTGGAGATTCTTTTGGCTGTGAGATTTTGGCTTAAGCTGCCAACTGTCGATATTTCAGAGGAGGAATTTTCTAGTATTTTTCCAAGTAGCAGAGCCAGGCTAACTCATGCATCAACCTTCGTTTCATTGATGCCTGCTGTGTGCCTGCTCTGACTGAGCTGCTGTTATTAACAGGACTGTGACATGGTCACCCAGAGGAGCTCCCAGCTGAGAGAAGCCCTCCTGGGGATTGGTTCAATGAGAAGGGAGTGTAAAAAAGGGCCTCTGTCGGAGAGAGAGGCCTGATTTCCCCTCCTGAGCTAGGAGCAGAGCAGCTAAGTCATTGCCTAACTCAAATTATAACTATGGGGGCAAAGTCCCTTCTCTCCCTGGGCTTTGCTCTGGGTATTGGAGGAATGGAGAAAAAATCTACAGACCTTCTCAGCACTTTTGTGCTAGGTCATGTGATAGATCTAAACAGGCAGCCTTGACAGGTGGAGGTGGGGTTCTCTGCAGCCTGCAAGTGATTTGTCTGCCATTCCCTGTGGGACCCCAACACCTAGAGGATTAAATAAGGGATTATACATTGAGGTAATGTGGTACCTAAGTTATAGCTGGACTTATCAAAAGTAAAGTTCCTTTCCCCCTCGCTAGTTCCCAGAGTATAACATGCACTTGCCCACATCTGCCCAGATGCTTCCCCTGCAGTGGGACTCTGGGTCACCATCCCAGCAGCCAGGCCCACCTCCAGATAGGGCAATGGATAGGCTGGATTTTTTTTTCTTCAGTACTAGGGAACCCAGAGGTGCTCTACCACTGAGCTACATTCCCAGCCCTTTTTAAAATTAAAAAATTTTGAGCCAGGCATGGTGATGCACACCTGTAATCCCATTGACTTAGGAGGCTGAGTCTAGAGGATTAAAAGTTCAAAGCCATCCTCAGCAACTTAGTGGGGCCCTAAACAATTCAGTGAGATGCAGTCTCTAAGTAAAATATAAAAAGGACGGAGAATGTGGCTCAGTGGTTAAACATCCCTGGCTTCAATCCCTAATGCAAATTCTCACTATTTTGCTGAGACTGGCCTCAAACTTGTGATCCTCCTGCTTCAGCCTTCTGAGTCACTGGCATTACAGGTATGTATCATGGTGTCCAGTGATGGGTGGACTCTTTGAGGCAACCAAGGGTCTGGGGCAGAAGACCTTCTAAAGATGGTGAGAAACTGGAATTCTCACACGTTGCTACTGGCAGTTTCTTATAAAGTTACACATACCCTTACCCCAGGACACAACCACTCCACTCTGAAGTATTTATCCAAGAGAAATAAAAAACCATGCACACACAGGAATATCCATAATATTCCAACCCTAGAAACAACCCAGACTTCTATCAACAAGAGACTAAATAAACAAGAGACTACCTAACCATGCAATGGGCCGGGAGCGGGTGGCATACCCCTGTAATCCCAGCAGTTCAGGAGGCTGAGACAGGAGGATCACAAGTTCAAAACCAGCCTCAGCAATTTAGTGAGGCCTTAAACAACTCAGTGAGAACCTGTCTCTAAATGAAATATAAAAAAGGGCTCAGTGGTTAAGCACCCCTGGGTTCAATCCATGGTACAAACACACACACACACAAAAAAAAAAACAAAACAAAAAAAAACATGCAATGGCTACAAAAGTCAGTGATAATAAGGAATGAATGCTTGTTACATAGGGCCACCCGGATAAATCTAAAACCACTATGTTGGTCAAAAGAAGCCAGTCACAAGGGAGTATATTTGACATAATTACATTTAGATGAAATTCTGGGGCAGAAAAACCCATCTCTGAGGAGGTCAGAATGGTAGCTACTTTTGGGGTCGGGGACATTAACAGAGAAGAGGCACAAGGGAATTTCCTAGGATGATGAACTCTGCTGGGTGTCATGGTTACACGGTAGCTGTCTATGAAAAAATTACAGAGTTGTATATTAATGGTGAATGTACTTCACTGAGCGTAAGTTATGCCTCAAGATAAATAAGACTTCAGGGCATGCTCCCAAATGAGGAGTCTCTCAGGAAGGGACAGGTGTGGAAGAAGTGGGCAGTGGCCCTCTGCTACACACTAGTGCTCCCTCTTTCAGCCCTCCCTGCATGACACTGGCTAGAAACTGTGCCTCCTTGGTTCTGGTGTCAGTGACAACCAAATCTCTAACCCACTAGCTGGTAAATGGTTATAAACATATAAATTGCAGTTTATGGCAATTTTGGAGGCTTTTATCACCAGGGTGCCAGTACCTTTATAGCAACTCATAAATACACCTCCTATTAGAGTTTTAGCAGATCACGGCCTGAGGGGCCAAGCAATGAGCTGGACAACATGTCACTGCCAGACTGTGGGATTTTCTGGGGCCTCAGAGCTCCCTGGTCAGGGTGAGGCATGAGTTAGCTGTGGCCAGTCTTCTTTAGGGGACTCAGCCCAACACTTTCCTATGCATCATCCTGGTGCAAGAGGGAATAGAGTTTGATCTTAGTCCCCTTAAACACTTTACCTAATCTGAGCTAAGCTGGTCCCATTTTCCTCCCCCTGTTTTCTCCCAGACTCAGCCTGTCCACTTCTCCCTTTCTCCAAGCACCAGCCCTGTCATAGACTACTCCTCACCTCCTACCTTCTGAGCACTGGCTCTGCAGGAGAAATCACGCCGAGTGATACACACACACCTATGCCAAGATATGACGGCCCACATGTGGAAACACACCACACACACACCGGGAGGACTCACAGCAACTAGCATGGATTTACAGATGTACAGATTTATAGGGGCCCACAGACACAGGCACATAAACAGGTACAACAGGTACCATGATAACAGTCATGAATTATGAAATGATGGTTGCTCTCTGACCTACAATTGCTTGTGTCCACTTCCTATGCGTGCGGCACTGCATTAGATGATCTCTCTGTGACTCTTTTTTCTTTTTCTTTTTCTTTTTTTTTTTTTTTTTAGG
>NW_025999941.1:10324783-10367668 GCF_001458135.2 Marmota marmota marmota | reverse complement strand
TTTTTTTTTTGGTGCCAGGGATTGAACTCAGGGGTACTTAACCACTGAGCCACACCCACAGACCTTTCTTTAATATTTTATTTAGAGACAGGGTCTCACTGAGTTGCTTAGGGCCTTGCTAATTTGCTGAGGCTGGTTTTGAACTCACGATTCTCCTACCTGAACTTCTGGAGCCCCTGGGATTACAGGTGTGTGCCACCATGCCCTGCTTATCAATCACTTCTTGACCTCCCTTCTCCTGAATTCTCTTCACCCATTTTCTGGAGAGAGGAGATGAAGCTAGAGAGGTAATATGACACTCTCACACAAAGTCAGATGGCCAGATAGGCTAGCTTTTTAAGTGGGTCACTTCAGGGCAATACCCCCTAATTAGCTTTAGCCTGAGTAGAGATGGTGCCAGCCGTAATTTTGGCCAGCCCTGCTGTTAGATGTCAGGGAGAATCCTAGGGCTAGCGTGTGGAGGCAGGTTCAGTCTTGAGGAGGGGTCCTAGCAGACAGCTGACCTGGATCTCCAGGGTCTCCTGGGCTCCATGCAAGGGCAAGAGTCAGGAGCCAGCAGACCAACAGAAATCAGTCAAATTGCTCAGACCCTCACCAGAGCTAAAACACCCAGGAGCTCCAGGGCTCAGTGGTGCTGCCTGAGCACCAAGCTACCCACCTTAGGTCCTGAGAAGAGGTCCCCAAGCCTGGTTGGAGGAGCAAGGCCAAGCTGAGGACTCAAAAAAGTGAGTCTTTGGGCTGGGGATATCGCTCAGTCGTAGAGCTCTTGCCTAGCATGCATGAGGCCCTGAGTTTGATCCCCAGTATTGGGGAGTGGGGGAAAGGGTTCTTAACACCTAAGGCTGCAGGCACAACCTCTTAGACTGCTGCTGGTCCTCTTAGTTAACACCCTTTTCTTGGGTTTAGTGTCACTGTTACATCAAATGGCTCTCAATGAGGATTGTTATGGTACTGCCACCTTGCATAGCTCCTTCTACCCAGGGCAACCACTGGCCAGGTCCAGATGAGAAGCAGAGGCCTCAACCTGGGAGAGCAAGTGTGGGTGCAAGAGAGGCAGCCTGGTCCCTGCTTTAGCAGCCAGTGTCTGTGGACACACACACACACACACACACTCTCATTCACTTTTATCAGTGAGCCAACCATGAGGGTATCTCTGCTGTATGGCAAATCAAACACAGACTTGGTCATCATCCTGTCTGGTCTGGAATCCGGGGATTTCAGTCAAATGGCAGCTTGTCTGAGCCTCAGTTTCCACATCTGCAAATATAAAGTGATTCTAACAGGATCCATGGGGATGCTGTGGGTGCCTGGCTCATGATCAGTCCTTGGGAAATGTGTCCCAACACAACTCATATACAGGGTGTGGTCAGATGAGTTTTTCCCTGCCTGTTTCCTCACTGCATGGAGGAGGCTGGAGGACCTGCTTTCCTAAGTGCTCCTCTAGCCCTCATGTTCTAAGAATGAGAGACCAGTCACTAATGCAGGAGCCAGTCCCTGTTGGCTCATGGCTGGGCTCTTAGGAGGCAAAAAGCCTGAAGACTCAGGGAGGACTTTGGGGGCCTAGGATCCAGGTGGACTTCTGGCCAGCGTCTCAGCCTTGTGGAGACTGCGCCCAGGGGCCACCACTCCATTGTGTCTGGTCTGCCTAGCTCATCTGCTCACCAGCCCTCAGGAGAAAACACATGGGAGGGTTCTGCCCTCTAGCGGCTGCCACTGGCCAGGCCTCTGTTCTCAGAATCCCTGAGAACAGAGGAGTCCTCTGTCCCTTTGTGTTCTCTAGTACCTGCTGCGTGGTGATGAGCCCATTTTTAGGGACAGAAGCTGGGCCTGGTCCCAGAAAGAATCCTAATCTGTGAGCATCTTTGAGTCCTGAGGGCCCTGCTTCCAGAGGTATGTCCCCAGCCAGAGCATCTGGGTGGTTGTAGGCTGGGCCTCAGTGTCTCCATCCACTAAGAGGGAGGCCTGACAGTGCCCAGGACAAGGGCACCCATGGATGATGATGGATGCAGCACTGCAGAGCAGGGTAGGAGCATATCTTTGCCCAGGCTGGAGCAGAGGCCTTCTGCCATGTGCCTACACACCGTGCTCCACATTATAGTCTCTGTCACCAGACTGTGACCAGTGCTTGTGGGTGGGGAAAGCACTATAGGATCAGGAACAGAGCTTGGGCCTGACACAAAGAATGCTTTGCCTCTGGACACCCTCATCTCTGCCTGCAGGGACGTGGGGGAGGAGGGGAAGCAAAGGGGAAGTCCCACTTCTCTAGGAAGGGCCTCTGGACCTTTATCTCTCATGAGGAGCACAAATGTACACCAAGTCAGATGCAGCAAACCTTTCTTTGCCTTTGTTGATCCCCAGGGTGAGGCTGGGACTGAGGATCAGTGATGGGTTTAGGAGGTCCCCAGCCCCTCCTTGCCTGTCTTGCCAGGCCCTAAGTCCCTCTTACCCTTTAGTCCTAGAATCTGAAAACTGAAGTGCCCTGGCTCTACACAGGTGAGAAGTCAATGATGAAAACCTTGAGCCTGTTCTACCTGGGGTACAACAGGCATGGGGGAGGAGGTGGCCAGTGCAGCCTGAACCCTCTGGAGAGCAGAAGCCTGACTGTGCTTGGATCCAGTGCACGTAGTACCAGAAGGAGCCCCTGAGCAATCCCACCAACCCTGCAGGAGACCCTGCACTGCTGCGGAAGGGCCTGACCCAGGAAGCTTGGTGACTGGCTCAAAGTTCTGACAAGGACATTAGAGCTCCAGACCTCCCTCCCTCCCTCCCCAATTCACACTCCTCTTGCTTCCAATTAGCACTAATTGGACAAATGGGAGAGCCCACAGAGTGTGTTAAAAAAACAATCAGGTCTGCTGGGTTCTAGAGAGGCAGCCCTCTTCAAAGACCAGGTGAGCTAGGCTCTGGGGAATGGGCCCTGGGCTCCCTGTCTCTCTGAGGGGAATCAGGTGATAGGGGCACATCTGTCAGGGAGTTGTCTTAGATCGAGGGTAGAAGATAGGGGGAGCCTGACACCTCCCCTCCCCTCTCAATTTGGCATTTATGGTCCCCCAGTTTCCTACCTGGGGGGAACCTACCAGGTTCCCCTGCAAATCTGACCTTTTTTTAAAAAAATTCTTCTGTTCCCAGTCCTCACTACCCAAGTTAACCATTCATTCATTCATTCATTCATTCATCTTATGTATTAGGTGTCAGTAGAGCCCCTCCTGTGGCCAAGCCCAGGGTCCACAGAGATGAATGGGCAGGGCTTAGCTGGTCAGTGAGTGACTTGGAGGCTGCTGAGGAGATAGGACCTTGTCTTGGGAGGCCAAGAGCACTGGATGATCAGAAGCCAAATAGGGATAAAGTGGGTTTAGGGCCAGGGAATTTTCCCATTGCTTAAAGTCTTCCCCATTTGAGCAGCCTTCTCCCCTGCCATCTACAGCCACCTAGGAATGGGCCGAGGTTGCCCATGCGGGGCAACTTCTCTAGCTGACTCCATTTTATTCTTAGTGGGGAGGAAGAAGCCAGGCCAGCAGCACTGAGTATTTAGGAATGGCAGCACCAGCTTTGATTGGCACTCTCTGGATGAGGCTTCAGTTCCCTTGATCCTTCAGACAGACTCAGAGGATGTCTCAGGCTGTGCCCACATCCACGGCCAGGCCAACAGGCAAAAGTTCTGCTAAGAAAACTAGGATTAGGGAGCAGGACAAGATGCTCTGGGAGGGGCTAGCCCCCAGGAAAAGAACTGGCCCTCAGCAAGAGGATGTCTGAAAGTTGACATGCTTGGGCAATCAGAGTCCCCAGGCCCCACAGTGAGGTCCCTGAGCCAGCCAGACCCCTCTGCAATACACCACATGGCTCAGGCCCTCAGCCCTGATCTGGGTGGTGGGAAGAATGCTCTCTACTTCATGCAAGTGGGACCAGCCTGCTCCCCCAATTTCCATAACATCCCTGCCAAGAAGATGGAGGCTTGGCTTTGCTACCCCCTTTCCCCCTCCTTAGAGACAAACCTGATCCTGGGCAATTTGATGTTGCCATGACAACCACACACTTTCTTCTTCCTTACTTAGCCAATTGAATCTGAGTTGTAGATTAAATCCCAGTAAATTGTCTGTTTAGAAAGCATGTAGCCTTATGAAGAGATCTATGCATCTTCCTTCTCTCTCTGATGCCATGCCTTTTCCCTTACTGACTGAGGCAGAGAACATGTGCCCTGCACCATCTTCCTATGCTCCTCTGGTAGTCCTAGTGGCAGAGCACCCTTTAGGCGTGACTTGCAGGAACACATGGATGGCAGTGTCATGTGTAACCGCCAAGGTAAGAAAGCCCTATGAGCTGAATGGTGGTCATCAGAGGCCTCTAATCATGCACAAGCTTCTCTGGTGTGAGGTATAATGGGTGTCCATTCAAGAGCTCTCAGCTCAGGAGGCTCTCTGTCCCATTCAAGAATGTGTGCTGCACCAAGTCAGGAGTTGCTTATTTGTGGACATTTGGTGATTGGGCTCTTGGGCCTAGGCCTCCAGCATCACCTTAATCTTTTTTTTTTTTTTTTTGGTACCAGGGATTGTTCCCAGGTGTGCTTAACCACTGAGTCACATCCTTTTAATATTTTATTTATAGACAGGGTCTCACTGAGTTGCTTAGGGTCTCACTAAATTGCTGAGGCTGGATTTGAACTCACAATCCTCCTGCCTCAGCCTCCCGAACTATTGGGATTACAGGCATGTGCCACCAAGCCCGGCTATCACCTTAATCTTACTGTTGACCTTAGCATCCTCTGACCAGCAATGGAAAAAGAGTTGCCTGCAGTGGGGAACTTGCAGGAAATGGGCTCAGAGCTAATACCTGCTGTATGGAGGAGACAAGACAAGGTATAGTGGCCAAAAGCAGCCCTGTTTGTGATGTGCCAGGTGCTGGTAGCCCTAGGAGGTGTGCTCAGCCCAGCAATTGGGTAAGGCTGGTTTAGCATGTTTAAGGAAAAGCTGCCATGGGAAAAAAAGCATGGATCTGTCAGGCCAGACTCATGGCCTAGCTTGTTCTTAGATATGCCTGGGATAAGGGATGGAAATGGGCTTGCTAATCTCACCAGAAAGGGTCACTTAAGATGAACAGGGAGACCTGTCTCTCTGTCCTCTGTGGTCAGGGTCAGAGACCCCTGGCCCAAGCCACAATTAAAACCACTGAGTGGTCCTATTTACATGTAGACTATTCACACTGAGTTACATAACTTACCATAACTCCATTTCCTGCCAGGGTTGCATTTCTGCCTCAATTTTTCTACCTCACTGATCTTCAGTCTCTTCACTCTGGGGGCCAGTGGACAGGATGGTGAGAGTGAATGGGAGGGTGAGGGGTTTCTGGTGCAACACCTCTGGGGAAAACACAAAAGCCACAATTTGGGGGATTAGTCATGTTGAGAAAAGCTTTATGGTGTTTAGCCAGATTTTATAAAGAAGAGCGTAAAGCACCAAAACAAACAAACAAACAAAAAAACTAAACGAATAAGATGAGATATTTAATTATAGCTTAATAAAAAAAAAAAAAAAAACAAAGGATTATAGCACAATAATAGAATACCACCACTTTTGGTTTACTAGGAAAAAAAATGTTTATATACAGTAGTTTAAAGCATGTAAACATTGACTAGCAATTTTCCCCAAATCATAACCTTGGAAGGATGAGTGGGTGTGGAAAGGTGGTTATTAGACTCACTTTTCCCCTCATAGGAAGGCAATGATATTCAGGTGAAAGAGCAAGAAATGACAATATATGTGAATGACTTAGAAATATAAAGGGTGGGTGTGGTAGTGCACGCCTATAATTCCAGTGGCTCAGGAGACTGAGACAGGAGGATTGCCAAGTCCAAACCCAGCCTCATCAACTTAGCAAGGCCCAAAGCAACTTAGTGAGACCCTGTTAAGTTGTCTAAAAAAACAAAAAACAAAACAAACAAACAAACAAAAAACCAAAAACAATAAGGGCTGGGGATGTAGCTCGGTGGTAAATTGCTTCTGGGTTAAATCCCCGGTTATAATAAAAGAAAAAAAGAAAAGAAATAGGAAGGGCGATAGAAGAAACAGACAACTGGATGGAGTGGGACAAGAACTGGGGAATTTGTGATGGTGAACAGAACCTGCGTTAGCAACCATTTAGTGTTTGACTTTTTAAAACTTATGTGTATTTTTTTTTTTATCAAAAGAAAAATTAAAAATAAAAGCTGGTAGGATTTAGATAGAGAGCATGCAAGTTGAGCCTGCTGTTCAAGGCCATGGAGTAAGAAACAGCAGATCTGGGACCCAGGTCCATACCAGTCGGTCTATGCCAAAGCCCATAGCAGGTGTGAACCTGAAGTCAAGACTCTGGGTTCTGGGCAGGGGTTGTGGCTCAGTGGTAGAGCACTTGCCTAGCATGTGTGAGGCACTGGGTTCAATCCTCAGCACACATAAACAAACAAACAAAGTTATTGTGTCAATCTACAACTTGAAAAAAAAAAATGGTGACTCTGGAGTCTACCTACCACAGGCCAGGCAGCTCAGAAACCCTCCCCAAGCACATAGGAGTACTACAAATATGGGCCTCCAGCCTAAGAGGCAGCCCAGGCCTCTGGGCAGGAAATAAGGCACCTTCCAAAGCCACTTGCCTGTGGAGGCCACATCATCCCAAGGAAAGAGTTGGAGCAGCTGTTCTGCTTCTTCTGTTTGGTAGGTGGCTTTTGTTTCCTAGTTCCCCATCCAGCTGGGCTGGATAATCAGATTCCCTAAGGGGAGTGCCGAGGCATGACTACCAACACCCAGAGGAACAGCTTCAGGGGAAGCAATTACTTGTGGCAGCAGCACACTCTCAGAGCACTCTCTGGTACTGAGCGAGGCACACCCACCTGTCTGTGGCTGAGGAGGCCATTAGCCTGGCCGCCCAGGTCCTAATTGCTGGCTTATGCTCAGCAGGGACAGCAAGCTCCACTGCCCCTGCAGGGTTTCCTGGTTCTGCCATGGAAAAGGCAGCAATTGAAAGGCATAGTGACAGGCTGCCATGATGTCACAGTTAATACTGACCCCTAATTAGATGCCTGGCACTGTGTGAAGCCCTTTTCTGATATGGAACCCAAGTGAAAGGAGCAACCTGGTACCCTAGCCAACAGGTCCTGAGTCCTGAGCTTCACTGGGGCTAGTCACTCATTCACTGTGTCTTGAGCAGGCTCCCTTCACCCTGTGCTCCCTTGGCGAGGATGGTGCTGGCAGGCAGTGAAGTTTGTTACTAGAGATTACAGAGAGGCAAATTGCAAACACAGGCTAGGTTTAGAGGTCTCTATGTCAGGATATTCTCTACAAGTTTATAATAGCACACATCTAGAAACAACCTCCAATGGTACAACATATAGCAAAAAGGATCACTGCAGTTAAGCAAAGAGAAAAGAAGCAGTGGGCAGAATGTGCAGTCTGTGTATGTATACAGGACATTGGCTTCCCTTAGGGCAATTTATAGTTTGCTATACATAATTTACTATCAAAAAATATGAAAAGTTGGGCATGGTGGTGCATGCCTACAATCCCGGCTTCTCAAGAGGCTGAGGCAGGAGGATTGCAAGTTCAAAGCCAGCCTCAGCAACTTAGCGAGGCCCTAAACAACTTAGTGAGACCCTGTCTCAAACAAACAAACATAAAAAGGGCTGGGGCTATGGCTCAGTGATTAAGCATGCCTGGGTTTAATCCCTGGTACAAAAAAAAAAAAAAAAGGACATCAAATATGTAATGATAACAGTAGATAAGATCAGGAAACACAATCGGCCTTTTTTATTTTTTATTTTGAGACAAGGTCTCACTAAGTTACTGAGGCTTACCTCGAACTTGGGATCCTCCTGCCTCAGCCTCTCAAGTAGCTGGGATCAGAGGTACGCACCACTGAGCCCGGCTTACATGGCCCAGCTTACATGAACATATATATATATATTTAATTTTTTAGTTGTAGATGGACATAATACCTTTACTTTATTTATTTTTATGTGAGGATTGAACCCAGTGCCTCACATGTGCTAGGCTAGTTGGTCTAGCACTGAGCTATAATCCCAGCCCCTATGTGAAGCTATTTTAATTTCCTTGGTGACTTCTGCACTAGTCTGGCTCCCTTGCCTAAACATGAGCCAAGGCCCAGGCTCTAGCCTTATAGTCCACAGGCCTACTGTCTCCCCCTTCTCTGTTCTACTCCAAAGGACTGCTAAACACTGACTTCCCCATGCCCTCCATAACAACCTTGAAGCAATGCTGGGTAGGGAGGGATTGGAGTCTTTTGTACATGGGGAGGAGGCAAAGCCACCCCCACCTTTCCCTGGAACCTTCTGAAGAGATAGAGGCACGGTTGGGATTAGAATGCGACTCTCCCCTCCTGCTCTCTAGCTCTGTTGATTATGTGGACCAACAGCTGTCCTTTGGTCCAAGAGACAACATAGTTGAGGGTAAAATATCATCTTCAGGCTGCAAAGGCCACTGGAGTCCCTACAGATTTGAGGCATGTCTCACGGAGGCCAACAGAAATGAGGGAGGCCTGTAGCAGCAGGCTATGTGGTACACCCCAGCCATGGCTCTTTGAGGATGAGCAGAACTAGGTAGAGAAAGGCCCAATGGACCCTTGCCACTCAGATATGCTTCATACACTAAAATCAACAACCTCATGCCTCACCAAGGATCAGTGCCAGGTCCAGATATGTCTGGTATCTCCGTACAAAACATGAGTCCTAATAGGAACAGAACACACATCCCTTTGTGGGAAAATTCCACCTTATCAGGACCCTGTGCCCATGCTAAATTCTGACCTTTTCCTCTCAGCCACTTCTGGAAGGAGAAAGCCAGTTGACTTGAACTTGGCATCCTTATTCCCAGTGCAGTGAAAGAAAAACAAACAAAACCGAGCTCTCAGAGATTAAGCCAAAGGGGCTGACTGGGGAGAGACAATGTTGGTTTTTTCTTTTTCTTTCTTTCTTTCTTTTTAATTTTTTTTAGGGTAAGAAGTAAACACAAGTTTCTGGATCAGTCTAGGAGTTCCAGGGGAAGATACCAGTAATTGGTGAGCAAAGCTATGTAGGGGTGAGGCGTGTCCTCAGTGGGCCCGAGAGGCCATTCACATACCTGGCAGAGTCCATTCATGCCTTTCCAATGTTTTTAGAAGCAGCCCACAGCAGCTGGCCTTCCTAGACAAAGCCACATTCCCATCACCAGCAGCCTTTTTTCTTTCTTTCCTAATCTAAGACTGCAGCAAAATCTAACCAACCAGCTAAGGCAATTTCTGAAATTGCTGAAAATCATTTAACAAGCTTCTGGAGCATCCTTGTCCTGGGGAGACGTTCAGACTGTGCCTGAAAGGGGACATTTGCTGGCAGCTGTGGCCTTCCCTAGAAGCTATGGTTTTGCATCCTGGAGCCTGGCTGTGGGCATTTTTAAGGGTTAAGGCCTCAGACTTCCATCCAGATTCTGGCCTCTGTGCTGTCTCCCCTTTGAAGGTCCTCACCCCCAAATCTCCTCCTGGGCCAGCCAGGCCCAAAAAGGAGCTGTCATTTCCTCTTCACCTGAAGCTTTGCCTTTAAGAAAAGGAGAAATGTTTCCACTGAAAGAAAAGATTCAAGCTGCTTCTATAAATTGCGGGGAAGTGGGGAAGAGGCAGTGGAGTGACATAGTCTCAGTGACTACAGTCCCTCTGCAACTGTATGTTGGACAGATTTATAATTCCACTCCCGGTACAGGGGCCTAGGTGACCCCTGCTCAGTGCTTTACCTACACCCTCTCATTTAGTCCTTGCCACACCCTAGGAGGCAAGTGTGGTTATGCTCATTTTTAGATAAGTAAACTGAGTCTTAGAGGAATATAACATTTAGCTCAAAGATTCAGGGGATGAAGAGATGAAGCAGAGCTCAATATGAGGACTACTTCAAGTCTCCCACTTGACTTCTTAATTCTCAAGGGAGAAAGAAAACAGAGCTGTTGGAGGAAAGCATGATGGGGACAGAGAGACTTTGGAGAAGAGGTCAAGGACACAGGCAAGGGTCCAGTTGGGCAGGGAAGAGGGAGGGGTATAAGCACTGCAGGAAGGGCAGGCTGGTTCTGGGGCTCTCAAGGGCACTCTAAGGATCATCACAGGCAGAAGCCAAGAAACGGATTGGGAGCCACAAAGATGTCCTGGGCTAGGTGTCACCTGAGTGACAGAACTAAAGGAAAAGCTGTCAAATTAGGCTGAAATAATTATATTTAGTTTTCTAAAGTAAAAGCTTAATAGTTAAGCTTGCATTAACAGTAAAAAGCTATCAAGTATTTGTAATATCCTCTCTTTGCCATCCTTTAATATCATCTCTTTGCTGGGGTTGATCCCAGCTCTGCCACTTTTTTCATAGCTGTGTGGCCACTTCTTCCTGTCTGAGTTTTTCCCCAACTTGTAACATGCAGACAATGGATGAGGTCTGTCATGAAGATTTCACAGCTAACATGATTAAAATGTGTCTTCACACATACCTGACACATGCTCAGTGCCTGAGAAAGAATTGTTCAAGGTCACTTGGTGAGTTAGAGAAGGGCAGCTAGGTGAGATACAACTGATGGCATGTAGCACAACAGAATGTATCATTAGGAAATGACACACACAAAATTAAACCCTGCTTGTGAATTTCAAAATAACAGTGATATGAGCAGATTTCTCCAGTGATAGTGCAGATGGAAGAAACATGCAGGTAGGACACCTTTGGGGTCCTTCCACCCAGAGCCTGGCTCTGGCCCTCTGCAGGTCCACTGCAGGGAACACAGAGAGCAGGAAGACCAAAGTCACTGGTATACTTGGGCATCATGCCCATGAACCCTGCTGGGCAGCCACAGCTCCACACAGTTTCACTCCTGGTTACAAAGGAAACACATGTAAGTAGCTATGTCCCTTCTATTGCCCCCCATAGCCTGACATCTGCACACCTGCAATAACATTCTTGTCATTAGAAAGATACCACTTAGGGATCTCAGAAGTCATGCAGGGAAGACAGCAATCTTCTGTTCTAGTTTAGAAACATAAAAATGTACTATGCTAACCTGTTTGTTCATAAAGTTGTGTTAATTTTCTAGGGAAACTAAAAAGGTGAGTTATATTAGCAATGATGTATGGAGGAAACATTGACATTCTTTTTCTGGCTACAATGTGTTAAACATTCCTGGGTCTTCATGGTTCTCCCTTCCTGGTCTGTGCCAGTCTCTGCTAGAGGGTCAGATGGGATGCTCCAAAGCTGGGAAGGCTGAAGTCATCTACTGAGGCTCCTATGTCACCAGCTTCCCCCTGTGAGTTGACTCAATTCTCCTGGGAACTGAAAGCCCTCCTGAGAGGGGTCCTCTGGCAGCCCTAATGCTGTTCACCCTGGTGTTACCATTCATGATTTTCAACAGGAAGTGCAAAGGAGTGAGGAGTAGGGAGCAAACCAGTGCCGCCCACAGTGCATCACACCTTCCTTCCCCTACTCTCCCAGCGACAGGGCTGCGTGGAAGGCACACATAATTGGAAAGTGTGTCAGGATCTCCCAGACATGAACCAGAAACATGCTCTCAGTTGTCACCTCCAACATGACTAATGCAGTTGTGTCTTAATTAGTCACTGCTCACTGACTGCGCTGACAGCATTGGAGCTTGTTCTAAGGCCCTGACTTGTGATGGGGTGGTGCAGATGAGAGGCTAGTGGGAAGGAAGGCCCATGAGTGGCCACTTTTTCAGGTTCCTTTTCCACTGAGCTCTCTGAACCCAGGTGACCTTTGCCAAAGGCCCTTGTCAGGAGAAGGCAACATCACGAAAGCAGGATTAACAGGGTCATAACTTTGGCGTACTTTTATTGGAAAGAGGACAAATGTGACAAATAAATGTCATCCAGAAGATTCCTTTAAAAGCCAGCTATTCTGTCACAGGTTCTCATGGAGCTCCTCAGAGGCTGGAGGGCAACCGTGGATAAACCATGCCATCTGGGTGAAGCTCGGGGTAGAGCAATTGCTTAGCATATACAAGGTCCTGGGTTCATTCCCCTGCACCACAAAAGATAAAAATTTAAAAATTATCTTATTAGCCAATCTGCATGGTCCCCAACCAACAATGGCTGATGGGGCCATAGGGCTACTTATGGCCTATTACCTACTGTAGCTGTCTTATAAAGACCTGTTCTTAGGCCACTGTATGAGGGGCTGGAAGGAAAAGGTGGTAGAATCGATGTCTCATAAATGGAGGAACCTTGGCCTTTACCCTGAGAGCAGCAGTCACTGCCTGCTAGTTTTAGTACACCCTTGCCTGATATCTGGGACCCAGGAGAGATGAGAATTTACCCCAGTGAGCAGCCAGAAGGAGCGGAGGGCCAAAAGCTGCCTAGGAGAGGGACCCTGACAGTTTTGCTGCCAGGCGGCCTCTCAGGCTCCTCCCCTACTCTTCTCTCTCCCAGCACATTGTTCATTAGGCCTCACAGTTGCAAGATCAAGGGCCCTTCAACTCTTTAGGAACTTCAGACATGACTAAGACAGAAACAAAAATTTGCTGGCTCCAAGATACAAAGCTTCAAAGGGGATTTTGAAAATGTCTACAGAGCATAACATCACATCAGTTAGGCAACCACACTCTTGTATACTTACAAACTTGTTATGTTCAATGTGGGACATGGTGTACTTTTTTAGGTTGACAAGCTGGAGGAGGGCAGATGTCTCCAAAAGTGAGTGTGCTGGAATTTGCAGAGGTTGGGACAGAGTTCTGGGTGTGCGTACTCTGCTGCTGAGGACCTATCACATAAAAGGAAAGGCCTGACATTTAACCTCTAACACTTTCCATTTAAGCCAAACTTCCCAAAAAGGGCCGAAAAAGTGGTAGACAAAGAATAGAGTGCATTTTGGGATGGGGCAACAAGCAACTCCTGCTAGTTCATCTTTAAGGAAATTAAGAAATAGTTATAAAACTTCATTAGGTTCCTAAAGGAGGCTGAAATGCATTAGGAGTCCATTCTCTCCATTTTGTTCTAACATACAGACAGTTCTGGTTAAAAACAAATGATACTAAACAGGGAGACTGGTTATGGCAAGATAATTGGGGACTGACTGATAATACAAATACATGAGCCCTCCCTCTCCCCAAATTCTTCAAATAAAACACCTTTTTGTTACCCTCAAAAGTTAATTAGCAAATAAAATATTTACAACATTAACGGCTAATTCACTAAAGTATAGTAAATAACAGCAAAACAAATAATTTTTCATTAGTATCTGTATTGGCTCAGAAGTCCCATTTTCAAATTAAATGAGAGTCTCAGTCCCTTCCTGCATACTTCAGGAATAATTGGCAAATGGAAGCTGTATTTTAGCATCTTTGATCAGCTGCCCTTTCCAGTTCTGTGTATTTTGCTATCTTTGAGAAGTTTCTAGGGGACCCCTCATACTATGCCTTGGTTCATCAGCTTTCCAAATCTGTTCCCTTCTGACACATTCTGCAGATCTTCTGGCTTCTAGTTTGCCTTCCTGAACTCTCCCTCAAGGCTAATGATAATCTGGTACAAGCAATATTCTGGAGCCTGTAGGGTAGTTCCTAAAGGTTCTCAAGATGGAGCTTCTGAGAGCCTCCCCAACAAGCACCCTGCACACCCTCCTCACTTCACCTCCTCATTCTGCACCTGGCCTCTCCAAAGAGCAGGTGTTCATAAAGATGTGAAAGGTTTCTCCTGCTCTTATTCTTTTTCTTCTCTAGTTCTTACACCAGGCACAGCCCTTTTTTACTCATGGCTCTTCCAAGACTTGGCTGGAAACATGTTCCCCAATTCCCCCACTGGATATCAATTCCACTCAGCCCAGGGACCTTATGGCACCCCTCTTGAGCTCTTACCTTCTGGGGCTACCCACCCCCTCACCTGGGCTACTTCACCTGCAAGTTCTGGATGCTCCCAACTCCTGTTTCTTCCTCCATATCAAGGTAAGAATCACTGATGTCAGTGTACATCTTGGTGTGAATGAGTCAGAGCCCTTCCCCATGGGATCCAAATTTCCAGTATCCTCTATTCTGGAATGATAGTCTTTGAGCTCAGTGAAAAAAAAAATTCTATCACCAAGTTGAAGACAGGAAGGGGAAGGGGCTGCCCCAAACTTCCAAAAATCACATGACTGCTTTACTCTGCACCAAAATGCATCCTGACCCTTCAAGGAATAGCTGCTTCATAAATAACAACAAAACAAACAAGACAAGGACCAGGCGAGGCGGAAAATGGAGGGGAGAGGAAAGCAATGGGAAACACTACCTTAGAGTGAGGAGGGAAGAGTGAAAGAGACCCCTAGTCTTTCAGTCCCAACACAGAAGGCGCCAGACAACTATTCCTCTTCCAAGGTCAGGATTCTAAGTCCCAGTGTCACTATCTGCGTAGGGAGAGATGATCGATCCCCTGACGAAATCTAATGGTTCAGATTCAAATTATCTGCCCACTTCCTTAGGTATTTTCCCCCCATTCTGGAGGGAAGAAGGGTATGAAAGAAGAAAGGTCTTTACAAGGATGTGAAGAAAATAATTTATTCTTTTTTAAACCAGGAGATTGACATGAAACCAGCAATATAAGTACATGATTAAAAGAAAAAAAAAGATGGAAGGAAAGAAGAGCTGTACTTGGATTAGGTTGGGAAGCGGCATCAAACAGGGCCGAGCAGAGCCAGGAGTCACTATGGAGTGAGCATTACAAAATACAGCAGTGTCCCTTACAGAGACACCCTAGGCCAAGTCTGAAGTGAGGTCAGAGACGCAAAGGAAGCCAGCAATAGTGTTATTCTTACCACTGAAGGCTTTTCCCGTCATAAAAAGGACATGCCTTACAGACATGTTTCCATGAAGAAGTAGCCTCACTACATTTAAAATGGTACTTAAAGCCAAATGTGATTCCCCTGCCAAATCCTTCATGGGTGAAGTGGGGCAGCCTGGTCCACACATATGCAAGTGACCTGAGGCAAGAGGTATGGTTCTGGGACAGGCAGTAAGGGAAAACACCAGAGATCATGGTTAGGTTCACTGGGCTTCAGGGAAGTGTCAAGAGGGTGGAGATCTTTGGCCAAAGTACTGACAGCCTGCAAGGCAGGTACTAGCAGGGAAGCAGGTAGCCAGGATATAATAGTGTGAATCTGGAATATTCCCCAAAGGCTCATTATTGAAGGCTTGATCCCCATTGCAGCAATGCTCAGAGGTGGGCTTTTGGGAATTGATTGGATCATGAAGGCTCTCTCATCAATGTATTAACCCACTGATTGGTTCATAACTGAACTGAATATTGGGAAGTGGTAGAAACTGTGCCTAGTTGGAAGAAGTAGGTCACTGGGGACATGCTCTAGAAAGGTATATTTTGTCCCTGGTTTGTTCCCCCGCCTGCTTCCTGGCTGCCATGAGGTGAGAAGTTCTGCTGCACCACAAATTCTTTGCCATGATACTCTGATTCACAGGCCCATAGCAATGGGCCAGTCAACCATGGATTGAAACTTCTGAAACCATAAGCCAAAATAAATCTTTCCTCCTCTAAATTGATTTTCTTGGGTATTTTGTTGCAGTGATAGAAAGCTAACACACACAGCACTACTTGTCCTAGAAACAGGGAAGCAGGACATAAAAAGGAATCTGGCCCATGTTCCAGCTGGCCATCTGTCAAGAGGAGCAGGTCCCAACAGCAGCACCTGGTGGATAATGTGGGAGGAGATGAGGGGAAGAACCCTACTGTCAGACAAAGAGCCTCTCTCCACATGAGAATGGTAGTCCCATACCCAAAGACCTCAGCATCTCAAGGTCTGGGAACCTACATTTCTAACCTGTAATCCAGAACACTCTGAGGCACATGGCTGGAAGACTATGCTTTATGTCTGTCAAGTGAGCATGGTGGGTGGCAGGACTCTGGGGAAGGGGACAGTGGAATGGTCAGCAGAAGAAGAGAAGGAGCTTTTGTGAACGGAAGACCCATTTCTGTGCACTTGAGACAACCCTTTTTTCTGACTTAGCCTGATCCTACCCTACCAAGATCATGCTTTTGGAGGGCCTCTATTGCTTAAGACACCTTGCATTTGGTGTCTCAATTCAGAGGGGAAACAGATAAAAAGGTGTCAAAGTGACTGGGCCCTAGTCTTGGTAGGCTGATGGGTCTTGGTCCTCAGCTTCTTCGTACTGAGTCCAAGCAAGTGGGTTTAAATGCATGCATTTCAATGAATAATACGAGCTGCTTTTACTGGCCCTCTCTCTGGAGGTAAACTTGGAAGATCTGGAGACATTAGGCCAGAGGATTACTAACTATTAACATTGAAGACATAGTCTGTGTATGTACTTCCAAAGAGAAATCATGTCTAAAAGGAATTAATACATTAATGAAAAAAGAAAAACACTTGGGGCTGGGGTTGTGGCTCAGTGGTAGAGTGTTCACTTAGCACGGGTGAGGCTCTGGGCTGGATCCTCAGCACCACATAAAAATAATTAATTAAAGATATTGTATCCGGGCTGGGGATGTGGCTCAAGCAGTAGCGCGCTCGCCTGGCGTGCGTGCGGCCTGGGTTCGATCCTTAGCACCACATACAAACAAAGATGTTGTGTCTGCCAAAAACTAAAAAATAAATATAAAAAAAAAAAAAAAATTAAAAAAAAAAAAAAGAAACAATCTCAGAGAGATTCCAAAACTTCCCCAAGACCAAGCTTGGAAATAGCAAACTGGTGCAAGCCCATGCTTCAGGATCCAGCTTAATGTTTTCCCTGACATCACTATAAACTCTGGGGAGTAAACCCATAAAGGGCATTTTCTTTTTGATATCATGCAAACTTAAACCAGATTCTTGATNATCCAACTACAACTAAAAAATAAATATTAAAAAAAAAAAAAAAAAGAAAAGAAAAACACTTTACAACCCCAGAACAATGCTTGACCATCTCACCTGCATATACAGGGCACAAGGAACATGTGGTGGCCAGGAGGCTCACTCCCCGAAGCCTACCACTCTTGTCCTGGGGCTGGAATTCAGTTGTACTGAGCAGTGCTGGAAATAACAGGTCAGTGAGAAGGGCTTGACTTGGTGATATTTGCCATATAGAGTTTATCCTATTTTATTCTAAGGATAAAAAGAAACATTTCCACAACTTTGGTCATCAATTTCCATGTGCAAAGTTACAGAAAACTGCTAAAAGTAGCTCGTGCTGGAGTACTTTCAAACCTTCAAAGCCCCCCTCTTTCAGGTGGTCAGACCTGAAGTCTTCAACTAACTTCTACCCTCCCTCCATTCAACAATTCCTGAGGGCCCACACTGGGAAAGGCACAAGCTAGCCTGGGGAATAAAAGCATGATAGGCAAGATTCTTCTTCACGCACACAGGGAAATGTGATCCCAAAAGCTTCACATTTCACTAGTATGGCAATATGTAAATCAATGGATGTGTAACTGATGTAATTCTGCAATCTGTATATGGGGTAAAAATGGGAGCTCATAACCCACTTGAATCAAAGTGTGAAATATGATATATCAAGAACTATGTAATGTTTTGAACAGTCAACAATAAAAAATTAAAAAAAAAAAAAGAAACAGATAACCATTAAAAAAAAAAAAAAGCTTCACATTTGCATTTGAGGTTTTTTGTTTAGTAACATTTTTCCTTCTCTAAAAACTCCAACCACAGCATTGACATGTGGAAAGCCACAACTCCCAGGCCACACTCTGTTCTTGTTTGGTGCACAGCATCTGGTTTTTTCCTTATTTTACAGAAGAATCTAAATATTCCTGTGAGGGATAAACAGCTACCTCTCTTTTTCTTGGCCAGATCATTATTCACTACTAACATCTAAGATAAAGTTTGCTGGAGCATGTAGCTACAAAGGTCAATCACACTCAATAGGAATAAATATATTCATAAAAATAAAAGTACTGATTAGAACAAAATAATGAAAAAAGTACATCTATTTTAAAAGGGCTGTTTGGTTTCCACTTAAAAATGAAAATTCCTCCTTTGCATTTAAGACTTCAAGTGGACGAGTGTTTCATCCATGGTCTCACCTCCTGGGTGGTTCTCACTACACTGCAGACCCCTTGGCAGGGCTTTTGCATGGTAACATTGCACCCCAAAACTGTCCCAAGTGGATCCAGGTGCCACAGGTACCAAGATGCTCTTGAAGTCAAGTCATTTTGTCAGCAACTTTGGATACTCCAAACTGAGTCCTGAGAAAGTGGATCAGCTTAGCTTCTGTGAGGAATGCTGTCCCAAGAGTCAGTCCTAAGCAAATGGCCCCCACAGTGATGTGTGCCAGCCTGGCGGGCCAGCCCTGATCACAGCACAGGAACACCTGGGAAAGGAAAGCACTGTCACTGCCTGGTTCCTGGGTCTGTACCCCCTTCCTCTGGGACAAGCCAGGGAAAGTGGCTGTGGGAGACCATCCTTGCACATGAATGAGTTTCCTCCCCGGCTGGGTGTGAGGCGCTCAGTCACTTTTAATGTGGCAGAGCTTTCCCCACCCTTCTTAGGTTCAAGAGCTTGACTGTGTAGAGGTCGGTCTCACCACTGCCCCAAAGATCCAATCATTGCACCTGACCTTGCAACATTGCCCCCCTGACCTTTATTGGATGGGAATTTCCCCAGAATTCTTTGTTCCCCAACAAAAGCCCTCTCCCTAGCGTTCTCTCTCTCTCTCTCTCTCTCTCTCTCTCTCTCTCTCCTCTCTCTCTCTCTCTTGCTAGCCTCTTCAGTAAAACTTCACTGCCTCCCTGGGGAGCCTGAGGTTGAGGGTTCGAGGAGCTGTCTCGGAGCTGGTTTAAAGATAAAATGGTGTCTGTGTCTTTAAATTAAACTCCCTGAGGATTTTCCTGCTCAAACCGTTCACACCATCTGTGCTGGCCTGGTTGGCCGTGGACTAAAGGTGGCTATTATTCTGGCTTCCAAATCAGATAAAAGGTATGTCAACTGGGCTGTGGGTCTACTCTCTTCCCACTGTAATTTTTTTGTCATGTCTAGCAAAAGGTGATGCTCTAGACGCCTAGGGAAAGGATAAGAGGAGGTAAATAATTGTCCAGTCAGTTCAAGCAGGGGGAAGGGGAAACCTAAGGGGGGGCCAGTGGAGAGCTACAGAAGCATGTGGTGTGGAGGCTGCGGGATCTCACCTCTGAAACACCAGTAATACCACCACTGAGGGCAAATACCCCAAGAAGGACTGGCGACAGGTGCAGGCCAGCCAGGGGCCTGTGTGGGCTCTCTTGGTAGTAGCGATAGATGAAGCAAAGGCTCTGTGTGATCCGAATACCCATGTTAAAGCAGTTGGCCAGGATGAAGCCCACGCTGCCACACCAACGGGTCAGGAGATAGGACAGCACCAGGAATGAGGATGACAGTGCCAGCATTGTGAAATTGTACCTGAGGAGAAGGAGACAAGCAAAACAGGGCAGTGGGTACCTTGACCCAAGATAAGATTTGTATAAAAAAGTGGCCATGAACAACAATTCACAGAAAGAACCTCTGCTTTCCCATAAGTCCAGCTAAGTTCCCATAATACAGTTTTCTATAACATTGAATGCTACACACATAACATAGAAATGTCAATGTCCCATTCACCCTTGAACTGAAGAGTACAAAATGAATAATTCAAGATATTTATGTGTTTTAAGGATAATAGTTGATTAATGAAGCAACTTAGTTATCAAAATGCATAAAAATCCTGTTCAGCGCAAGCCCCCATCACAAGGTGTAAGAATGTGACCTGGATAATAGTTATATATTAGATGCTATGACAAGCCTGTGAGGAATGTGAGGACACATTGATAAATGAACGCAAATAGCCTGCCCTTGTCCTTTGGAACCTGGATTTGTTTCACAGACAAATAAGAAGCACAGAGACCGAAGAACTTGCCTAAGGAGTAAGCCAATATGCCAGTCTGACTCCCAGCCCCCAACCTTCAGTGCTTCACACTGCCTCCCTTGGGGAAATGTAATACCCCATAAACTTGGGTAGTGGACCGCACTCAAAACAAGTGACCAGCCTCCAGAATGAAATATGAGCAGGAAGCGAAGCCTGGATCCCCTCTGGTATTTGCAGACTCTTACATACTCTTTTCCACTCTATTTCTAAGGCTCTCTGGATTCTGGAGCTAAATAGGTATGCTATTCCTATCACTTCTGATTTCAAAGAAGCACATCACTTAGTCATCCTCACTTCTCTGCAAAGGAAGGAACTAAGTCTCAGCAAACATAAAATAACTGCTGTAGTCCTCCAAAAGACTGTGGTATAGCCATGAACCAAATTTCCCAGAATCTGGTTTCCATCTAGCTCAGAGAAGACACTCCATAAATACACAACTGTTGAGGGAACCAAACCCTTAGGTCCCCAAGCTGTGTCCACTGGATGGACTCTGAAGAGACCATCCAGGTTCTGCACATGAAGCATTGTAAGAAAGCCACTGTGCTCCCTGAATGCCCACTTAAGTCCTTGGGCCAACCAAATACAAGGTGCTATGGAAATATACTTTATGAAAACACATGGTAAATGCGTGTGTGCTCACACATGCACACTCTCTCTCTCTCTCTCTCTCTCTCTCTCTCTCTCTCTCTCACACACACACACACACACACACACACACAATATACTATACTCTAACTAGAAAGGTGATTTCATCTAGAATTCCAGCAACAAAATTTGCTGCTTAGGAGAAAATCTCTTAATGAGCAATAGAAGTGCAAGAGCCTGCACCTCCACTGGGGAAGGTTTTATTTATTTTCTGGTGGTACTGGGGATGGAATCCAGAGGTACTTTACCACTAAGCTACATATCCAGCCTTCCAATTTTTTTAAATTTTGAGATAGGGTCTTACTAAGTTGCTCAGGGCCTTACTAAATTGCTGAGGCTAGCCTTGAACTTGTGATCCTCCTGCCTCAGCCTCCGAGTTGCTGGGATCACAGGTATGTACCATTGTGCTCATCTTCCACTAGGGAAGCTTTTTTTTTTTTACTACTAATAAATAATCAGAATAGTCATTTCATAACAAGCCACTGAAGGTGGGACCCATCACAGACCAGGAGTTTGACCTCTTTTCCAAAAGAAGCAGACATATAATCTGTTATTTTTTTCAAGAACTATTTCAGAAGGGTATTCTACACCAATCCTTGGTGTTTGAGCTATAGATTCAAAAACTTTCAAAGTCATCCTCACACAACTCCAAGTAAAATGGCAGTAATAAATGAAACCAATAGCTAATTCATAGTAATTCAAGCTGAGAAGCATTCAACTATGTAGCCTCTTTGGTATGACCATCTGGGAGGAGTTGAGAATGATAAGGCACACTGTCTTCCACTACAAGAGGCTCTGTAGCTGCTAAACTTTTCAGAAGTCACAAATCTGTAGCCTTAAAGACATAATCCACTTCATAAAAAAAAATAAAGAGCTTTAAAGATGCAATTAAAACAGCACTATTAAAATCAAAGCAAAATTATTCATCATTGACATTGACTATTTTATAAGGGTTGGTTAACATAAATAGCAATTTATTTATGAATGTTTATTTCTCCATGATCTGAGAAGATACTGGACTTAAAATCAGGTTTACCAGAAAATGGATGGTCAAGGGTATTGACTGTAGTATTGACCAAAGCACCCCTTAGTAGCTGCTAACTGAACACATTAAATCACAGCCACACGAATTTTATTTTGTTTGTTTTTGGCAGCATTTAATCCATAGATGCTCTACCATGGAGCTTCATCCCCAGTCCTTTTTATTTTTTATCTTGAGACAGAGTCTTGCTAACTTGTTGAGGCTGGCCTTGAACTTGTGATTCTCCTGCCTCAGCCTCCTTAGTTGCTGGGATTACAAATGTGTAAAATGGAGCCTCTGCAGATACAAAAAGGATAGCACTGACCTCTTATGTATCAGCACAAGAAGATCACAGTCATTTTTCATTCAACAGTTATGTGGTTTATATATAAGGGCACTCTAAGATCAATAAATCAGGCAAAGGAGCTGTCAATCTTGGGCCTTCCTCTGCCTAGAAAGCATTGTCCAGTCTCTGACCATCGTTTGGTCATTCAGACCTCAACTTAGCCAATCTAATGGCCTCCCACCACTCACTACATAATCCTATTTTACTTTTTAAAACAGTACATTTTCTACTTTCTTAACTAGTTTCCCTCTCATTAGCTCTGGAGAGCAGGGATCTTAGCTGTTTTTTTCAATGCTGTATTCCCAAAACTTAAAAAAATGCTTGTTAGAGAGTAAATGCGCAAAAGTTTTTGTTGAATGCAAGAAAGAAAATGAGACATCTTACACAAAAGAGAACAAAAACTCTTCAGTACAGTATAATGAAAAATCCATCAATCAGATCCTATATATTAGGCTATTAAATAAAGAGCAACTTGCAATTCAAAGGAAGCCTTAACATTTCAGAACTAACCAC
The DNA here is from genome assembly GCF_001458135.2 of Marmota marmota marmota. Lineage (NCBI taxonomy): Eukaryota > Metazoa > Chordata > Mammalia > Rodentia > Sciuridae > Marmota > Marmota marmota. The sequence continues at coordinate 10,345,296 of NW_025999941.1, read as the reverse complement.
TCTATTTTTATTTAGAAAAACACTGGTTAACCTGAAGTTGACTAGATAAAAATCCACGTCTGCATCAATGCCCTTTTTCAATTCTGAATCTAAATTGTTCAATGTAAAATCATTATAATCGATTGTAACATTTAATTTAAGCTATTAATCTACTATAAAAATCCAAGCTACAGTTTTATTTGGTTAAATTCACAAGGATGGGGCTGGGGATGTGGCTCAAGCGGTAGCGCGCTCGCCTGGCATGCGTGCGGCCCGGGGTCGATCCTCAGCACCACATACCAACAAAGATGTTGTGTCCGCCGAAAACTGAGAAAATAAATATTAAAATATTAAAAAAAAAAAAATTCACAAGGATGAAAAAAAAAAAAAACAGGGTCTATGATGAACTTGGGTGCTCCATATGCTCAGTCAAGGGCAGAGGGCTGGGGACAGGGACCCAGACAGAACTGAGAGTGCTGTCTGAAGACCATGCTTAAAGTCATATTTTACTCCAAGGGGAACAAAGTTATATCAGATAAGAACTGCATTAGAAGGTGCTCTGGCCTCTGATTTTTCTGCTTCCTAATACCATGAAAACAATTTTCCAGATGTTGAAATATTGTCAACATTCCATTATAGCTAACTTAAAGAGTTGTTTCCTTTGGTTCAGTGCAACATAAAAGAAAAGAAAGCAACCATCCACTGTATTTCCTCTTGGTTTTGTTGCAAGGTTTTTTATTTATTTGTGGTATTAAAATTGAACCCAGGGGCACTCTCCATTGGGCTACAATTCTAGACCTTTATTTTTTTGTTATGAGAAAGGGTTTTACTTGGTTGCCAACGCTGACCTGGAAATTATGATCCTCCTGCCTCAGCCTCCTGAGTCACTTGGATTACAGGTGAGAGCCACTGTGCTGAGCAGCAATTTTTTTTTTCTTTTTTACATTTTAAATGGATTCAGTGTTGACCCCCACACACACTAATGCTAAAGTTATTACAATAAAATTCCCTTCAAGTACTAGACTGCTAGTCCAAGCTCTTTCTATGATGTCACAAAGCCATACTTACTGTGTCAAATTATATTTTTAAATGATTCAATTGTGAGAAGCATTTCAAATAAAAAAAAATGGTACTTTCAAGGTAAACTTAGACTTTTTCATCCATGGGGTGGGGGAAGAGTGGACTCAAAGCAATTCTATAGCTACAAACCTAATTATTTGAGGTGAAAACCATGTCTAGACCACTATTTTAAAACTATGGTAGGTCTTGGGATGTAGCTTAGTAGCAGAGTGCTTGCCTAGCATGCACAAGAGCCTGGGTTCAATTCCCAGTACTACAAAATGAATAAATAAATAAATAAAACTATGGGTTGTGACCTATTAATAGGCTGAGAAATCAATTCAGTAGGTTATAAGATGATAATTTTGAAAAATGAAGTAGAAGAAATAAAAAGCATCACTGTATCTTGTGCATAACTGGAATACTTCCTGCTTTGTGGATTCTGGCTTCAGTACCGATGTATCTACTGGGTCACAGAGCTCAATGTATGTTTACTGTGAAAGCTGGCCTGGGCCGGTAGTTATCACACACTTAGAATCAGAATCACCTGGAACTGTGTAATGAATTGATTCCCTGGTTCAAGCCTCCCCAAATTCTAACTCAACTGGTCTGGGAGGTAGCAGAATTTCCTAGGAGAATCTCATTGGTCTAGGTTGGGACATTGGTCTAGACAAGTTCTCGACCACTAGTGGCAAACAAAGTCACCATAGCTTCTATTTGAAGCAGCCCAACATGAGAACAGACAGAAGCCAGTCTAATAGAAGAAAAAGTTTCCTGATTCTGAGCTCCCTTCCCCATCCTGCCTCTATGACCTGGCCTCAAAGAGTTCTCAATAGCACTCAAGGTTACAGAGGCAGCATGAAAACACACAAGAGATCCAAGCCTCAAGGGGTGATTGAATAACAAGAGCCACTCACCCCGCCATCTACACCAACCTTTTCTATTCTCTTCTCTATTTTCCTCTCTTGTCTTTTATGCTGTTCCTTAACCTTGTCCTATAGTGGTGCATTAAGATACTGCCTTGCTAGGTTTTGGTATTTAGGACAGAAGAGGTGAATGATTCTGGGTGTGGGCCAAAGGCACTTAACCAGGAGTTCATCTCAGAATAATTGACATATACATACATGCACACATGCACACACACACTCAAGGGCCTGCTGTTCCTACAGGTAAGATGGGAAAAAGAGTAGTGCAAATATAGCAGATAGAAATATGCATTTCTAATAAGTTCCACAGAGGATTTTGACACACAACCAATGTTGAGACCCACTGACTGAAGTTCCAGAACAGGGTTGCTGATCTAGAGTCAATAGATGACAAGAGTTGAGGACCACTAAATGGGGGCTGGGTAATAGGATGGAGAGATGGAAGTCTACCTTATTGTATGCCTGACTCTGTACACCTAGACAATCATGACACTTTAGGGATGACATTTCTCCATCCACAAAGGGAAGCACACAGAATATGCTGTCCCCTGACCCTACTATAGGGAGTACTAGCTAAATCATGCCAGGCTGTAGAGATCCTGGGGATGCAGCATATTTGTGGTCTAGTATTGTCTCTGAGAAAGCCATCAGTGAACACATGTTCAGAATGAAAAAAGATTAGCAAGTTAGTTCATTTTGGCCAAAGGTCATGATTAAGGGTGTACCTTCTAGGTTACCCACCTGTCAACTTCCTCTTTACTCATGGCAGCAAACGTGAAACACTCAGTTACTCCATTGATGGCAAGCAGGAGGACGTAGAGACAATAGGTACGCAGCAAAACAGGACCTACAAGGAAACAACCCACCAAGATTCTAGATCCAAATAGGACTACATACTACCACAGTTTGGTTGAATGCTAAGAAAACACCAGAACTGGGCCATGGGACCTACTGGTAACAGTGGACAGAATGCATACATATTGGAGGACTCCCAGCATTCCATGGTACTACTAAAATAATCAGTTAAAAACAAAAGAGTAGTTATGAATAAATATACAGATCTGAATACATATATAGATCTAACAACTAAAAGCAAGCTAATCTGCTCATTTTAAAATCAGCACAAGGAGGCCTGCTAGTTTGAATGCTCAAGACACAAGTGGCCCTGAATATTAAGGGAATCTCAGTTGGGCAGGTCCTAGAAAAAGATCTACTGAGATAGAACATTCACAATCCACAGTGAGAACCAGAGCCAATAATGATATTTCCTTCTCAAACAAAGTAATGCAATTCTATCACTAATAAGCTTCTCCCCTCCTCCTCTCTCTGGCCAAAGCAGAAAGAAACAGGGTCACTCTCACCAGGTAACTGAATGCTAACAGCTTACATCAGCCCATCTGAGGATAGACAGTGAGCTGCCTACAAGCATGAGGAATACAAACTCTGGCATGAAGCAGTGACTAAAGAGAGAAAGCTTTGAGACAATTTGGGGACTTCAAAGATGGAATCTTAAACTGTGAATTAAATGAGATCTTATGGGTTGAACTACGTACGCCCAATAAGACACACTGAAGTTCTAACTCCTAGCACCTCAGAATATGATCTTATTTAGAAACAGGTCTTTATAGAGCTAATATAGTTAAAAAGAGATCTAACCCAATGACTGGTATCCTTACAAAAAGGGGAAATGTGGACAAAAGACAGATATACACAAAGGGAAGAAAATGTGAAGACAAATAGGGAGAACATGGCCACATGACTTAAGTGATACAAGGACAAGCCAAGGAATACCCAGGACTGTGGACAAACACCAGAAACTAGAAGAGGCAAGAAAAGACCTTCCCCTAGTGCTATCAGAGAGCAAAACCCTGCTGGCACCTTGATTTTGGACTTCTAGCCTTCAGAAAGGAGCATGATACAGTAATTTCTGCGATTTAAAGTCACTAAAGGGCCAGGTGTGGTGGCACATGCCTGTAATCCCAGTGGCCTAAGAGACTGAGGCAGGAGGATGGCAAGTTCAAAGCCAGCCTCAGCAACTTAGTGATGCCCTGAACAACTCAGCAAGACCCTTTATCAAAAGAAAATATTAAAAAGGGCTGTAGATGTGGCTCAGTGGTTCAATCCCTAGTACCAAACAAACAAACAAAATAAAGTCACTAGAGGGACTAAGAGTGTAGCTCAGTGGTAGAACACGTGCCTAACATACACAAATTCAAACCCTAGCACAGCAAAATAATTAAATAAAGCCACTCAGTCTGTAGTACTTTGTCATGAAGCCCCAGGAAAGTAATATAAGGCCACAAAGAAAAAAAAATTAAAAAATCAAGAAGCTGGGCATGGTGGTACATGCCTGTAATCCCAGCTACTTGGAAGGTTAAGGCAGGAGAATTGCAAATTTAAGGCCAGCCTGGGCAATTTAGAGAGACACTGATTCAAAATAAGAAATAAAAAAGGCTGGGGATGTAGTTCAGTGGTAGAATGCACCTGGGTTCAATCCCTAGTATTGAAAAACAAAAAAGTGGGGTTGTGGGGAATATGAGGTAGAATGGAGAGAGCAAAAGTGTTATATTTTCTGGTACAGTAAAGGCCTAAGGAGATACAGTCTGATGAGACAGGAGCAGGTAGGGAGAAGAGGGGCAGCACAGATAGGGACAGTCAGCAGGCACATTGTGAAAAGTACTGCCCTACCTAGAAGCCACATGGGCTTTACAGAGAGTGGAAGTTTGATCAAAGTGTGAGGCACTACCAGGCACGGTGGCACACACCTGCAATCCCAGCAGCTCTGGGGGCTGAGGCAAAAGGATCACGAGTTCAAAGCCAACCTCAGCAAAAGCAAGGCACTAAGCAACTCAATGAGACCCTGTCTCTAAATAAAATATAAAATAGGGCTTGGGATGTGGCTCAGTGGTCAAGTGTCCAAGTTCAATCCCTGGTACCCGCCCTCCCCCCAAAAAAAGTGTGAGGCACCAAAGACTCAGAGATAAATGCTAAAAGACTGTGCTGGGGCAGTTATGCTGGGACCCTGGCCTAGGCAAGAGAGGCCAGTGGTCCTGAATACCCTGCAGTGACACACCAAACCACAATGCTTTTAAGACACTGAGAAACAAGAACTGTTCTCAGGACTGCTCTCTCTGAAGATGAGACTGGAGAACACCTTTTTGAGTCTAAAATTATTAATGATTCAGAACTCTGATCCTTTTAATTGCTAACTCTATTATTGACGCTCAAAACCATACCTGCACCTCACTTAAATAAAAGGACAACACAATGATAGTAGTTTGTGTGTATCTCTTCTGTGATTAATTACTCTACCAGATGAACATTACAATGATGGGACAGCCTTTCTTGGCAACATCCTGTGACTGTTACAGAAAAGGCTCTCCCTTAGTGATTGCTTTCTAAAGGGGCAGAGCTGCTGTGAAACAGTTGATCCCCAATCTCTGCACATAAACTTACTAATGGCTTCCTAATGAGGCCTCCCTGCAGTTGCCTGATGGAAATGTACTTCTCACAACACAAGCCCCAGGGAGCTGCAAACCACTTCATTGGCTTCATAGCAGGTGTTCCTACAAACTTCATGACCTTTGCTCTAGTGTAGAAACTTGGCCATTTTTTCCCAATACCAAAAGTTTAAGCGCCAGTATAGTGGCAACTACAATAGTGAAAGAACTTGTAAAAAGGCATTGGACAAAGCCCTTAATTATACTGAGATGGGGCAACAGAAAAAAAATCTTCTAAGTTCTTGTCTAGTGACCTGAGTAATTAAAAACATCTTTGCTAAATCCAAAATGAAATTCTACAAATGGACTATTGCTAGCCTATAGCCCAGCACATTTTGAAACTGGTGAAGTTTCCAAGGACCAGAAAGTGCTATAAGAGTCTCAGCAGCCTGGGCACCAGGTATTTCATCAGACATATTCAATAGTTTTCTCCTTCAAACACCAAGAGTCAGTGGATTAAATATACCATTTTATTTGCTGAGATCAATTTTATTCTCTGCAAATTGCTCTGGGTTGTCCTTCCGAGGCTTTTATGCATCAGGCCTGGGATTTATGTGGCATTTACTATCTTCAGATGTGTTTAATACCAAGTGGAGATTCATTAAAGCCTGCTCTCTGCCCTCCTCCCTTGCCCCAAAGGGAGCACAGGCAAGTGCTTGGCAAAACACATTTTAGGCCTGTGAGGAAAAGCCAACTGTAAGGAAGATTCATAACTTCTCCAGGTGAGGCTGGGGAACTGATCACCCTGAGCATGCACATCTCAACTCCAGTGAGAGAACAGTCCCACAAGCCCAGCTTTCCCACAACTCTCCAGGAACACAGATGTTGACTGAGTGTGCGCAAATTTTTGAACTTCAGGAGACTCTTCTATTTCTGTTTGGAAATTAAAACAAACTAGACAAAACTCTAGCACATACCTGATCCTGAGCTAAGCATGGCCCCTCCATAGATATCCAGAGCCAGTTGAGAATAGGCAAAGCCAAAAACAGTGATGGTCAGGCCAGCCAGCAGGGCCAGCTTGAGCAAGGACTCCAAAACCATAGCAGCCACAGCAAAGTCCTCCTGGGTTGGGGGAAAGGGAAGAAAGCTGGATAAATCATGAACTGAAGAACACCCTCACATCTCACCTTCCCCCTGTACTGTTTTACAGATCATTTTTCCAAATGAATTAAGATAAGACCTCACTGCTTTTCTGTAGCACATTTCTTTTCAATCAGGAAAAAAAAAAAAAAGTGGGGATAGTGTGTACCTAAAGGATAACTCATTTAGAATGAATCATTTTAAATATTACTATGAACCACTCACTCTACCCTGATTAAAAAGATTTTTTTTTTTTTTGTAGTTGTAGATGGACAGAATGTCTTTATTTATTTTTATGTGGTGCTAAGGTCACTTGGTGTCCTGAGGGACCGATTCCAAGGTCTCTCCCTGCCAACAATGGATAAATCTAAAGTCTGAGGATGCTCAAGTCCCTTATGTAAAATGGCCTCACACGTGCTAGGCAAACACTCTGCCACTGAGCTACAGTCCCAGCCCTGATATTTTATTCTAAAATGGAGTAAGTTTTCATTTATGCCAGCCGGCTCATGTTTCTCCTGACAAATATCTCAAGATATTGATTTATTATCAATGTACACTTGGGTTCATATTCTTAAACCAGACTGAGAACTAAAGTAGCTCATCTTGAGATACTGTGTGTATAAACTATACTTTGTAAAATGACTTCTTACATATGTAAGAGATGGATTTTATTTTCTTTGAATTCTAAGATACGTCAGACTTTTTCAATGATTTTAGAAAAAGTAGTTTCTATAACCAAATGCTCCTGGATTAAAATCTCTTCGTATTGACCAACCAGAGTACATAGATTTTTAGGGTCAGAATGTAGCCCTGGTCAGACACAGTCTTTAAAAAACTTATATAATTGGTGTGGTGAGAGAAGCCCTGTGACCACATATTTTCTTCCCTATGCTGTAGGTTAGCCCAGCTCCAACCTTGGCATCCTCTGTTTTTTTGGGGTTTTTTTTTGGTACTAAGGATTGAACTCAGGTGTGCTTAACCATGGAACCACACCCCCAGCCCTTTTTATTTATTTATTTTTTTTTTATTTTGAGGAAGGATCTTGCCAAGTTGCTTAGGGCCTCAAGTTGCTTGTGATCCTCCTGCCTCAGCCTCCAAAGTTGCTGGAATTACAGGTGTGTGCCACTGCACCTGGCCCTCTGGTTCTTGAGAATCTGAGAATAGGAGAGACTATCTTATTCTTATACCTAAAACTAAGCCATGGGTGGGTGTTCTGTGCTGCACTGGGGACAACTATAAAGAACTCTGAAGCCAGGAATGGTAGTGTACGCCTGTGAGACAGGAGGACTGCAAGTTTGAACCAGCATCAGCAACTTAGAGAGACCTTGTTTCAAAATAAAAAAATAAAAAGGGGTGGAGATGTGGCTCAGTGATTAAGTGCCCCTGGGTTAAGTCCCCAGTAGCCAAAAAAAAAAAAAAAAAAAAAAAGCTGGGAGGGCTGGGTCAAAAGTAAGGTCATACAAAGGGACAAAGGGGTAAGACAAAAGGGGACAGCCAGGAGGAGAGGGTAAAGGTCAGGAAACAGAAATGAGCTTGGGTGCTGCCATCTGCCAGAATGTGATAGAAAAATGAAAACTAGAAGAACATTTCATATCAAACAAAAGGGAAATAGACCATTCCACATTTCTGTTTGTCTAGCAATTAGATAGAAGTTCATTTGAGAGATGATAGGCATGAGAACCAAGATTACCTGCCGCTGAAGTGTGGCATCCTTTTCCCTCTCCAGCACCTTAGCAAAGAATATATAAAAACTCTCCTCTATTGGCTGAAAAATTAACCTGGCCACAAGGGACCCAAGATTATTCACTATATCATATACACCTATAAAACAAAAAGAAAGAAATGACAATCATATTTGTTTTTCTATTTTAACTTTCACAACATTATTAAAACGGTAAATATGTTTAATTAAACTTTTTAAAAATCTTGAGATAATTTTAGCTTTGCATGTAGTTAAAGAAATAATCCAGAGAGCCCATGTACCCATTACCCAGTTTCCCAAAATGGTAACATCTTGCAAAACTATAATACAATATCAATCAAGATGCTGACATTCACACAATCGACAAGATCTTCTATCTAGCACTTTTTAATAAAAGTAAAGTTGCTTTTTAAACTGTTTTTTCATTTCTTTGGTATAAATAAATATGGAAAAGAAAAAAAAAAAACGGAGAAAGACTTATTTAGCCACTTAAACCCAGGACAGATCTTTATTACTGTGATAGTGAATTCCCTTTTTCTTCTCTCCTAGCACACTTCCAACCCCCAAAATAAGCACCAGAGCTCAGGGGGAAGCAGAAGGCAAAAGGGTCCCAACAATAACTTGCCACTCAAGTTACACAAGAGGGCATAGTCAGTACACTGTATATGTTTATACAAAGATGTACAATTTATAATCTTAAGAATTCATTTCTAGGGGCTGGGGTTGTGGCTCAGTGGTAGAGTGCTTGCCTAGTACGTGTGAGGTCCTGGGTTCAATCCTCAGCACCACATAAAAATATGTAAATAAAATAAAGGTATTGTGTCCAACTACAACTAAAAAATAAATATTTTTTTAAAAAATTCATTTATTCATTTATAATAGTGTTCAGATTCATTTTTCACTAAATATGTCAAACCACAAAGAAAGATATTAAGAAGTATCTATTAATAGTATTCACCTTTAATTAAAACACTATAGAATTTCATCTTACCTTGATCACCAAAATTTAAAACATTCAAAAATGTCATCACATATCTCTCGCCTATAAATGGAAAAACAAAATAATTAGCATTTTCAATGCATAAATTAATTTCCTTTACTCTTATCATTTATCAACTTTTCAGGTGGATGAATACCCTCAAAGAAGAAAAATCAGATAATCGGTTACAGACATGTTCCTTGTCCTAATGCTGATTTCAAGTAATCTCATAATTTGGACAATGCTGAGGGCTTTATTAACAGCAAATCTCCAAGCCAGCTAAATTAAAAACCAACCAATAAAACCAATCTAATAAATTAAAAATAAAATATGGAGAAATTACTAAACAACTGTCACAAGTTTATTTGTTTTTTGCAGTGCTGAGAATAGAACCCTAGGCATTATACAAGCTAGGCAAGCACTCTACCACTAAGCTACATTCCCAGTATGTCCCAAGTCTTAAGCGGGTGAAATAACCACAGTGTAAATTACCTGTGAAGGGAAATGTCCATGACAGTGGCACATGCTCATTCCACTTCCTCTCAGGTGGAGAGACCCGCCCCCACTCCCCAGGGCCTGGAGGTTCTGGAAGCTCAGTTCATCCTCAAATCTAAGGCAGCCCAATGCCTTCAAGATGAAGACACCACCCTGGAGCAACTCTGTCCCATTCTATGAATTTTCTTATCCATAAGTGAAAAGCACTAACTCTTAAAAAGACAGCACTAAACAGTGCCCAGAGCCTAAAAGGGCAAGTTCTCACCTCCTAGAAAATGCTCATAGAAGAAAGCATTAATTAAGAGGTTAAATTTCCATCTTCTATCAAGACTCTCCTCTCTCTGATCTTGTCTCCTTACAAGTATATGTAGCAAAGACCTCTGAAGGTCCTCCCAGGTCTGTATCTCTGATCTACCCTGTTAACATTTCAGGGGGAAAAAAAAAAACTGCATCTGAACATGTACAAATCTTCTTTTCTTATCATCAATCCCTAAACAATACAGTTTAACAATGATTTACATAGCATTTATATTACATTAGGTATTATTAGTATTCTAGAGATTATTTAAAGTAGACGAAGGATATATCTAGATTATATGCAAATACTACACCATTTTACATAAGAGACTTGAACATCCTCAGATTTTAGATTTATCCATTGTTGGCAGGGAGAGACCTTGGAACCGATCTCTCAGGATACCAAGGAACAACTGTACCCTGCTTTCACATGGCTTCAAATGCCTCATTAGTGTTTGCAAAAAGTCTGGACTTCTTCATTCTGTGTATGAGGGCTTTTACACACTATCTTTGTGGCCTCTCTTCACCAGTCTCATCCCTATCACACTGTCATCCTCTGTTGTCACCTACCTATCTGGGGTTAGCCTCCAGTTGCTGCTTAGAGTCAGGCTGGGCCTACCTAGGGCATTTTTACAACCCAGACTGGCTTTTTCCCTACCTTCTGGCAGCATAGGCCTCTCCTCATATTCTACCAGCTTCCTGAGGGCAGAAGACTCCTCTCAGTTATCTCTGTCTCTGAGTTCCTAGCAGAGATCCAGGAAATGAGAGGCACTCCAGAGACTTCTAATGATTGAGTTAACATTTCCAAGTACAGTCCCACAGTCTTGAAATGGTTAACCACATGATGTGTGCAACTGGTGAGAGAATGAGTTCCTTGAGGTCACGGTCTGTTTGTTACTCTTCATCTCTAGTCTCAGCACCTTGCATACAGTGCTGCAGGAAATGTGGGGGCAGAAGGGAGGAGCACATACGTTTTTGCTACTACACAGTTATTTTAACTTTTTTTAGAGCCATAATTATTATTATTATTGTTATTATTATTTTTATATTGGAGATTGAACCCAGGGGAGCTTTACCACCTATATTCCCAATGCTTTTTATTTTCTATTTGAGACAGGGTTTCCCTAAGTTACTGAGGCTGGTCTCAAACTTATGATCTTCCTATCTCAGCCTCCAGAGTTGTTGGGATACAGGTGTGCACCACTGAACATGACTCAGAGCTGTAGTTTTTAAAGATAAAAGAAACCTAAGTTGTCATTCAGCCTACTTCCTTATTTTCTAGCCATAGAGATGGAGGCCCTGAGAAGTTCCTAATGGCCTTCTGCAAGAAAGGAAGTCATATTAGTATGGCCCAACTGTGGGGCAAGTACCTGGATTTGCTCAGGACAAGCTCAGGAGGCTTTAGTGAATGGCTTAATTAAATGTTGCAAAACACATGTCTAGCAACTGCAATCTGTACAATGAATTGAAGAACATCATGTAGACTGGATCCAACTCCCTCAAACTCATTAAAACTGCTCTTAAAACTTTGGGAAGAAAAAAGCACAAACAACATCCTTACCAAAACTTTCTCCATTGATTTTTCTGTTCTAATCACAATGTGAACTACCACAACACACAATTTTGCTACAGTTCTCTTCTGTTGCCACTCTTCTTACTCTATCAACAAATACTTGCTGAACATCTGTGGTGTGCCAGGCCCAGCAGGGAGAATCCCTGCTTTCTAGGAGCCAGCTCTCTCAAGGTTTCTGACCCAGAAATCCCCCGAATAGTTTAACTTTTGTACCAGCAGTCATAAGCTCAGACTGGAAGCATGCACTCTCAAGGCTCAGAGGGCCCTTAGGCCCCTCTTGGTCCTCTCTCAGCTCATAGATAGGAAAAGAGACCTGGGGGGAAGTAAATTACTTCCCTTTGGAGTCATAATTAACAAAACACAAATATGGGGAGAAGAAAATAACAAGATAATAGTGAGAGTAGTTGTTTTAGAATACTAGGATTATATTTTCTGGTTTTTAGCATTTTTGTAATAGGATTATATTACTTTTATAACTAAAAGATCATTTTGAGCTGAGTATGGTGGTGCATGTCTGTAATCCCAGTGGTTAGGGAGGCTGAGGCAGAAGGATCACAAGTTCAAAGCCAGCCTCAGTAACTCAGCAAGACCCTCAGCAACTTAGCACAAGACCTTGTCTTCAAATAATAATAATATGGGCCGGGGATGTGGCTCAAGCGGTAGCGCGCTCGCCTGGCATGCGTGTGGCCCGGGTTCGATCCTCAGCACCACATACAAACAAAGATGTTGTGTCCACCGAAAACTAAAAAATAAATAAATATTTTTAAAAAAAATAATAATAATAATAAAAAGAACAGGCTGGGGATGTGGCTCAATGATTAAGTGCTCCTGGGTTCAATCCCTGGTACCAAAAAAAAAAGGATAATTTTGAAAAGATAAAAAAATATGTTCAGTAACAGATATGCAGATCTATTGACATCAAATCTGTATGTAGGAAAAAACCCTCCACTTTCCAGCTCCTTATAGCTACCTCAAATTTCATTCTCTGAATTTAAGCTGAGTAAAAATCAACACATATATTATGCTTTCAGCTCATTGTCAGGGCCTCTGCATTAGGAGTTCTGTCAGAAGTCAGATATCTGACCAAACTATCACATGGGTCAATCTTGAGTAAGAAAATAAAACGATGAAAACCTGGTTCTTAAAAATATTGAAAAAAAAAGAAAGAAAAAATATATTAAAAAATTGGAATTATGAATTCATGGGTAGTTTCCCCTATCTCCAAAGTTTTCTGTAATTGATAACACTTTTATAACAACTCTATTAAAATGATATACCACCTGGTTTTATAGTTAGACTTTGATAGTTTGGCTCTGCTTGGTCTTCAGCCCATGACTGAGAGGTAGTGGGACCTTTAGGGAGTGGGGCTTAGTGGGAAGAAGTCAGGTTGTGATGGCACACTGTTGAAGAAGATACTGGAACCTTAGACCACTATTGTCTCTCTCTTTGCTTCCCTGCTGTGATGAGATGAACAAGCCTCCTCTGCCACAGGCTCCTGCCATGATGTACTGTGTTACCACAGGCCCAAAGCACCAGGGACAAGTGGCCATGGAATGAAACCTCTTAAACTGTGAACCAAAATAAACCCTTTCTCCTTTTAAGTTGATTAGCTTAGGTATTTTTTCATAGTAATGGAAAGCTAACTCAGACTTGGATTCCAATTAAACTGTTCCTCATTACTGTAGGACCCTGAAAAAAATTCTACAACCTCACTGACACTCAGTTTCCTTATCCATAATAAAGGGGGAAATGTCTTTAATGAGGCTGTAGAGAGATTTAAATTAGGCAACTTAAGTAAAGCATAAAACTAAATAAATGTTGTTTTCCCTCTCATTAAAAAAATTTAAAAAAATTCTGAGGGTCCTCTGCCAAGGGGGCTCCAGACAGGTAGTTTTGATCAACAGTTCTGTGAAATCCCTCTATTTCTACCATGATCTCCTGACTGCTCAGAGTAACCTTGTACTTACCTTCTGTCAAAATCTGTTTCAAGAAAGACTGTTTGAAAAAACTCCAGGTTAATTTAGCCTCTTTCCAATTTACAAAATCCTAGAAAACAAAAACAAAACAATGTTAAAATCCTGGGTATTTCAAGGCTTAGAATATAATGCTACATGAGAGGCAAACTCAATCTGGTCCCTAAACTCCAACTTGGAATAGTTCCCACTGAATTCTTATTTAACATTAAGCATACAGAAGGCATCCACAAATACTAGAAAAGACTTTATGTTACTGCTATAGTTTGGATCTTGAATGTACCCCAAAGGCCATGTGTTAAAGGCTTGGACCCCCGCATGGCACTCTTGGGTGGTGGTAGAACCTCTCAGAGATGAAGCATAGTAAGTCATTGACAGTGTACTTATGAATGGAATTGTGGGGTTCTAGACTCTTCCTCTTTCTCTAGCTTCCGGGCCATGAGGTAAGCTGTTTTATTCTGCCACACACTTCTACCTTGACATAAGCCCAAAGCAACTGGGCCAATACATCATGGACCTGAAACTTCTAAAACTATAAGCCAAAATAAACCTTATCTCTTGATAAGTTGCTTATCTCCGGTATTTGTTATTGAAACAGAAAGCTGACTAACCCAATTATCAAATACAAAGAGAAAGTCTATAAAGAGCATACCCAACATTTATACACAAAGACCTCTAAAGAACCACTATGATCCCCTTGGAAACTCAGACAGGACACTGACCACGTCTAACACATACAGCTTAGAGTGAGTTCCTTTCTTTAAAATAGTCTGTCTAGGTGACATGCCTGAAACCTCAATGACTTGGTAGGCTGAGGTAAAGTGATCACAAATTCAAGGCCAGCCTGGGCACCTTAGTGAAACCCTGTACTAAAAGATAAAAAGAACTGAGGATATAGTTCAGTGGTAGAGTACCCCTGGGTTCAAGTAACACACGCATGCATATACACATCTGAAGTACACCAGTCAACAGTATAAATTCTGCTCCACATCCTAATAGGCCACCTAGGGTCCTTTTACACAAGCATATGAGATATGCTTGTAATTTCAAAAGAAATTCAGCCTTCTAAGGTCAAGTAAACCACTTGAAATTAGTATAACAGAGGAAAGGAAAAAACAAAAGTTCTGATATTATTCTTTTGAAGTTCCTGGAGGCACCAAACTCTCTATCTTCTAAGGACAAAGAGGGTAAGAAGGAAGCAAATACTCAAAGTAAAGGTCAATGTATGAGACACGTGGCTTTAAAGCCAGAGAGTTAACCATAAAATGGAATAGAGGGATGGCTAGTTAATCTCCCCTAGTTCCCCTGGGGCCCCTCCTCTATCACACAAGCATCTTGGAATCCCAGAAATTCAATCTAGATGGTAGGTTCTTTTTTTTTTTTTAATTTATTTTTCAGATTTCAGAAGACACAACATCTTTATTATTTTTATGTGGTGCTGAGGATTGAACCCAGCACCCTGCGCATGCCAGGCGAGCATATTACCGCTTGAACCACATCCCCAGCCCAAGATTGTAGGTTCTTAATCCTAGGATATCTGCATTTTGAACATTTTTGATTATCTGAAGTGATGACTTTTAAATGGTGGGATTTCAAAGGGCTCTTTGGTAAGGGGTGAATCACAAAGGCCAAGCCCATGTCATCTCTCCAAGAGGTCAGCCTCAGCTGTGGAAGTGGATGCAAGAGCATTCCTGGAACCTGCCCAGTCACATGGGCCCCTATTCTTGACCCAAAGCTTATCTGTGTATAGCAATGCTATCCAGCTGAAATGTAATGTTCAATTTTCTAGCAGTCTCAGTGAATGTGAACAAGAAACAGGTGAAATTAATTTTAACATATTTTATTTAACCCAAAATATCATTCTTTCAACATGTAATCAATGTTAAATATCAAATAAATATATATGTATATATTTATATGTGTGTGTCATTTCACATTATTTTTTTCAAACTGAGTCTTCAAAATCCAGTATATTTCTTGCATTTACAGTTCATCCCAATTCAGACCAGCCATGATCCAAAATGCTGTATAGCCACATGTGGCTGGTGGCTACCATTTAGGACAGGGCAAATCTACAGCATCTCTTAAGCAAGTGGTTTCAGCCCCCATTCTCCTCACCTGAACTTCCCTTCTAAACAGTGGGAAAACAGGTCTGAATCCTCTGGAATTGTGCTGCCTTCAGGGCATCACCAAACCTACAGCAGATGCCAGGAAGCTCAAGCCCCAGAGTAAATATTCCCTGGTGAGAAGGAAAATGGGCCACAAGATGTTTAAAACAGGCCATCATCTCCTCCCCCAAGAACAAAGGGCACCTGACAAGTTACCACCACTAGGGGGTGCTATGGACCACTCATCTACAAATGCTGTTTCTGTCCAGCTCTGGGGGAGGCTTGGCACCGCCATTTCCCTCACAGTACTTCCTGGCCTAAGCAATGGTGGATGGCCCTCTGAGGGGTCTGTACAGCAGTACCTGTGCTCTTTTCAAAAGAAACAAAAAGTTGCAGCTTATGCATGAGGCATTGGTGAACTCCTCTTGCCAGTTGGTTGTGAATGGCTTTGGGAATATGAGTTCTTCAAAGAAAAAGTTCATTAGGAGTGTAAAATCATGACAGGGAATCCAATCTGAAAAGTTTATGCTCATTGATTCCTTTCTCCTAATGCCTTCAATTTAAATGGGCTGTGGTTCAGAAGGAACAGTCACACTGCTTACTGCCGCTTCCACAAAGTGCTCATTAAGGATACATTGGCAGTTAAGTCCAATCTGAGATGGGGGTTCAACTTGGGGGTGTCTACTAAGTGGGAGAAATTCTGTGGACTTCTACCATTCTATTCAGAATGAATTTCTCACTTGGGATGGTAAAAAAGACCTATTCCACAAAGCTGAGTTGGTTCTGCTGATGTGGTCTAAATAGAAGTGAATTTCTCTAAAATCTAAGCCATTCCACAGCTTCCCTGATTGATGGGGAAAATGAGTCTTGAAAAGTGAAAGGTGATGGGCAGTAACACCAAAGGGCTAGGGTTGTAGCTCAATGGTACAGCGTTTGCCTTGGACACGTGAGGCATTGGGTTCAATCCTCAACACCACATAAATAAATAAATTAAAGGTACTGTGTCCATCTACAACTAAAAATATTTTTTAAAAATAAAAGAACCTCATCTAGCTTTAGCTTGAGTCACTCTTCCACTTCCCAAACTCCTCTGACTTAGGATGATCCAATTAGCCACATCCTTCTCGCACTGACAAGAGTCACCAGAGAGCCTGAGGCCACACTCCTGCCCTTGCCCTCCATCACCACTACAGCCCCACACAGCATTGTTTCCTTTACCCCTTGCTCCACTTGCCCAGGTCATCCCAGAGCTGTTGACTCTGCCCCAGCCTGTCCATTCCCATTTCCAACCACCCTCCCCCTGCTCTCATTGTGTCTCACCTGGCCAATTACGGAGGCTCCTACTGAACTTTTTCACGTCTTTTTCTCTAGCCCACTCTTCTCATAGTAGGTTCACACTTCAGGCTCAAGCTTGGAGAATGGGGCTCAAGCTTCTGTTCTTGACACAGTCCAAAGGCCAGGGAAGATAACTAACTTTACTAAGCCCTGATTCTCTCATCTGAAAATCACAGCACTGAGGTCACTACTACCTGACCCAGCTCAGCAGGCCAGGTTTACCTCCCTTCATAATCTCTGTTCACCTTTTCTTTCTCTCTCTTCTCCCTGTCCAGCCACCTAAGTACACCAGTCATCTTTGAATTCTCAATTCCAACAGAATGATGCAGGAATGTAACAGATTTGGGCTGTCGAGTTTGGGCTTAATTCAGGAGAATTAGAGCCTAATGAAAGGTTTTTGAATAGTGCCTTGATCTAATTGCTTCTGGTGGAAGCTTTTAGTGTCTCGTTTTCTTTCATTTGATCCCTACATCAGGCTCCATGAGGTGGGACTTTTTATCCCAACACTGGCATCAGTGTTTGCTTGCTAGGGTCCTCTGTCAAAGCCAACTCTGCTCTCAAAGCAGTAGTGTAATGGTAGTGACAAAACTATCGTTTAGTGTCACCCACTCATGCCAGGACACAGCCTTGAGCACTTTTGAAATGCCCCCATTTCATCAGGCTCTCAAAATAATGTTAGATGGGAAGGATTATTATTATCCCTACTTGACAGATAAAGAAACTGAGGTTCAGCGTTCTAAGACCATGATAGTTAATAAACACTTCACGGACTTGTTTTATTACCTTCTCTTTTTGTTTATATTAACAGTTTCACATGCTCCTTTACTAAATAATGCTGAGACACAGGGGCTGGCCCAGTATAAAAAGCTGGCCAGACTTGGTAAAGCTGGGCACTGGGAGAACTCAGAGAAGAAACTCTTCTGTGCTCAGACCTGCTCTATGGGCCAGGGGCAGACGCTCCATGCAAGAAAAATGATCCAGAGTCCTAACCATCTAAGCCTGCAGATGAGGCACAGTGGTATCCAAAATTGTCATGTTGACTTAAGATCAGTAATCAGAATGGAAAGCTTTCCTAATAACTAAAAACATATGTCACTTTGACACTTAATATCTAGTTTTCCCTGAAAAGTTGTATAACAGGATTCCATAAATTCTGAAACTTAAGTCCCACATATTTGGCTACTTTTCAAGTAATCACAAAAGAAGACTAAAAAGTCCAGTGGGTGACTTACCACAACAAAGTACACTACGTCCAGTAAGCAAACAAGTATGGGGAAAAGGAAACATGCCCAGCACAGAGCAGTTTATAGAGCACTTGAGCAGAGGCAGTGCAGTGGACCATTTCATGTGCAACTCTGAGCAATGAACAGTAGCACTGCCCCCACCACAGCCAGAAAACAAGGCAAATGGACCAAGAGAGGAGTTGAGCAGAAAAAGATCATGTTTCACTTCCACAGATAAGTATCAGACCTCAGTGGTCTAGATGGGAAGGTTGATCATGTGAAAGACTGGGCTCACCCCTAGATAAAGAAACTATTGGTATCACCTAGCTTTCTTAGAACTTGTATGACATTTCAATTCAAGGAAAAACCAAAAGACAGAGCAGTTTCTGGGTGTTACACTGGAGGCTATTGCTACAAGCACCTAGTAGGAAGTGGCAGAAGCTCCAGGCAAATAAAGTGATCCTGTTATATATTCTACAGTGCACACAGCAGTTCCTACAACAAGTTCAGACCAAAATGCCACTAGTAGTAAGATCTGGAAACACTGGCCTAGCACATAGCAAGTACTCTATAATTATGAGCTATAAAATTATCTTTCTGGACTGGGGATGTGGCTCAAGCGGTAGCGCGCTCGCCTGGCATGCGTGCGGCTCGGGTTCTATCCTTAGCACCACATACAAACAAAGATGTTGTGTCCGCCAAAAACTAAAAAATAAATATTAAAAAATTCTCTCTCTCTCTTTAAAAAAATAAAAGATACTTTATTAATAACAAAGAGAAAATATGAAATTAAAAAAAATTATCTTTCTAATGGGCCCGTGCCTATAATCCTAGTTACTTGGGAGACTGAGGCAGGAGGATTGCAAGTTCAAGGCCAGCCTAGGCAACTTAGTAAAACCCTGCCTCAAAATAAAATTTAAAAGAGGGCTGGGGGTGCTGGGGATGTGACTCAATGGTAGAGCACTTGCTTAGTATGCTCAAGACCCCAGGTTTAACCCACACTCCCCCCAAAAAGGAGGGGGGTACTGGGGATGTAGCTCAGCGGTAGAGTTTCTACTTAGTTAGCATGCTTAAGGCCCCAGTATGAACCTAAATAAATAAATAAATGAATAAATAATATTTCCAACTATAACAAACTAGTTACAGCTTCTTTCTCTCAAGGATAACCATCACCTGTGATTTAAAATAATCAGACAAAATACATTACTTACCCTGTTTCTGGTAAAATCGGGTAACAGATCTGTTATTCTGGAGACAGGAAGAGTGTGTTGCTTGGTTGATTCTGGGGAACTCAGTAACTTTGTGAAATAAATAACATAGCAGAGCACCAGAACGGAAGTATAGAAAAGCTGAAAAAAGAAAACAATGGGTTGAAATTAAACTGCTTTAACATAGGCATAACTGATATGACTATAATTTTGGCCCCAAAGGTCAATCAAAAAATAGAACTGTCTTAATTAACTGCACTTTCTAGTGAGCAGGCCTCATCCTCTGGAAGACAATACCACTCATTCAGGTCCAGCTGCACTGCAGCATCTCCAATGTTCCAAACACTTCACTTAACCAGGAGAACAAAATTTCTAAGACAGGCAGACACTAGCTCAAATGCCATAATGTCAGATAAGTAAGTTCTCACAAGGTCTGTATTTGGAAGATCCAGGTGCCAAAATGTGCTGACAGCCAGGAACTTGCCTTCCTCTAGGACTGTGGATTTTCCATAAAACCTGGAAATCCGTGACATTTATGATTACAAAGCAGAATTGAGCTTTTGGCTCGCTCTCCTCTACACCCAATGCATGGGTAGGGCAAGAGCTGTGGGAGAAAAGGGTGAGACAATAAGAGACCCACCTCTCCCTCCACCTATGTAGGACAAAAGAATGGCTTCTAGCCAGGAGCAGAAGCCAGGCTTTGGTGTGAAGGTTGAAAAGGAGTATCCAAAAGGGCCCCTTTTCACAAGCTCCTTTCTATTCTCTTTCCCTCCTGAGAATGGCAGTGCTCAAGGGCTGGGACCTCCAGGCTCTGCAATCAACCTGGCCACACCAAGGCTGTTCCTATAAAAGGACACATGGCAAGTAGTTTAGCAGGTTAGGGCTCCTATGCTTTCATTCCTGAGGGCAGAGACCACCATTTACCAGTCTTCCTTTAGCCCCCAAGTCTTTAAAAGACAAGAAGCACTTCTATGGCCATACTCCCCCATCTTAAAGCTCCCTGTGATAAGTGTGCCCTTCTCTGCCTTTCCTCACTTTCCAGCTGACCAGAGCCTTTATTTTTTTTGGGGGGGGGG
>NW_025999941.1:10232043-10324775 GCF_001458135.2 Marmota marmota marmota | reverse complement strand
GGGGGGGGGGGGTACCAGGGATTGAACCCAGGGTGCTTAACCACCAAGCCACATCCCCAATCCCTTTTTTGTATCTTATTTAAAGATAGGGTCTCGTTGAGTTTTTTAGGGCCTAAGTTGCTGGCTTTGAACCCACAATCCTCCTGCCTCAGCCTCAGGAGCCACTGAGATTATAGGCTGCACCACTGCACCTGGCATCCTCCACTTTTTTATTGAGGAAAGATTCACATAATAAAAAATTTTACCATTTTAACTGTATTAAGTGCACAATTCAGAGGCTTTCAATACATAAATGCTGTTGTATAATCATCATCACTAATTCCAGAAAACTTTTATCACCCCCAAAGGAATCTCTGTAGCCATTAAGCAGCTACTGCCCACTCCCCCATTCCCCAGTAGCACTAATCTACTCTAATCTCTACAGACTCTCCTATCCTGGATATTACATGTTAATGGAAGCATACAATGGGTGGCCTTATTGTATCTGACTTCTTTCACTTAGTTTAATATATTTAAAGTTCATCTATGTTGTATTATATATCAGTATTTCATTTTTATAGCTAAATAATGTTCCACCATATAAATATAACATATTTTGTTTATCCATTCATTCATTAGTTGATAGACATGTGAGCTTTTTCTACCTATTGGCTATTGCAAATGGTATCATTATAAACATTTGGGAACAAATTTTTATTAAACACTTATTTTCTTTAAAAAAATTTTTTTTTAATTTTTAGCTGTAGATGGACACAATACCTTTATTTTATTTATTTTTTATGTGGTAGTGAGAATCAAACCTGAGTGCCACATACTTGCTAGGCAAACACTCTATCACTGAGCCACAACTCCAACCCTAAATGCTTGCTTTTATTTCTCTTAGGTATATATACTTAGGAGTAGAACTGCTGGATCATGTGATATTTCTGTTTTAACTTTTTGTGTGTGGTACTGGGGATTAAACCTACAGCTTCATGCATGGTAGGCAAGCACTCTATCACTGAGCTACAACCCTAGCCCTTTTCTTTTTAATTTTATTTTGAAATAGGGGTCTTACTAAGTTGCTAAGGCTGGCCTTGAACTAGATTCTCCTGCCTCAGCTTCCAATGTAATTGAGTTTATAGGCATTTACCACCAGGCCTAGCTTGTTTATCTTTTTGAAGAACCGACATATTATTTTTTCATAGCAACCACAGCATTTCACATGCCCACCTGCAATGTACTAGGATTCCATTTTCTCCACATGCTCAACAATTACTTGTTATTTTCTGTTTTTTAAAAATTTATTTTTAAAAAAAATTGTCACCCTAATGGGAATGAAGTGGTACCTACTGTGTGGTTGGATTTTTTTGTCTTTTTTTTTTTTTTTGGTGGTATTAGGAATTGAACCCAGAGTCTCAAACATACTAGGCTAGTACTCTCTACCACTGAGCTATATCCCCAGTCCATTTAATTTTATTGTGAAATAAGATCTCACCAAGTTGCCCAAGCTGATCTTGAATTTTCGATCCTCCTGCCTCAGCCAATTTCCAGAGTAGTTGGAGTTACAGTAATTGGGCCATCAGGCGTTGCCCATTTTTTAATTGAGTGGTTTCTCTATTTACTGTTGAATTGTAAGAGTTACTCATTATGTCAGATGTGTCTAAGTTGCTTAGAGCCACTCGGGAGGTTAAGATCTGAGACTAGCAACTTAGTGACACTCTGTCTCAAAATAAAAAATTAAAAGGTCTGGGGCTGTAGCTCAGTGGTAGAGTGCTCTTGGTTCAGTCCTCAGTACCACAGATACACACACACACACACACACACGTTATTGTCTTAAGCCTTGTCACATTCCTATTATACCAGCAGCGCTCAGAAGGCTGAGGCAGGAGGATCACAAGTTTGAGGCTGGCCTCAGCAACTTAGCAAGGCTCTAAGCAACTCAGTGACACTCTAGCTCAAAATAAAAAATAAAAGGGGCTGGGGATGTAGCTCAATGGTAAAACTCCCCTGGGTTCAATCCTCAGGACACCCTCCCTGCAAAAATGTGTTTTTTTCTCCCTAATGTAACCCTTTTATTTGACATCTGATGCCATGGGACATAGAACCAGAATAAGGAGAAACCAGAAGGCAGGTTTGACAATGGGGATTCAGTGCTCACCTGCTGTTATGAAGTTTTACTGGCTCTCAGACCTCTCACACAGACTCTGAACTATAATCTATGATGTGATCTGGGTAAAAGCTATGACAACCAGAAACTCATAATGCAAATGCCTTCCAAGAAAACTCAACCTATAATTGGGTGTCTCCATGATCTTCCTATCCTACTAGAGAAAGTGCACAAAAACAATGATAAGTGATGTAGTTCTAGACCCAATAAATGGCAAAAAAAATAACCTCAGATAACTTCTCCAAAATATGCAACTAACTGCAAACTGCTTTTATAGGCAATGTACATTCTTATTTTACTCATTTTAAATCTAGATCTTCAGTGTTCCACAAAATTATATGTAAATTTGCCTAAAACACAGGAAAGAATTTCACATAGATTACTAAGAATCTTAATTTGTCTCCCATACATTAATAAAAACTATACATTGCTTTATATAAACTATATTCTGGTATATATTTAATCTTAGGTTTCATTTTTAAAATAGGGCCTGTACTCTAGTTATATTTTTATTAGAAACATAAATATGAACTAGAACTAGAAAAAGATGAAATGGAAATGAAATCAAAATTGCTAAAACTGAAAAATGTACCTGCTCTGACTTGATTCATTTTCTCTGAATTATATGAGATTTCAATCTAAATTTAAAACAGGCTTGATAGAGTTTCCTCCTATTCTGCAAACAACTGATTGAACTCCAGGGAAAATAATACATGCAATTCGATTCCCACCCTTTACTGTTTTTTTCTCCTCCATTAGACTTTCAGACAATCAAAGATCAGTTTGATATGGGCCTTCCTACAGAATGTCTAAAAGGAGTTTTTGATTCTTGACAAGGTGGCCAAGTGTGTGGCCATCTCCAGGACTCTAAAAACATCAGCCGTGTCAGTGTATGGAACAGGATGACCATGGCAGCCAGAGAAGTTGTGGTAAGGCCAGACTTCGGACATTTACATTCCTCCTTACATGCATGAATACTGTAAATGTGAAACATATAGTAGTGCAAACAAGAAGAAAAAGCAGAGAAACTCAGATTAGATTAAAAAAAAAGTTAATAGCCATGACTCTTACCTGGGCCAAAGAGAAAATGTACAATCCCCAGAGAGGCAACCACAGTACGAGAAAAGCTGTCAGGATGCTCCTAAGGATTACTGACAGGCTCTCAGCAATCACCTGCAGACACATGATAAAGGTGCACTTTATGGACATGATCAAAAAGGAAAGATGCAAAGAGATGACAAACAGAAGCTCCAAAGTAGTGGTTACCCTGGTGGAGGGGTAGGGCATGGTTGGACATAAGCACTGGTAATATTTTACTTCTTGGGTTGGATGTTAGGTTCAAGAATCTTCAGCAGGAGCTGGGGTTGTGGCTCAGTGGTAGAGCACTCACCTAGCATGTGGGAGGCCCTGGGTTCAATCCTCAGCACAACATAAAAATAAATAAATAAAGGTATTGTGTCCAACTACAACTAAAAAAAAGAAGAAGAAGAAAGAAAGAAAGAAAGAAAAAGAATCTTCAGCATGTTATATTTTTGTTTTGGCACTGGGGATTGAACCCAGAGGTGCTTTATCACTGAGCACACCCCTAGCACTTTCTATTTTTTAAGGTAAAGTCTCAATAAGTTGCTTAGGGCCTTGCAAAATCAAGTTTTGGATCCTTCTGCCTCAGCCTCCTGAGTCTCTGGGATTACAGGCATGTGCCACTGTCCCCATCTGCATGTTATGCTGTAAGATTTATACTTTTTTTTTCTGTACTGAGGATTAAACCTAGAGACATTCTAACACTGAGCTACATCCTCATCCTTTTTCTTTTTCCATATTTTTTATTGGTGTATTATAATAATACATATGGTGGTTTCTGTTGTTACACATTCTTATATACACAGACATGACAATATAATTTTATCAACATCATTCCCCAGTATTTCCCCTTCCCCTTTCTTCTTCCCTCCTCCTGACACCCACAAATACAGCTTTCTTTTCCTTTTTTCTTTCTAGCTTTCACACAGGAGAGAAAACATACAGTCCTTGACTTTCTGAGTCTGGCTTATTTCACTTAAAACAATGTTCTCAAGTTCATTCATTTTCCTGCAAATGACATAATTCATTCTTCTTTCTGGCTGAATAAAACTCCATTGTTTACATATCATATTTTCTTTACCCATTCATCTATTGATAGACAATGAGGCTAGTTCCACAGTTTGTCTATTGTGAACTGTGCCGCTATAAACATGGGTATGTAGGTATTGCTATAGCATGCTGACTTTAATTCTTCAGGATACATTCTGAGAAGTGGTATAGCTGGATCATAGGTGGTTCCATTCCTAATCTTTTGAGATTCATCCATAATGATTGTACCAATTTAAAATTCCACCAACAGTGTAAAAGTATTCCTGTTGGGCGCCATGGCACACTAGTTATCCCAGTAGCTCGGGAGGCTGAGACAGGAGACTCACATGTTCAAAGCCAGTAAACAGAATGGCATCAAATTAAAAAGCTTCAAGAGGGCTGGGATTGTGGCTCAGAGGTAGAGTGCTGGCCTAGCACGGGTGGGACCCGGGTTCGATCCTCAGAACCACATAAAAATAAAGGCATTGTGTTGTGTCTATCTACACCTAAAAATAATAAATATTAAAAAAAAAAAAAAACTCAGTGAGACCCTGTCTCTAAATAAAATATAAAAAAGGGCTGGGGATATGGCTCAGTGGCTGAGTGACCCTGAGTTAAATCCCTGGTACCCCAAAAAATAAAAATTAAAAAATAAAAGTATTCCTTTTTATCTACATCCTCTTCCACATTTATTATTATTTTATTCTTTTTGTGTGTGTGGGGGGGTGGAATACTAGGAATTGAATTCAGGGGCACTCGACCACTGAGCCACATCCCAAGCCCTGTTTTGTAATTTTTTTAGAGACAGGGTCTCACTGAGTTGCTTAGTGCTTTGCTTTTTGCTGAGACTGGCTTTGAACTTGTGATCCTCCTACCTCAGCCTCTCAAGCCGCTGAGATTACAGGTGTGCGCCACTGAACCTGACAATTTCATTCTTAATGGCTGCCACTCTGACTGGAATGAGATAAAATTTCAGTGTAGTTTTGATTTGCATTTCCCTAATTGCTAAAGATGTTGAACATTTTTTCCATATATTTGTTAGCCATTTCTTTTGAGAAGTGCCCATTAATTCCATTTGCCCATTTACTAAATAGGCTATTTGGGTTTTGGTATTGTTTTTTGAGTTCTTTATATATTCTGGACGTTAATCCTGTCAGAAAAGTAACAAGCAAAAATTTTCTCCCATTCTGTAGGTTCTCTCTTTACATTCTTGTTTCCTTTGCTGTGCTGAAGCTTTTTAATTTGATGCTATCCTATTTATTCCCATCCTTTTTATTTTATTTTAAAAAATATTTTTAGTTGTAGATGGACATAATACCTTTATTTATTTCTTTATTTGTTTTATGTGGTGCTGAGGATCCAACCCACAGCCTCACACATGCGAGGCAAGTGCTCTACCACTGAGCCACAACTCCAGCCCCTTATTTTTTTTTTTTTGAGACAGAATCTCACTAAGTTGCCAGGGCTGACCTCAAACTAGTAATCCTCCTAACTCAACACACCAAGTTGCTGGTATTATAGGCATGAGCCACCACTCCCAGTATATATACATTTTGGATATATTAAATTATATATATATATTTTTTGTTGTTGTTTATTTATTTTTATGTGGTGCTGAGGACTGAACCCAGTGTCACACATATGGATCTGTCACTGAGCCACAACTCCAGCCCAAATGATATATTTTAAAAGATGAAAAGTCAATAGTAGTATACAACTAATAGAATCACTAGAAAAATATGAAATGTTTTATAGTCCTAAATTCTGACTGAACTAATAACTTCTTTATTAGCAAATTTGCTTTTCATTTATCATATAGCAAAAGTAACCTTTAGCCCAGACAATCTGACAAGTTTCAAGTAAATGAATTAACTGATCACATTACCTTTTTGCAAATAGTTTTTTCGATCCAAGTCTGGGAAAATTATTCTCTCCTATAAAAGCATTTTTTTTTCCCTCTACTGAGGATTGAATCCAGGGATACTTTACTACTGAGCCACATACCAGCCCTTTTTTGTATTTTACTTCGAGACAGGGTCTCGCTGAATTGCTTAGCACCTCACTAAGTTGCTGAGGCTGGCTTTGAACTCTCAATCTTCCTGCCTCAGCCTCCCAAGCCGCTGGGATTATGGGTATGTGTCACCACACCCAGCTCCAGTCCTTTTTATTTTTTGACACAGGGTCTCCTTAAGTTGCTGAGGTCTTGCTAAATCGCTAAGGCTGCCTAGAATTTGCAATGTCCTGCCTCAGTTTTCTGAGTTGCTGAGATTAGAGGCATGAGCCATGTCTGGTTTCTATTAAAAAAAACAAAAAACTTTTTTAATAAACCATGCTTTTCCTTATTCTTCACATTTCCCATTGGCAGAAGGCACACTGACCTTAAGTTTGACAAACATATGTGCTTGTGCCAAGACCCAGAAGGGCTCTCCAAGAAGTTCCACCACTGCTGAGAGACCAAATAGTACCACTCCAGTTCCATAGTGGGGGACCACATCAGGATCAGGTACTTCAAGCAACTGCAACCAGACCCAGCCCAGGAATAAGGACCAAAACACACCCAGGGGGACTCTAGAAGAGCAAGAAAAGAAACCATATTTTGATACACTCACATTTAAAATAAATATAAATACATATTAAAATAATAACATTGAATAAAGTAGTCATAATAAAAAGAGCCATCACAATAAATATCTGTTAGTAAGGAACATAGGCACTATGATGCAAACCCTTCATTTCACTGACACCTCACAATGATCCTCTGTCATTACCCCCATTTAGAAGATGAGGAAACTGGGACTGACAAGCTCTGGGTCATGAATAATTTGGCCAAGGTCATGAATAAATAGTCAAGAGCAAAAGCAGGACTCAATACTGACTTAACTCCAAAGCCTATACTCTTATCCACTGGGTCACACGAACTTGGTAAGCAAAATTGCCAGAAAGAAGATGCTTGCTGTCCATGCTTGGAATGACTGGCAGTATACAACCAGTTTTTGAGCCCCAAATAACCCAAAGTCCACTGCACAGTATCCTTTCACATGTGTATCACAGAGCACTTAAATATGACTGGAAATTGACAGCCATTCCTCTAATAAAATGAACGCCTATCAACCCTTATGACAGTCATTAATTTCAGTGAGGCAATAAGAAGTTATGCAAGGGCAGCATTAGGAAACAACCGAAACCACCAGTCTTCCCTGAGGGGATCTAGCGGCAGAAATGCCATTATACTTTTTAGCTGATGTACTTGGTCTTCGAGAATATTTTAAAAGACTCAGAACTAAAATCATAGAACAAAATTGCAGAAAGATATAAAAAATTCCTTAAAAAGGCTTTCAAAAAAAAATAGTAAGACTAAGTGATTGTTAAGAGCTCAAAAGATACTATAGGGCAAAAGATGTCACAGGCTAAGTGGAGTCCAGAGTGATGATAAGAAACAACAGAAACAATCTCCAAAGTTAATAATATCAGGGCTAAAAATCTGGACCAGGAACCCCCACCAGAACCTCCTCCTGGCTCCTGAACAACCAAAGAGAAAACAAAGCAAGAATCAACTCCAAAACAGACACTCTCCCCTTTCTGTCTCATATCTAGTCCCTTAAACCCTACTGTAAAACCCAACCTGCTTCAGGCAAGTATTGCTGTTTTACATACTTTTTTTTGTACTGGGGAGTGAGGTGCTTAACCATTGAGCCACATCCCCCAGCACTTTTTATTTTTTATTTTGAGACAAGGTCTCACTAAGTTGCTTAGGACTTTGTTAAATTGTTGAGGCTGACCTTGAACTTGCAATCCTCCTGCCTCAGCCTCC
The DNA here is from genome assembly GCF_001458135.2 of Marmota marmota marmota. Lineage (NCBI taxonomy): Eukaryota > Metazoa > Chordata > Mammalia > Rodentia > Sciuridae > Marmota > Marmota marmota. The sequence continues at coordinate 10,316,706 of NW_025999941.1, read as the reverse complement.
CCAGCCACTGGGAATACAGCTATGCACCACTATACCCAACTTCAAGTACAACACTCACTACACTTGCCTTCCTGAAACTTATCTCCTGGCAAAGCACAACTTACGTTAGCCACAGGAGGTTGAGGGTCTGGCTCCAATCCCTTTGGGTACTTCCACTTAGACAAGCTCTGCGGAAGGCCTCTCTGGCCAGGAAGGTAGTAGTAGAGTAAAGCAATGTTAATCTGTAAAGAAAAGGCAGAAAGCAATAAGGCCTCCACTTTTTTCACAGACAACTTCTGCGATTTCTTCAGCAACAGGTAGGAGAAAAGGTCTTGGTCACAAACCATGGTAGTAAGGTGGAGGGCAGTGAGCTCTTACAGGACCCCCACCCCACCCTGCCACACCACTCCAATCTACTTGAATAAGAGTTGGGAACCAATAAGGCACACCTGAATGTGTGTGCCTACAGTCTGGGATAGAAACTGTTGCGGTGGCCCCAAAAGCTGCAGGTTTTGTGGCCATGGACAGAGGTACAGTCCTGACCATAAAAAGAAAAGGATAAGCCTTTGACCCCACACAGCAAAGTAACCTCTTGGTCACACTGAGACTAGTGACCTGATAGCCTCTTCAAGAGGAAAGCAAGGCTCTGCTCTGTGAGGTAGTGGCCAAAGGAATCTCAAGACAGGCCGTAAGGCTTACAACCATTAAGAGGCCATTGCATGGGGTTGGGATTGTGGCTCAGTGGTAGAGCACAGGTGAGGCACTGGTTTGATCCTCAGCACCACATAAAGATAAATAAATAAAGGTATCGTGTCCATCTACAACTAAAAAATATTAAAAAAAAAAAAAGAAGAACCCACTGAAACCCAGCCAGTCTTGTTCGGGTACCTTGCAGGTGAGCAGCAGCTGGGTAAGCCTTCTTGCACTTTAGCAAAGAGCAGCTGAAAGCAGAGGGACAGGCCAGACAAGGGCTGTCAAGGCAGGCACCTGCCAATCTGGGGGAGGATGCATGGGGAAAAAATCCTGAGCACCTAACATTTGGCCCTCGTCTTTCCTGCCTTTAAAACAGTATTTCTTCTTCTTTTTTTTTTTTTTTTAACCTGAAGTATTTTTGTTTATACCTTTATTTTCATGTGGTGCTGAGGTCGAACCCAGGGCCTCGCACGTACCAGGCGAGCACTCTACTGTTGAGTCACAACCCCAGCCCCAAAACAGTATTTCTTAAAGTATAGTCTCTGCCTCACAAGCACCTGACAACTTGTAAAAATACAGATTCCAGCACCCTTCCTCAGCCCTACTTTGTAGAAAGCTCCCAGATGATTCCTATGCCAATCAAAAATTGAGAATTGCCACTTGACTCTAAGAACAGAACCAAGACCATGTGTATAGTAAGTACCAGACATAAAATGCTGTCTAGAACACACTGTCTTGTTTATCAGGACATGAAGAAACACCTGAGAAGCTGAGCTATTCTGAGCCCTCACATCATTTCATATATTTTTGTGTCATTTGTGAATATAAAACATGTGTGGGTGTCCTTGAACAGAAAAGAGGAGAGTAGAAGAAACAAGCTGAGTCTAAAAGACAAAGCAAGTCAGTTTTCCCAGAGTCTCTAAAAACCTAATGATGAGGACCCAGACTCCCCCCAGTTACCATATATCCCAATTATAAAATCACTAAGGAGGGAAGGAAGTTGGTGGCTCCAGCCCTGCCATTATCATGCACATCCTCAGAACTGGAGAATTCCTGCCCCCTTTGCTGTCAGCAGGACAAGAACACTGTATTGCACCTGAGACAAGGTTTGTAACAAATTACTCCCACTCTTCTCCTGGGTTCTAAGAGTAGGGAAACCAGAACAACTGGCAGAGAAATGTGCATTTGGAGGCTGCTAATGGAAAACACTCCATGGGTCCATTAAAAGTAGCATTGCCCTGTCATTCCCCACCCCTGCACCTCCTCCTCAGCCCACTGCTAAAAAGCTGTGCTTCTGATAAAGGTCTATGTTTCTAAAATTTAAACCATACACGGGTACAGCTTGAAATATATTTGACTAGGGATGCGAGCTGTGGACAGTGCAGAGTGCATTCCCTCTCACCTTACATTCACTACGCCAACAATTTCCTTTGACAGGAAGCGAAGAATAAATGCATTCAAGACAAAGGTAATCACTCGAAACAACACCTGTAGAAAAAGAAGAAAAAGACAGAATAAACTATGTTAGGAATGTTTACTTTGCCAAAATGAGGACAACATGATTGTTTTTCCCAATGTTATGTAATGACACACCACAGCTTTGCCATAGACTCTCCTTTAAACAGCTCAGTCTGTCTGCCTTTCTTCTGAAATTTCATTCTTTGGAGTCTCTCAACATCCTGTGCAATAGTCAAGGAATCCAGGAAAACCAGGCACAGTGGCACACACTTGTATTCCCAATAACTAAGGAGGCTGAAGCAGAGGAGAATTGCTAGTTTGACTCAGCCTCAGCAACTTTGCAAGACCCTGTCTCAAAAAGTAAAAAGGAGGGCTGGGGTTGTGGCTCAGTGGTAGAGAACTTGCCTACTATGTGTGAGGCACTGGGTTCAATTCTAAGCACTTACATGTAAATAAATAAATAAAATAAAGGCCCATCGGCAACTAAAAATAAAATAAGATATATTTAAAAAATAAAAAGTTGCTGGGCACAGTGGTGCATGCCTGTAATCCCTGTGGCTCGAGAGGCTGAAGCAAGAGGATCACAAGTTCAAAGCCAGCCTTAGCAAAAGTGAGGCATTAAGCAACTCAGTAAGACCTTATCTCTAAATAAAATACAAAAAAGTGCCCCTGAGTTCAATCCCCCGTAACCCGCAAAGAAATAAATAGGACTAGGGATGTAGCTTAATGGTAAAGCATCCTTGTTGGGTTCAGTACCCACTACCCAAAACAAAACAGCAGCAGCAGCCAGGAAAGCACTTGGGAGGTCTCCTTAATTTACTGATGAAAAGAGGGTGTCCTCAATAGATTCAGTAAATTTTTTTAGGTTCAAAGTCAAACACTCTAGGAGGCAAAAAGAATTGTAGTTAGTGATTCACACTGGGCCTCAGCCCAGGCCCTCTAGACTGTTCAGAAATAGCACACACTCAGCAACTGAAAGTCTGAGAGTATACCAGACTCACTAGGAATCATGAGGTCTATCTAATGTCTCTTTCTTCTTTGCCTGGTAATATCCAGAGATTCCAATAACGTCAGTTAATTTCTTTGAAATTTGCTTTCTCAAGATACTGTATTTCTTTCCTTCTTTTCTATTTTTTATTTTGCAGTATTGGGACTGAACCCAGAGGTGCTCTACAAGAGTTTCATTCTCAGCCTTTTTATGTTTTCTATTTTGAGATTCAATCTAAGTTGCCAGGGCTGGCCTTGAATTTATAATCCTCCTAACTCACCTCTGGAGTGCTGGGATTATAGGCATTCATCACCATGCCTGGCCACTACACACTTTTATTTCTTTACTAAATATTTGACCCTTTCCAGAAAGGAAACTGACATCTTTTATTTATTTATTAAAAATATTTCTTCTAGTAGATGAACACAATACCTTTATTTTATTTTTATGTGGTGCTGAGGATTGAACCCAGTGCTTCACACATGCTAGGCAAGCCCTCTACCAAATGAACCAACATATCTTTTTTTAAAATTTTTTTAGATGTATGATCCTTTATTTTATTCATTTTTAAATATGTGGTGCTGAAAATCGAACCCAGTGCCTCACACATGCTAGGCAAGCACTCTACCACTGAGCCACACAGCCTTAACCCTGAGCCAACATATCTTTTAAATAACAACTACAGCTGGGTGCAGTTGTTATACCTTCAATCCCAACTACTCAAGAGGCTGTGGCAGGAGGACCATAAGTTTGAGGCCAGACTGCGCAGTTTAGTAAGACTCTGTCTCAATTAAATAAATAAATAAGGTCTAGGGATGTAACTCAGCAGTGGAGCAGTTGCCTAGCAAGCTCGAGGCCCTAATTCAGTTCCCAGTATCAAAAAATAAAAATAAAAAATAACTGCAATAATAATATAAAATGGGGGTGGGAAGACAGAATCCAGCTACTGTCATTTGGCACATATCCTGAGACTTTCAAACCTATCAATTCAAGAAAACCATGTAAACAAAGAATTCTTCCCATGAGGCATAGAGAATGAGGCTGCCATTCAGTGGGGCTGCCAAATGGAGATGCTGGATAGGATGCAAGCTGTACTCACTAAGTGATGCCACCCCGCCTCCCCACGTACCTACCCCACCCCACATAGCAGCAGCAAATGACAAATCACTTCTCTGTTAAGCATTCTTAAGGTTATCTGTGAACAGCTGCAATTTGGAAGATTTAATCAAAGGAAGCCAAAATACTATATAGTCTGAAAACCTCTATGCCAGTAACAGTGTCCCCAAAGTGTTAACACAATGCAAAGGTTTCCAATGTCAAAATTAACATCTTAACCTTTATGGAGTCAAAGGTGACCTTTTGAGAGTTTGATGAAAAGTTCTCTAGCCTTTTCTTAGAAACATGCAGGTATATACATACACACCAAATTTTATACTTAATGTGAGAGATTTGGAACCAATCACAGATCCCTTACTAGAAAAAGTACTCAGTCAAGAGTCTCAACTTACCATTTGGCTCTTAAAGCCATCAACTTCTAATTTTTAAAAGCCTTCATTTTCTCCTCTGTCAAATGAGACTATGTATCTTAAAGGGTTGATTGCAAGGATCAAATGAGATTATAGGGGTGAAAGCATTTTTTAAAAACATACAAATGAAAGGCATTAATGAATGTCGGGATCAGAGTTAAGAGAGAATAAGCTCTCAAATACTTGCATAATAAAATGTAATTGCAAAGCTACCTGATGTGTCTGCACTGTAATTTGAAAAAGGATATATAAGACCCAATTAAAACACTCAAGAAACCTAAAAAAGGCTGGGAATGTAGCTCATTGGTACAGGACTAGCTTAGCAGGTGTGAGGCCCTGAGTTCAAACCCTAGTATCTAAAAACAAAAACAAACAAAAAAACCTTAAAATTATGACTATTTTTTAAAAAAACCATATAAACACACATTGACTTCAAAGTTACTGTCCAAGAAACTTAAGATTTCAGTTCATATCCATATCTCCTAATTGGTTTGGATCAAGATTTAAGCAAATGAAACTGAGGTCACTCATGCTACCCACTACATGCCCCGTACAGTGGCCCTTACTAACAACCCTCTCCATTTATTTGCATAAAGGAAATTATGGTTTTAAAAAACACTCTTTGGGAATGGGATGTGGCTCAGTGGTACAGCAACTGCCTAGCATGTGAGATGCCCTGGGTTCAATCCCCAGCACTGCACACAAAAAAAGCTCTTTCACATCTGCTAATTATTTGACCTGTTAAAACAACCAGGTAAATGCACAAAAGCAAGTAAGACTCAAAGTGAAGTGATTTGCCCCATGCCACACAGCAAGTAAATGGACCAGCCTGACCCTAAAGGCAGGCCACCTAACTCCTAATATAGGAGAATTTCCTGTTATAACTTGTTTTCTTCTTATAAATCCAACCTGGGTAGTAAAGCTTAATCAAAGGTGGAAAAATCAATATTGTCTTGAAGTGCTGAACTCAGTTATTTTTACTGTGAAATAGAAAAACAAACAACTAGGTAAACATGGAGGTGAAGAGAAGCTAACATTAAGCACAGATCATGAGCAAAGCACTCTTCTACATGCTTCATGGAAATTCTCTTATCTCAATCCTACACTGACCATTTAAAACACATTAACCCAATAAAAGTAGCTAACATTTATTAAGTACTTGTAATGTGCTTGGCACTTAGCAGGCATGATTTCATCTAATCTTCTTAATGAGCCTGTGAAGTTACATTACTGTTCTCATTTAAAATGAGAAAACTGGAGCTGGAGGTACAGCTCAGTGGTATAGTGCTTGCTTAACATGTACAAGACCCTGGGTTCAATCCCTAGCACTGCAAAAAGAATAGCTGCATATGATTTCAATACGGCTATGGAGGCCTAAGTAGCTCAGTCCCAAGTTCATTTAAAAAAAGATGGGGGTGGGGAGAGCAAATCTATACTCAAGAGAATGTCAGGCAATTTTCTCAAGGGCAGGCATCTAAGAACTGACAAGACCCAAAACAGAGCCCAAGTCAGCCCAGTTCTTTCTCCTAACCTCCATCTGCCTCTCTAAGATAATGGAGAGGGTGGATTCAGGACTTGGGTGAAGTATGGTTAAGTGAGACAGAGAAATTAATTAAATCACTTAGAATAACTAGTTCCTAGGATTGAAAGAATATTTAGATACTACTTGGATGACTGACATGTATCATATCTGGCAAGTGAGAAAAATTAGAGCCAAGAAGGGGGAGTGATTTATCCAAAGTCACACAGAAGAAAGATGCATCCAATATTTATTAGGTGCACGGTTCTAAGATACAGGTACTGTGTTAAATGCATTTATTAAATGATCCCAATCAATCCTTGAAACTACCTTATGAGCTAGCTATTATTATCGTCCCCATTCTATCCATGAGGAACTGAGGCTCAGGATGAAGTCACTTGTCCTGGGTTACACAGCATGTACATGTCCCATTCTAGGCCTGCCTGAACCCACATCCCTGTTCTTGGCTATACCATACGGTCTAAATTCAGTGGGAGTCAGAAAGCTAAAAGAAAGTGTTTGAAGGTCAGGGATGAGATACAGAGGAATGAATCCCTTGTCTTAAAAATATCGGTTTCTCCAGTATGAAATGTCTCACCCTCAGCACTTGATTAAATTTTCTCCTACTACCAAATGGGAAATACAATGCTTATTTTAAAAAATGGTTTGTTTGCAACTGCTCTGTCAAGATTCTTAACGCGGGCTCCCAACTCCTGTCCAGATGCCACCTCACCGCAACCTGTCTCCAGCTGACCCACTCCAAAACGGGCTCCACCTCGAGGCTGGGTCTGCCCCAGGGCCGTCTGCCCACGAATGCTGGCTGGCACGGGCTGTGACCAGCCCGACAGAGAATACCTGCAGGAGGAGACCGGAGGAAGCCAGTCGAGCCGCCTGGCCCAGCACCTCCTGGCTGCCCATAACCTCGGTACCTCGGCTCGATCAGCCGGAAGCGCCGCCCCAGCTCGCTTTGCCGCGGGAAGATGGCGTCACGCAGCGGCTCGCTTGCTGATTGGTGCCTTTGAGGGGCGGGGGCGGGACAAAAGAAGGTGCGGCCCTAGGGCTCGGGTCGGCTAACGCGCTTGCGCCGCCAGCTCCTCAACTTTTTGAATGCGGTTGTTTGCTTTCCAGGTGTCTCTCTTTCTCTGTCCCAAATAAGTAAAACACTGTGGCCAGTATTAAAAGATGCTGTTACAGAGTATCCAAAGCCCTTTCTCTAAGGCTTTCAGACAATCAAGAAATACTAACTTCTTTAGCCCCATCGGCCAAACGGGGAACAATCTGCTCACCGGTTTGGTTGACCAGATTCTTGCTTTAGGTTTTTGCCTTACACAGTCGCATCCACAGCCCCCTTAAATTAGGTCGGACAGGAATTTTGCAGAGAAAAAAATTGAAGACCAGAAGTTAAAGACCACCTTCGATGTGTTTGGTTTTGTGAAATCTTTCCCAAAGCTCTGAGAATTGGATCCTGCTGCCAGAGATGAAGAAAGTGAGCCTTGGAGATGTGAAGTGACTTGTTCAAATCTATACAACTTGTAAATTGGACCTCATGCTCTTACTGAACTTGCTTGCATGTTAGGAACTATTACTTTGGATGCTGAGGCAGGAGGAGGCAAATTAGAGGCCGGCCTCAGCAACTTAGCAAGACATGTCTCAAAATAAAAAGTCAAAGGCCAGGAATGTAGCTCAGCCGTAAAGTGCCCTGGGTTCAATCCCCAGTACAGCAAAAGAAAAAAAGTAAATAAATAAAGAAGAGTTCAGAGTGGATGAATGAACCAGAAGTACTTTGTAAAATGTATAGTTCCTAACATACACAATCAGTTGTTCTGTTGTATTCTGTTGGTATTATTCTCCATCACGCAGGCTCTAGGAAACCCAGTCTTTTTCTAATTTCTTTTAGGCTTTCCATGATTTGGCCCCAACCAACTTTCTCACCGTCTTTTATTCCCTCACTGCTCTTTTCCAGTATACTGAAGACTCTAGCCATTTGGACCCTTTACCAGTCTTCAGATAGGCCCTCTTTCTGCCCAAAGTGTCTTCCCTGACAATATCCCTTGCCTTCCTATCCCCCTTTCCTTTCCCTGGCTTCTGACTATCCAGTGCTTGCTATGAGCTAAATATTGTGTCCACTCAGAATTCTTATTTGAAGTTGAATCCCCAATATGATGGTACTAGGAAGGCATTTGGGAGGGAATTAGGTCATGAGGGTAGAATCCTCACGATGTGATTAGTGCCTTTATAGGAAGACACTTGAGGACGGGGGTTGTGGCCAGGAGCAGAGCGCTTGCCTAGTATGTGTGAGGCACTGGGTTCGATTCTCAGCACCGCATATATAAATAAAAAATAAAGGCCTGTTGACAACTAAAAAAATATTTTAAAAAGAAGAAGACACTTAAGGGAAACAATCTCTCTGTAGACCTTGGAAGGATAAAGCAAGAAGGTGGCCATCCACAAACCAGGAAGAGGGCATTCACTCACTAGGAATTGAATTGATTGGGGCCATGATCTTAGACTTCTAGCCTCCAGATCTATGAAAAATAAATTCATGTTTTTTAAGCCACCTAGTCTATAGTTTTTTGTTACAGCTGCTCAAACACTAAAACATGTCCCAAAACACTGTGTGCCCCTGTGTATCTCTTAGTACTATCTGTATCATAGTGAAGAGATGGAGAATATATGTCTCTATCTAACGAGTCCATGAGATCAGAGATAGCAAGAGTCAGGCCATTTGACTTTGCCTCCTGCAGTATTGTCAGAGTACATTCCTAAGGCTCCCGTAAATGCCTCCTGACACATCATTATCACTACTCCTACTGGACACTGTGTGGCTCAAAGCTTATATATCCTCATCTTGCTGGGTGAAATGAGCTCTGCCTTGAGTGTGGAGGCACAGAATGTGAACTTTAGATCCTTAGATAGGCCTGACCTTGAATCCTCATTCTACCACTCATTAACTGGGTGACCATGGTGTGTGCATTGATTTAAAGAGGGAGAGAGAGGGAGGGAGGAAAGGAGGGAAGGGGGAGGGGGAGGGGGAGAGGGAGAGGGAGAGGGGGAGAGAGAGAGAGAGAGAGAGAGAGAGAGAGGAGGAAAATGAATGAATCTGTCCATTAAGGATTGTTGCAAGGATTATAGCCAACATCCCTGGCCCTCAAGGAGCTTAAATTCTAGTGGAAGCGAGACTGAAAATAAATCTAAGAAGAAATTATAAAATTTCACATAGGTATAAGTGCTCTGAAATAATGAAACCAGATAAGGTAACAGGCTCTAGGAGGGAAGGAAAGGGGACTGCAAGCTGGGCACCTGCCTAGAAGAGAAGTATATCTGGAGAGTAGAGAAAGCTCTGGAGGGTTAAAGTATATGTTGCTCAAGATCTTGACCTGGGCAGCCTGACCACTCCTGGACTACAGCCTGGTGTGTGAGATGGGCTCCTCTTCCCTTTATCCCCAGCCAAGTAGCCTCCTCCTTCACAACTCATCCTTGGAACAGAACCAGCCAAGAGCTCTTCATGTGTACACACTCCAAAGACTGGGTATCCTTGAGGGATGGTTTAGGAATCATTTTGCTGGAGGCAAAGAAGCCAGGGGAAATGGTCTAAGCTAAATCCAAAGACTATGTCTCTCGGGAGCCTAGAGTACAGATGTTGAGGACTCCTGGGCAAAACATCAGGGACCTTGTTCTTATATTTTGTAAATTGAGATTTGGCAAGGAAGGAAGGGCTGCATAGGCACTTTGGGCTCAGAGCCATGCTGCTGGATTCTGGGGTGAGTAGAGAAGAAACTGTGAGGAAAGTCCATAAGCACTAACCACTGACTCAACATCAGGCTTTGTTTGGGCACTGTACACACATATCTCCTCTCAACAACCTGAGAGGTGCTACAGATGAGGGAACTGAGGCACAGGGACGTTATGCAACTTACCTGAGACCATTCAGCTAAGAGATGGTCAAGGACCCAGGTCCTTTCTGATTCCAAGTGCTTAAACAGTAATATTCCTGCCATCATAGAAAGCTTCTGGTCCTAAAGGAGATCTAATAGCCCCCAGATTAACAGATGTGGCATGGAGAGGATAAAGTTTAGGAAGGCTGCAATGGTTAAGCTGTGATGGGCTTAAGGACATCAACTCCCTCCTCCCTGGGATGCTCCAGAGGCCTGGACTCTGTATTGGCACAAACTGGGTGCAGCCCACACCTGGTCTTATGTGCAGAGGATGCTGCAGCTTAGAGTGGCAAACTATGGCCCATTTGCTGTTGCCTGTTTTCTTTAGCATGTCAGCTAACAATAGTCTTTACATTTGTAAATGGTTGGAAAAAAATTCAAAAAAAATACTTTAAGACAAAAGACTAGGCATGGAACCACTTTATGACCCAGCAATACCATTCCTTTGTATTTATCCTGAAAAATTAAAGTCATCTTACTACTTGGAAATATGTATACTCATGTTGACAGCAGCACAATTTGCAATAGCCAAACCATGGAACCATGCTAGGTGTACATCAAAGGAGGAATGAATAAAGAAAATGTGGTATACACAATGAAATTTTATTCATCCATAAAGAAAAATGAAATCATGGCATTTGCAGGGAAATGGATGGAACTAGATACCATGACAGTAGGCAAAATAAGTCAAACTCAGAAGGTGAAGGGTTGTGTGTTTTCTTTATATGAAGAATCTAGAGAGGTAAAAGGAAAAGAAAGGTGAGGGAGGATCTCCTAAAAAATCAAAGGGAGATCAGTAGAGCAAAATGGGCAAGAAATGGGAGATTGGGAGGGAGGGGAAAGTACTGAGGAGTGATACTGGCCAAGTTATATTATCATATTGTGTACATGTACAAATATGTAACAATTCCCATCAATACAATTGTAATGCACCAATAAAAATGTGGAAAAAATAAAAGACACTATCCCTTCCTTTAAAAAAAAGAATACTTTATGACCATTGAAAATTATATAAAATTCAAAGTTCAATGTCTACAAAAAAAAATGTTTACTGGAACACAGCCACACCTACCTCTTGTTTGCATGTTACTGACAACTATTTTCTTGCTAGAAAAGCTGAAGAGATTGACTCAAAAAAACGAAAATATTTACTAGCTGACCTTTTATAGAAAATATTCACATCAATCCCTGGTGATCATCCCTGAACCTGAGCACATGGTATTTGGAAAACATTTCAATATTGAATAAGTCAATGAATTCATGAGTGTATTGGAATTCATTCACTGAAATGAATGAGTGATGAAGGATCAGGAAAGGAAGTAATAAAGGTCCTTTCCCTAGTTTGAGGAGCAAGTGACCCCTTGAGAATATCAGACTGTAATTGGTAGTCATTGAAAAAGCTATTTTCTCCAAGATTCTCCCTGTCTCTTGCCTCTGTGCCACATGGTCTCCCTGCTAGGAAAGCTGATCTGAGTCACCTATTTTATTATAAACCTGGAGGGGAGTGCCAGGGTGGATGCCAAGCTAGTTAGGCTCCCAGGACAGTGGGGCAAGGAAGAGGCTGCCACTGGGCAGGAGGCAGAGTGGAAGGAAGCTACAGCAAGCTGGGTGGTTGACCTCAGCTGCAAGGTGGCAGGAAAGCTCGGCATGGTCCCACACACCAGCCACTAGGTGGCGTGGCACTCTGGGCAAGTGCCCTGCTGCATCAAGTCTTCCTGTTATCCAGATGACCTCCAATGGGGCCCCTTCCCAACTTAGAACTTCAAGGCTCTAGCTCTCACTCAAAAGTCCCAGGGCATGAGGCTGTGATTCTAATACTCCACACTTATTGAGCCTACCTGGGCACTGTGCTGGACATCTCACTTTTGCGATCTCATTTAACTCCAATAGCAACCAACAAGATAGATACCGTTGTCATCCCCGTTTTACAGACCAGAAAACTGAGGCTCAGCAAGGTTAAGGGACTTGCTTAAAGGCTAGTGAATGACAATGCCAAAATTTGGACTCAGTAGTGTGGCTTTCAGTTCTAACTAGGACTAACCCTGAAGATTTATTGTTACTGTTAATTCCTGGGCTCCACCTTAGTTCTGATTCAGGAAAGCTGGGATGGGCCTAGGAATCCACATTGGCCAGCACCCTGGGTGGTTCTGTTACAGCAAATCAGGCACTGGAAAGCACTCCCTAAGGGCAAATCTCTAGGCACCTTGGAAAAGCTGCATTTTTCCGTGGGCTGGAAGTGTCTGTCTGCTCAAAGCAGGTAAAGCGAGTTATGAGATCTACCCCCAGGCTTGTCCAGCCTTTAATGGGTCTTACTCTGAGAACCTGTGGTCAGGGGAACAAGACCTGGAGGTGGTTCCCAAATAAAGGTTTTGAGAGAGTTCTATGCCAGAAAGGGTGTACAGGGCAGCCCCTGGGCCCCAGATCTGCCCATGAGATAGAGTAAGTCCCTGAGAGAGCAGCCACAGGGTCCTGGTTTTTCTCAGACCCCTGGGCATTGATCTGTGCAAAGGGACGAGAGTAACTTTCAGCGCCAGCATATCAGCATGGTTCATTCAGTTCAGCCTCCTATTCCAGAGCCAGCACTCTGTGCTTGGCATTGGAAGGGAACACAAGAGCGAGTAAGTTACAATCACTGTCCTCTCAGAGCTCAGGGTCCTTCTTGGGGAAAACATGGAATGACACCAGGCAGGCTGAGGTGGTAAAAACAGGCAAGGGGGGCTTGGGAGTTAGGGAACAGATCTTTCTGGCCAGGGCATTAGGGAAACTTTCCTGCAGGGGATGTTTTCAGGTGAACCTTGAAGGGCCAGAGGGTTTGGCCAAACAGAGGGACATGCTGGGCAGAGAGAACAGGTGCAGTGAAGCTTGGAGAAGGGAACTGGCCGAGCCTGTGGGAGGACCCAGGAGTTGGCTGTGGCTGCCCTGGGGCTCAGAGGTTCTTCCACCCACCAGTCTGTAGCCAGTACTGAGCTGATGATCCTGAGATCAGCAAGTCCATGGGGCTGGATGAATACATGTGAATAAATACAAATCCAGGTGCATGCATTCATGTGTTTGAGGGGAAGGCAAGTGTGTATTTGCATGTGTTTGCAGGCCTATTTGCCAGAGTCTGCCTTCAGATCAAATCTGAGTAGGTACATATGTACATGAATATGGATAGACATGCTCATGAATTTATATGTATGGATGGATGTGAAAGCATGAATGCAAGGTCATGGGCATGCAGCATGTGGAGGTATGGAAGTGTACATGCCTGCAAGTATACAAAATGTGTGCTGAGCCAGATGTTGTGGTGCATTACTGTTGTTTCAGAGACTCTGGAGGCTGAGGCAGGAGGATTGCAAGTTTGAGGCCAGCCTGGGCAATTTAGCAAGGTCTTGTCTCAAAACAAACAAACAAAAAAAATTAAAAGGGCTGGGGATGTAGCTTGATAGTAAAGAGCCTTTGGGTTTAGTCCTTCCCTAGTATCACAAAAAAAAAAAAGTGCAGCACTCTGGGGTGAGCTTCAGATTTTCTGATTATGAGTTCATGGCCCCTGTAGCTGTAATAATGGTCAATATTATAGTCTTCACTCTGAGTCAGGTCCCTAGATTCTGTGCATCACCTCAATGAATCTTCCCATCAAACTTAAGGGATGGGTTTATAACAACATATAACAATTTTTTTCATTGATGTTTTGCATTGTTTTTAAATTTCAATTTTATTTATTTATGATCTGATCGTTACTATTTATTTTACTAATTTTTGAATATTTTTATTTGATCTAATCAGTTATAGATGACAGCAGAATGTTCTTCAATTCATTGTACATAAACGGAGCACAATTTTTCATTTCTCTGGTTGAACAATTTATAATAATCTTATGAGTGATTATCTCCATGTAACAAAGAAACTGAGGCTCAGTGAGGTCAAGTGACTTGCTGGAGTGAAACTAGCAGAGCAGGGATTGACCCCACCCCTGCTGTGGGACTTCCGAGACCCCGTTTTACTATTTCCTATAAGCTGCTTCTCAGCAGTTCTAAAAGCTTCTGTTGAGGAAATGTCCCTGGTACATTAAAGGCTGGCCTGGCTCCAGCACAGACACCCAGGCCTTCTCACATGCTAGGTGGAGAGGAACTGTCCCTGAGGCCTATCTCTAGGGGCCCAGGGCAACTCACATGGAAAGGTCACACAGAGGTGAAACGAGGCAGCCATTGTTTATTTGAAAAGACAAAGAATTTGAGCCAGAGCCAGCTGAGGTCCCCAGCCTGAGTGTTGTGTTTCTTGCCCCTTAAAACAACAGTCTAGGGCTGGAGTTGTAGTTTGGTTGTTAAGCAATTGCTTAGCACATATGAGACACTGAGTTCGGTTCTCAGAACCACATAAAAATAAATAAATAAAATAAAGGTCCATTGACAACCAAAAAATATTTTAAAAAGGGGGACTGCATTATAAAAACAAACAATAACAACAACAACAAAAACCAATCTGGTGTGGAGAGTGGCATCAGACTTTCCTGGGTCAGTTTCTTGAAATCTTCTCATAAGCATATACCCTGAAAGAGGACTGGGGCCCTATTCTGTGGACCAGTGTGGAATTGGGGACCAGAGCACCCCTCCCTGGGCCCGGCAACCTAACATTTACAGCAGCACCACCAACTTGCTTTTCTATCCTTACATGGAGGGTGCAGGTTGCCATATTAACAAACAAAAACATAGAACCACATTTGCTACCATTTAGAGATGGATTGATTTAAACTTAAATATTTCTTGGGAAAGTCACTTCACCTCTCTGAACCCATTTCCTCCTGTGTAAAATGGAGACAAAAAGACCTGCCACGTGGGATATGGTGAGAATTAAATGAATTAAATGAGATCCTGCATCTAGAAGCTTCCACACTGCTAGACACGTAGAACAAACATGTTCAACAAATAGAAGCTATGAGTTCATTGTCATTGTACTTATACCAACAGTGTTGACATCACTTCTCCCTGTGACCTTGGAAAAGCTTTTTAATATTTTAGGGCTGGGCATGGTGGCTCATTCCCATCAATCTCAGTTACTTGGAAGGCTGAGGCAGGTGAATTATGAGTTCAAGTCCAGTCTGGGTAATATAGTGAGACATTCTCAAACAAATAAACAAGCTGGGTGTGGTGGGGCACACCTGTAATCCCAGCAACTCAGGAGGCTAAAGCAGGAGGAATGCAGGTTCAAACCACTCTCAGCAACTTAGCAAGACCCTGCTTCAAAAAAAAAAAAAAGGTCTGGGGATATGGCTCAGTGGTTGAGCATCCTGGGTTCAATTCTGGTACCAAAAAGCAAATAAAATGTGTAATCCCAATGTTTTTGGATCTTCACCTTTCAACCTTGTAGAGAGTCTTTTAACTGGTCTTCCTTCTTCTTCATCAGAGTCATTTAAATATTATGTTAAGATATAATTCTGTACTATAAATGTACCCTTTTAAAAGTTGAGCAGCCATCACTACTATCTAATTCTAGAACATTTTCAACACCTGCTAAAGAAACCCTATACTCATTATCAATCATTCCCTGATTGCCCTTCTCCCCAGCTTCTGGCATCATTAATCTACTTTGTAAGGCTTTTGGTTTGCCTGTTCTAGACATTTCCTATCAACAGAATGAGGACTTTTCCATCTGGATTCTTTCACTAAGCATGTTGTTTTGTGGGTCTGTGTTGAGATATGTACTTCATTCCTTATATGGCTGAATAATAGTCTATTGTATGGGCATGCCGCATTTTGTTTATTTGTTCATCAATTGGTGGGACATTTGAGTTATTTCCACTTTGTGACTTTTTATGAATAATACAGCTATGAATATTTATGTACAGGTTTTAGTGTGGACGTGTGTTTTCAATTCTTTTTTAAAAATCTTTATTTTTTAGCTTTAGGTGGACACAATATCTTTACATTTATGTGGTGCTGAGGATTGAACTCAGTGCCTTGTGCATGCTAGGTGAATGCTGTACTACTGAGCCACAACCCCAGCCCATTTTCATTTCTTTAGGAGTGGAATTGCTTGGTTTTGTGATAACTATATGAAACCGTGTGTGTGTGTGTGTGTGTGTGTTTGTGGTACTGGGGACTGAACCCAGGATGCTTTCCTACTGAGCCACATCCCTAGCCCTTTTTATTTTTTGTTTTGAGACAAGGTCTTGCTATATTGCTGAGACTGGCCTTGAACTTATAATCCTCCTGCCTCAGTGTCCCGAGTAGCTTGGGTTACAGGCATGTGCTCCCACACCCAGCTGATGTGAAACTATTTGAGGAAATGCCAGTCTGTTTTCCACAGTGGCTAAACCATTTTAAATTCCCACTCACAATGTGTAAGGGGTCCAATTTCTTCACATTCTTCAAATCTTCCATCTTTTTGATCGTAGACATCCTAGTGGGTATGAAGCAAGATTTTGATGTGCATTTCCCTGATGATTAGTGATCTTGTGCATCTTTTCATATGCTCATTGGCTATTTGTATATATTTTTTGAGACATGTCTATTTAAATCTTTAGCCTATTTAAAATTCTTTTGATTTTAGCTAACATTTAATGAGCCCCTATTGCATGCCATTGGGGAATGGGAAGAGGGACACAAAGCCAGGGACTCTGCTTGGAGCATGAAGGCCTGCCCTGCCTTGCCTCCCAGGGCTGTCACATGGCAAGGAACATGGCTCAAAAAAGGGAGAAGGTACAGACCAGGCAAGGGCCTCAGTTTTCAGAGGCTCTATCTGTGCAATCCACTCTCCCTGAGGCCTACCTACATCACTGTAGACCACCAACAGGGCAGGCACCCTCCAAATATGTGCCCTGAAGTCTCAGTTTAAACCCACCAACACCCTGTCAGAGCCAGCCACCCCCCGGTCATCTCCAGGCAGGTCTGTAGGGTGAATGCAAGAGACAGTGGGGCTTCTGGGGCCTGGGCAATAGGAAGACAGAAGGACCCTGCACTGCACCAACTGCTGAGTACCTTATGAATGTCCTTGGCCTCTCTGGGCCTCAGTTTTCATATCTGTAAAGAATAATGGCACAACCTGTCCAGGTGGTTATTGAACCAAAATGAGATGATGCTTGCAGAGGGTTTCATGTACATAGGACAAGAAAATGTTTATTAAAACAGAAATTTTTTGTTACCTAAAAGCTAAAAAGGATGAGATTATCTATAAAGTCCCTACTACAGCCCTACAGAAAACAAAGATGGAAAGAAGGCAGGAGAATCTTCAGGTCTGATGAAATAAGCAAAGAGGAAGGCCAAGCTGGGCTCTGTGATGCACACCTGTAATCCCAGTGACTCAGGAGGCTGAGGAGGATGTTCTCAAATTTGAGGCAGCCTCAGCAATTTGAGACCCTGTCTCAAAATAAAATAAAAAATAAAGGACTTGATCTGTAGCTTGGTGGTAAAACACCCCTGAGTTTGATCCCCCGTACGAAAAAAAAAGAAGGCCAAGGGCCAACTCTTATAGCCATCACTGCCTCTGTGAGGAGCAGCTGCCCAGAGTACAGCATTACCCAGAAAGGATGCCAAAGTTAGTGCCCCAGGTGGAGGCTACTAGGCCGTCTTGGGAAGTCCTCCTGCCTCTGTGGCTTTCTGGTTTCCATCCTGGCTTGGCCTCAGCCCTCCCAGCCTACTTGATGGCAGCTAGGAGCCTTCTCACTGACCTGCTGAGCTCATGGCCAAGGGGAAATATGTTTCCAGATAGGGTGAAAATAGATCCTACTCCAAATATGCTCATCATGGCTAAGAAAAATAAATAGAACCAAGAGGGAAAAGGGAGCTGCATCAGACAGGCAGCTGCGGAGGGGCAGGCTGCTGATGGATGGGGGTTGGGCTTATGCAACAGAAGAGGCGGGGTGTGTGTGTGTGTGTGACTGAATGAGTTTATGCATGATTGCATGAACAGTAAATGAACAATAAATGTAGATATATATGTGTGTGTTAGTATGTGTGAACGTGCATGAGAGTATGTGCCTATATGAGTGTGTACATGCAGACTGAGTGTGTGAACACTTGTGTGAAAGACTGTCAGTGCATTTGCATGTGAAGTGAAAGTATGTGAGCATGTGCATATTTGAGTGTGTGCCTTCATAAGATTCATGTGAGTGTGAGTGGGTGGCAGTGACTGTGTATACAATGGTACACAAATTGGCCTGTGAGCCTGGAAGAGTGAAAATGTGTGTGATTTTATGTCCATGTTCATGATCATGGTGTGTATTCATGTGTGAGGGTGTATGTGTGAGTTTTGTGTGTGTGTGAGAATGTGTGTGAGTATGTATGCCTGTGTGCTCACCTATGTTGTGTGACATATATACAAACTTATGTCAGTGAGTACATGCAAGTCAGTACGTGCAAGTGTAACAGTGCACGTGTGCAGACTATGAAAGTGTGCCTGAACTTGTGTGTGTGTCTGAACATGTATTGTTATACAGTGTGAGTGTGTATGCCCCAAGTCAGATACAAGGGGAGGAGGCCCCAAGGGAAGAGAGAATTCTCTGGGCTTAGTCACTTAGACTCAACACAACCAATCTGAGAAAATATTTCAAAATAGACCAGCTTGTATTTGTCATGGAGACTCCCTGCTATGCAGTGGCCAAGTAGATGTCCAAAAGTTGCAACTTGGCAGGGACTTCTCAGAGGCGTAGAATATTGGAACCCAAAGGGGTCTTAAAATCCATCTCCCCAAAGACCTCATGATGTCAATGGGGAGACTGAGGGTAAGGGTCACATGGCTGTTGAAGAAGAGCTAGCTTGGAATCCTAGCTTAGGATTCCTGCGTTCTTTTCCAGTGGTCTTGGGCTTCCTGGTGACATACATCTTTGCCTCCCTGCTCCTCATTCATTCATTCAGCAAGTATTTATGAATGCCTCATGTGCTGGACATCAAAATAGGCCTACAGACAAGACAGGAACTCTGTTTTAAGGAGCTTTCCTTCTGGGTGGGGGAGGTAGACAGTAAACTAATAACCAAGCTGATAAGATAATTCCAGGTCCCAGATAAGTGTCTCAAAGTCAAGAAGATGGAGTGATGCCATCCTGAGTCGTATCAGCTGGGCAGAAGAAGGCCAGTCAGGGAAACCTCTGTAGAGTGACATTGGAGCTAAGGCCAGGCAGGAGCCAAAGCCTCCCAACCGGGTATTTAGACCCATTTCCTAACTGACCTTGGAGTGGGTGGAGCAGGTAGCAGTGCCACAGGTCAAAAGGCCTTGGCCACATCCCTGGTCCAGCTCTGATGGGAAATGATGGAGAAAAACCTCCCTCCTGTGAGTACTAGAGGAATCCTGGTGAGGACCAGAGCTGAGAAGCAAGTGAGCCTGAGGCTGCTGGCCCAGGAATCCCTGTTAAGTGTGGGAGGAGCTGTCTGTCACCCTCCACTCATGCACTAATCTGTCCTTCACAAAAATCACGGTGACCACTGATGTTAAATAATAGTAATTGCTGACGTCAGTTAAACCCATTCCAGGTGCTTCACGAGCATTACTACATTTAATCTCAACATACCTTAGGAAATAGGCATTAGGGTCACAACCATTTTACAGATAAGGAAAGTGAGGTCCTGCTAAAGTGTTTTGTACAATGGTTATACCACCAGGAAGGAACAGAGTGGCCATCTGCATGAAGGCCTTTATGCCCCAAAGACCAAAGTCCCTGAGCATACACCGCAGCCCCACCTGTGTGTCTGACTGTCATGTCTCACTCTAACTCAGACCTGCCAGCAAGCCTGAAATCATGTCTCCATTTACAAGGGCCCCAGTCAGCATCCTTGTCCTACAGTCCTTACTATGGGCCAGGAGCATGAGGACCTACACATGCATGATCCCAGTCTGCACAAGAACCCTTCAAGGTCAGGCTTGTGGATCTCATCTTACAGCTAAGGAGGTAAAGGAATTGGCTCAAGGTCACATGACTATAGTAGGGCTCAGGTAACCTGATCCAGAACCTGACAGTCCCCCTGCCTTCCCAAGGGGAGCTAGCTAAGAGTTTAGCCTGCCTTGCCTCATTTAATCCTCAAAATCAGTGACTTCCTCCAAAACCAGTCTTGACCAACCAAGGGCCAAAATTCTTGCCTCAACAATGCGACAAATGACAGAAAATCCCTAATCTTCAAAGTTGCTCTCAAATACTTGTCTCCAGATGCTGAATGCCAAATACCAAGAGCTCTCCATGTCTGTACTTCAGGACTGGGAGAGAAAAAAAAAATCAAGGGCTGGGGATGCGGCTCAAGTGGTAGCGCGCTCGCCTCACATGCGTGCGGCCCGGGTTCGAGCCTCAGCACCACATACAAAGATGTTGTGTCCGCTGAAAAAACTAAAAAATAAATAAAATTCTCTCTCTCTCTCTCTCTCTCTCTCTCTCTTTAAAAAAAATTGTTAAAAAAAATCGAAAGTACAGCTCCCTCTTAGTGTAGGTACCCTGAGCAAGTGTCTTGATCTTTCTAAGCCTCAGTTTCTCTAGCTGTTAAATGAAGTTATGTAATAACATCTAACAGGTTCTGGGGTCAAGTAAGACCAAGATAACCTAATGGTGCCTAGCACACACTAGATGCTCTGTAAAGACCTCAAGATCCTGAGGGGCAGTTGCTGTTTGGAGTCCAGACAGTGGGATAAAGACGTCAAATTTCTGGGGCCTTGTTTAGGGGGCCTTCGTTCTCAGCTGTCTTCCTGAGGCCCCGATATTGGGGCTTAGCAGGCTCCTGGCTCTCTTGAATCATGGGGAATGACTTGAGGCCTACAGACACAGGATGGATACATTCCCCTTCTGTGTACAGCACGAGATTGGATCCTATGGTCCCTGAAGAGCCTTGGTATCTACAGCTCTGCAGGGGTAGAGGAGCAACAAGTAGGCCCCAGTCCTTCCAGCTCAGGGACAAGTCCAGCAAGGGAAGCAGCAGGATTCTTCTAGCTGCACCTCCAGAGCTGCTGGGAGAGAAGTGTGTGCTCAGTGGGGAAGTTCCTGCTGCAAACACATGGTTGAGAAACACAGTGGGGAATATCCACCGGGCTGTGAACTCTAGGGGTGGCTCATGTAAACTACTCCTTCCTCTCTTTGTCCCTTTAGCCTGGGGATGGCAGTGGCTTCCTCTGGTGCTACTTTCTAGCTGCCTTTCCATTCCTCATATAGGTATTCCACTTTTCTGTGGCTTGAATAACAGTTCCCTACATTCAACTCCTTCTATTTGAAATACCTAGAATGGCTTCTCTTTTCCTACTAGATCCTGAAGTCCAGAGAGGTGAGGCCCCGTGTCCTGCGGCAGTCTAGCCTTGGGTTCCTGAGCCCACTTCCCTTTGGAGATATGCTTTCTTTGCCTTAACTTTGAGCTGACCATTATTTCCAACTTCCCTCTCCTTTGTGGAAGTCTGTCTGGGAATGCCAGGAACTTAATGAGCCTCATCAACTGATTCTTGCTCAAGTATGCCTGACTGATACTTGGGTCATCCAGAAGAAGCTAGAACCTCATTACTCTGTGGGAGTGAGTACTATGGCCATAGAGGAAATGCAGTCACAGCTGGAAACATTGCCTAAGGTGTTTTTCTTTCTGTCTTCCTCCATTTTTCACCAGTGTCCCTCACAGACCAAAACAAACTATATAGATGAATGGGGGAATACAGCCTGAAAAAAAAAAAGAGTTGGGCCCTCTGTGATAGAGAAAGATCTGAGCCAAGAAGGATGAGGAAAGATTCAAGACCAATGATGGGTACATTCTCCTTTTGCATACCACAGCAAGGGGATTGGACAGGATGGTCTCTGAGAACCCTTTCTATCTAAACGCCCACTGATCTAGGACTCTTAGAGCAAGGACATGATTTCTGTCCTGCTCTGATCCTTGGTGGCCTTTTGATTCCTCCTCTCTCTGGCCTTAATGTTTGGGGGGGGGGTACTGGGAGGGATGTGTCGGTCAAGTTCAATGGGGGCTGGGGGAGGCGTGTTGGTCAGGCTGGTCCAAAGGGCTCTGGAAGAAGACCCTGGGTATGTGGACTGATTTCTCACCACATTCAGGCCAGGACTTTATGGAAGCTCCTCTCAAGAATCTAAAGACCTTTCCTAGAATATGTGAGGCACTGGGTTCAATCCCCAGCACCACATAAAAAAATAAACAAATAAAATAAAGTTATTTTAAAAAAGAATCTAAAGACCTTACCATCCCTGTCCACCTAATGTCTTTTCCATCCTGCTGCCCCAGGCTAGAACCCACCTCTCCCCAGTCTCTGTGAGCCCATGACCTGGGACCCAGGCCCCCATCCTCAGGCCCATGATTCCAGCTGCCCGGGGCCTCCATCTTCTGCTTGGACAGGGGTCCTCTAGACCTGGGCAGGGGTCTACTTGAGCCACCTTCCTCCCACTGTTGAAGTTCCTCCTTTCTTTATTTCCAGAAAGGAAGAGGAGACTGGGAAACTTCTAGAAAGATTCCAGACCTCTGTTCTATCTCTCTTCTATGGGAACTGAGGTCAGGCCCTTTTAAGGTCTTTGGGGGCTCTTGGTTCCCAGTCCAAGCAGCTTAAATGCACCCATTCCCAAATTTAAACACTTTAGGAAGCTGGGTGTAGTGGTTCACACCTGTAATCTCAGCTGCTAGGGAGGCTGAGGTAAGACAGCAAGTTGGAGGTCAGTCTGGTAACTTCCCAGGATCACATCTCAAAATAAAATAAAAAGGGCTATGGATGTAACTCAGTGCTTGCCTAGCATCCCCAGTATTGCAAAAAACAAAAACAAAACTCTCTTTTGTTGTTGTAGTGGTGCTGGGCCTCACATGTGCTAAGCAAGTGCTCTACCACTAAGTCTACCCCAGTCCAACAAATATCACTTTAAAATCACTGGAAGAATTGGGGTGTGCTTCAACTGATGGGTTGCCCTAATACTACACTTGGAAGACATTTCATTAAACCTGCAGGAATTTCAAGCTGCCTGTGACTAAGCTGAGCCCCTGTGCTGCGTGATCTCAGTTCACTCTTCAAAACACTGTGCTATTGTTAGCCCCATTTTACCAGGAGAAAACAGGACGAGAGAAGTCTAGCACACTGGCCAAGGTCACAGAGCGAGGGAGTACAGGTTCACCGTTGCTTCTGCCTCTGCCCTGGTGTGGGCCTTTCCCCACTGCCTGACCTTTGACAGGGCCTCTTCCATCCACCCCTGGATTCCTGGCTGTCCCCAGGGTCCCTGGGGTGAGGGCTTCATGTCTGTGTCATTCCCACCTTGTTAAAAGAGCTCAGAGCTGTTCAACAGCCTGGCCTGCTGGACCAGAGCCCTCCTTCTGGCCCAGTTAGAAACTTGGCGCCAATGTCCCAGGACTGCTCTCAGGGGTGAGCTGCAGGGCACATGGTTTACCTACCAAGAGCCCGGAGGTAGGAAAGCAAACACTATAAATCATCAGGAAGCCTGTGTAAATATTTTATAGGCAGGACAGTAAATAATGCAGCTCCCTGGACAGGCCCGACCCAGTTCATCTGTCCCACATCCAGCACCTAGGACAGTCTGTTTGGGTACCTCTCCTGCCTTGTATTTTTTAAGCAAATGCTGTGTTCCAGAGATGGGCACCCTCTTACCCACCATCTTCACTGCCTGGCCTTTGCTTAGTCCTAGAACAACTTTCTCCCTCCTCTTTCACGAGTCATCTCTTGTAGGAAACTTTTTTTTTTAAATATCCTGGGTGATGGTGGGGTCCCTCTGGCTCTCACAATCCTTGGGGTTCCCCCCTCTGGACTTTGCTCACTCTGTGGTTGTTTCCTGGCTTATGATGATTCCTAGGAATTTGTCAGTTCTTACTCTGATTATCAGCTCCAAGAGAGCAACCATCTCCCTGGAGCCATGTGCAGGACTTTGTATAGTAGGCCCTCAATAAGTAACAGTGAGGGATGGAATAGCATTGAATCCTGAAATAAATCTGGGAAGCAAGTATTACTGTGTTTATCTTTATTTTATAGGCAAGAAAACTGATGCCCAAGTGGCAGGGCTGGGATTGAGTTTGGCTTGTGTGATCCAAGTCTAATACTTTCTCAAAAACACATCTGGGGAGCTGGGGTTGTGGCTCAGCAGTAGACTGCTTGCCTAGCATGTGTGAGGTACTGGGTTTGATCCTCAGCACTACATAAAAATAAATCAGTAAAATAAAGGTATTGTTTCCTTCTACAACTAAAAATATTTTTTTAAAAAATATACTACATCTGTGAACTTGCCTTTTCTCCCTGCAGATCTCAATCAAGCTCCTTAAGTCAGGATTGCTCTGTTTCTGCTCAGGGAGAACTTTGACCCTTCCTATGGTCTCTGGCACCCAAAGGGTGCTAACCCACATGTTTGAATGACTGGAAAAGGCTAAAGAGAAGTCAGGCTCTGGTCCTCAATCTGGGAAGGAATGCACACATTGCAGCTTGGGAGCAGGTGTCTGGAACAAGGGACCTGTGATCCCCCAAACCCAGAGAAGCTCTGTGAAAACTTGCATTTGGGTAAGGGTCCCAGTTGGAGAGATGGAGATGGCTGTGGAAGGTATTCTGACACAACTGTCCAAAAGGCACCATGCCACTTTGTGTCTGTGTCCCTAACCAGGCTATCACAGCCTCATTGGAACCTGAGACAAAAAGACAGATGATCCTGTCTGCCTTTTCCCCATCCTGTGTCAGGGCATTGAGAATGAGGACAAAGAAATCAGGACACAGGCAGTGTGAGGTGGGACAAGACAAGGACAGCTTGCACAAGAAGCCTGACCCTGGCCTCAATACTCAGCAGAAGGCAGGGAGGGTAAATGGGTTTGGGTTTTATTTTTTTGGTACAAGGGTGGGTAAATTTGTGTGTGTGTGTGTGTGTGTTGTTTTGTTTTTGTTTTGGTACCAGGGATTGAGCCCAGGAGTGCTTTATCACTGAGCCACATCCCCAGCCCTTTTTTATATTTTATTTAGAGACAGGGTCTCACTGAGTTGCTTAGGGCCTTGCTAAGATGCTGAGGCTGGCTTTGTACTTGTGATCCTCCTGCCTCAGCCTCCTAAGCTGCTGGGATTACAGGTGTGTGCCATTGTGTCCAGTAGTGGGTTTATTCTTGATTAGTAACAAGGTCAGTGCAGAGATCATTTAGAGTTAGCAATGAGTTGGAGATGAGAAATAGGAACACGTGGCCTTTTGCATCTTGCATTTGCAAGAGCCAGAAAAGAATCAGGGAGAATAAGAGAGAATGACAGACAGCAAGTGAGAAGTCAAAGGCCTGTAAGAGCTTTCTGGCAGTGTGGACTGAGACCCTGATCTCAGGGACAAAGGCAGTCATAGCTTGGTCTTCATTAGTCAGCAGGGACCAGAAGTTTTCCAAAGCAAATTCCAGAGATAAATCTTGGCAAGGGCCTAGGCAGTGCATCCTTGTGCTATAGGAATATGGTCTATGCTGACCAGACTCAAGCAATTCTACTGAGTCCAGGCATGGTGGCACACATCTGTAATTCCAGGAGCTTCGGAGGCTGAGGCAGGAAGATTGTGAGTTCAAAGCCAGCCTCAGTAACTTAGTGAAACCCTAAGCAACTCAGTGAGACCCTGTCTCTAAATAA
Source organism: Marmota marmota marmota (assembly GCF_001458135.2). Lineage (NCBI taxonomy): Eukaryota > Metazoa > Chordata > Mammalia > Rodentia > Sciuridae > Marmota > Marmota marmota. The sequence continues at coordinate 10,291,104 of NW_025999941.1, read as the reverse complement.
AATTAAAAAAAGGGCTGGGGATGTGGCTCAGTGATAAAGCACTCCTGGGCTCAATCCCTGGTACCAAAACAAAAACAAAACAACACACACACACACACACACAAATTTACCCACCCTTGTACCAAAAAAATAAAACCCAAACCCATTTACCCTCCCTGCCTTCTGCTGAGTATTGAGGCCAGGGTCAGGCTTCTTGTGCAAGCTGTCCTTGTCTTGTCCCACCTCACACTGCCTGTGTCCTGATTTCTTTGTCCTCATTCTCAATGCCCTGACACAGGATGGGGAAAAGGCAGACAGGATCATCTGTCTTTTTGTCTCAGGTTCCAATGAGGCTGTGATAGCCTGGTTAGGGACACAGACACAAAGTGGCATGGTGCCTTTTGGACAGTTGTGTCAGAATACCTTCCACAGCCATCTCCATCTCTCCAACTGGGACCCTTACCCAAATGCAAGTTTTCACAGAGCTTCTCTGGGTTTGGGGGATCACAGGTCCCTTGTTCCAGACACCTGCTCCCAAGCTGCAATGTGTGCATTCCTTCCCAGATTGAGGACCAGAGCCTGACTTCTCTTTAGCCTTTTCCAGTCATTCAAACATGTGGGTTAGCACCCTTTGGGTGCCAGAGACCATAGGAAGGGTCAAAGTTCTCCCTGAGCAGAAACAGAGCAATCCTGACTTAAGGAGCTTGATTGAGATCTGCAGGGAGAAAAGGCAAGTTCACAGATGTAGTATATTTTTTAAAAAAATATTTTTAGTTGTAGAAGGAAACAATACCTTTATTTTACTGATTTATTTTTATGTAGTGCTGAGGATCAAACCCAGTACCTCACACATGCTAGGCAAGCAGTCTACTGCTGAGCCACAACCCCAGCTCCCCAGATGTGTTTTTGAGAAAGTATTAGACTTGGATCACACAAGCCAAACTCAATCCCAGCCCTGCCACTTGGGCATCAGTTTTCTTGCCTATAAAATAAAGATAAACACAGTAATACTTGCTTCCCAGATTTATTTCAGGATTCAATGCTATTCCATCCCTCACTGTTACTTATTGAGGGCCTACTATACAAAGTCCTGCCCTTCCCAAGCTGTTAGGGGAGGGACCAAAGCAGGCAACGACAGAAAGTTAGGAAAGTTAGGAAGCTTCCTCTAGGCTGAGAAAATCTGTGCAGACACCAGAGGAAGCAGCTTGGCTGAGAGGACACATGCAGCCACACTGCATGTGCCTACCCTTGTTTCCCCCAGTCTGTCGTCTGTCCCTAAACACATATATCTGCTGACACACAGGTAGATCTGTAAAAGCTTTCATGGTCAGGGAATGTGCCTCTGGAAGGGAAACACTGTCCTTCCCCACCTGCTACAGCCATCTCCATGCCACTCACTTGTTGCACTCCACTAGGCAAGTTCTTAGCTGTCTCATGCTTGTTCCTGAACTAATGAGGGTACCTGCAACATAAGGGATATGTGAGTAGGTTGTGAATTAATGTCAGCTCAATGTTAAGTATTATTTCAATGTCGAGTGTTAGCTCAGGACGAGTGCTTGATACGTGCAGTCTGGAGACACTGTTGTTACTAGGATTCCAACCTGAGACCAAGCTCATACTCTTCCTACTTCTTCCACCCAGACTCCCAAGGTACCCCTACAGGGACCGGTAGGCACTGGGTGCAGTGACACACACCTGAAATCTCAGCTACTTGGGAGGCTGAGGCAAGAGATTTGCAAGTTCAAATTCACCCTGAGCAATTTAGAGAGACTGTGTCTCAAAAACATAATAATAGTTGGGCATAGTGGCACATGCCTGTAAGCAAGAGGCTTGTGAGTTCAAAGCCAGCCTCAGTAACTTAGTGAAACCCTAAGCAACTCAGTGAGACCCTGTCTCTAAATAAAATTAAAAAAAGGGCTGGGGATGTGGCTCAGTGGCTAAGTGCCCCTGGGTTCAATCCTCAGTATAAATAATAATAATAATAATAATAATAATAATAATAATAATAATAATAAATAAAGAGTGGGAGACTGGGCATGTATTTCAGTGGTAGAGTGCTTGCCTAGAATGCAAAAGCCCCAGGGTTCAATCCCCAGTAATGCAAACAAAAGAAAAAGTGAAAACAAAACCAGAGGGCTGGGGTTGTAGTTCAGTGATAGAGCATTTGCTTTGCACATGTGAGGCACTGGGTTGGATCCTCAGCACCACATAAAAATAAACAAATAAAATAAAGCTACTGAGTCTGTCTACAACTAAAAAAAAAAATTAAAAACAGAGGAGTAGGCATGTGGGCTGGTGGAGGGCCCCAGAGTGCGGGCTTGGGATGCTCTGACCCTGAAGGCCTGGGGCAGAGAACAAGAGGAAGAAGACAGGACAGGGCTCCCTGCAACCCTGTGGCTCTGGGCCAGCTGAACACTGGCATGTGGGCATAGCTGGCCACCCCAGGCCACCTATAATTACCTTCCAACAGAGCTCTGCAGTCCTGGGCAGGGGCAGCAATTTCCACGTTTTATTTTGATACCCAGACAGTGCCCTGGGGCAGCCTCATGCCAACTGGCTAGTGCCAGATGAGGACAAAGGTGGATTTCTTTGAGGAGGAGACCTTTCCTAGGAGGCTAACCTCTGAGTGCAAGGACCAAGGTTCAAGAGCCCATGGTCTGCACAGACTCCCTTTGTCCAGGTCCCAGGGGCAGAAGCTGCTCTGGGGACCCTGGGAGAGCCAGGAGAACAGGTAGAAAACACTCCAGGGCCTGTGGAACAGAGTGTAGAGCAGGTGGGAGGAGCCAGGGAAGCACAGTGGGTTCTTCAGCCTTGTCCTCCTCCCCAATCTGCACAGACCTTGATCTTGTGTGGAAAGAGACTGACACAACTTCCAGCGGGTAGCATGGAACAAGGTCACCTCAAGGGCAGCTTCAGAGCCTGAGCCATTTCTTGGAGGCCATGTATACTTGCTTATTTGCACCTAGCCCTCCTCTTGCCCTCTCACCCTGCCCCCATTTACACACACACACACACACACACAATGTAAGCATAGTCAGGCATGGTGGTGCAGGCCTGTAATCCCAGCGGCTCAGGAGGCTGAAGCAGGAGGATCTCGAGTTGAAAGCCAGCCTCAGTAACTTAGCGAGGCCTTAAGCAACTCAGCGAGACCTTGTCTCTAAATAAAGGGCTGGGATGTGGCTCAGTGATTAGGTTCCTTAGGTTCCCCTGGGTCAATCCCCAGTACAAAAAAAAAGAATTCAGGCATATATGTATCCTTGCCCACTTACACTTCAACAATGGCCAGGGTATCAATGAAGGAAGTGGTGGTGACTTCCCACCCCAAATACTTCCCTGTTCTAAAGCAGCGAGAGAGGAGGGAACCCCAGAAAAAGTCAGACTCAGGTGAGGGCAAGAACCTCATGTGTACCTGTGGACTCATGAGCACTCAAGGGTGTTAGCACAGGTGAGCCTGCCCTAAGTCGTAGACTGCTGCTCCCTATTCTTCTGCACACATTCCTGCCTGCTGTATCAGATTCCCCTGGCATGGCCCTGGTGTCTCTGGATCCCAGAGGGGCTTCCAGGGCAAGGCCTGCCCACACATTTGGATAGAGGCAGCCCCAAAGATCCATACCAACCCCATCTAGCTTGATTCCATGGAGACGACCCTCCCTGGCTTTTGCCAAATGGAGACGCCGGCAGTGGTGGGGGAGGAGTAATAAATATGTGGTCAAGGTCGACAAATATGTCTGAATGCTATCTCTGGGCAAAGCAGTACTACCATGGGAAAACTGGTCTGCACTTAGCAACTACTGCACACCTGGCTGACACAGGGTGAAGGCCATGTGTGTGGCCGCTATGGGGAGTGATCAATAAGAGAGGACATTGCCGGGCACGGTGGTGTACACCTGTAATCCCAGTAATTCAGGAGGCTGAGGCAGGGGGAGGATTGCCAGTTCAAAGCCAGCCTCAGCAACTTATCGAGGCCCCAAGCAAATCAGTGAGACCCTGTCTCTAAATAAAATATTTAAAAGGGCTGGGAATGTGGCTCAGTGATTAAGTGTCCCTGGATTCAGTCTCTGATACAAAAAGAAAAAAAGAAAAGAAAGAAGAGAGGACATGGTTGGTACTCAAGGGGGTGACCCTACAGCTAAGGAAAGAAAAGGATACACAGGATCTTAGCTCAACTGCCAGAACAATGGCACCTGGGAACCCAGAGACCCATAAGCACACTTCTAGAACTGACAGTGAAGGGAAGAAAGGATCTTCAAGGTGGCCCAGGAATTCCCAACACACACTCATACCCTTCCCTGTGAGTCACCCATGGGTCTGCAGGCCAGAGTCCTGGCAGCCCATCATTAAGGGTGGAACCAGTCAAGCTCTCTAAGCAAAGGTCAGAAGGGCAGAAACTATGGAAAAGGCTCCCTGGACTCATACCCGTGTGTGCTCTTTCATGTGGGCAAATTTCATGCTCCTGGAGCAGGTGTAATCATCCTCTGGCACTTTCTTTGGATAGGGAAGCTGGGCATGTGGATAGGTGGTGGTATCAGGCTGAGTTTCTAACCCTGCACTGGGCATGGACACTACCTGTGGCACTGGGCACTCTAGCCCCTAGTCTGTTGGTGCCACGAGACCCAGGAAGCATAAGGTTGGCCACGAATAATAATGGCTATGCATTCATTATTCACTCATTTAAGGTGCCTGTGACACTGACCTTTACCTCCAGGCCCTTGCTCCTACTGACTCCTCACCCTTCCTCCAGATCTCCTTACTTCCAGTTTCTGCCTGGAAAACCCCTTTTCCATGGCTTTCTTTCCAATTATCTTCAGCATCCGCCTAGGCCTTTGCATGACATCCAAGGCCACTGAGAGTATTATTCCCCAACTGGTCACTGGTACTTGCCAGCAATAACCAGTCCCTTGTGACTGTGCTTCAGGCCCTCAGGCTGGTCTCTTGGTTCTCTAGGTGTGGCTGTGGTCACAGCAGGTTTGTTACCTTGCACCTTTGCTCAGGCAAAGTGGTGCAATTCCAGCTGGAATACCTTCTCGAACTTTCCATCACTGAGGAACTCCTTCAGTGCCTCTTCCATGGAGACTGCTCAGCTTTGTCAGTCCTAGCATAGGGCCTGGCATACTGTGGGTGCTTGGTAAGTGATTGCAGTACAGGCAGAGCAATGGATGATGTTCTACTGGCATCTGTTACCAGGAAGTCACTTTGCCTCTTGGGACCTCAGTCTCCCCACCCTATATGTCCCAATGGAAGTTAGATGACATGGTTTGAAGTAAGCTTCTGAGAGCCTTGGATTTCACACAGAAGCTAAGTAACCTTCCCTGTCCCACTTCAAATTGCATCCTGATCATAACAAAATTATACAAAATCATAACAGAGCCGGCAGTCATCTATGGAGTGCTCACTCTGATCCAGGCACCAGGCTAGATCCACCTTTGGGCTGATCTCTATGAGCCTATTAATAGTCCCCTCTACAGATAAGGGAATTGAAGCCAGAGAGGAAAGGTGACTTGTCCAGGGTCACACAGTTTAGTGGCTAAGCTCTCTGCGAGAAGGTCAACCTGCCACAACCCTCACTTGAGGGATTTCCAACCTTAGCCATCACCCTTCAACACGATTTGTAAGAATAGGTCCTTTCACTAATGCATTCTGGCTCTCTCAGGAAGATCAGGCTCTGGGGCCTGGGCTGCTCTGTGGGCTGGGAATTCTGCCAGCCCACAGGTATATGGAAGGGAAGAGGGAGTCCTGAGGAGCAAGTCACCTAGGCACATGGCAGGACCACATGGACAGAGCAAAATAGGTACATGACCTCTCAAATCTTGTTGGACTCCACTCCTTCCTCTGGAAGGAACATGGGCCAAAGTCCAGGCTGCCACCTTTTCTTCTCTCTCTCTCTCTCTCTCTCTCCAGGGTAGATCCACCTTTGGGCTGTAAGAGAGCGAGCGCATCTCTTACAGAATGTCAGTCTCTGTGTCTCTGTTCCAGTTTCCCAAGAAGTTGTCATGGCCTTGCCTAGTAAGAACCAACTACTGGGCATCAAAGCCAGCCCTCATCACAGCACCCATCCTTTGTCCAAGGAAGGGGCTGGGGATCCTACCCAGACCCTGGGCTCAGTTCCCTGCAACAACATGTGTGGCCATGGGCAAGGATTCACCCAAGCCTTGGTTTCCTCCTCTGTCATATAGGATGGGAATACCTGCTCTATCCTGGGTGTAAGAAATTAGCAGTTAGGTGGCTCTCCTCTCCATGGTGCCTGGGAGAGGATCCTAGCCCAGTGTGGAACAAGACAGGGAGGAACCATAGGACCTGGCCCTTGTACCTCTCTGAGCCACCCATTCCTGTTCATGCTTTCATCAGATCCTCAAGCACACCTGGGAAGGAGGGAAAGGAGAGATAGGGAGGCAGGAATCCTTCTTCTCCCGCCATCAACCCATTGATCAGTTCTCATGACCACTGACAGCTGAGACTCTCATCATCTTCCTGTCACCTTTCAGAGAAGCTGAGCTACTTTACCTGAGGTCACACACACAGTAAAAGCTAAGCCAGGAGGAAGGTCTTTAGAAGGCACCTACCTCTAAAGCCACCAGGTTTCTTCCTGAAAGACTGGAGGTGTAGGGGCCTGGCCCTGCCACCTGACCTACAGAGTGGCCTTGGGCTCACCTATCTCAGTCTCAGTTTCCTCACTTATAAAATGGGGCTACTGAGTCAGGCATGGTGGCACACATCTGTAATTCCAGGAGCTTCGGAGGCTGAGGCAGGAAGATTGTGAGTTCAAAGCCAGCCTCAGCAACTTAGCGAGGCCCTATCTCTAAATAAAAATATAAAAAAGGGTTGAGTATGTGGCTCACTGGTTAAGTACCCCTGGGTCCTCCCCCCAAAAAAATCCACTTTTATTTGCAGGTTGCCCCAAGTATTAAACTAGAGGCTATTTGACTGCTTAGCTTGTCCCTGATGGCAGCTGGTGTCATCTTGGTGACAGCCTAATATCAACTCTTCATCACCTTCTCTATGCAGTGGAGCCATAGAGGTCTGGACCTCTCATGATCCAGTGGCAAGTCTGAGAATGGCAGGGCAGTGTCCAGCCATGTGGTGCCTTGCCTGACATATCTTTGCACATCCATCAGGGACCTATGGGGACCACAACCCCTCACCCCAACAAAAATTCACTCACTATGTTTACTCAGGCTCACTCTTGCTTGGTAGGTGTGTCAGTGCTCGGCCCTCCTTCCAGAAGTTCACCCCACACCCACCTGTGCCCACATCAGACGGGACCCAGGAAGCCAGGCCCTCTCCTCACTGCTCAGGTTCCCTCAGAGCTGAGGCACAACTTGGGGACCAAGATCAGTGGTGGACCCTAAGAGACTGGGCAACCTAGGGGAGGCAGATTTGGGGGATAGTCAGTGGTACCAGCTCACAGTAAGGCCTATAGAGTAGATGAGCCAGGGTTGTGAGGAGGCATCCTGAGGTCCCATGATTGTCCCCTGCCCTCACTTCTTCCTGGGCATCTGGTGTTCTCATTTCTTCAGAGACCTGGGGCTGAGAGGGAATATCAGTCTGGGGCTTGGCAGCTGGACAGGGATGGGTAAGGAGGGAGGAGGAAATGGGAAGGCCTTGGACTGTGTACCCTTTACCCTCAGTTAGCAGGGGAGGGCTTCCTGGAGGAAGCCAGGCCCCACTTGAAGATGGAGACTTAACTAGGTGTAGTGAGCCAAGCAGAGGCAACAGCAAGGGCAAAGGGCCAGAGCTAGACATTGCAGGGCACTGTCTGTGAGGGGCAAAGGAGTTCCTCCTTCTGGAACTCAGAGATTGGCAGGGGAGGGGGGAGGCAGGGGCTCAGTTGTGTGGGCCCAATGGCACCTCAGGATTTGGCCTTTATTCTGAGAGATCCATGGTCAGCCTCAGGACTGGGGAGGAGCTGTCCTTGACACTTTAGGAGGATAGTGTGGCTGCTGTGAAGAGAAAGTATTGTTGGGGGTGGGGACATGGTGTCCTCAATAGAGGGGACTGAGATAGTCAGACAAAAGAGCTTGGAAGCCCAGGCCAGCATGGCAGGGACCCAAAAATGAATGGAAAGGTCAGGATGGGGAAACTGAGGCACTATGGGGACAGAGATAAATTCAGGCTTCCACAAGGAATTGGAGTCTGACAGGAGAACGGGGTATTGTCAGAGTGAGGTTGGGTATGGAGACCAGAAAAGAAGGCTGCCCAGTGCAAGCCCACTGGGACCAAGTCCAGGGCCTAGGAACCTTTCCCCTGGCACCTTTGTCTGGGAGCAAACTCCTTCCTGAGGGAAGAAAGTTCCTTTGTCTTCTTTTGTGCTGTGGCTAAGCCATGTACATCCTCACAACACCTACCTCTTGACAGTCTGGGGGAGAGGAAAGCTTCCTTGGGGACTTCTCCTCTGGGTTCTGGTGGCTTGGTATGGGCAGTGTAAAAGGAGGGGGGTTTAAGGAACAGGAGGGAAGACCAGGTACTTCCGCTACCCTCTTCCCTGCAAGTATTCCCGCACCTCACATACACACCAGCCACTACCTACCTACACACACACACACACACACACACACACACACATAACATGAACCCAAAGTGAAGTTCTACAGAACACTGCCACTGCAGCACTTAAATCTATTGACACAGTTGGGTGCACATGCCAGAGGCTCAGGAGGCTAAGGCAGGAGGATCCCAAGTTCAAAGCCAGCCTCAGCAACTTAGCAAGGCCCTAAGCAATTCTATGAGACCCTGTCTCTAAATAAAATATTTTTGAAAGCTGGGGATGTGGCTCAGTGGTTAAGCACCTCCTAAACCTTCCAGCCTCAGAGAGATGCCCAGGACTAGGAGAAGACCACACACAGGGGAGAAGCAACCCACATATAGGGAAGCCATCTTCTTACTGGAGGAGACAGACCAGCAGGGTTGCTCTGGCAACATGAGAGAGCTGAGACAGACCTCAACATGAACTTCCCAGGAGAGCAGGTGTGAAACTTAAGAGCAAGTTGAAAGTCAAGTTCATCTTTTTCACAATGGCCCCAAACAGGGTTGAAGATCTCCTCTGGACCTAGCGACTCCTGTGATTCCGGGTCTGGTACTTGAAGCTGAGGCCTCTGTTCCAGAGCCCACCCTGGAAAGTCCAGTGTGGCTGGATGTCAACTGTCTGAGTCCCTACCCCACAAAGTGCCCACCTGAGGGCACAGACTCTGTACCCCAGTCCTTGACCCAAATTCCACCCTTTTTCCAGAAATTACAGCCTTTTCTCCACCCCCACCTCCCTTCCCTGGCATGACTGCCCTATACCCACAGGCCCAGAGGGGCTGGCCTGGGAACTGGCTGTGTTTCTGGCCCCAAGGGTTCACTATTCCTCTTGCCTAGGCCTGCCCAACAACCTGGCTGCCTGCCTAGCCACTGTGGCCAAGATGGTAAGAGCCTGTGCCTACAGCCTGCCTGTGGGCAGAGGCAGGGCCCAGGCGTGTGAAAGTGGTAAGGTGGGCAGCAGCCTGAGGGTAAGACTCATCCCCCTGAGGAGATGTCTCCCCTGCCAACCTCTGCCTTTACCCATCACATCTTCTGGGCTTTGGTGGAGAAGACACAACTCTGACAGGGGAGGGGAACACAGTCAGCCCATCTGCCTCTATTCTTTTCTTTCCTTCCTTGTTTTCTTTTTCTGATGCTGAGATTGAACCCCAGGGCTCTCGGCCACTGAGCTCCATCTCCCATCCTTTTTATTTTTTATTTTGAGATAGGCTCTCAACTAAGTTGCCCAGGCTGGCATTAAGCTTGTGATCTCCTGCCTCAGTGTCCTAAGTCATTGGAATTACTGGCACACCTGTTTTTAGTACTGGACACAGGGCTGGGCCCTCTGCATCCAATATTTTAATTTAGTTTCCGGGCAGCTCCAGAAGGTGGGGATTTTACAGATGAGGAAACTGAGGCTGAAAGAAGGGTGGCACTTGTTCTAGGTCACATAACCAATCAGCATGGAGACTGCATGCTAATTCTTCCCTATCTGGAGCCTCTGCCAATGTGTTGTGCTCCTGCAGAGGCCCCCTGTAGGAGGATACTTTTCATGGGGACTGGTTAGATGTTAAAAGGACTTTTAACATCTGGTTGATGAAAAGGAATCTGGAGCAAAGCATAGCCTGAGTAGAGGCCAGGCCTGATGGGCAGGCAGTGTGGGTGTGTCTGTGTGTATGGGCCAGGCAGGGGGAGGTTGCTTAGCAGAAGTGTCCTGGTGCCTCTGGAGCCTCTGGAGCCTCTGGAGGACTTGGGGTGGAGGCTGCTGGCTATGCAGGTGCCTCGCTCAGGCTCTGCTGGTCCAACTAGCCCAACGACTTCTCTCAGCTGCTTCCCCTGCTCACATTTCTGCCAAGAGATGTTGGCAGAGCCTGGGTGAAGTCTGTGTCAGGGGCCTCAGATTCCCAGTCCCAGTCCTCAGGCAGGATTAAGGGGTCCTGAGCCGCAGGCTGTCCATCTCAGTCTCTGAGAGCTGCACAGCCTCTTCAGAAAGCCTGTCCTGATTGTGTCCTCAAGAACAATTTCTTTTTTCTTTTCTTTTGGTACCAGGGACTGAACTCAGAGGTATTTAACCACTGAGTCACATCCCCAGCCCTTTTTATTTTGAGACAGGGTCTTATCAGCCTTGAACCTGTGATCCTCCTGCCTCAGCCTCCTGAGTGGCTGGGATTACAGGTGTGTGACAGTGAGGAGAGTAGGTCTGTCTGGGGAGATGAAATGACCTGTACAATTATAGGAGATGTCTACTTTCTTCTGTAAACTTTTCTCTTTCTCTTTTGCTTTAATGGAAATGTATTATTTTTTCCATCAGAACTGCCAATCTGTGTCTTTTTAAAGTTGTGGATGGACCTTTATTTTACTTATTTATATGTAGTGCTGAGAATCGAACGTGGGGCCTCACATACGCTAGGCAAGCGCCCTACCACTGAGCTACAACCCCAGCCCCCAACCTGTATTTACTTTTCTAGGTTTCTATGCTTCTCCCTCTCAACCTCTCATTCCCCACCCAGCACCCGGCCCTTAAGATCTATTTTCCAGTTAAGAGGCTGATTGCAGTGCCCTGGATGACCCTCATACCCAGGACCTCGGTTGCACCATCCACAAAATGGGTATACTTAGGTATTTCTGACTTTCCAGGAAGGAGCCAGTGGCTGACAAAAGAAAGTGGCGCCCCGCCCAGGTGCCGGCGCCTCAAGAGCCGCCAGGTGGCTGCTGGACCCGGGAATAGAGCCTGGTCTTTTATAGCCGGGCCTGAGTCACGTGGCTGGGCGGTGTCTCCGCCCCTGGCCGGGAAAGATTTCTCTGGGGCGGGGAGGGGCAGGGCCTCGGGGCAGTCGGTGGCAGTGCGCGGGAGTCGTGCCTCCTGGAGCGTGTTTGTGGGGCGCGGCTGTTAGGGGACCCTGGTGTGCCTGCGGAGGTCCCCACCCTCCCCATTTCGAGGTCCACCTTTCAGCTCAGCCCTGCTCTCGCGGTTCCCACGAGCCAAGCTGCCTTCAGTAAACCAACGTCTGCGGGGAGAGACAGAGTCCCCTGAAGGAAGCACTGCAAGGGGACCTGTGTGAGACCCCAGCTCTCCCCGCCTTCCCGCTGCGTGGGTGACTGAGCATGCCCCCGCCTTGTGAGACCTGATAGAGCACGACTGGGGACTCTCTTGCTTCTCTAGATGTCCTTGGTGACGATCCCTAGCGCAAATGCCCCTCCTCCCATTCCCACGCCCCTTTGGGGGACAGGAACAGTGGAGCCTCCAAGAGAGTCTCAGGCTGGCCAGAGCTGTGCTGTGATAGAGCAGGGCTGAGTCAGTCTAGGGCTGGCTGCACACTCACGAGAATGGCAGAATAGCCCTGCGACCTGCTTTCCCCAGGAAGCACCTTCCTTTGACCCCCCCCACCACTAGGTATTTCTCAAGTTATGCAAACACAAACTTGTTGAGGGAACCTGCAGCCTTGCTAACTTTGTTTGGCAGTTAACACCAACAGGGATTGAGCTCACTCCCTGTGTCTCAGAAGCTTGATCTGGTTGGTCCACTCAATGACCCGAGGTCATTACTATTACCATTTCCATTCCACAGATGAGGAAGTGCAGGCACAGTAAAGACATAGGTCCTTGGCAGAAACAAGCTGTAACCTGGTCCCTTCAGCTTCCTGACCTGGCACTTCCCTGCCATGTAGTAATACCCATAAGGCTACTGCCTTCTGAGCCTGCCCTTGCTTGCCCCTCACCTGCTTCCGGACTGAAATCCCTGTCTATGACAGTCTTGGTGGCCTGGGGCATGGGCACGCCCCAAGTGTCCTTCCTACCCCCAACAGGAGGACTGTCCCTGCTGACCTACACCTCCTGCCCCAGAAACAGGAACCCATTCTCCCTTGGCCAGGCCAGTGCTCTGGATGTGATAGAGATGGATTCTAGCAGCCAAAACTTCAGGGACAAGAAGGGACAGAAACAGGGACCCTTAGTCCAAAACAAGGACTAACTCTTGGCAGACATCAAATGGGGGACCCTGTTCTGACTTCAGCTGGGTGGGCCTCTGGGACAGAAAGTGGTCCAGGTCTTTTCCAGGTTGTGTGGTTTAGTCCTTGACTTCCTGTGGAGGAGTCTGGGGGCCCAAAGTATTTGCAACCTTTAGATGGGACAAGGGTGGCAGGGGTCAACTTCATCTTCTCAGGACAAACCCTCCAGGGGGCCCATAGAGCCTGGGTGGATGCTTCCCAGTTCTACTCTTAGCTGTTTCCTTGGCTGTGAACCTGGAGGAGGAAAATGTCACTTCTGGATGGCTGCTATGAGCCCAGCCCTACTTGGGGATTTACATTTCATGTCATGAGAGGCCATCAAGGGCTCTTTCAAGGCTGACAGCCTGTGATCTGGCATAAGGACCATGCCTGTAACCCTAGCCAGTGTGAAGCAAACCCTTACCAGGTGTCTACCCTGGCTGAGGCTCTGTACATATCATCTCATTAACCCTTATCCAGCCAATTCCATAGGTGAGGACTCAGGCTGGGAAAGGTGGGGTCACCTGACCAGAGTTATAGTTAGCATGGGACACAGCCAAAATTTGCTCCCAGGCCACAGAAGGACCTTATTGGGTTGGTTATGTGTGCACAGGTGTCAGCTCATCTGGACTCTGCCTTGGCCCACCCAGCGTGGCTCCAAAAGCAGCTCAGGATGCTGCAGCACCAGGCAAGCTTGACCTGCACTCCCTGGACCCTACATATGCCTGGGCCTTAGGACTCAGGGCCTATCTCTGTAAGGAAGTCGACCTTCATCCCTCTTCTGCCCTTGATAGAGCATGACCAGGACAGCCTTAGCCCCTCTGCCTCTTTTTGAGTTCCTTGTGCTTCTCCAGAGGAGAAAGACTGAGGCTGATGTGCGTTCTAAGTCCCTGTTTTAGTCAACTTTTTGCTGCTGTAGCTAAAAGACCCAACCAGAACAATTGTAGAAGAGGAAAAGTTTATTTGGGAGTTCATGGTTTCAGTCCATAGTCAGCTCCATTCCTCAGGGCTCAAGGTGAGGCAGGACATCATGGTGGAAGAGTGTGGCAGAGGGAAGCAGCTCATATGATGATCAGAAAGCAGAGAGAGAGAGAAAGAGACTCCACTTGCCAGATACAAGGTATAAATATACCCTAAAGCCAAGCCCCCAATATCCATTTGCTCCAGCCTCACCCTATCTGCCTTCAATTTCCACTTAATTAATTCCATCATGGAATTAATTTACTAATTGGATTAAGGCTTTCATGATCCGATCATTTCTCCTCTAAACCTTTTTTGCATTGTTTCATACATCCAAACTGTAACTGTCCCTAAACTCATGAGCCCATATAATCCTGAAGACCAGGGAGTGTTTCCTGTTGGTTTATTCCTATAGTTATTCCTATAGTTAACTCTAAAGCAGATGTTTCCAACAATGGGTAGTTTTGTCCCTGTGAGGCATTTGGCAGCATTTGGAGATTTATTTGTATGTCACAAACTATGTGTAGAGGGGAGTGGGGTATGGGATTGCTACTGATGTCTAGTAGCAATAGAGGCCAGAGATGCTGCTAAACATCCTAGGGTGCACAGGACAACACCCATAACAAAGAATAATGTGGCCCAAAAGTCCTTAAGTGCTGAAATTGAGAATCCTTGATGCAAAGTATGGCTTTTGAAGCTGGGCAGACCTTGCTTTGAGTTCTGCCTCTGTGTACTATATATTCTTGGGCAAGTGGCTTCATCTTTCTCTTAGGCTCAGTTTGCTCACCACCCTCTGGGAGGGTGGCCCCCACCTATGGGAGACTTGAGGACTGGGCAGACTGCACACATCCAGCACCTAGGACAGGCTAGCACAGGGTAGCCCCATGACTGATGCCATCATTCTTCATTTCCTTTTCCAAGGTGGAAGGTAGCATGTGGCAACAAAGGTCTGGTGGCTGGATCTGGAGCTCCCCAATGTCTAGACATCCTCTATGGTTCCTAGTACAAGGTAGGGCTATTGTTGATGTTGAGGGAGAGGCTGGGTTGGCTACTGTGAACCCAGAGGAGGAGCCAGAAAGGAAACCTGATTCCAAGTGGGCAAAGGTCACTCAAAACTCACCTTGCAGCACACCACCTTTTCCTTCAGCCCAACCCCAGGAAAGCTAATGAATATGTTCAAGATGATGCCCTGGATTGCAAGTGGACATCAGGGAAGAGTGGCATTGAATGGACATAACCAAGAAATACAGAGATACGGGGATGGACAGGAAATGACCCAGGAAATGTTATGTTCAAAAGTGTGAAGAATGAGGGACCAGGGCTGTGAACTTAAGACACTAATTAATTTTCAAACAAAGTTCTGCCTCCTTCCAGGGTATAGGGTACAGGGCCCTCCCTCTGTAGTGGGAGGAGTCATTGTGGTTTTCTCTCTCCAGCCCAGATCCTCAACACATCTTTGCCAGGCATCTCCATCCCTGGTCTCATGGTCAACCCCCACCCCCCTTCCTGCAGCCCTGCAATCTACCTGGTCTGGTCTCTTCTTCCCACCCACTTTCTCTAACCTCAATCACGTGTTCTGTTTCTTACCCCGCCTCTCCTAGCCTCCTGCTTCCTGCCAGCCCGCCCACTGCCTCATCTGATTCCCAGGAGCCCCCTTAAACCTGTCACCGGCCCATTGAAACAGCCTTCCCCACCCTTCCACTGCTGCACAAGACTAACGTTCTAGCTGTGTCCTGTCTCTGCCACAGGCCCCATAGTCAACTCAGGCCTCCTCAATGGTCATCCTCCACTTCTAAAGCCCCAGGGTCTCAGCTAGGAAGAGCAGTCTAGACTATTCTCATCCCCTCAAGGTGGTCCCCCAGGAGGCCAGAGCACAGAACTCCGTTTTTTTTTTTTTTTTTTGCCTCCTGCAAAATGCCATTTCTTGGACTTAGTATGAGGTAATGGCTTGGCTTTCTGAGTTTTGAGGGCAGGGGATTGACTCCCTAGACCCCAATTGGTCTAGGCCCAGAGTACACTGGGTGAAAAAAAAATGAATGAATGAGTTATAGCTGACAACGAATTTTCACGTCTAGAAAGGGAGTTCTTGTGCCTGCCTAGGGCTGTGGAAACTCTGGAAGGTAGGGACAGGACAGCAGAAGAACGGGAGAGGTAGAGGCAGCTCTTAGAACTGCCTGATGAGCAGTGTAGACGCAGATCAACTAGAACCGCCAGCCCAGGAGTCTTTCCAGCTGCGTCTTTGGGGCAGGGCCTGGACCAGCAGGCCTGGCGGCGGGCACTGAGCCCGGTTGCGTCCGCGCTCCAGCCAACAGGAAAAGAAGGAGTGAGGCCAGGCTGGGAGGGCCAGCCGGCCAGTGGGGAGTCCCAAGCGTGGGCGTGAGGAGCCGGGGAACCCCCGCGGGCGCCTCCTGGGCTTCAGGGTGTATAGGGGCCCCACCAACCTCAGCCTCCTCCACTGTAAAATGGGGTCCCCTCCAGATGCCGGCTTGTGGACTACTGGAGGGCGGAGGCGTGAAGAGTGCTGGGGAGGCTAGAGAGGTCAGAAGACTTAAGCCAGACCTAGAGAGGCACAAACCCGCTGGACCCCTCAGCTCCCAGCTGGCGGGGGCGGGGCACTGGAGGGGCCGGCACTTGTGG
This sequence comes from Marmota marmota marmota, assembly GCF_001458135.2. Classification (NCBI taxonomy): domain Eukaryota; kingdom Metazoa; phylum Chordata; class Mammalia; order Rodentia; family Sciuridae; genus Marmota; species Marmota marmota. Next base: position 10,275,046 of record NW_025999941.1, on the reverse strand, counting down.
GCGGGCCCTCAACCCCGCCCCCTTGCACTTCCTTGTGCAGCGGCGCCTGAGCAGGAGGCGGCGGCCGCTGGGATCCCCAAAGCGACCCCTGGTANTCTCGCAGCCGCGCCCCCGGCCCACGCTCGCCGTCCGGTGCCTGTCCAGCAGCCTCTCCTTTAGAGCCGGAGCCAGACGGCCCGCCACGCCTCATCTCCCGCCCCTGGGTCCCATCCGGGCGGACCCGCTCGGCGCCTCCAGCTCTCTATCTCTTCTTTCAGTCTTGATGTCTTTCTCGGTCTCTCCATCTGTCTCTGGGCTGGGTGTGGCTCTAGTCTCCACCATCCCCCTTCTCACCCCGCCCCTCTGAGCCCCCTCTCCGGGTGGCCCTGCCTGGTGCGGTAAGTCCCAGGTTCCCTAACCCAGGAGCCACCTCCCTGGGGGCCCAGGCTGGTAAGGGAAGGGGGGTGGAGATGGAGGCACCCTGCTGGCCAGTTCTGGAGAGGGAGGAGGTGAGCACCATCACAACTGCTCCCACTTCCCCAACTCCCTCTCTGTGGGGGCGGGGAGAGTCCTATTAAGTACCCCATTTAAACCTGACTAGGGTGCGAGTGTGGGAGGATCTTTTTTCCTCTGGCCCCTACCCTATTGCATGGACCCTATCACCGTGTGCTGCATGGCCTGTATCTGGACTTGTGGGTATGCTGTGTGTCTGTCTCCTTATGTGTTTTGTGGGACGTGCCCCTGTGATTCTGTGTCCTTCTTCACGTGTGTGCCTTGCACATGTATATGTGTTTGTTTGTCCTGAAGTTCTTTGTGTGTCTTCTGCAACTGTGCACACCAGATCTTGATGTGTTTGTTCTGTGTCACCAGACTGCCCTTATGTGGTGGTGGTGGGGTGTCCCTGTGTGTCTGGAAGGTCCTATTTTGCACTTGGGTATATCATGGTGACCAACTGGCCATGAGTACATTAGATCCATTAATTGTGGGAGCCCCTGGTGTTGGGGTGCCAGCCCACCGGGCTCATGTGTGAGTGTGTCTAAATAAGTGTGCATGTGTGTGTGCACTCACATTTGGTTCTTCCTGTCCCTCTGCCACTGAGCTACTGTGACCAGGCTGACCTGGTCCAGAGGGAGGAGACTGGTCCCTTGGGTTTCCTCCTTCCTGCTATGGACTGGGCTGGGGTGTGGTAGATAGGCCGGCAGAGGGCAGCTGGGGGCGGGGGGGGGGGGATATGTTTGGGTGGTTATACCTGGCTGTAGAATGTTATGAGAGCTCCTGTGTGTGCTGGGACTGCGCTGGAGGTGACACTGGCAGTGTGGGGCTATGGTGGGAGCCTATGACTGGTAACAGACTCACAGTCTGACTGTATGAAACTACAGGTGTGTGCTTGGGAATGACTGTGATTGTAGGGAACTGAGATAGCTGGGTGTGGGTGTCAGTGCAGGAGGGAATGTGACAAGGTATGTAGTGACAGTGCTGGGAGGGAAGGTGAGAGCCCCCGTGTGTGAGACCATGTGCAAGAACATGAGGTCGTGGGTGTGCGCTGTGCATGCACAAAGCCAACCTTGGCTCCTGGGGCAATGGTGAAAGCTATAGGCGAGTTCTGGGGTTTGTAGTGTTATGACCAAGATCTCAGGCTCTGGACCAAGACAGACATGGGCTCAAATACTCACTGTACTTATTCAGAGCAAGAGAGGTTGAGTTTCCTTGTCTGCAGCATGGAGAAAGTTGTGAGGAGTAGAGGTCCTGTGTCACTGATCCTCAGCACAGCCTTGACCCACAGTGAGCTAACACACACACACTAAGTCTTATTGGTGATCACCCCACAGCTCTGTGATTCCCATTATCTTGGAAGCTGGGATTTACGAAATCTCCCAAGTCCCCAACCCCATTTCCTGCCTACAGTGGGTCTCTTGCCCCTTCCTGTCCCCTTGATCAAGCTGTCTGTGGGAGGGAGCATGTGTTTGGAAACTCCAAGACCCAACCCTGTTCAGCCTGAATGAATGATAAAACCCTTCCAACTCCTCATGGCCAGCCCCTAGTCTCAGTAGCAGTGATGGGGGGAAGAGGGGGAAGAGGGGTGATTCAGAGCTATAATTGCAGGGCCCTGACACCATTTAGCTGGCACAGCTAATTGGAATTTAAATTAAAATTAGAAATAATTTAAAGTAATGACAAAAAGAAAAAGCCTGAGGATACCTTTGCCCCCAGGGAGGATACCTTTGCTGGTGGGGGACTGGGTGGTAGGGAGGAGTTTATACCTGGGGAAGGAAATCTTGTGGAGCCCTGACCTGGTCTTTTAGAGGAAATGCCTTTTAGCTAGGAGATCTAGCGCACCTTGCCGTCACTGCCATTCCGGGCCTCAGGTTTTCAGCTGTATAATGGGCACAAAATAATGGGAGAATCAAATAAACCATAAAATACCAAACAAGGAATAAAAAAAAAAATCATCATTCATTTGTTTCAACATGAATCTAGCATAGGAGCTAACACAATAAAATTTGAAGCCATAGAGGCACTTGTGGTATTAATGTTTTCTCCATTTAAAAAGTAGGCTCAGAGGAATTGCCCCAGGCCCTAAAGTGGTGGTGCCTGGTTGCACCCTAGGACTCCAAAACCTGCAGGGCAACCTCCTGCAGACGGAGGGTTGGAAACAGCTTTTTGCTGTCTGCTGACCTCCTTACCAGGCTGAAAATGTTCCAAGGGCAGGGACACAGTGTTCCAACTCCTAACATGAAGTGGACACATAGCCAATGCCCAAGAATATTTGTTCCTGGCAGCCCATTTCACAGAAGAGAAAGTCAAGTCCAGAGAGGTCCAAGATGTAAGAGTCAGGCAAGACTGAGCGGGTCTGTGTCAGCCATGCTGATGGGGAGATCCTGTTTGCTTCCCGGCTTAGCTGTTTTCTCCTGTTCTTGCAGGTCTGCTGGGAATTGGCCCAAGTGAGGGCGGAGGGCCTACTTTTCCTGGTGGTTGGTGAGTGGCAGCAGCAACAGGAGCCCAGACCAAGGACAAGTGGGAGTTGGGAGCCCCAGGTAGGACTGCGTTCTCTTAGGCAGAAGGACATTGGGCTGGGGTAGCATTCTTCTTTGGACTCCTCCCTTTTTGCTGTGGGATTGGGTGGTTTGGGGCCTGGGTGCCCAGAAGAAGCAGCCATTTGCTCTGCCTAGGAGGAGCTCACTGCCTAAAACCTGGCTGTGGCCCAGGGAAGGCTTTGGCCTTGGAGGACTGGAGCCCACCAGTTGTTTGGGGGAAGGAGTGATGACAATTTATTGTCAGTTAGAAAGTGATATGTGAGCCAAGGGTTGGGGGAGGGTGTGTCAGTTTTTCCATGGCTCCTTGTATCTCTGTCACAGCATCCTCGCCATCACACAGGGAAATGGAGGTTCACCTAGGCCTCACGGTGGGTTCGGTGGGTTGGATGCTGGGTTGGGAATGGAATGGGGTCTCTCAGCACAGCTGGATATTCTTCCATATCCCATTTCCCCCACTCTATTTCCCCAGCCTCTCTGGGGCTGAGGAGGGATTCTAAATCCCAGTTCCCAGCCTCTAGATTCAAGGCAAGCTGGGCAGTGTCTCTGAGGAATGCCCAAGAAGGCTGCAGTCTCCGAGGCGCCTCAGGAAGCTAGAAATCCCTCCCTTTGGGGCCAGCCTTGGTTCCGTCAGCCCCTATTACAATTGAAACAGTCTTCTGGGCTGGAGCATAAAGCTCCGTGTAACTCACGTGCCTAGCATGCACACGGCCCTGGGTTTAATTCCCAGAAAGAGAAAGAAAGAAAGGAACCAGCCAGGCACACACCTGTAATCCCAGTGGCTCGGGAGGCTGATGATGCAGGAGGATCGGGAGTTCAAAGCCAGCCTCAGCAAAAGCAAGGTGCTAAGCAACTCAGTGAGACCCTGTCTCTAAATAAAATACAAAATAGGGCTGGGGATGTGGCTCAGTGGTCGAGTGCCCCTGAGTTCAATCCCCTGCATCTCCTCCCCCGTAAAAAAAAAGAAAGAAAGGAACAAATGAACAAAGGAAGGGGGGGAGAAAAGTGTTACTCACTGAGTGTTTAAATCCCCAGTAAGCCAGATTCTGAATGGGTGTGTGCTGAGGGCACCTGGAACCTGGGGGGGATAGGAGCAGGGGATGGGAAGGATGGCTTTTCCTCCAGGAGTCCTCCCTGATCGGTTCCCTACTCCCACCCTACTGCCTGTCAGGCACTATAGGTCTTAGGGTGACTGAGTGAACTTGAGGAGGCTGGACTCCCTGGGCCTGACTCTGGGGACAGGGCTGTCACTCCACTAGGGGCAGAGGGTCTTCTGCTTATTCATCCTACTCCAAAACCTATCTGGTGGGAAGGATGTGAAGTACCTTTGGCTTGAGGGCCTCTGCCCCCTGAGGCCAGGGGAGCCATTCCCTCCCAGCACTCAAACTCCTTCCCTAAGGAGTTCAATTAGTTAGTTTTGGAGCCACCCACTTTCTACTCTCAAGCATCACCTGCCTGGCTAGCAGAGATGTGCACGTGTTCATACAGAATGCCAGGCTGCACTGGGCACACGTGCCATAGGTGCCTAGTGCCTGCACATGCACCCCCATGGGCACACTAATATGCGCATACACACACTCGTCTCTGTCATCATGCACTCAGATGTCTGCCCACACATACCGCACTGTGCCCATGCTGGGTTGGGAAGTGAGGCCCTAGGCAGGGTAACAGCCTAGCCATGTAGCCTGGGTCTGGCGTGACAGTGAGAGTCCAGGTGTGGCTGTGACCAGAGGCTAGAGTTGGGTGGGCCATGCTGTGGGCAGTCAACAGCTGTCTTGCCCATGTAACTCAGGCCTCCAGGGCTTGGTACTGGAGACCGGGGACATGGGCGTGGGGGAGGGGCTGTGTCAGCTGCTGCAGTACCGTTTGTGGCTGCTGCCACAGAGGAGGAAGTGGGCTGTTTGGCCATAAGGCTGAGGTGCTCACGGGCCAGTGGGGGTCCTACAGCCCCTCTGTCTAACCCAGTGTCCATGTCTGGAGAGAGTGGAGTTGCTAGGCTCAGGGGTCCGGGAGGCAGGCAGGGTACTCTCTCCTAGGGTCCACTTTCCAAGGCCTAGACCCAGGGGAGAAGACCGTCTGTCCGAGGCATTTCCGGAGGCTCACTTCCTCTGGGCTGCCCAGGAAGTGGTTTCAGAGTGGGACTGACCAGCCCTCTGCCTGTGGCTTGCCCCGCCCCTGTCCTGCTTTCCGAGGGGAGCAGCATCTTGCCTGTGGGCTAGGCTGACTGATCAGGCTTTCTACTGCCAGGGCTGCTTAGCCTAGTTAGAGACTCTAGGAGAAAGATGAGGTGCTGAGACCATAAAGTCCCCTGCAGCCCCACAACTCCAGCTTCTCCCTCGCTCCAAGCCTGGAAGCCAAGAATCAGAGGCATCAACCTCAACAGGCACAGTCTCTTGGGGACGGAGATGGCAGGCTGCTTCTTGAAGATTCGGCAGCACTAAGCAACTGTATAAATGAGCCTGGCCAAGTGGCTTTGCTACTCAGTGCCTCAGTTTCCCCCTATGGCAAATGCAATGATATCTACCCTGGCGAGGTTATATGGAAAATAAGATAATGTGTGCAAAGTAGCCAGCACCATGCTTGGCACATCTTCTGTCAGTCATGTGAAGTACTCAGTGCCTGCTTCCTGGTAACTATTCAGAAAACAGCAAGTGGTACTAATAATGGGCCATAATTGTCTGATTGGCTGAGGACTGTCCCAGTGTCACAAGGCCAGGTGGCTTTGGAGCCCAACTAAGTCAGGTCTCTGGCTCCCTCCTTCCCCCTCAGTTCTGCCTTCGGCAGCAATACCAGGGGTGGGAGAGCTCCATTGGTTCAATAGGTTCCCTGTCCTCTGAGGAAGGAGTGCCAGGGTGGAGCAGCTGTGCCCACTCAGCAGCCCAGCCCCCTCCTGCTGTCTCCCCCTCACTCCCTTTCAAAGAGAGAAGAAAACAGATTTCGTGACAAATAGATGCAGGATGCTGGGGAAGGGAAGCAGGCAGCTAACTGCCTGCCCCCTCAGGGCTCCTCTCAGCCCTCCCACTCTGGGCTCCTGCAGGACTTTGGGCTTAGAGAATTGGCTGGGAATGAGGAAGTGGGTGGTGAGCCCTCCTGCCAGCCTACCTACCCTCAGACCCCTGGCCTCAGCCTTTGGATGGGGGTAGGGGGCAGTCATCTTGGACTGAGGAGACTGAGGGGTCAGGGAGCAACAAATCCCCCCATACACTTGTGCATGCATCCATCCTTAACCCATGGCAGCTGGTGGCCTGCCTATCCCAGAAACAAACAGAAGGTCAGCTTAGTGAGGACTAGGATGAGCTTTGGCTTTCACTCTTTGGGACCAAGAGGCTGAGCTCTCCCGTGTTGAAGAGTTAATGATGGCGATATGGCAGGCAGGGCTCAGGAGCCTGGAGGGCTGGAGATCATTGTAGGGCTGGGCCATCAAGGCAAGGGAATCCTGCAGATTTAGGAAAAGGACCTCGGCAAGCATCAGACAGTCCCTTGTTTAATATTTCCTGGCTGTGTCCCCTGGAGCCAGGTGCTGGATGGCTGTAAGTCTTCTTATTTCTGTGAAATAGGCAGATAGGGGAGTATCCTTATGAGAAATGAATGATGGGAAGGAACCACTGTGGGGCATTGGGGACAGGAAGACAGAATAGCAAGCCCAGAGCCTCCTCAGCAGGAAGGAACTTGTCTGATCAGAGAACTGAAAGGGGTCATTGTGGCTAGGACACTGGAATGAAGGGAGAGCAGCTACCAAGGGGGTCAGGAAGGTAAGGGCCACAGGTCTGGCGGAAAGGAGTCTGAGCTTACCCAAGGAGCAATAGGAAACTCCAGGGGCTTAGGCAAGGGTGATGAGGTCTGCTGTACTCTTAAGTCTTAAGAGCCCTGTCTGGATGCTGGAGCAGAGGAACCATAGGGGCTAAACTAGGGGAGGTAGAGCCGTGGGAAGGCAGGTACCAAGCCTGGAGATGGCAATGGTGGCCAGGATGGGGCAGGAGGCGGAGAAAAGAAGGTCTTGATCTTTGCTGCAGAGGCAGACACCATTGCGGACTGGGTGGGGAGGCCCCAGAGGAGGCAAACTGGCCCCAGGTGTCTGGCCTGACAGCTGTGTGAGCGTGGGTGCCCCTAACAGATGAGAAGCACTTGGAAGGGAACACCAGTGGGCTGCTGTGGGCAGATTTGAGCACTTTTAGAATCATTCACATGGTGAGGTTGGGGAGGCAGGTGGGGCCACAGCCTGGGTCCAGAAGGGTCTGGGCTAAAGGTGGAGACCTGAGAATCTAAAGCCTAGGTTGGGGAGGAGAGGGCTCAGCAAGCCATTGGTGGGGGAATTTGAGGGTCCTTGCTGGGACTGCTGTCCCTCGAAGGTCCCTGCCCAGGCACCAGGAGGGCAGGCTTGTGGTGGCTGAGCCACTGTTTTCAAAACAGCCCCGGAAGCTTTGGATCATGTCTGTGGTTGTATTGGGTAAACAAGAGCAGCCGAGCAGCCAGTCACCAAAGCCAAGGTCGGATCAGATGTCTGTGTGGTATAGGCTTCAGGGCCAAGGTTGGGGGTGTGAGAGGAGGCTCTCGGGGTCCTCCAGTATCAGGACTGGAGAAATCTTGGGGGTTTCTATTGTTAAGACAGGGAAGCTGAGGCCTGTGCTCTGCCCATGGATGTAGGCTGCCTCAGCCCACCCCAGACCTTCCCATGACTGAGTGACCGAGGATAGATGAAAATGGGCAGAGACAGGACAGGGTGTGAGGATGACAGTGGTGGTAAGGACCGTGGTGACGGCTTCTGGGTGTTGGCACTGTTTCTTGTGCTAGGCCTGGTGCTCAGCATGCCTGCCCAAGACTCAGCCATGTTCTCAGGGCACTGGATCTGAACTAGGCCTGTCCAGACCACTCATGCCCATGCTCACCAGCTCCTCTGTTTCCTGTCCTCTGGGAATGGCCTGCTACATGGGTTGGTCTTGTCTCTCCCAGCTTTTTCGAGGTCCCTGCAGTCGGGCGGGGGCATCATCTGGGCTCTACCTACTGCAGAGGGACTGACAGACACCAAAAGGCTTAGGTGGCCACCTTACCTTCTCCCAAACACAAAATATTTGTTTCTTGTAAATAATCAGGAAAATCCTAGGGACTCTATGGGAAAAAGAAGGAGTGGGGTTGGGACCACCTAGTGGAGCTGTTCCCACCTGCCAACACATCCCCTTGCTGCACTGCAGGCCAGATGGGCCATTTGAGCACTGGAACTGGAGCCTCTCTCCCCCTCCACCTGGGTCTGCCCCATTGGCTTTGTGGCTTTGGTTGAATTACTTAATCTGTCTGTCATTTTCTGCATGGTAAGCCTAGAGCTCATGGAGGTCATATGTGGGCTGTCCCCACCTGCAGATGTTCCAGCCCTCCCCTGCTCTCCTGTGCCAAGCCTGTGACTGTCACCTGTGACCTCCCAGCCTCAGCCTCAACTGACTCCCCCTGCCCCCACTCCTCCCAGGCCCTGCAGGCAAGGTGGCAGGTCTGCATAGGGATGTGCATGACCCACCCACTCCTTCCTTACACACTTTGGACTTTGCTCTGGACCTCCTTCAGTGGGGAGGCCCAGCCTGGCCTGATTCCCAGATGCCCTTCCCATCTCCAGCCATTGTGCCCCAGGGGGACTATAGTAGGAACAGTGGCATTTGGGTACCAGATTCTAGTCAGGCTTATGGGATCCTTCCAAGTTCATGTATTCATCTCTGTGTCTGCCCAGTGTGCCTGTCCCTGTGTGTGTGTTATGGCTTATTCACATGGATCCTGTATGGCTGGGTGTGGTCTTTGTGGGCCTGGATGCATGTTGACATTTGAGAAACTATTGGAGGGGGGCACTGTGTGTGTGTGTGTGTGTGTGTGCACCTTTTGAGCTGTCACATGTGACTGTGGCTATAAATGTGTGCGTATATACGTCCAACTTCAAGGGAGGCTCCCCATTTGTAACTGTATGTTTGGTTTTGTGGGTGTGCCCATGTGTGCACATGTGTGTCGTTATTCTTGGAGAAGTCCACATATTTCCCAATACCCAGGGTCATACAGAGGCCCCCTTGTCTTCATAGGAGCTGACTCTCTGGCTCCTGCCATGAAGGAGCTTTTATTACTCCCTCAAGGGTGCCTGGAACCCTCTCTCTGACTGAACCCAGGGCTCCCCAACCCAGGGCCAACTGGGAGACTTCAGGCCTGTGCCTAGTGTGGGCTGTGCTTTTAAGGAGGTCCTATTCAACCTGTATTGGCCCAGATGGTTTGAGCCAGTTGACACTCAACATCCTTAGTCCTGCCCCTCTGTCCCTTCCAAACCCTCTGGATAAGTGGACTGTAACACCTCTGCTTTCCCTGAGATAGAAGCTCCCCGCCTGCCAACCAGCCCATCCCTGATTCTATCCCCTGCCCTGTCTTGCTATTCTCACTGCCTGAGCAATGAGAACTGGGCACATGGGGGCTGGGACAAGATTCCTGGTGGAGGTCTTTGGAAGGGAGTTTCTAGCCCTTTCTTCCCTGACCTCCTGTTCCTCTTGCTGAGCCCACTTCCTGGGTTGTGAAACCCTGTGGCCTCCTTGATTTGGTTCTGTCTGGAAAGGCCAGGCTGTTCTGCCGAGCCTGCGCCTTTGGCCTTTCCCAACTGCCAGGGCCTGCTCTGTTCTTGCCTGCTGGCCATACTACATCTCACTCTGAACCCCCTCCCGACTCTGACCAGGCCTTTGACTGCTCTTCCTGCTTTCATTCATCCCTCAAGGCTTACATAACAGGTAAAGCTGCGTCCCTAGGAGGGCCTCACTTTGCTATCACCTACCATCCAGTCTGACTTGACAGGCAGTGGTACCCTCCATGCACAGAAGGCAGGGACAGGCCCAAGGTAGGTGGGAGAGGGCTGCATGAGGTGGCATGGGGGCATCCCCTGCTCCTCACCAGGAGCTGCAGCTGATCTCTCTCATGAGCCTGTTGACACATTCTCCTAACAGCTGAACCAAGATGCCTCTTCTCTAGCTTCAACCCCAGTTTACTCTCTGTTCATTGGGCACCATCTTGCACCCTGTGAGGCAGAACTGTTCCGGAAGGAAGGGCTGGCAGGGAAGAGACCAAGCTGGGTCTGGGAGCTGAGGGATCCTCAATGCAGGACCTTGGCTGTAGTTTCCCTCTGTACAATGAGGAGATGAGCATATTGGTCTCAGCTTGGTGAGTTTTATTTTTTATCTTTGACAGAGTTGTTTCAAACAAGTTACCCGTTATGTAGAAGAGTTAGAAAATGCATTCTGGGTTTCTATTGGAACCCCAGTTTCTTTGCTGATGCATGTGTGGAATTGCAGCCCACATACTGTTCTGTTGGGGTCTACCCACAGCAAGGTCACTCTGGTCACCTTGAGGCTGGCCTTGCCTACTACCCTGGACTGGCTGAAAACAGGTTTCTGTTTGCTCTTGGAGGAGGCAACCTGCCTACTTGGGCCTGGTCTAGCTATTGCCTTTCCTTACCTCCAGGCTGTTGCTTTAGGGCAGAGTGGGGAGCAGGGCCAGTTCCTCAAGTTATGGCAAGTGGAGGCCTGGGGATGAAGAGTAGGGAGGGCTGAATAGACTGGTTGAACACAGGGTCCTAGACCCTTACCTCCATTTGTCTCTTCTTCCCCAAATGGTATACATTAGGCACGTCTGGGTCTAAACCTTTAGCTGTGTTACCTTAGGCAAATCAGTTAGCTTTTCTGAGCCTTTATTTCTTCATATGTAAAATACTCACCTTCTGGATCTACATAGAGATAAAGTGAGCTAATGCAGTTACAAGGCCAATCCAGCAGCATACTGTCAGCTTCAGAAAAGCTTAGAAGTGGGGAGCTGAGATTCACACCTAGACTGACTCCTTTTTTTTTTTTTTTTGGTATCAGGGATTGAACCAAAGGATGCTTAATCACTGAGCCACATCCCCAGCCCATTTTATTTTATTTTATTTTTTGGTACTGAGGATTAAATCCAGGGATGCTTAACCACTGGGCCACATTCTCAGCAACCCCATTTTTTTTTTTTTTTGATACAGGGTCTTGATGAGTTGTTTAGGGCTGCATTAAGTTGCTAAGGCTGGCTTTCAACTCTCGATCCTCCTGCCTCAGCCTCTTGAGCTGCTGGGATTATGGGTATACGCCCTGACACTGGGCTAGACTGACGCTTGAGTCCAGTGCTCTCTGCTTCCCAGGGCTGCCTCTGCTGTGGGCTTGAGAAGCTAGAACAGAGGCTAGGAGCCCACCCAGTGGGGAGAGAGGCCTGGTTCTCCTGTGACACTGTGTGGGGTCCAGCTCCTGCCACGCCTCTGGCCCTGCAGAGCTGTGAGGAGTCTGGGGCTGAGCTGGTGGCCTTTTTTTGGGCCTGTGGGCCTGGGCCTATTTGCATGGAGGTTATAAATAGTGAGCACACCTTGCTTCTGTGCTGCTGCCTCGCCCCTCACCTTCCCACCACAGCTCAGACACCGCGAGGTAGGTGAGTAATTCGTGCTCCATTGTGCAGAGGGGCACCTGTGGCCCAGAGAGGCCCTGGACCTCTCTCAGGATCACTCAGTAATGGAAGCAGATGCCAGCTCATGGTGACTGTCTCCTTCCTGGGGTCTGGAGATTCCAGTTTAGGGCTGAGGGAATGGGAATGCTGGGCCAGGCCTGGTTTTAGTTTTTGACCTGGTTTTAGTCGTAGCAAGTTGGGGCTACGGGCTCTGGCCCTAAGGTTACTACTGAGAAGCCCCATGGCAGCCCACCAAGACCATGGATCCCCTGTGCTTGTGCACTGTGGCCTAGCTACACGGTTTTAGGGCTGGGGCCGCAGCCCGCTGTGGTTGTGGTTTTCCCTCAGTGGCTTCTGTGAGCAGTAACTGCTCAGATTGTGAGCCTGAGGGCAGGTTTAGGGCAGCCTGCAGAACAGGGCAGGGGGGCCAGTCCTGGCTCTGCCTCACCCTCTCTGACACCCTCTTCTCCTCCATATAGTCCTGGTCACATAGCTCCTGCTGGCCAAGCTGAGGGCAAGGGAAGCCATGGAGCCTACAGGCCATCAGGACCAGGCCTCAGGAGGAGGTGGTAGGGAGGAAGAGTTGACCAGCAGGTGTGCTAAGTGCCTGGCGCCCCAGGATGAGTTGCCAAATGTTCTAAGACTTGGTTTCCTTGTTGAGCAGTGGGGTCAGAGCCAGGACCGTCTCCCCAGGCTGGTGGGCAGGCAGAAGCCTTCATTGGGGGAGTGACTGCATTTTGTAGCCTGGAAAGGGAGGTGCATGGGTGAGGGATGGGTGCTCCCAAGTGCAAGGGGGTGATATTGATGAGAGGACCCCCTCTCTGGGGCCTGTCAGGTTGGTGTTGATCCTCATCAGCATGATGACCCTTGAACTAAGGGACTATTCCTCATCTGGAAGATGGGGGGAGGGGAGCCTTGTACAGTCCTGCAGCCAAGGCAGCATTGATATTGTGGTGTCGCATCCAGCCAGCCTGACCGTGATTTTGCCACCTGGTCAGCCCTCAGCCTGTCTCCCAGGAGCCAAGGCCACAGCATCTTTCTCCTTCATTTTCTCTGCCCTCCTGTCACTCAGCCCTCCCTCATCTTCTCACTAGCCCAGAAAGCTGCTCACTACCCCAGCTCTGTCTCTTGAGGGGCAAGGCTGAGCTGTGTCTCTTAGTGTGTAGACGCAGGCCTGCAGCCAGTGTGTGCTGTGCAGGGATCTTGCTTATCACCCGAGACCCCAGGCAGCATTCATCTGGATGCTCGATGCCTTGGACCTCAGGGCTAGCAAAGCAGCCCCGGGGAAAGATACCTTTTTTTCTTGGGGGTTTGAGACACACACCCAGACTCCTACACATGGGCTCTAGGCCAGGCCCATGCAGCTTCTTTTCACTCTTACCACTAACTACTCCTACCACGTGCCAGCCACTCCCATGGCCTCACAGGCACATGCATTTCTATGGCTACGTAAGTCACATTTGTGCTTACCCATCACACCCACATGTACACTCACGTCCCCCAACACACACATGCTCACATGTGCTCCAGCTATGGGATGAACCCCTAGCAGGCCACTGCTGGCTCCCCCTTCCCACCTGCCAAGAGGTTGTGTGCAGCTGGCCTGGGACCCGGTACTCCCAGGCCAGAGGCTTTGAGGCCTTGGCTTCTTATTCCCACTGAATAGGAGCCAGGGCGGGGGATGTAGTCGGATCTGCCTCACCAGGTTTCTTCACTCTGCTCTGGCAGCTGGCCCCAGAGGACTGGCCGGGCGCATTGGGCTGGGCTGCAGGCTGAGGTCAGTGTTTCCTGTGAGCTCAAATGGGCTGGGAGCTCCCAGCAGACCTGGCCACTATGCTGGCTGCCTTGTGCAGGAGCTGGAGGGGGCTGTTCGGGGGTTGGGCAGCTGCTGTATGTACGCATGCGTATGCAGGTAATGTTCAGGGTGGAATGAGCATGAATGAGCATTCATTCAACTATGGTTATGGAGCACCCGGACGTGGGGCCTGGGCCAAGAGCCAGTGTCCATATAGGAGTATGAGTGTGCACCTGTGGCCTTCCACATGAATGTCCTCCACAGATGGCAACCCAGGAGGACCCTGGGAATCAACCTCCTGTAATGACCCTTGACTGAGGAATAGTGAAGAAAGAGGACAATGTGGAAACTGGCATTACAGTCAATATTAAAATACAACCAGGTACCATGGTGCACGCCTGTAATCCCAGCAGCTCGGGAGACTGAGGCAGGAAAATCGTGAGTTCAGAGTCAGCTTCAACAACTTAGCAAAGCCCTAAGAAACTCAGTGAGACCCTGTCTCTAAATAAAATATTAGAAAGGGCTGGGCATGTGGCTCAGTGGTTCAGTGCCCCTGGGTTCAATCCCTGGTACCCAAAAAAAGAAAAAGAAAAAAATTAAAATACAGTTTTACATTTGGGGAAAAATTTTTCATTTTGAAAGTGCAGGCAGCGGGAGGCATGTGACGCCAAAGGGTGAGTTCAGAACGGTCAAGTACACTGATGTGGGCAGAGCCTCTGACTGCCCTGGTCCTGGAACAAAGTAGGTGCTAAGTTAGTGGAACCCCTGCTTTTAGTTGTGGCTAAACCTCAGAGTTTCAGTTTTCAGTGGGGGTGCTCACTTGGCCCCATTTGTCTGCCTGGGTAGTTATGAGCAAAATCAGAGCCAAGAAGGGCTGCCAGGGGCAGGGTGAGAGGAGGTGCTCTCTTGTTCCTCTTGCTGGATGATTGCTGGCACTGAGATGCAGGAGCCCGGTGACTGGCTACTGACAGAGGCACTGACTGAATGACTCCAAATGAATGCTTCAGAGATCACAGACTCAGATGCCTCCACGGTGCAGGTTTTGGAGAGCAGTGAAGACAGTGTCCCTGGCCTGGTGTCACTTGATAAAGAGGCAGCCATCCAGAGGCTACTGTCCAGTTGACCTAGTGGCACATCTTCCAGTTTTACCTCAAGTCCAGACATACATAAAACATCCCCATATTTACCATTGGCAACTAGGACTAGTGCATTTTCCACACCATGTGGGCCAAGTTCAAAGGAGTGGGAGCCCCAGGGGCAGTAGGTACCTGAGCATGTCCTGGGGCTGTCCCAGTGCTGCCTGGCTTCATCAGCCCTCTACATCCAACCCTGCTGCAGGCCCCACCATGGCACCGTTCCTGCGCATCGCCTTCAACTCCTACGAGCTGGGCTCCCTGCAGGTTGAGGATGAGGCTAATCAGCCCTTCTGTGCCGTGAAGATGAAGGAGGCTCTCAGCACAGGTAGGGCCGAAGCCCAGACCCTGGGGTGGCGGTGTGAGGCTCAGCAGGAGGGGCCAGGGGCCTTACTTTGTTCTGTGGAACCTCTAAGGTGTCTTCTCTTCCTTGTTCTTATCTCCCTGCCCAGCTATGGATGCAGGAAAGCTAAGGCCACAGGGTCTCAAGGCCTGGCTAAATTGAACCCCACCAGGCTTTAGAGTTTCTGGCTTTATTGGTTGTTCCACCTAACCGTTTCCACGTGTCCATCTGAGGACCCTGTCATGCTCCAGGACCGTCCAAGTCCTTCCCTCATGGGGTTCACAGTTAGATGGGGAGCTGGACATATCACCAGGCAATGAGTCCTGTGGAGAGGAAAGCCACAGAGGACACCACCATGGCTTAGGCTTAGGAGGACTTCCTGGAGGAGGAGGCACACTTCCCACCATTCCCTTGTGCTTCTGCTCACCTCTAAGACCCAGCTGACTGTCCATTCCTCCAGGAAGCCTTCCCTGACCCTTAGGCTGGGTCAGGCCACCTGACCATGGATGGCCTTAGAACCACTGGCCTTGCCTTCTTTAATTTCGTCACAGCTGTGACTTAAGTGGTTACTCAAGGAATGTGTTGGTTTGTGTCTCTGCCCTGGACTGGGGCTCCAGGAGGACAGGCCCCAGGTTTGACTTTTCTTTCTGTCATGTTCCTCACCTCCCGTGCTGTGGCTGGCACTTGGCAACTCTCAGCAGGGGTTCACTGAGTGAATGCCTGAGAGAAGGGGACACTTCAGTGAAGCTGGAGCAAAAAGGTCACAGGAGGGGAAACAGCAAGAGCAAAGCCCTAGAGGTGGACCCTGCTAGGGACAGTTCAGTGTTCTGGGCATTCTATGGAGTCACAGCAGATCCTGGGGACAGGAGAGGCAGGCAGGGTGAAGACTGGGGAGGGTGGGACACAGGGTCCTTGCTGACCTTTCCTGCCTGACCCCATCGCAGAGCGAGGGAAGACGCTGGTGCAGAAGAAGCCGACCATGTATCCTGAGTGGAAGACCACGTTTGATGCTCACATCTACGAGGGCCGCGTCATCCAGATTGTGCTGATGCGGGCAGCTGAGGACCCAGTGTCGGAGGTGACCGTGGGCGTGTCGGTGCTGGCCGAACGCTGCAAGAAGAACAACGGCAAGGCTGAGTTCTGGGTGAGGGGCTTGTGTGTGTGGGACCCACTGAGGGCAGCTGCGGGGGAGCTCAGCTGCCAGTGCAGATCTGCTACCAGTGCAGCCTGGGCTCCAGTTCCTCGCTCCAGGTCCCCAGCTTCTCTGAGCCTCTCTTTTCCACTTCTGTGAAGGAGGAGCTGCTTAAAGTTCTTACCTCAGGGTCTGTTGTTAGATGAAACGAGCATCTGATGGTCAAGGGCTTATGGATGTCAAGAACCTGATACATAGCTGGGCATGGTGGCGCACACCTGTAATCCCAGTGGCTCCAGAGGATGAGGCAGGAGGATTGGGAGTTCAAAGCCAGCCTTAGCAAAAGCAAGGTGCTAAGCAACTCAGTGAGATGCCGTCTCTAAATAAAATATAAAATAGGGCTCGGGATATGGCTCAGTGGTCAAGTGCTCCTGAATTCAACCCCCAGTACCAAAAAAAAAAAAAAGAACCTGACACATACTGGGTACTAAAGGCAGTCATCCTCATTGTTGTGACTATTTTTTCCCTTTTAATTTTGAAAAGGCAGGATATGCACATAGTGAAACATTTCAAACTCTGTGAAAGGGTGTGTACCTTCCCCAAAACCAGGCCACAGGCTCCTTCTCAGAGGCACCCATTGTTCCAGTTCTTTTTGGAATCCTTGCAGATATACCAGGCCTAGGCAGGCGTGGTGGGGGGTTCCTCCTGATCGGTAGCAGAAAGGAGGTGGGACAAGGGGAAGGCTGAGGACACCACTCACTCACCTGCCGAAACTGGGACTCAGTGCAGGTCTGTGGTCAAATGGCCACATGCAGCTGTGCCTGTGTTCTGGGTACTGGTGCTGGAAGAAACCCCCCTGGGTTACACATGGACTCCTACAACTCAGATTTCTCCACTGGAAAGGCCTCATGACCACTGGAGGCCCTGATCAGCCTCCAGTGAGAAATGAAGGGGTCAAGATAAGAGAGAGGCTGACACAGGGTCTGTACTGACCCTTGGCCAATCAAGCAGGGACAGAGGGGCCTCTGGCTATGTGCTCTCCCCGTTCCCCTAAGGGAGGATGTCCCTTACCAGGTCTGGGTCCTGGGGGAGGTGAGGAAATAGAGGCTCAGGTCCTGTCCTCCAGATTGTCCAGTCCATGAAGAGCCCTGTGGGTGTGGTAGGCTGAGTATGTCTGTGTCTCTGCAGGGCATGTGGGGTAGCAAGCCTCCATTCTAAGCTCCTTGCTGTGGACAGCAGCGGGTGAGGGTGGGGAGTTTCCTTTCCCACTCTGTTCCCAGGCTCTGTGGTCTGGCTGGGTGTGGGCTGGATCCTTTCACTTCCCCAAATGTAATAATACCCCTGGGTGCAGGCTGGGGCGGGGCTTGGGGTGGGGCCCTGCCCACACTGGGCAGACAGGTGTCTGACTAGGTTTTAGGGGGCTCCCTTGGCCTCAGGGAGGCCAAGGAACCCCAGCCATGGGGGCCGGTTCTGAGAGTCTGATCTGGCCCAGGCCCGCCTCACTGAGCTTAATAGCCCCTCCTCTTACCCCCACAGCTGGACCTACAGCCCCAGGCCAAAGTATTGATGTCTGTGCAGTATTTCCTGGAGGACGGAGGTAAGACCATCCATCCACCGGGACTAAGGACAGGGCTTACCTGCTGGGCAGAGGCCAGAGCCAGCACTAATGCCCAGGGAAGCCGGCCCCTTAGCAGTCCCATCTAGGATCAATCTAGAAGGGACTACAGGAGCGCTACCCCTCCTGTTCACTGGGGCTGACTTCATCACTCTGTGACCCCCAGATTGCAAGCAGTCTATGCGTAGTGAGGACGAGGCCAAGTTTCCAACGATGAACCGCCGTGGAGCCATCAAGCAGGCCAAGATCCACTACATCAAAAATCATGAGTTCATCGCCACCTTCTTTAGGCAGCCCACCTTCTGCTCTGTGTGCAGGGACTTTGTTTGGTGAGGGCTGGGTACCTGCGGGGAGTGGTGTAAGAGTAGGGGTTGCCCAACCCCATCATTCCCTGCACTCACCCTGCTGGTTTACCTTTTAGGGGCCTCAACAAGCAAGGCTACAAATGCAGGCGTAAGTACCTCCACAGCTTAGTTTGTGCATGAGGGAGTGTGCTGCAGCTCATCAAAGCCAGTCCTGTGCATACCTTCCCCACTCTATGCTTGGGACATCAGGGCAGTAGACTGAAACAGGCTGCAGTCGAGTATTACACAAAAATCATGCGAGACCACACATCAGGGCCCTTTCCCCACAGAAGGGTGGTTCTGAGGCCTTTGCTAGTGCCCCTGGCTGTGGGCTCCCCATGGATATGGGTATCTCTGGTGCACAGGTGCATGCGCACCTTTCCCTACATGCGCACCTTTCCCTGTATGCACTGAGCTCTGCAGCTGGGGTTATGAGCAACAGGCTGATCTACTACTAGCTGTAGGGCCTCGAGCAAGTTACTTGACCTCTCTGTGCTTTAGCTTCCTTATCCACAAATTAGAGCTAATAGTGTGAAGATCCAGTGGGTAAAATATGTAAAGCTGTATTCTAAGTCCCTGGCTCGGGGTAAGCATTCAGTCTAAGTCCATTGTCATGGTTGCTCATGCTTTGGATGTATATACAGGTGTGTTTATGTTGGGGCCCATCTCAGTGCACATGAGAGTGCATGCTTAGGAACAGTATGCTGTCCTGTGACATAGAAGAGGGAAAGAGGGCTCTCTTACCCCTCTCGTCTCCCTATTTGCATTCCCCCCTCACTTCTTCCCACCTCCCTGCCTACCAGGTCCATGAGCCTTCCCTAATTTCTATAGATGGGCCTATCTCCCCTGCTCCACCCTCTCCTGGCCCTTCCTGCGTAAGCTGGTGGGAGGAGGGAAAAATGGAGCCTTGGGCCCTAGGCTTCTGTGGGGTGAGGGTGTGGGAGGTCAGGGAGAAGGCTGGCTTTGTGTAGAGGGTTGGACCAGTCTGGCAGACGCTGGCTTACGACTGTCCGGCCTGGTTCCTTCCCCTCCTCCTCCTGGGCCTGTGCCTCTTCAAGAATGCAATGCTGCCATCCACAAGAAATGTATTGACAAGATCATTGGCCGGTGCACCGGCACTGCCGCCAACAGCCGGGACACTATAGTGAGTTGGGGCAGGGAATGGGGGGTTGGAGGCTTGGGGGACTTGGGTGGGTGGGAGGGATCTGGGCCCTCCGCACCCTTCCCTGCGGGATTTACCCTGCCTCTCCATTTTTCTTAATCTTTCTTTGTACTCCGCCTTGGCTCCTTGGGCCTCTGATTTCCCAGCCTCCCAGTGGAGCCCTCGTGGGCATCTTGGAATGCACTGGGCTGGGGGAGAGGGAAACATTGAGGAAGGGGCTGGAGCTGGCAGCTCAGCAGTGATGCCCTCTTCCCTCCAGTTCCAGAAAGAACGCTTCAACATTGACATGCCGCACCGGTTCAAGGTCAACAACTATATGAGCCCCACCTTCTGTGACCACTGTGGCAGCCTGCTGTGGGGGCTGGTGAAGCAGGGATTGAAATGTGAAGGTGCGTACCACTCAGCTCCCCGTGCTGCCCACGTGAACCCTGAGAATCCCAGCTATCTTGTGCAGCCTTCACCCCCTTACCCTGAGATGGGGCCTTAAGGTCAAAGGAATCCCATCTGTGTATACCTCATTTGGGAATTTCACATGGGCCTCTCCCCACTGGCCTGACTGGCACTGCTATTTACCTGTTTGTGACCACCAGACAGATTGCTCTGTCTCTCTGAGCTGGATCCTCAAGTGTAAAATGGGGAGTGGGGCGCAAGCAGGAGGAATAGGACCCAGAGACTCTCTGAGAAGGTCAGGTGTCTGAAAGGCATTTAGCCAAGATCTGCTGTGCACTAGCAGGTACTCGGTGACCAAAGGTGCCCCCCAGACCTCCCCTCATCCCCAGAGTAAAAACTAGAAGGAGTAAAACAGCTCATCTCAGTTGTCCCAGACAATCTTTAAAGCATTTAGGTCCCTTCCTGGGGATGTAGCTCAGGTGTAGAGTACTTGTCTATCTTCTCCTTTTTCTGTATTTTTTTTTTTAAATCATGAAATATTTGAAATGTTCAAATACAGATATTTTTCCTCCTAAAGACAGGAAGCCTAGCAGACCCCACCAAAGCCCTTTCTCCTGTTTCCTCCTCTACCCCTTCCTACCCTTGGTTGAACCCCCAAGACTTATGGCTCTGCTTCTTCTTCACCCCAGACTGTGGCATGAACGTGCACCATAAATGCCGGGAGAAGGTAGCCAACCTCTGTGGTATCAACCAGAAGCTCTTAGCTGAAGCCTTGAACCAAGTCAGCCAGGTGGGCAAGTGCAGTGGGACTCTGGGACCCTGGGCACAGAGGGTAGTCAGAATTGGCAGCAGTTTTGGGGAACCCCAGTGGTCAGTGAATCACTTCTGGAAGATCTGATTCAAGAATTTAGGCAGCAGAGCTGGGCACAGTGATGTACTCCTGTAATCCCAGTTGCTTGGGAGCCTGAGGGAAGAGGATTGCAAATTCGGGGCCAGCCTCAGCAACTTGGTGTGGCCCTAAGCAACTTAAGGGCTGGGGATGTGGCTCAGTGGTAAAGCACCCTTGGGTTCAATCTCTAGGAAGGAAGGGAGAGAAAATGAATGAATGAATCAATTATTAAGACAGTTTTTGTTTTTTGTTTTTTTAACCTGAGGGTGAATCTGGGAAACTGCAGGGTTAGAACACTGTGAATTAAGATTATGTGTGTATGGCTCAAGGATGCCACAAAACCTTAAAGGAAAATTCTAGAATCAGTTAAAAAAAAAAAAAGTTGTAAAATGTATCGAGTAACTGTTAGGAAGGTGGAGTTTAATTTACAAAGCTTCTCTTTGTGATCAGTGCCTTCCTGACCTCTGAGGCTTCCCCGTGCTGCAGGGAGAGTAAGAAAGGGATGGGGAGACATACTTGTGCATGCACACACCACTGGGGTGTTCTGGACCCTGCTTCTTCTGTCTTCCTTGGTGTTGAGGGAGAGGTATGGTTGAGTCCTCTCTCTGGTCTGGGAGTTCTGACAGTGTTCTGACTGCTTGGCCCTCTGCTTCTGCCCGCTCCTCAGAGATCCTCCAAGAAGCTGGATTCTGAATCTCCAGAGCCTGTTGGGATATACCAGGGTTTCGAGAAGAAGCCAGGAGTCTCTGGGGACGATGCCCCAGGTGAAACTGAGCCCAATCCCCCACTTAAAGTTCCCACCTTCCAACAGGGAAAAGAAACGGGTGTACCCTCCCTCCCATTACCGAGTGAGTTCTAGAAAAAGGTGTAGCCTATTGGGGAGCCAGGCCTCTTCCCTTCCAGTATTCCTTATTTAACCCATCCTGGATCCCAGGGAAGGGGACTATTCCAGACCAAGATCTTACAGGCACCATCTCTCAAGCAGACAACAGTGAGACGTATGGCAAAATCTGGGAGGGAAGCTCCAGGTGCCGCATCGAGAACTTCACTTTCCACAAGATCCTGGGCAAAGGCAGCTTTGGGAAGGTAAGTCCCTGGGCAGCCCAAGACATATGGGCTCAGGAGTCCAGGGCCACCTGCCTCCCAAACTACCCTGGCTTCTTTCTGGCTGGGTATCTATGGGTGGCCTGTGCCCAGTCCCATCTTGCTCATTATCCCTCCCCCTCACCCCGCAGGTGCTACTCGCAGAGCTGAAGGGCAAAGGACAGTTCTTTGCCATCAAGGCCCTCAAGAAGGACGTGGTTCTGATCGATGATGACGTGGAGTGCACCATGGTGGAGAAGCGAGTGCTGGCGCTCGCCGGGGAGAATCCTTTCCTTACCCACCTCTTTTGCACCTTTCAGACCAAGGTGCCTGGCCTTCCACCCATCATTGCCCAAGTGCCACAGCCCCCTTAGACTCCCCGACAGCCGGGCCTCATCTTCCTTCTAGATCGCTTAAGGCAGGGCCACGTCTTCCCTGCTCATACCTCCCAGGGCTGAGTTGCCCCCCTCAGTCCAGAACCTGTTCCCTCTACTTTCTGTTGAGGCTCAGCCCTGTGGTCTTCATCAGGGGACCTTTCTTGCTGTCCTGCCTCTGCTTCTGCCCCCTCCCCAGAGATCCTCCAAGAAGCTGTACTCGGAATCTCTGGAGCCTGTTGGGACATACCAGGGTTTCGAGAAGAAGCCAGGAGTCTCTGGGGACGATGCCCCGGGTGAAACTGAGCCCAATCCCCCCTTTAAAGTTCCCACCCTCTGCCCCACCCCAGGACCACCTGTTCTTTGTGATGGAGTTCCTCAGCGGGGGAGATCTGATGTATCACATCCAGGATAAAGGTCGCTTTGAACTCTACCGGGCCACGTACGTAGACAGTCCTGTGGTGGGGCAGGGACGTTGGCTTAGAGGGCATTGCCAGTTTGCCCTGCTTTCCGGCTTTCCTTTCCCTGGAGAAGCCAACCAGACTAGAGCTGGAGCTGGGGAGCCCTGGGCTGTCCACATGTGGGAAGCACTGGTGTGGAGTGCATTCTGGCTGAGGGAACAGCACAAACATGCCAGGTCCTGTCCCCTTCTTGGGTTTCAGCCAGAGCAGCCTCATAGATAGTGGTCCTGCCCAACTCCAGATCCTGGAGTGTGGTCCCTAGACTAGCATGGTGACCCTTTCCCCATTTGCATGCCCCCCACCCCACTAACCGTATGCATGTGTGCGCATATCTGTATATCCGTGAACATCGTACTCTGTGACAGAATTGGCTTATTTGGAGCTTTCCCTTCAAAATTTTGTGCTTGGGCTGCCAGCCCTCGCTTGCCTGATCTGATACAAGATGTGCTTGATCAGGTCCAGGTTGTCTATGAGTTATTTGCAGCATTTCCTGCCCCTGAGGGTGGGAGGGAGGGCCCAAGGAGAAGCGGACTGGTGGGTAAGAATTCTGGAACACTGTCTCTCTTGCCCAGGTTTTATGCAGCTGAGATAATCTGTGGACTGCAGTTTCTACACCACAAAGGGATCATTTACAGGTGCAGAGGTGGGGCCGTGGGGGGGCTCTTGGGAGGGGTGGCATATCCTTGCTTCAAAAAGGCCTGGCCCAGTCACAGTTTCATTGCTACGTGGAGTGAGCCTTTAGCTGGGTATTTGCCTAAACCCCCATTCCAGTGCTAGAATTCTTATGGCCCCTCAGCTGAAGCTGGCACAGCTCCAGGACCTGGGAACTCTCTGCCTATCCTTGGTGCCATTAATAGGCACAGTGTCTTTTTTTCTTGGACCCATTAGTCTCTTGCTGAAGCCCCATCTGGGCAATCTAAGCTTCCACCCATTGGAACTGGTTCCACAGGGACTGGTTCCATAAATTCTTGTGCAATCAATTATAGTCACATCCTATGATGGAATGTTCTATGCCCATCAAAAAAGCAGAGATCAGAAGGATCATGAGTTCAAAGACAGCCTCAGCAACTTAGCAAGGCCCTAGCAACTCAGTGAGACGCTGTCTCTAAATAAAATATAAAAAAGTGCTGGGGATGGGGCTCAGTAGTTCAGCTCCCCTGTGTTCAATCCCCAGTACAAAAGAAAAAGCAAAAACAGAGGCCTTGCTCTATACACTGATGTGGGGTAACACCCAGCTATGTTGTCAAATAGAAAACCAACCCATGGGACTGTGTGTTTCAAATAGTAGTATTTGGTTTCATTTTATTTATTTTATTTTTAGTTGTAGATGGACATGATACCATTTATTTATTTATTTTTATGTGGTGCTGAGGATCGAACCCAGTGCCTCACTCATGCTAAGCAAGTACTCCACCACTGAGCTATAACCCCAGCCCAGCATTCAGTTTTTCAAAGGTGGGGGTTAGACGCACAGTGCTCTTGTCCATGCCTAGAATTGCTCCAGGGAGAAAGGTGGAGCTTAGTGGAAGATAAGCTTTGAAATGTTTAGTGTTTATTTCTTTGTGCATCAATTATCTACTCAAATAACTAAAGACATAAAAATGGATGTGGTTCCTGAGCTGGGGTTCACATCTGTTACCAGCTAGATGACCCAGCGCATGTGATAACCACCTCTTTCGAGCCTCATTTTGGGCTCCGGGGAGTTGGATCTCTTGTGTCCAGCATTTAGTGCACAGTAGGTGCCTTATCAGGAGCACAGGGGTGTAGCATCTCTTTCCTTTTCTGCTTCCCATTTGCTTCCTCATTCTTTTATACTCTTTGGGAAAGTCCTGGACTTATTATTATTGGGCCCCAAATGGGCCCATTGTGGGAAGCCTTAGGGAGAGAGGAATTGGCCCCTGATGACACACTGTCCTGCCCTTCCTCTTCAGGGACCTCAAGTTGGACAATGTGATGCTAGACCGGCATGGCCATATCAAGATTGCCGACTTTGGGATGTGCAAAGAGAACATATTTGGGGAGAACCTAGCCAGCACCTTCTGTGGCACCCCAGACTACATCGCCCCTGAGGTAAGTGGATACCTTTCCACCCCCAGTCCAATCAGATACCTTGCCTCAGCAGGGTGAGGCCCGGGAAGGCTCCCTGAGGGTGAAGGGGCCTAGCCAGGGCACATGCTCAGGGTCCTGTCTGCATTGGTACCTTGTCCTTGACCACTACTTCTCCCCAGATCCTGCAGGGCCTGAAGTACACATTCTCTGTGGACTGGTGGTCCTTTGGGGTCCTCCTCTACGAAATGCTGATTGGTCAGTCCCCCTTCCATGGTGATGATGAGGACGAACTCTTCGAGTCCATACGTTTGGACACACCGCATTATCCCCGTTGGATCACCAAAGAGTCCAAGGACATCCTGGAGAAGGTGGGGGCTGAGCCGGGCCTGGCAGACATTGGCTGTAGGAAGGCAGCACCTTCCTGGCTCTGGAACAGCAGCCTTGCTATTCCATTTGGGGGTCTTGCTCTCTCACCAGGTTCCTAGCAGCTCCTGTCTGAGTCCCATGCGTGGAATCAGCCTGGCATGGTGACTATGGGCTCAGGGTCAGGATATAGACAGACCTGAACCAAACCCTCGCTCTGCCTGTGACTAGCTGGTGACCATGGGCAGGTCACTTAACCCTCCTCTATGATTCTGTCTCCTTATCTGCAAAAGGGGTTGAGAGAACCTACCTCACAGAGTTATTGGGAAGTAAATAGAAACCTAGGATACTAACAGTCAATAAATGGCACTGCTTTTACTCATAAGGTCCACCTTCAGAGTCCTAGATGCTCCAGACCAGGACCTGTTGTCTCAGGCACCCAGAAGTAGCCTCCCTCCACCCCAGAGTTCCCTGGGTTACATCACTATGCTGAGCCAGGCCCGCCTTGGCATCCCCAGGGCCTGCTGGTAATTTGCTAAAGCTCCATTTTCCCCGAGAATACTAACCAGGGCCCCTGCTGGGTTGCAGTTATTTGAAAGGGACCCACCCAAGAGACTGGGAATGACAGGAAACATCAGACTCCACCCCTTCTTCAAGACTATCAACTGGACTCTGCTGGAGAAGAGGAAGGTGGAGCCGCCCTTCAGGCCCAAAGTGGTAGGTGATTCCATCCCTACGCTGCCTGCCATCCGGGTGGGCTCCTTCTCCTTTGCATGCCTCCCTCCTGCATCATTCAACACACTCTCCTCTTGTCCGTTTTTCCAGCAAACCTTCTTCCCTGTTCTCCCCTGGGACACTTAGCCACAGCCTCTGCACTTCTGTTCTCATCCCCTCTCCTTGCCCAGTCATTCAGCAAACACTGGGGACTGTGGATCCCACTGCCTTTTAACATATTTTTTAGCACTTGCTGTGAGCAGGGGACTATACTTTGAGTATCAGAGTTAAGGCCTTATTCCCTCTCTTTATCCATCCATCCAACCCATTTTCCAGTAAATTTTGGAAATGCTAAGTCCTGCTGGGTACAGAGCACAGAGTTGGGTTGTACCACCATGGAGACAGTCTCAGAGCTGGAGGAGCCCATATGAGGCAAATAAGACTTGCACACTGATGATAATCTGTGACATAAGAGTCTGATAATTACTTGCTGGGAGCATTGGCGCAGGCCTGTAATCCCAGTGACTTAGGGAGGCTGAAGCAGGAAGATCACAAGTTCAAAGCCAGCCTCAGCAACTTAGGCCCTAAGCAACTCAGTGAGACCCTGTTTCTAAATAAAATACCAAAAAAAAAAAAAAAAACAGCTGGGGATGTGGCTCAGTGGTTAAATACCCCCTGGATTCAATCCCTGGTACAAAAAAAAAAAAAAAAGTGAATGATAGATATCACTGACCATTATGATCAGTTGTTATTGGGAGGATCTGTTGAAGGAGCTCTGAGTACAGGAAATGAGGTGGTCTGAAAGGTCCCCTTGAAAGAAGTGGTATGTGAGTGGTCTAGGGAGAGAAGGCCCTGGCAGAAGGTAGCTGGGAGGCCTTCAAAGTGGAGTGGAGGATGGTTTGAACCAGGCTCACAATCTGCAGAAGCTTCTAGGGACCAGCATTGTCAGCAGAGGCAGGTTGGGGCCCCTTAGAAGTTGGGACTCTGTGGCCCTTCTATGATCACAGATCCCACTCTTTTTCTCCCTTGCTTTCCCTTTCCGCTAGGACCTACTGTTCCCACTGGGCATCCTCAAAAACATGGCCTACATCTGCACTTTGAGGCTGCAGAACACTTCCTGTAGCAGGGATCTCAAACTCAGAGGCCTCCTGAGCTGGGCAGAGAGCTAACAGGCTGACCCAGCTCTGAGGAAAGCACTCTCAGGCTCTCACTGCTGATAGAGGTTGATTTCTTCCTCTACACTGAGAAACACACACAGGAGGTGTGATGATAAGCAGCACCTGCCCGTGGGAGATGGCGAGCTTGCTATCCAAGAGTGGCCCTGCGAGGCTGGGAGTGTAGCTCAGTGGTAAAGCACTCTTGCATGCTAGACAAGTAAAAATAAAGATCTGGTTCCAATTCTTGTCCTACTACTCTCTGGCCACATTGGCAAAGCTCTAGTTTTTCTGAGCCTATTTCCTTATCAGCAAGCAAAATGGTAGCATCTCTCAGGACTGTGGTGCAAAATAAATAAGATAGCATAAAGAGCTGGGCTCAGTGGTGTACACCTGTGATCCCAGCAACTCGAAAGGCTGAAGTAGAAGGATCTCAAGTTAGAGGCCAACCTCAGGAATTTAGGGAGGCCCTAAGCAAGTTAGTGAGACCCTGTCTCAAAAATAAAAAAATAAAAATGGCTAAGGATATAGCTCAGTGGTAGAAAGCTCCTAGGTTCAATCCTCAGTAAGCCCTGCCCACCCTCCCACAAAAAATGACAACATAGGAAGTGGGCCCAGGGCTACACTATTCTGCCAGTTTTCAAAAGAAGCCAGAAATCTGGATTATTTACTTATTCATTCATTTTTGCACCAGGGATTGAACCCAGGGGCACTTTACCACTGAGCCACATCCTTTTTAAAATATTTAGAGACAAGGTCTTGTTGAATTGCTTAGAGCCTCGCCAAGTTGCTGAGGCTAGCTTTGAGCTTGAGATCCTCCTGCCTCAGCCTCCGAAGCTGCTGGGATTACAGACGCACACCACCCTGTCCGGCCAAAATCTGGATTTTTATGTTGCATTGTCCACTTTGAAAATATTAGCTCAAATTCTATCAAAAAGCTAGTGCTAGGGGCTGGAGATGTAGCTTAGTTGTAGAGTCCTTTCATATATGAGATTCTATGTTCCATCCCCAGCACCATTAAAAAAAGAAGAAAAACAAAACCCAATGAAAACAACAACAACAAAAAACCCCAAATGAATGTACCTTCCACTTCAGTTTGGCCTGAGGGCCCCCAGCTGAGACCTCTTTATTTTAATCGTCTCATATTCTTTTTTTTTTTTTTTTTAATTTTTTATTGTGGGTTGTTCAAAACATTACAAATTTCTTGACATATCATATTCCACACTTTGATTCAAGTGGGTTATGAACTCCCACCTTCACCCCATACACAGATTGCAGAATCACATCAGTTACACATCCATTGATTTACATATTGCCATACTAGTGTCTGTTGTGCTCCGCTGCCTTTCCCAACCTCCACCCTCCCCCCTCCCCATTTTTCCCTCCTCCTCTCTCTCTCNGGTTTTGATTTGCATTTCTCTGACAGCTAGAGATGGTGAGCATTTTTTCATGTACTTGTTGATTGACTGTATGTCCTCCTCTGAGAAGTGTCTGTTCAGGTCCTTGGCCCATTTGTTGATTGGGTTGTTTGTTCTCTTATTGTCTAATTTTTTGAGTTCTTTGTATACTCTGGATATTAGTCATCTCATATTCTTAGGGGTGGGAAATCTGCCAAATTTTCCTATAAAAAGCTTGATAGTAAACATGTTGAGTTTTGCAGACTCAAAGTAGCCATAGACATTTATTTGTACGTCAACAAATGGCCATAGTTGCATACACATAAAACTTAGCTTTATGGGCACTGAAATTTGAATTTTATTTTCACATCATGAACTATTATTTTTTTTTCCAACCATTTAAAAATATAAGAGGGCTAGGGTTGTGGCTCAGTGGTAGAGTACTCGCCTGGCATGTGCGAGGCCCTGGGTTTGATCTTCAGCACCACATATAAATAAAGGTATCGTGTGCAACTACAACTAAAAAATAAATAAATATTAAAAAAAAAAACCAAATAAAGAGCCAGGCTGGGATCATAGCTTGGTGGTAGAGTACTTACCTAGCATGTGTGAGGCACTGTGGATGATTCTCAGCACTGTATCTAAATAAATAAATAAAATAAAAGTCCATTGACAACTTAAAAAAATTTTAAATGTAAAAGCTGTTTTTAGCTTTTGGGCTCTACAAAAACAAGTAGCAACCAATGAGATCTGACCCATAGGCCACACATAGCTTGTGGGCCCCTACTCAGGAGGATGTCCACCTGTCCTTACCCTGGCCCAGACCTACCTGCTTGCTTTCCTCATCCCCTTAGGGAAACAGCATGCATCTGTGGTACGGGTTGCACTCAGGCTGCTGGGAGAGGCCCCCTTTCCTGTTCTGCATAAGGACTGCCCTGGTCTGGCCTGTCCCAGCCCAACAGGGATGCCAGGCCTGGATACCTGCTGAAACCCTTGGGGGAATTCGGGAGCCCTTAACCCTTTAGGTCCCACTCATCCATCTCTTGCCCTCTGCTCACAGAAGCACCCAGGAGACTACAGCAACTTCGACTTGGAGTTCCTGAAGGAGAAGCCACGCCTCTCCTTTAGTGACAAGAACCTCATCGACTCCATGGACCAGACAGCATTCGCCGGCTTCTCCTTTGTAAACCCCAGATTTGAGCACCTCTTGGAAAACTGAGGCTCCCAGACAGGCCCTCCACCCCCCTGGGCAGAGCAGGCTAGCCCACCCTCATCTGCACCTGCCGCTGCCCCTGGTAAGCAGCAGTGTGACTGTCGTGACTTCTGCTGCTGCCCTCTTTTCCCCAGAGGGGCTCGGCTCCTGCTGGCTGGGCTCTTATGGTACTTCCTCTGTGAACTGTGTGTGAATTTGCTTTTCCTCTGTCCTCAGAGGGAAATTGTAAATCCTGTGTTTCATTACTTGAATGTAGTTATCTATTGAAAAAATATATATTATATATATATGCATATATATAATAGGCTGTATATATTGCTCAGTAGAGAGAAAGCATGTGGGACTGGCAATGTATTGATCTTTTTAATATATATATATATATGTATGACCAAAAGGAAAAAAAACAAAAACAAAACACAAGCTGTTTGAACCACCAGGTTCTTTTATTTGTGTGTCTAAATAAACACTGAATGGCACCCACCTGGCTACGGGGACATGTTTGTCCCAGAAGGCTAGTAGGCTGCTTTCACTTCTGGCAGCCCTATCCCAGAAGTTAACTGAACTGTTAGCTTCAGATGCAGAGCCCTGGGCCTTCATGCAAATGTGTTTTTATTTATGCATTTCCTCTGACCCTACAGCCTTGGGCCTAAAGCAGAGGCTTTTCTGGGTGGCTGCAGGAGCCCCGGATGTCTGTGGGGTGATGGGAGGAGGTGGGTCCAGCTGGAGAGTGAGGGCCAGTCTGGAAATGAAGAGAAATGGAGGCCAGGCCCAGAACGTGAACAAAAGCTTAGACCTCAGGGTGTAGCTCTGTGGTACAGCACTTGCCTAATATGCTCAAGGCCTTGGATCTGATCCCCAGCAAAGAAAATGATTTTAAAAAATTAAAAAAAAAAAAAAGGCTTAACCAGGTATAGTGGCACATGCCTGTAATCCCACTGACTCAGGAGACTGAGGCAGGAGGATCAAAGTTTGAGGCCAACCTGGATAACTTAACTAAGACCCTGTTTCAAAAGGGGTTGGTGGAACCAGACATCGTGGTACATGCCTATATATAATCCCAGTGACCAGGGAGGCTGAGGCAGGAGGATTGCAGGTTCAAAGCCAGCCTCAGCAACTTGGCAAGGCCCTGAGCAATTTAGCGAAAACCTGTTTCTGTAGAGTGCTTTGCCTCTCATGCATAAGGCCCTGAGTTCAATCCCCANAGCTTCGGAGGCTGAGGCAGGAGGATCTCAAGCTCAAAGCTAGCCTCAGCAACTTGGCGAGGCTCTAAGCAATTCAACAAGACCTTGTCTCTAAATATTTTAAAAAGGATGTGGCTCAGTGGTTCAAAAAGGAATAGGCAGTGTGTGTGAGGGGATAAAGAACCCCTGAATTCAATCTCCAATATAGGAGGAAGAAAAGAAAGGCTTGGAGGTTGGCCCTAGACTAGGCAAGAGAACCAGGAAGAGGAAGGAAACGGCTCAGCTTTCAGGTACACCTGGATTTAAACCCCAGAGTAGCCAAAAGACAGGAGAATGTTAATCTATTTCTCAGAAGCCCTTGCCTACCTGGGGAAGGGGAAGGCAGGGTGGGAGAGGAAGGTAAGAAAATGCAGAGGCTGGGTGTGGTGTTGCATGCCTACAATCCCAGCAGCTTAGGAGGCTGAGGCAGGAGGATCGCAAGTTCAAAGCCAGACTCAGCAATTGAGCAAAGCCCACAGCAACTCAATGAGACCCTATCTCTAAATAAAATACAAAATAGGGCTGGGGATGTGGCTCAGTGGCCAAGTGTCCTGAGTTCAATCCCTGGTACAAAAGAAAAAAAAAAGGAAGAAAGAAAATGCAGAGTACCTAGGCCAGGCCAAGAGGTGTACCCAGTGTGCTGGTTGCTCAGGTGAATGAACCTGGCTCCAAGAGACAAAATGGACTGCAGCCATTTTTGTCCTGGCTCTCCAGGGCCTTCCCCTCTGCCTCTCCCTTCTTGCGACTGCTCCCACCCTGCTCTCTGGGGCACAGGTCTTTGGCAGGGCCCTTTGTCCCTGGAGGTAGGCGAGGCTTGCTCAGTGCCTGATTGGCTGATCCTAGCAGCCAAGCAGTTGACTGCCAGCAAGTTCATTCTTCTGGGATGAGGTACAAGTTTCCACAGCTGGAGAGGACTGGGTCTGGGCCAGGGCTGGTAAGGGGAGGGGGCTGCAGGGATAGAAGCTGAACTTCCCTTCCCTACCCCCCTGCTATGCCTGTGTTGGGCCACCTGGGCACCCAGAATAGCAATGAAAACCCCACAAATGACGTTCAGCCCCTTGGGAGAGACCTTTAGCCCCTTGGGAGGGACCTTCAGGTGGGGGAGATGGAGGCTGGGCTAGGGAACACGGATTGTGAGAATCCAGAGATGCTGCCTGGGGTCCCGTCCCCACAACACACACAGGCCCCAAGATCCCTCATGAGGCCATCTGTAGTGGACTTTGAACAGGAATGCCCCTCAGGGAATTAAGTGCTCTCAGTCTGAGGCACTGGGTGGTGGTGGGAAGAGCATGGGACCTGGAATTGAATGTGAAAATGTTTGAGTTCCACTTTGCTACCCACAGTGTCATCTGGATCAGTTCTTTCATCTGGCCTCATCTTTAAAATGGAACCATCAATTCCTGCTGCCTTATGGAGCTCCTGGTTCTGGGGGCCTCCATACAGTGCCAATGCTGATGTCCAGTAGTGCTAGGCAAAAAGGATAGGACAAGGCCTGTGGGGTCCACCTCAAGAGACCTGGGATGGGGAAGCAGCTGTTGGGGACTCTGCCAAGTTGCCTGGAAGACTGCACAGCTCTAGACCTGTTTCCAGCCATTGGGTGGGTGCCAGACCTGACCCAGAGGCCTCAGGAAATGCCTCTCATGGCTGGGCCCTGAGCCACACTTTCACTGGGATCTGGGGGCCTGGAAACAGGCACTTCCCCCCTCCCCACACCTACCAAGTGAAGATGTGAGTAGCATCAGCTTCAGCCTCTACTGCCAAGAGCAAACCAAAGCACCCGTCCTGTACTGGGCTGGGAAACATGGTACAGCGGGACCTAGTGGCAGGAACATAGCTTTGCTGATTGCCTGGGGTTCAAATCCTGTATGTTCCTATTGACCTTGGTGAGTGACAACCTCCCAGAGTCCTAATTTCCTCTACTGTGCAATGGGGATGAGCATGATGCCTTATAGACAATGATGACGACCGTGATATTCACAAGTTCATGGCATGAGCTGAGCACACAGTAGGTGCTTAGGAAATAGTACCTACTGTGACCTACCCCACATGTTCAAGGCAGTGGGCCTGCCTGCTGCACACTGGACTCCTCCCGCCTTCTGACTGGGCTGCAGGTGGGCAACTAATGTGCAACTACCCCATGGCCTAGCCTGCAGTCCCCTTTCCAGCCCGGAGCTACTAAGGAAGCTTGCCTACAGGCCCTGGGAGGTTTTCCAGGATGCCCACCTCTCTGAGTGGATTAATTGGGAATAACTGGAAGCAAGCAGAAGACCCAGCAACTGGGGAGCTGGTTAAATACTTTTCTGGCATGGGAAGTGTTGCAGGGCCAATGGGTCAGTTAAAAAAATAAGTCAGAAAATCAATGGTTTGGTGTGATTATACCCTATGGTTCCATGTGCCAACTCTTGAGGGCACTCAAAGTCTGGGAGCATAGGATGGGGCTGCAAAAATGAAAGTGGAGTATGTGGACGGGGTGAATGAATGCACAGATTGCCCAAAGTCCAAGTGGGAAGTAATGCACTGCCTCTCAAATTCAGTGTGCAGGGCATACTGGTTAATTTCTATCCACCACGCCAAGATCTAACCAGCGTGTCTCAGCCCAGGCTATACACTGGAACCCGATGGCTGGGTTGCCCTGGTCTAATTGCATGGTGATCTCTGAAGGAGGGTCTGGCACCAGTATTTTGGAAGCTCTCCCGAGGTCCAAGGAGCATCAGTATGGAGAGTCAGTTGGCAAGATCAGGAAATCTGCATTTTGCCCAGGCTTCCTGGTGAAGCTGGGAAATGCTGCTCTGAACAGGCTACACCCTGGAAGGCGGAGTCACCTGCCAGTGCGTCCCAGACATGAGTGGGGAAGGCCCCAAACTCTGACTCCTTGAACTAACTCGGGGTTGTGCGCGGATCACATGCTAAGGGTTGGGGGTCCCGGGGGTAGGGGGCGGGTTCTGGCGTGGCGAGGTCGCGGCCCTGGCTGGCCTACAGTGCCCTCTGGTGGTGGCTTCCTAGCGGGCTGTGCAGAGGGCGCAGACCTAGAAGGTGAGGACACCATGGGAAGAAACTCTGGGCTCTAAGGCATGTGACCCACCTGCCTGCAAGGAGATGCTAGAGAACTATCTTTTAGAGGCCCAGAAACGTGGAGGTAACACACCTTACACCTTCCCTGGCATTTAAGAGTGGCTACCCCAGATCCAAGCCCATTCTCTGGCACCCATCCCAACGTGGCAGCCACATTCCCCTAATACATTCCTTATTAAGGTGTGAATAACTGATAAGAGTTGAGAGCTCCCTGTTTTCAACAGGTTCTAATAACAAGAAATAAGAGCATGTCCAGCAAGCTGAGCTTGGTGGCGCACATCTGTAATCCCAGTGGCTCAGGAGGCCGAGGCAAGGAGTGTGCAGGGCATACTGGTTAATTTCTATCCACCACGCCAAGATCTAACCAGCGTGTCTCAGCCCAGGCTATACACTGGAACCCGATGGCTGGGTTGCCCTGGTCTAATTGCATGGTGATCTCTGAAATTAGACCAAAGCTAGCCTCAGCAATTTAGCAAGGCCTTAAGCAACTCACTGAGACCCAGTCTCTAAATAAAATATTCAAGAAGGACTGGGTGTATGGCTCAGTGGCTAAGCGCCCCTGGGTTCAATCCCTGGTACCAGAAAAAGGGGGAAAAATGAAAGAGAGCATGCCCAGCATTTTCCAGTGTGGGGGGCCTGGGGGCACTCTAGGTCCTCCCACTGTGGCCCTAACCCACTCTACAGGCTGAGTGTTCACACCTTTGCAGATCCCCATGTACCTGCCTCCTCCTTGGTCCCCTCCAAGCTGGATGGGACTTCTGATTCCCACCTGCACCCTGACTGTGCCCAGCAGGTGACCCCAGATAACTGCCCTGTAGGTGGCCAGAGGCTGGAAACCTGATTTTTGTTTCCTATGTCCTGACCAGATCCTCCCAGGTACTTTATCTTTTTGAGGGAGGAGGGGAGGTGCACCCAACAGAAAACAACATGGCACCTCGTAGCAAAGAAGGGGAATGAGGACAAAGAAAGGCTCCCAAAGCAGAGAGCCACACTGGAGTCAGCATGGCCCAGCTGGGGTCAGACTGTGAAGTTTGGGGCACTCCCTGGGCCTCATCATCTGACAATGATTTAAGTCTGTCTTTGAACTTTAATGCAAGTGTTCAAACTTTTTTTTTTTTTTTTTTGAGACAGTGTTACCTAGTTACCTAGGCTGGTCTGGGGCTCATATGATCCTCCTACCTCAGCCTCAGAAGGAGCTGGGATTACAGGCATGTGACAATGTGCTTCTTTAAAAGGCCTCATAAGACCCCCAATTTATTCTCTGCCTGCTGTGAAATATATACTTTGAAGGTCTTGACATTTGCTTTTTAGCCCACATTAAGTACCATACAAAGACCAAAGTTCTTTGGGGAAGAGATTTTCCATTTTCTTCTCAGGAGAAGAACTTGGGGTTGAGCATTCTACTGACTTCACCTGGAATGATTTCACACAGGAGCCGTGGGTGGGTTGGGCATGCTGGGCTCTGTTTCCAGACTCTCATGTTCCTTCAGGGAACAGGTACCTGCTGTGTGCCAGGAGCCTGACAGGTGTCACTCAGGCATGAGCATGCCTGGCATTTGTTGTGTGTGGCCCCAAGAACTCTTGATAGTGACACTCTATGTCAAGCCCTGTGCTTGATGCTTTATGTGCATCATGACCTGTAATTAATCCTCCCAACAGCCCCTTTAGAAATCACCGTTACTACCAGGAACAGTGGTGTGCACCTGTAATTCCAGTGACTCAGGAGGTTGAGGTGGGAGGATCTCAAGTTAAAGGCCGGCCTCAGCAACTTAGTGAAACCCTCAGTAACTTTATGAGGCCCTGTCTCAAAAATAAAAAATTAAAAAGGTTGGGAGATCTAGTTCAGTGGTCAAATGCTCCTGAGTTCAGTCTTCAGTACCACAAAAAAGAAAAATAAAATAAAAATTAAAAAAAAACAAGGCAGCCACAGCATGTCCCAGCCCATTAGAAAACTGCCATCAATATTCCTGGCAAATCTTCTCCAAGCAACTTTCTGGGATTTACATTATGAGTTCAGAAACAATTAAGCTAATTAGACACCCTTTTCACCAAGAATAAGTTAAAAATAACACACTTCACAAAATGCTTGCTTTGAACTAACAATGGATTTTGTTGGCTTAATTGTCCTTGAATGCTCTGTTTGGAAACAAGGTACATTTAAATATTTTTTTAATATTTTATTTTTTAGTTGTAAATGGACACAATATCATTATTTTATTTTTTTATGTGATGCTGAGGATCGAACTCGGGTCCTGCCCATGCTAGGCGAGTGCTGTACCGCTGAGCCACAACCCTAGCCCCCATTTAAATTTTTTTAACAAGGATGTTTTAAATCTCTGGCTTGGAGACAGGTGCAGTGACAGTGAGGAATGTTTGTAATTCCAGCTACCTGGGAGGCAGAGGCAGGAGGATTGCAAATCCGAGATCAGCCTGAGCAAAATATATTTATCTCAGTGGTAGAACACCCCTGGGTTTAATCCCCAGTATTGCAAAACAATAGCAGCGAAAGAAACCAAAAAAAAAAAAACCCTAAATCTTGGGCGTATCAATATCTTGATATCATATGCTCCTGTTTGTAAGGGACCCATGCTTAACCTCCACTTAGCATGTTCCAGGAGGTGACAAAGCTGATGGCTAAATGGCAAGACATGAATTTAGACTTGGATCTGGGTCTGTATCTACTTGCTCCATCCCAACTATCCAACTGTGTGGCCCTGAGCAGTTTCCTTAGTGCTACAGTTTGGATCTTGAATATCCCCAGAAGGTCCATATATTAATGGCTTGGTCACCAGCCTGTGGTGCTTTAGGGAGGTGGTGCTTCTTCCTTTAAAAAGTGGGGCCTTGCCTAGTGCGATGGCGCATGTCTGTAATCCCAGTGACTCAGGAGGCTGAGGAAGGACAATTACAAATTTGAGGCCAGCTTCAGCAATTTAGTGAGGCCCTAAGAAATTTAGTGAGACCCTGTCTCAAAATAAAGTATTTTTAAAAGGGCTGGGAATGTAGTTCAGAGATAGACCACTCCTAGGTTTAATCCCCAGTACAAAAAAAAAAAAAGTGAGGTCTAATAAAAGTTAGGTCACTAACTTCCCTTGAAGTGTTTGGCTTCTTTCTGGCAGTCATTATGTGATCAGCCACCACCCCACCCTCCAGCTCCTTCTGTGATGTACTAGGGCCACCATAGGCCTAAAGCAAAGGGGCAAGCAACTGTGGACTGAAACTTCTGAAACTCTGAGTCAAAATAAATCTTTCCTTCTTTTAAGTTAATTATCTCAGGTATTTTGTCACAGTCAGGCAAAGCAGACTAACATATTAGGCTTTTCTGGGCCTCAGCTTCCTCATCTGTAGTATTTGCATACCAGTACCTGCTTTATGTGGTTACTATGAGGCTAATGTATAGAAAACTCAGTGTAGCTTGTCACCCAATCAGTGCTCTGAAAATATAAGAATGATGCTCTTAACTCCATAGCATTTCCTTCCTTCCTTCCTTCCTTCCTTGCTTCCTTCTTAACTTTCTTTCTTTCTACTGGGGATTGGACCTAGAGGGTCTCCACCACTGAGCTACACTCCTTTATTTTCTTTTAAGCCAAGATCTGACTAAGTTGCCCAGACTGGCCTTGAACTTGCAATCCTCCTGCCTCAGTCTCCCCAGTCACAGGAATTATAGGTATTTGCTGGCTCCCAGCCTCCATGAACCCTTTCATGTCTTTTGCTTGTTCACCTAATAACAATGCTGTAAGTGTTAGGTAAGCCTGGGCCCACGCTTAGAATCATCCAGAAATAATGCAAAAAGGGACACAATTTTCTCAGCATGACAGGGGGCTGGACCCTGGATGGCAAGTCGAGAGTAGGCTCTGGTCCCTGGAGCATGGTCTTTCACTTCCTCCCTCATCACAGTCTTCAGGCCACCAGCCAGCTTGACAGTGGGAAAATGTGTCTAAGGTTGATAGGAATGGCAAGAGGATCTCATGTGGCTTTAAATTATGAAAAAGAAAATTTGAATGTCAAATGCCTCAGTTCTTGGCACAAATTGAAATGATATGAAGGGTGGTAATTACCACTGTCATGCAATTCCAGTGAAAGGGGCGGCAGCAACAGAAAGAGCAAGTATTCCCTGCTGCGTGGTGCCTTCTCTGCCCTGTTTGGTCTCAGCCCACACGGAAATTTCTCCCTCCACCCTTTTGGTCTTCCCCAATATGTTC
This sequence comes from Marmota marmota marmota, assembly GCF_001458135.2. Lineage (NCBI taxonomy): Eukaryota > Metazoa > Chordata > Mammalia > Rodentia > Sciuridae > Marmota > Marmota marmota. The sequence goes on along the minus strand of NW_025999941.1, from coordinate 10,237,467 downwards.
CAGAAGCAGAGTGGGAGGCCTCCAAATGGATCTCCTACTGATAGCATCCCGGGCACGGATGCTGGTTGTGCTGATGTTTCTTGAGCAGCTTCTAAGGGCAGATCCTGTGCTGGAGGCTTTGTTAGTGCATTAGTGGCCATAACCCTGAAATGAATGCTGGACTTATTTGTTTACTCCACAAGCATTTAGTGAGCACTGACTGATTACATGTCCTGAGCGCTGCAGGATGGAGGGAAACTGGTGCGACCCAGGAGCAGGCCTGGAGGTCTCCCTGGGATGCAGGTGTATAAACAAGCAGTCACAGCATGGGGTTGCTGTGCAGAGGGGGAACCCACAGGGACTGCAGGCTTGTAGAAGAGGTGCTGTCTCTTCCTAGGTTGGCAGCAGCAACTAGGGAGAGTCTTCTGAAAAAGAGACAGCTATTCAGCCATAAAGAAGAAAGAAATGATGTCATTTACTGGTAAATGGATGGAACTAGAGATTATCATGCTAAGTGAAATAAGCCAACCCCCAAAATCCAAAGACTGAATGTTTTCTCTGATATTTGGATGCTAACACACAATAAATTGGGGTGGAGGAGGGAAAAATAGAAGTTCAGTGGATTAGAAAAAGGGGAATGAAGGAAAGGGATGGGGATGGGAATAGGTAAGACAGTAGAATGAATCGGCCATAACTTTCCTATGTTCTTATATGAATACATGACCAGTGAACTCCACACCATGTATAATCACAAGAATGGGATCCTAATTACAATAAGTTATACTCTATATATGCTTGTATAATATGTCAAAATACATTCTACTCATGTATAACTAAAGAAAAAGAATTTTTAGCTGGGCATGGTGGCACAAGCTTGTAATCCCAGTGGCTGGAGAGGCTGAGACAGGAGGATTGCAAGTTCAAAGCCAGCCTCAGCAAAAACAAAGTGCTAAACACCTCAGTGAGACCCTGTCTCTAAATAAAATACAAAATAGGCTGGGGGGCTGGGGATGTGGCTCAAGCAGTAGCGCGCTCGCCTGGCAATGCGTGCGTCCCGGGTTCGATCCTCAGCACCACATACAAACAAAGATGTTGTGTCCGCCTAAAACTAAAAAATAAATATTTAAAAAATTCTCTCTCTCTCTCTCACTCTCTCTTTAAAAAAAAAAAAATAGGCTGGGGACATGGCTCAGTGGTCAAATGCCCCTGAGTAGTTGTTCAATCCCTGGTATCCCCCCAAAAAAAGTATTTAAAAAAAAGGAGGGGACCTACGTCTCAAAGGATGTGTAGGTTCTACAGTGAGACTGGCTTTTTTTTTTTTTTTGGTACCAGGGGTTGAACTCAGGGGCACTTGACCACTGAGCCACATCTCCAGCCCTATTTTGTATCTTATTTAGAGGCAGGGTCTCACTGAGTTGCTTAGTGCCTCACCTTGCTCTTGCCGAGACTGGCTTTGAACTCATGATTCTCCTGTCTCAGCCTCCTGAGCTGCTAGGATTACAGGTGTGTGTAACCGTGCCCCACAATTTTTTTTTTTTTAGAGAGAGAGAGAGAGAGAATTTTAATATTTATTTTTTAGTTATTGGCAGACACAGCATTTTTGTTTGTATGTGGTGCTGAGGATCGAACCCGGGCCGCACGCATGCCAGGCGAGCTCGCTACCACTTGAGCCACGTCCCCAGCCCCCCCACAATTTTTTTTAATGATTTTTAAAAAATTATTATTATTATTTTTGTAGATGGACACAATATCTTTTATTTATTTATTTTTTATGTGGTGCTGAGGATTGAACCCAGTGCCTCACAGGTGCTAGGCAAGCGCTCTACCACTGAACTACAACCCCAATCCCCTGGCAAATTTTTTGATACCAAGTATTGATAAAATGCAAAGCAGTGGGATCCTATTTGCAACAGTGGGATTGTAAATTGGCCCCATTCATATGGAAAGCAATTTGGCACTCTCTGCTAATGTTGAAGTCTCAGTGATTTTACTGTGGAGACAGTCCTGGTGGTGGCCTCCAGAGCCTCACAGGCAACAATGTTCATGGCAGGGTCCTTTGTAAAAGGAACAATTAGAAACATCCTGAATGTCATCAATAGGAAAATAGATCAAGAACTGGAGCTGAATTCCTGTGTCAGAATATGAGTTCTTCCACTTTTGAGGTTGGAGTCCTAGGGAGCTCCCTGATGTAATACTCATAACGTCTCAAAGCCCCAAAGAGGGGAAAGCACATTTTGGAAGGAAAGGAAATGGAAAATGATGCCTTTTCTGAAGCCTCAAACTGTACAGTGCCCAGCTACATGGGCCCTGGAGGCAACAGGGGCTTAAATACACACACACACACACACACACACAGACAGCCCAGGACTCAGGCTTCTAAAGGTAAGGGAGAAGCTAGGGGCCTGAGGGTACCGGGAAGGCTTGACTTCTGGTCTGTAATGTTGTACTAAAAAAATAAATAAATAAATAAAAATACAGGGGACTAGCCTGCCCTAGTCAGAAGATAACTGATACTTCAGTGTGTCAGGCTGTTCCTGACCCAGGGGCCACATGTCCCAAAACAGCAGAGTTGGCATTTTTGGTATTAGAGAAAAAGACCTACTATTTCTCACATTCTCCCAAAGGACTAAAAGGTATAAAAAGGGATGATTTTGGAGATATCGTGTCAATAAATAACAGAACAGGAGGTGGTCATAGGAAAGAAACTGAAACAATATGCTCAGAATTATGATGTATGTATTACATTGTGGACCAAGATTAAATTATTTAATTACTAATTAATGAATGAATTATTTTTGTACTAGAGATTGAACCCAGGGACACTTTATCAATAAGCTACATTGCCAGTTCTTTTTCTTTTTAAATTTTGAGGTTCTTTTTTTTTAATATATTTTTTAGTTGTAGGTGGACACAATTCCTTTATTTTATTTTTATGTGGTGCTGAGGATTGAACCCAGTGCCTCACGTGCGCTAGGTGAGCACTCTATCACTGAGCCACAACCCCAGCCCCAATTATGAGGTTCTTGCTAAGTTTCTTAGGGCTCTGCTGTACTTCTAAGGCTGGTCTGAAACTTGTAATCCTCCTGCCTCAGCTTCCTGAGTTGGGGGATTATAGGCAATCCCTGCCCTGCCTGGCTTAAAATGTTAAATCTAATATAGCCACTTACATCTTTGGAGTTTTTATGACAGTCATGCATTTCTTTTTTAATTTTTTATACCTTTATTTTATCTATCTATTTATTTATTTTTATTTGTTTTAATTAGTTACACATGATAGTACAATGACCTTGACATATCATACATTTGAATCAGATGGGATATAATATCTCATTTTTCTGAGTATACAGGTTGCAGAATCACATTGGTCATGCATTCACATATATACACACAGTAATAATAATGTCTGTTTCATTCTACTCTCCTTCCTATCTCCCCAACCCCTCCCCTCCCCTCCCATCACTTCTCTCTACCTAATCTAGGGTAACACTATTCTTTTTTTTTCTCACATCTTCATACATGTATCTTGTATAACAATGGGGTCTCCTTCCACCATCCATGCAATTCCCTTTCTCTCTCCCTTTCCCTCCCACCCCTCTTCCCTATGTAGACGTAATCTTCCAATGCTCTTCATTTTTATGTGGTGCTGAGGATCAAACCCAGGGCCCCCCACTTGTGAATGAGCGCTCTACCTCTGAGCCACAGCCACAGCTCCTATATCTTAACATTTCTAATCGTGAAGAAATGCATGACTGGGGCTGGGGTTGTGGCTCAGTGGTAGAGCGCTTGCCTCGAATGTGCAGGGACCTGGGTTTGATCCTCAGCACCACATAAAAATAAATAGGTAAAATAAAGGTATTGTGTCCAACTACAACACACACACACACACACACACATCTAAGGTATAATAGTCATGAGTTTGTGTATTTTAAAGTACAACTATAACTAGATATGTAAATACACACATACACACATATATTTACATACATATTTATTTCCTTTGGATTTTATCCAGAAAAAGCAGTGACTGCTCATTCTCTCACTAGTCCAACCTGTGCTGATGTCAACAAACCTTTAACAGCATTCTCTATTGAGTAAGGTAAATATGAATATGTTTTTCATTTTAATGAAATCACCACATTGTTGTTTAATTTGGATTTGCCTTATATAAAAACTAACTAAGGTATATTAAATGCTTACTGATGATTAAAATAAATATCCATATGGTGGCTAGGGATGTGGTTCAGGATAGGATGTTTGTTTGCTAGGCACTGGGTCCAATCCCTAGCACTGAAAGAAAAAAGACAAAAAAAAACAAAAAACAAAAACTGGAGCATGACATAAAAACCATTAGCATTCCGTTGACCAAGGTGGAGGGCCTGTAGATGCTTATTTTAGTCTCTGTGCTTGTATCTATGATCAAAAGGGTTCATAATTTTCAAAGTGATTTTTAAAGAACAGGTAGGCGTTTGGCTCTTGACCTGAGGGCTGGTTACCCAGGTGTCCTTTATAATGATTTGGTTACACTGTACTTTTGTTCTGAGCGCTTTTCTTTAGCGATGTGTCATTTCATAGTTCTGAAAAAGTTAAAAAGAATGTGTAGGCGAGAGACTGGGGTCAGGGAGGCAGTCCTGGGGAGAGGAAGCTGCTGATGCCTGGGAGCTGAGCACAGCCCTGAGGGTGAGGGGGCCCTGGGAGTTGGGCGGTGGCCTGAGGACGCACGGTCCCCAGGGGAGCAGCCTAGTTGGCTACATGCTGCCTCCCCTCCCTTGTGAGGCGCAGCGGCGACACTGACCCTGTGGGGACCAGCCTGATTCGGTCCTAACTCATCCCGACTGGAGGTGGGACAATGAGTATATACGGTGGTGTACCCTGTGCTCTATGCGGTAAGAGGTGATCGCGGTGGCCTGAAGGTCGGGTTTATTACAAGCCTGGCTTTTCTGGTTGGAGGAATAGGCAATGGCTGCACTGAGCTGGTGGCGGTGGCCTCCTGCAACCTATGAGGGAGAGACGGCTTGGTGGAGACCAGGAGGACCAGGGTTGCGCTGGTCCCCGGATCTACAGCCTCTGGTTCCCAGCCAGCTGGGCTGCATCTCCCAGGTCTTGTGGCAGGTTGGAGGAGACAAGCGCCCGGCAGGGGTGATGGGAAAGGTTTTTGTTTATTTGGTTTTGGTTTTGTTTCCCCTGGGGGAGCAAAATAACAAACTTAAAAGAGAAGGGAAAAGGCCGCCCCTGTCATCCCAGAGGCTGGGGAAGCCGAGGCAGGAGGATTGCAGGTTCAAAGCCAGACTTAGCAACTTAGCAAGGCCTTAAGCAACTCAATGAAATCCTGTCTAAAAATTACAAAAACCCCCCAAAACCTTGGGGTGGCTGAGTATGGATGTGGCTCAGTGGTTAAGCATCCCTGGATTCAATCCCCAGTACCAAAAAAAAAAAAAAAAAAAAAAA